>NC_064924.1:315023911-315648911 GCF_023897955.1 Schistocerca gregaria | reverse complement strand
CGTTCCACTCTCGAACGCCTCGGGGGAAAAACCAAAATTTAACTCTTCCCTCGAGAGCTCTGATTTCTCTATCTTTATTAGAATGATCTTTCCTCCATACGTAGGTGGGTATCGACAAAATATTTTCGCACACGGAGGAGAATGTTGGAGATTGAATCTTCGGGAAAATATCTCACTGAAACGAAAAAGGCCTTTGCATTAATGGTTGCAACCCCAGTCACTTATTATATCTGTGACACTCAATGCCCTATTTCTCAACAGTACAAAACGAGATGCCTGTTCTTGGATCTTTTTCGATGTCTTCCGTCAATCATATCTGGTAAGGATCCCATACCACTCAGCAGTGTTCTAACGGAGGACGGACAAGTGCAGGCTGTATCTTCAGTAGACCTATAGTGTTCTGCCAGTAAAACGCAATTTTTGATTTTCCTTCCTCACACATTGTCTATCTGTATAACTAGGGTCTACTGTGCAACAACTGTGTGCTGTTCGTTAAAACATACAAGTCTTTTGGAGTCTTCACCTTCTCTAACGTTCCGATATCCGAGTTGCCATCGATCTATACAACCATGTACAATTTTCCAGAACGTCTACAGATGATCGTATACACGGCAGCATGTGCTAAAGGTCTGTTTGTGTCATTACTGTTGTACAATAACCTGCTATTATAAAATGAAAATTTCTATTTGCGAGACTGTAGCTGTTTTGCAGTACTCTTAAACTTTGTCAAAAAAATGTGGTAGTGCTCCATGTTTGTCACTACAGTCTGGTCGGTGTTCACCAATCATGTAGAAGAGGTATAATTTGACCTTCTTATATTTTCTTTCTATGTATGGCTTTAACACTCAGATCTGAATTATAATCATTCCTGAAAGCAATGTGTACTGACCGTTCATGATTTTACTCGAAAGAATAATTCAAACAACAGAATAAATATAAAGCGATGTTCCATGGAGAGGAAAGCTGCATTTTTACGGAATGATGGGTACTTGGAGGGTTTAATTTACGAGTAGCTCTTGCTTCTCGAAGATGACGCACAATGAACCTGTCGGCAATTAACCAGCTATTTTAAAGATGACCCAGGGTGGTGGGAAGGGATACATCAATTGCAAGGCATTTAGAGAACAAAACTGATTCCTTGAACAACGAATGCGATTTTGGCGAACAAAAGGAGGTTCTCTTCTGTTTAGGTCGAAACAACTGTCTGTCACGCGAAGCATGATTTACTAGTGGATGACGTCATGTTATTTTTTTTCATACTTCTGCTTTGTACTGTATCTGGATGTGTGCACGCTGATGATGAAACTGTTCTGTAGCCTCAAACTGCAGTCGCCACTTACCTCTTTTGAATCGAGGTAGCAGGGCACTAAGAATTACCAGCGCCTGCAGTGACCGCATCTGTGTCCTGCAGTAAGGCTGGGTGTGTTGCCTACCCAATGGCTACAAGGGGCTATCTTGAAGATTATACGCCGGACTCGTAAGTATTTCATTTGACTTTCAACGCAATGACATAGCTCCTATTAAAATTTGCAACATGGATGTAATTGATTACGACGTATTGAAACCAGAATAAGGTGTCGCCAGATTTTTCATTGCAAATGGAACACTTTTTCGTATGTAGAATATGGTTAATAGCGGCATTAAGTCAGTTACGACGTTAGCAAGAACGTTGTAATTCGGGTTGTTAACTCTGAATGGTCTCTACATTTCCAAGCAATCAGCATCTGGCACCTTTTTCACCATAGCGGTGGAACTTGTTGCCGCAATCCAGATAAGTCATCAAAATGTCGTTAGACACATTGGAAAAAGTATGCAGTTCGAACGACCGCGAAAATTTCTTCCACGCATATGAAAAGAAACGAATGCTGGATGTGCAGCCGTAAATTATATGATTAAATTATTATATAAGCAAGTTAATGAAGGGGAAGTTAAACATGAATTATAACTAGATAATAAGTCTGCAGGATTTTCCCACATTTTTAAGCGAAAAATTTTACCGAACATACGTAAAGTAATTTTTATGTTCCGAAGATTCCTGTGAATTTTCTCGGGGCAGTCTGTATTTGAGCGTGAAGGGAAACTCCTAGCTATAACAAGTGTAGATACACGGCTCCTCGCGAGTAATGTATGAACGAGACTCAACAGTTCCTTATTTTAACGAGTCGAAGGGAAATCTTTAATTCTTACCACACCATTTTAGGTAACGAGTAGAGCAGAAAATCTGTTTTTCAGCTGGAGACGATGGTATACACCGTACAGTGTGTTTAAGATGACTCAGCACTATCTTAGAATGAAAACTGGAAAATAACTTAGGCGAAGAAGGGAATTCAGGACGTGTGTAACATCTACCTCCATAATAACACTCATTTTTTGGGGGTCATCAGTCATCGTACTGATGTGATGCAGGCCCGCCACGAATTCCTCTCCTGTGCCAACTTCTTCATCTCTGTGTATCACATGCATTAGCGTCCTTGACTATTTGTTTTCTTATGCAAGGGTAAATTACATATAATTTCGTTTTTACATGGTAGTACAGTTGTTAAATAGTAATGGTTATTCTCTCTCTCTCTCTCTCTCTCTCTCTCTTTGTACCCGAATATGACTACTATAATTGTAAATGTCATGTGACTAGGGCCTCCCGGCGGGTAGACCGTTCGCCGGGTGCAAGTTTTTCGATTTGACGCCACTTCGGCGACTTGCGCGTCGATGGGGATGAAATGATGAGGAGCTCACAACACGCTGTCCCTGAGCGGAGAAAACCCCGTCCCAGCCGCGAATCGAACCCGGACCCTTAGGATTGACATCCTGTCGTGCTGACCACTCAGCTACCGCTGGCGAACAATATGACTAGTAAGAACCTGACACACCTCTTCTCTCAAGTGGAATTTTGTTAGTTCTTTGATGATTGTGGAATAGAGGAGAACAGTGATGCAATGCTTCTCAGTGTCTTCAGTGGAAATTTTATTAGAAATCCCCGGACTATTTGCTAAACACGAAGCACAACGACGGTACTTTCATTGTCACTCAAACATTGCATAGCGTGAAAGAAATTAAGCAGAGACGACATCGTATGGCATCAAAATTCGGCATAATTTTGCGAAACGTTTGCTGCCAACATGAATACCGTTTCATGTACGTACTTCTAATTTACGGAGATACGGAACACTTTTTAAAACAGTACATCTTCCGACGTTATTACTTCATTACTTGCGAAAATAATTATAGCGCAAGTATTAACACTACTGCAAATATTAACCATATTACGTGCGCTGACTTGCCGAAAACCTTGATTCATTAGCTTGAATTATATTTAAAATATCACTTGGTGTTCACGAAATGTTGGGAGTTGCTTGCTGACACGACACAGCAGAGCTTGTAAATATATGGGATGTACTACAATTAACACCGAAAGCTGAGCGTGGTGAATCTAAACGATAATGCAAGATTCAGTCACATTTGTGTGACCACCACCATGTTCGAGGTCAACGTGCAATAACCACTCACAGACGTCAGGTGAGAGCAGTAGCAGCGGAGGGTGTATAAAGCGTGTCGGGGGGACGCGGAAAACACTGCAGTCGTTGTCGTAATGGTGAAACGGGGCGATTTACCTGACGTCCAAAAGGGCACTATCACTGGCGTTCGGGCCAAAGGTGGAAGCATAAGGACATCACACACATCCATTCCCGAGGCAGGATTCGAACCTGTGACCGCAGCGGTTCCAATTTGTAGGGCCTAGAACCGCTCGGCTACTACGGCCGGCAAGGGTGGAAGCATTTACGAAATGGCTAGATGTGTAAACTGTTCGCGTGCAGCTGTAGTTAAAATATACCGTGCATGGCAAGATGGTGCTATCCAAAATCGCTATTGAGGCATCTGCGGTGAACCTCTGGTCGTAGATGGCAGAGTGAACGACGGCTCCGGATATGTGTACGGGCGAGTAGACGTGCAACTGTTGAGCGACTGACCACCCAGATGAACCAAGGGGGTAGCAAGTGTCTCCCCAATGACCGTTCTGCAGACGTTGCTGCGTATGGGCCTCGGCAGCCGATGCCTGGCTCGTGCACTCCAGTACCGCAAGTAGACGCTCATTGTGTGGAGGCAGGTAGCATTTTCATGTGAATGACGTTTTATGTTCCATCGCACTGGTGGCCGTTGGCATGTAAGGAGTGAAACGTTTGAAAGCAAACACCTTACAACAATCGTGGGAAGGGTCCAGGGCGGAGGAGGGAGCACTATGTTCTGGCGAATGTGTTTGTGTCTGGAAGGCATAATGGATCAACACAAGTATGCACCATCCTTGGGGACCGTGTCCACTCCTCCGTGCTGTTTTTCCTCAGCAACATGGCGTCTACCACCGGAACAACGCAACGTCTCACACAGCTTACATTGTGCGTGCGCAGTTCGAAGAGTATCAAGATGAGTTTAGTTTATTCTCCTGACTACCAGATTCTCCGGTTTTAAACCGAATCGAGAATCTGTGGTACCACCTCCATCGGGCTGTACGCGCCACGGATCCTAAATTGCCGGCCGCGGTGGTCTCGCGGTTCTAGGCGCGCAGTCCGGACCCGTACGACTGTTACGGTCGCAGGTTCGAATCCTGCCTCGGGCATGGATGTGTGTGATGTCCTTAGGTTAGTTAGGTTTAAGTAGTTCTAAGTTATAGGGCCCTAATGACCACAGCAGTTGAGTCCCATAGTGCTCAGAGCCATTTGAACCATTTGATCCTAAATTGAGAAATCTAGTGTAGCCGTCACGGCGCTGCAGTCGACATGGCGCCACAGTCCCGTCGGTACCTTCCAGAACTTCATTGATTCATTTCGTGTACGTCTCGCATCGGTCCACCCTGCAAAAGGTGCTTATTTAATCTTTTGACAAGTGACCGCATTAACGTGACTGGACAGTGTAAAAGCAAACTCACGGATCCTCTTGTTAGTCTTAACAAGGCTGTACAATTCATTGCTTCAGTTCTTCAACCATATCAACGGGATTGCTGTACAATTCCCGTTTCGGATGACCCCAGAGCGAAAAATCAGCAGGATAGGAGCTCCTCATCTTGGATGTCAAATTACAGGCCCTGTTGGAGCTATCCATCTTAGACTACAATGTCGCATTAGATGGCACGTTACATCCGCTGCAAAATGTGCCTGTGTCCAACCATGCGCGCGCCATGTACCCCAACCATAGCCTATGGCTGATATTTAGATCCAATTATCTGAAGATTTAATCGAAAAATTTACATTACATCTTCATTTGCAATAAGGAGGATAATATTTCATACTGGTGTCAGTCGCGGTTGGTAACCATAAATTCGTAAACGCTCATTTTCAGACCCATGGATACTAGAATCAGTTTTCTTCTATTAGCGTATACTTTCATTTAACCTGCGTCAGATTTTTCCGCCGCTAAACAAAAGTATTTGCGCTCATTATTTCAAAATAGGCAACGATTACGATTAGGTGGTCCGGACTTAAACACTCTGATGACTATCAGTTTGTTGTTGGAGACACGTATACAACAGTAAAAGAACGTAATAAGAGAAATATTAGTACATATCTTTAATCTTACTTAGAGGCCACCTTTTAAGATTATTCTGGAGTTTGGACGTGATGTAAGATGAGAGCGGCATGCGTAAGTGGTTTAGAAGGGAGAGGGGAGTGTGAGGGGATGAGATGTAGGAAGGAGTGTAGGGAGGGGGGGGGGGGCATTGTGCGTGATGTAAGAGAAAGCTGAATATTACGCAGAAGAGGGAGCAACGGAGTAGAGCAGAGATAGCGCCGCTTAGCTTGGAGAACTTGGCGCTCCTCTCCCATTAGACGACACGAGGGGGACCAAATTGAGTCGGCAGGAGGCCAAATTGACTGATAAGACATGACCGCTGCAAGTTCGGAAAAGTGATCAAGCACGACGACGGAAAGCTGAAGGCTCCGTCTCATAAAATATTCGCTGTCTGCTTGAAGTTCGCAGCCTCCCAACCCTCTAATACGACTAAATAGCCGCCAAAACAAGAGGGGGCATCAAAGCAAAGTGGATGTCGATTCTCAGATTAATAGTACGTATCACCTGTCCTAGATGTTTTACAGTGCTGAATGTTTTAAAAAGGCAAATAAAAAACCGGACCGATGCATTGTTTTTGGTCTCTGAAGCACTTTACAGCTAACGATGAAGGAAACCTTACAGTCATATTTGTAACTGGCAGCCCATAAAGGGCAGAAGTAGCTTACGCCCGAGCATATACACGCAAGCATACAGTAACTTCTTGCCCTCTTCAAAACTATCGCAAAATTAGCCCCGTCCAGCTAGCCGGGCGCTCTAACGCTCTGCTTTCCGAGCGGGAAGGCGTGCAGGCCCCGGCACGAATCCGCCTGGCGGAGTGTCTACCAGCCTGTGGATGGTTTTTAAGGCGGTTTTCCACCTGCCTCGGTGAATGCGAGCTGGTTCCCCTTATTCCACCTCAGTTACGCTACGTCAGCGATTGCTGCGCAAAGACCGTTTCCACGTACGCGTACCACAATCATTGTACCACGCAAACATTTGGGGCTACATTCGTCTGGTATGAGACGTTCCCGGCGGGTCCCCTGGGGTCCGAACCTGGTTTCAGTGTGGGGCGGTAGTGGGGTGGGTGCACTGCTGTGGCCTGTTGTGGTGTTGTGAACCACTGAGGGCCACGGCGGGATGAAGCCTCTCCGTCGTTTCTAGGTCTCCGGTTTCATTGATAGTGACCGGGCCAAATATCTCACGAAATAAGCATCAAACGAAAAAACTATAAAGAACGAAACTCGTCTAGCTTGGAGGGGGTAAACGAGATGGCGCTATGGTTGGCCCACTAGATGGCGTTGCCATAGGTCAAACGGATATCAATTGCGTTTTTTTAAAAATAGGAACCACCTTTTTTATTACATATTCGTGTAGTACGTAAAGAAATATGAATGTTTTAGTTGGACCACTTTTTTCGCTTTGTGATAGAAGGCGCTGTAATAGTCACAAACGTATAAGTACCTGGTATCACGTAACATTTCGCCATTGCGGACGGTATTTGCTTTGTGATACATTACCCTTGTTAGAATAGACCGTTTACCAATTGCGGAAAAGGACGATATCGTGTTGATGTATGGCTATTGTGATCAAAATGCCGAACGGGCATCTGCTATGTTTGCTGCTCTGTATCCTGGACGACATCATCCAAGTGTCCGGACCGTTCGCCGGATAGTTACGTTATTTAAGGAAACAGGAAGTGTTCAGCCACATGTGAAACGTCAACCACGACTTGCAACAAATGATGATGCCCAAGTAGGTGTTATAGCTGCTGTCGCGGCGAATCCGCACGTCAGTAGCAGACAAATTGCGCGAGAATCGGGAATCTCAAAAACGTCGCTGTTGAGAATGGTACATCAACATCGATTCCACCCGTACCATATTTCTATGCCCCAGGAATTGCATGGCGACGGCTTTGAACGTCGTGTACAGTTCTGCCAATGGGCACAAGAGAAACTACGGGACGATGACAGATTTTTTGCACGCGTTCTATTTAGCGACGAAGCGTCATTCACCAACAGCGGTAACATAAACCGGCATAATATGCACTATTGGGCAACGGAAAATCCACGATGGTTGCGACAAGTGGAACATCAGCGACCTTGGCGGGTTAATGTATGGTGCGGCATTATGGGAGGAAGGATAATTGGCCCCCATTTTATCGATGGCAATCTAAATGGTGTAAAGTATACTGATTTCTTACGTAATGTACTACCGATGTTACTACAAGATGTTTCACTGCATGACAAAATTGCTACGTTCTTCCAACATGATGGATGTCTGGCACATAGCTCGTGCGCGATTGAAGCGGTATTGAATAGCATATTTCATGACAGGTGGATTGGTCGTCGAAGCACCATACCATGGCCCGCACGTTCACCTGATCTGACGTTCCCGGATTTCTGTCTGTGGGGAAAGTTGAAGGATATTTGCTACCGTGATCCACCGACAACACCTGACAACATGCGTCAGCGCATTGCCAATGCATGTGCGAACATTACGGAAGGCGAACTACTCGCTGTTGAGAGGAATGTCGTTACACGTATTGCCAAATGCATTGAGGCTGACGGTCATTATTTTGAGCATTTATTGCATTAAAGTGGTATTTACAGGTAATCACGCTATAATAGCATCTGTTCTCAGAAATGATAAGTTCACAAAGGTACATGTATCACACTGGAACTACCGAAATAAAATGTTCAGACGTGGCTACGTTCTGTATTTTATTTTAAAAAAACCTTTCTGTTACCAACGGTTCGTCTAAAATTGTGAGCCATATGTTTGTGACTATTACAGCGCCATCTATCGCAAGCGAAGAACGTGGTCCAACTAAAACATTCATATTTCTTTACGTACTACGCGAATATGTAATAAAAATGGGGTTCCTATTTTTTTTTTAAAAGCTGTTGATATCGGTTTGACCTATGGCAGCGGCATCTAGCGGGCCAACCATAGCGCCATCTGGTTTCCCTCTTCAAGCTAGACATATTTCATTCTTTGTAGTTTTTTCGTTTGACGCTTATCTGGTGATATATTTGGCCCGGTCACCATCAATGGACCACCCTGTATACATACATCAGAAAATTGGCATTATTATGTTGAAGATATAGTTATTGACTATGTTGCATATGGAATAATTTTCTGGGGAATGTCCACAGACAGACAAGAAGTTTTCATTGTAACAGTATGTGCTGTTTGTATAACATCCGGTCGCAATCTTCAAGCTTCACGTAGTCAACTCTACAAAAAATTAAGCGAAGTAACAACAGCGCTACAACACTTTACTCCCTTATTACTTTTTTGTGAAGATACAGGCACAATTTGAAACTAGTAGTAGCATCCATAATTATAACATTAGGAATAAAAATATCCTCCATTATCCACAACTTAATCTTACTATTACACAGTCAGAGAGCTAAACATGCAGCCACAAAAATATTTGACAACGTCTTCCATGAATTACAGACGCTAGCAGACAACGAAAGTTTTAAAAACAAACTGAAAGCTTTTCGCTTGGAACTTCTACTTATTCACAGATATATTTATTAATAAGTGGTATCTGGCTGTATGTGGTTGGGCTGCATTTATCAAATTTTGTTGTGGATTAAAAGAACAGTAGGTAAATGGCCGTGTTCCCACAGAGTAAATGTATCTTATTTATTAATCTGCTGATACATTTCAGATCACAGCAAATTTTCGTGAATATGATGCACGGAATATGCAAAAAAAGCTAACCTAAACTTTCATATGTGTCTTTATTGGATATTTGTAAACGACAAGACCGGTAATATACTGTTATTGGCCAATACACCGATGACAAAAGATCGCAACAATAAGAAGGATTGTGCGACATAAACGGAAGTTGATAGGCATGTTTCTTCATCTGAAAGATTTCTGTTCAGATATTGCCCCAGTCGCATAAGAGTGCGAATCAGGAATGCTTTAAATACATACACGCTGTAGCGGTTGTGAGCGTAAGTTACCTTTTACATTGGATATAGTGTGCTGATGTCAGTCAAGAAAGCGAAGGCGAAAAAGACGTAATTTTCAAACGCCATTGCGTTTGAATGAGGTCGTGTAATAGGGCTACGAGAAGCTGGACGTTCCTTATGCCGTACTGAAGAAAGGTTTGGCAGAAATGTAGCCACTGTACTTGGCTGATGGAAGCGGTGGTCACGAGAATGTTCGATAGCATGAAGACCGGTTTCTAGACGGCCACCTGTCACTACAAGACCATCGTGCCCGGAGTATGGCTCTGGCGCTTCGTACTGTATCTGCAGCAGCAATTTCAGCAGCAGTTCACACCACAGTGACACAGCGAATTGCTACAAATCGCTTACTTCGAGGACAGCTTCGGGGCCAGGCGCCCTGTAGCAGGCATTCCACTGACACCAAACCACCGCTATTTGCGACATCAGTGGTGTCAAGAGTGAGCTCATTGGAGGGCACAGTGAAGGTCTGTTTTTTGATGAAAATTGGCTTGCGTCGGCTCCAGTGATGGCCGTGTGCTGATTAGGAGGAGGCCAGTTTAGGGCATGCAGCCAAGTATATGTCCTACGCAAACTGGACATACATCTGGAGTTATGGTTTGAGGATGCGGATTCGTATGACAGTAGGAACACTCTCGTGGTTATCCAGTGCACACTGACAGCAAATTTATACGTCAGTCTGCTGATCCGATCTGTTGTGCTGCCATTCTAGGGGGTGTTTTCCAACACGATAATCCTCGTCCACATACCGCTGTCGTAACCCAACATGTTTATAGAGTGTCGACCCCTTAGCTTGGCCTGCTAGCTCGCTGGATCGGTCTCCTGTCGAGCATATATCGGACATCATCGGATGGTAACCCCACCGTCTTCCACCGACAGCATTAACCGTCCCTGTACTGGCCGATACTGACCGACCAAGTGCACCAGGTGTGGAACTCCACCCATAAACTGACATCCGGCACTTGTACAACAAAATGTATGCCCATTTGCATGCGTGCTTTCAACATTCTGGCCCTTACAGCAGTTGTTAATGTACCACTATTTCACATTTACAATGGCACGTCTCACGCTTACATTAACCTGTGATCTAGCAATGTTAATCACTTAAATATGTCACCTAGACAAATATATTCTCGAAATTTTATTACTCTACTTCAATAATTTTTTGAATGCGAACATTTTTAGGTTAGGCTTTACCGTGACTGTTATTGACAGTAAATGAAACAACAAGTTTACCGTTACCAGTCACCGTTTTATTTATTTCCACGACGCGTTTCAAAGGTTTAAACCTCCATCATCGGGTGGATTTATAATAGTTAGTATGGCATTTGTGTGGCATATTTGTTAACAAATGTGATAGTATACATGTGATGTGTTACGTTAGCGAAAGGAACCTGTGACCACAGGAGGCAGTGCCACAAGTTCCTCAAAAAAAATCGTAACACTACACACACAAATGCCATACTAACTAATGTAAATCCACCTGATGATAGAGGTTTAAACCTTTGAAACGCGTAGTGGAAATAAATAAAACGGTGACTGGTAATGGTAAACTTGTCGTTTCATTTAATAATTTCTTGGTGTAGCGATTTCGTTTCCGTCAATGTATGTGACAAATACCCGTGCCATTACCGCAATGTCGCAGCATCCGACGAGTGTGTTTTCCTTCGGCTACGCAGAGAAGACGACTTCTAACCTTTTCGTCTTATCTTTGACTGACAAAACAGTTCAGCTTCACATCCACAAATTCAGACCTGGATGTAAAACACAGCGATGTTATTTTTATCTACTTCAATGAACAGTGTCTATGCATAGTGTCAAACGCTTATAACCTGAGAAAGAGAAACTGTCATATTAGAAGATCTAAGCGCTTTTACGTTTTTGAGTGTAATATAAGAATCACCAATAGCGCGGTGGAACGGAAAATGGATGCTGCAAACGGCGATGGTTTGAAAGAGGAGAAGTACGAATTTCAACACAGAGTACGAGACAAGTTTGAATGCGTTGTGCCCTGTAGTATTTGTGTATGGTTTCGCAATTACCCGCAGTGCTTTGTACCGGCAGTTTGTGAAAGCCTTTATCGAGTATCTGTTTGCTCTCTTTTTCTTTGTGTGGGACTCGTGACCGCAGTTAGCAGGCCGATATCTGTTCCTGCAGGTCTTTGTTCTGCTACGGGGCTGCAATTATACGCGCTGCGTGACTTTTTCATCCCATTAGGGCGGTAATTCTCTTCATTCTGCGAACTGGATTTCTGACGTAGTAGAGTGAACTACGTCAACGCCTGATGAATAGCTTTCACACAACCGTGCTTCTTTTATTATATGAGTTAAGGCTTATGATACTGAAAGAACGGGAGGGGCTCGCTCAACGTAATTTTCCACGTAATCAGATGTACAGGGGGAGTGAAAATATCAACGACAATGTTACCGTGTTTATCCAGAAAAATTCACGTAGTGTTTTGACACAGAGAAATTTTGATGTCTCTTAGTTCATTATCGAGTAATGTGGTAGTGGCATTCTAAAATTTATTATTACATCCAGTCCATGACTGAACATTAATCGTTTGTTACAGAGAACAAAATTAGAAGTTACAGTCGTAATTAATTGCTGTCTATTAACTGTAGCTGTTCCAAATATTGACCGTCGTTACCTCTACAATAGATGAAGAATGAGAGCTGAATAGTATTGCTGGAGCAGCTACAGCTGTCCACAGTACGTTGATGTAAAGTTTGTGGAGACCATATCTATAGTAAGGATACATTTATTCTACAATTAAAATGTAGTTACTTCCTTTGTAATACCAGTGCCTTCTTGCCTGTTTTGATTTCACATTGAACTATCGTTACATCGAACTGCCCATACAGTCACCGACAAAAAATAGAAGTTTAGATTGTGACACCAGTCGTGGATCTTCTAGTAAGTTCTAGACCTTTTTTTCCAGGGCAATGAAATAATTCAGATAAACTTACTAATGGAGAAAGGGGAAAAGGGAAGATTAGCGTTCTATCATTCCTCACCGTTAAGCTCATTAGAGATGAATCATAATCTCGTGTGGGACAGAAGTCGACTCTGACTTTTTCAAAGAAACTGTTCGGGCATTTGCTTTAGCGATTCAAGCGAGCTATTGAATACCTGAAATTGGGTTGCTGGAAGGGAATTTGAAACCCTTCCTTCCGATGGCTATTTAGCCTCTTAAACACAGGGCAGTCTCGCCTGATTACAGAAAAGGTATCGGTAATATGACTGCTCCTCTTAAAAGAAGACCCAACCAGTGTGATACGAAATGTGTAAATGAAACATTCATGGTAGTGCTCCTAATAACAAACCTTCAGTAAACCGTATGTGCGCAAAGAAGGCATCCAGTTCAGCAAAACGCACAAAAACTTGACTACTGACCAATGAAAAAATGTGATGTCTTTTACTTCACTCCCTATCAGAGGAAGTGTTTTCGTATGATGATCCCGACGGAAGCATAAACTTCAGATTTTGTTTCTTCTAGAAGTAAAGAATGATGGTTGTTCTACAGCTTGGCTATAGTGGCTCTTAACAGGTCTGACATCACACTAAAAGAACAGTTGCTGGATGAGAAGCTACCAGCTGTTTCAACCTGTGTCTGCCACCCAGAGCGCATCAGAGAAACAATTTCATTCGATGCCACAGACATTGTTATTACCACCCACATATTTTCGAAGATGATGTCGCCATGCATATAGCAATAAATGTCCAAAATTAGTTTGAGAAGCTGTGGAATGAAATGTTATACATACAATGGTATCTAAATTCGTAAGCTTAAAATATTATTCTCTATTATTCCAATATCTTATAGCGTGCGGAAAGAATGAAAACCTATATCTTTCCGTACGAGCTCTGATTTCTCTTATTTTATCATGGTGATAGTTTCTCCCTATGTAGGTCAGCGTAAAAAAATATTTTCGCATTTGGAGGAGAAAGTTGGTGATTGCAATTTCGTGAGAAGATTCCGTCGCAAAGAAAACGTCTTTGTTTTAATGATGTCCATCCCCATTGCTGTATCATTTCACTGACACTCTCTCCCCCATTTCGCTATAATACAAAACATGCTGGTCTTCTTTGGACTTTTTCGATGTACTCCGTCAATCCTATCTGGTAAGAATCCCACACCGCGAAGCAGTAATCTAAAAGAGGACGGACAAGCGTAGTGCAGGCAGTCTGCTTAGTAGATCTATTACATTTTCTAAGTGTCCTGCCAATAAAATGCACTCTCTGGTTAGCCTTCCCCACATTTCATGTGTGTTCCTTCCAGCTTAAGTTATTCGTAATTGTAATTCCTAGGTATTTAGTTGAATTTAGGGCTTTCGTATTTGACTGATTTATCGTGTGACCGAAGTTCAACGGATTCCTTTTAGCACACACGTGAATGACCTCACACTTTTCATTATGTAGGGTCAATTGACAGTTTCCCGCACAATACAGATATCTTTTCTAAATCGATTTGCAATTTCTTTTGGCTTTACCAGTTGAAAAACGACAGCGTCATCTACAAAGAAGCTAAGACGGCTGCTCAGGTTGTCTCCCAAGTCGTTTGTACAAATAAGGAACAGCAAAGGGCCTATAACACTACCTTGGGGAACATCAGACATCACTTCTGTTTTACTCGATGACTTCCCGTCAGTTACTAAGAACTGTGACCTCTCTGTCAGGGAATCACGAATCCAGTCACATAACTGAGACGATATTCCACAAGCACGCAAATTCACTACAAGCCGCTTGTGTGGTACAGTGTCAAAAGCCTTTCGCAAATCCATTAATACAGAATCAATTTGAAATCCCTTCTCAATAGCACTCAACACTTCATGCGAGTAAAGAGCTAGTTGTGTTTCGCAAGAACGATGTTTCCTAAATCCGTGTTGACTGTGTGTCAATAGTCCGTTTTCTTCGAGGTAATTTATAATGTTCGAACACAATGTATGTTCCAAATTCCTGCTGCATATATACGTTAATGATATGGGTCTGTAATTTACTGTATTACTCCTATCGAAAGTCTTCACGCTGGGCGTTCGCCCACTGAAATAGTTCGATTCTTCGGGTACCCGATATCAACTGTTTACGATACTGTGGCCAAGTATAATGCTTCGGAGAAATCTGGGGAAGATTCTGCTAAACAGGCGAGAAAACCTCATTCGAGGAAACGCGTGTCACGATCTACGGCAGTCATCGAAAATGCTCAGGCGCCGATTTCGGAGGACCCGGGGCAGTCGCTAAGGAAACCGGCGTCAGTATTGAACGTCAGCGAGCGGACAATGCGTCGGATGGCAGAGGAGGACTCATACGAGCCATTTATTCCAAAACTGGCTCTCCGATAACATTGAGAAGTTCTGGTCAAAGGAGTTCTGGCCCCCGAATAGCCCGGATTTGAACCCCCTCGACTACTATGTTTGGATCTTAGTCGAAAGAGTTGCCAACAAGACGAGGCACCCTAATGTTGCGTCTCTACGCAGAGGTAAGGAAGCAGCATTCGTTAATATGGACAGCGCTGTTTTAAAGAGTGCGTGCGATCGCTTCAGAACAAGATTGGAGGCAGTCATTGCCGCTGAAGGGGACGACATAGAGTAATGTTACTCTTGAAAGATAATACTACTTATATGTAAAGAGATTTTCATTTTTATTTATATTTTGTTTTAATAACTTTGCTGTTAAAAAAGTTTCATTTATCCGGATTTAAGCGCGTCACCCTGTGCTTCGTACGGTCGCTAGTGCTGAAGTAATCCACAGCCGAGCGGTTAAACACTTGGTTTCATATGCGCGATTTCTCTGCATCGAATCTTGCTCTTCGTATTTTTTTCATTGCCTCGTAATTATAATAACATATTTATTATGGCTTTGTGAAGTATTAGTATTTAATGATTCATTTATTATTTTCATTTAATTTATCCTACAAAAAATGAGAAAAATTTTTCGTAAGGAGATTGGAAATAAAAATGCATTCACGGGAACTCTCAATCAAATCAATATAGTCACTTTATTTATGTTATTTTATCTACATATGTGACAAGGATAATGCGTACCCTATGGAGCACTGCACTAATCATGATGATACTGATCATAGAAACATGGAAAACGATAATTATTGCGATATACTGCACATCTAATGAACCCCGAATTTTTACATGTCGATAGTTTTTGCAACGAGTTCGTTGCTAAACAAATTTGTTGTATATTCCTAAACGATTCTCGGTCATCACACAGTTTCGCGGCGTACCAAGCATATTGAAGTTTGTAACCGAATACTGGTACAGACAACTGATACCGTGTGACACATTGAATTTTTATGCTGTCTTCTCTAGACACTATCTCTCTGTTCTGTTCGATGACGAACGTGCTATTTTGTTTCATTTTATAAGCTTTTTAACATGCCTGTAAAAATAAAAGTCGATAGGTTGCACCAACGGAGAATATTTTGGAGGAATTACTTTAATACTGCACTTTAACACGTCACTTAGGACATCCTAGTATATAGCTGTAGTGTGAGTCTGCCGAACTTTGAACGTAACGTTTTAGCACTTGCATGCGTACTCACCAACTGTTTTTTTTACCCTTGATTCAAATGAGCCAATAATCTCTTGCAAAACGGCTTTCAGGATAAAGAGTATGAAAATAATAAAGGAATCATTAAATGTTGATAGCGTACACAATCATGACAAATCTGTTGTTAGAATTACGTGGGTATGAAAAGGAAGTACCAGCAGCGAGATTCGGTCAGAGACCTTCCACTTACGTAATTAACCGCTTACTCACTCGGCTGCGGACTTATTCAACACTGGCGGCCACACAAAGTAGATACGCAGGTCTAAAACATTTAAACTTGATTTTTTTGAAAACAGTTTGAGAATGGCTTCTTTGTGTTTCTGTATGTTTAAGTACTAGACGTGCACTGCACATCCTGTCAGTATGAATGAAATCGATGAGGGTAAGTTCGTACGGTACCGTCTTCTTGACGCTTTCGCACTTACTAAAGCAATCTATAACGAAGCGCACTACTCTTCTTTGGATCGTCTCTATTTCCTCTATGAATTCTATCTTGTACAGATTTCGGACTGACGAGCAATTTTAAAGTATTGTTCGCACGAGAGTTTTGTAAGCTACCTCCCGTGGATTATATTTCCGGAGAATTCTTCGAATGAATCTTCTTTACTTGCAATTAGTCTTACGTGGTCGTTCCACTTTAAATCGCTCCGTACGCGTACTCCTAGATATTTTATGGATGTGACGGTTTCCAACTATAGGTACCTTTGATTATAAATACTGTTTACCCATAACATGTAGCTTTCCAATTTTCAAACAGTCTATTGCGAAAATGCAAAAAATCAGAGTATATATACAAAACTGCGCTTACGTTACTCCAAACATGTGGCAATCACATACTAAAATCACACATTCAGTACATGTCAAAATGTTTAATATATGTCTGATATTTATACATTAAAATCACGTTCATAGGCTGAATATTCAAGTGAAACAATGCGTCTGCATTAAATAAGAAACAGATTACACACATAGGAAAAATGGAGTCGTCTGTGTAGCTGTTAACGTTGTGCTGACGTCTGCATAAATAAAAAATTTGGGAAATTGTGGTAAGGACTGTGGGACCAAACTGCTTAGGTCATCGGTCCCTAGGCTTACGCACTACTTAATCTATCTTTAAACTAACTTATCCTAAGGACAACACACACACCTATGCACGACGGAGGACTCAAACCTCCGACGAGGGGAGCCGCGCGAACCGTGACAAGGCGCCTCAAACTGCACGGCTACCCCGCGCGGCCTCTGCGTAAATAATATTAAAGCACAACACATGTTCACCGCACTGATGGAACCCGTAGCTAATTGCGGGAAGAACGTATTCTAAGGCCAAGTTTTTTGTCTGATATTGCCAGAGATCACGCACTGAGGTGACAAATGTCGTGGAATAGAGATAAAAAAATATTCAAATGTGTGTGTATACCTAAGGGACCAAACTGCTGAGGTCATCGCTCCCTAGCCAGCTGGTGTGGCCGTGCGGTTCTAGGCGCTTCAGTCGGGAACCACTTACGATAAGAACAACTCACACACATATACACCCATGTCCGAGGGAGGACTCGAACCTCCGGGGGGAGGGGCTGCGGTATCCGTGACAAGGCGCCTAAAGCCGCTCGTCGGGATAGTGATATGCATATATACAGATAGCGCTGTGTTGCGCACACAATGTATAAAAGGGCAGTGCATTAGTGGAGCTGTCATTTGCGCTTAGTTGATTATGGTCGCGAGACAGGAATTGATAGATTTTGAACGCGGAATGGTAGACGCTTGGATGATTCCATGTTGGAAATCGTTAGGAAATTCAGTATTACGAAATCCATAGTGCTAAGAGTGTCCCGAGAATACCAAAGTTCAGGCGTTATCTCTCACAACAGACAAAGTAGTGGACGACCTCCTTCACTTAACGACCGAGAGCAGCGGCGTTTGCATTGAGTTGTCAGAGCTAACAGGATAGCAACACTGTGTGAAATAATCGGAGAGATCAATGTGGAACGTACTATGATCGTATCCGTTACAGTGCGACGAAATATTGTGTTAATGGACTATCGCAGCAGACGACCGACGCCCCTTCGTTAACAGCACATCATCGCCTGCAACATCTCTCCTGACAAGATCTTTTGGACCCTAGACGTCCGGAAAACGGTAACATAGTCAGATGAGTCCCGACTTCAGGTAGCACGAACTGATGGTAGGGTTCGTGTGTGGCGCAGACCCCAAGAATCTATGGAACCAAGTTGTCAACATGGCACTGTGCAGGATGGTGGTGGCTCCGTAATGGTGTGGGCTGTGTTTGCATGGAATGAATTGGCTCCTAAATACGGTCCAACTGAAACTGTCATTGACTAGAAATTGTCATGTTCGTCTACTCGGAGAACATTTGCAGCCATTCATTAAGGTCTACGTTTCTTCCAGACGTACCGGGTGCTGATAATTAAATTGCAGTTACTCGCTGAGGTCCAGTAATTATCGTTTGGCAGCGAAACTTAGTAAATATGCTAATGCATAAATGAGGAACCGATTTACACGGGAAAAAATAGTTCCAATTCTGGTCAAGAAGTACAAATCTGGCGCTGTAGGCGTGTCGTCGACATCTCCAATGTTCATATTGATGAAATTGTGTAGGAAGCTGTTAATGATAAAAAATTATAATACTTTTTGCACTTGCTTTTTTCTGCCCATGTCCTGTTCCGCATACATTACATATGGGATCTTTCTAGACGTTTTTCATGCATTCACAGCTCCAGATTTGCACCTGGTCGCCAAAATTAGAACTATTTTTTTCCAGTGGAAATCGCTTTGGCATTAACGCATTACAATATCTACCAAGTTTCACTGCCATACGATAATTACAGCCCACAATGTACCTCCGTGAGTAGCTGTACTTTAGTTGTTAAGATCCTGCAAGACCGAGAGCAACAGGACTCCACAAAGGAACAGCTGAGTGAGAATTGAAGTGAAGCTGTCAGCGAAGACTTTGTTCACGGAGCGCCTGTCGCTCGGTAACCTTTCTCTCTGGTCGCCGAAAACCAGCGTGCAGGTATTATACGCCCTGCCCGAGTGTGTGTCCGAGAAACGTGCACAGCCGTGGCTAGCTGCTATTACAAGCCGGCGTGTAAGACCCGTGTAATCAGCAGTTGTCGGACGTGCGAGTAACGCCAGGCGGGCGCCAAGGCTGGCTGGCGGCTTGTAAAATGCCGACAGATCATATCGCTGACCCGTGATCGACTGGTCGCGCGCGCGGGCTGCCTCTCACTATTTGCTGGTATGCCGGCCCGCCGACGACTGACCGAGTGGCCTCGGCGGCATGCAGCCGCCTGGCGACCGCAAGGAACGGCCCAATTCAGCGCACCACTGCCGGAGGGGCTGCACCTGAACAGAGGGTGCTGAAACTACGAGGTGCTACCCAGAAATCAGAAGCCGTGCATCTTAATTTCCAGCGTCACCTTTCAAATAGTCCCCTCACGGCAGAGGTTGAAAATACCGCTTCAGTTGTAAATTAGTTTATTTTCACACGACCGGTTTCGGACTGTTATAAACCCGTCCTCAGGTGTCGCAGCTGTGCTGTGGTCCCCGAGCGCAGCGCGTACCAGGCGCGGTGTGCTGCCTATGAGCGCAGAACTCCCTGTTCTGACCTCATAGGCAGCACACCGCGCCTGGTACGCGCTGCGCTCGGGGACCACAGCACAGCTGCGACACCTGAGGATGGGTTTATAACAGTCCGAAACCGGTCGTGTGAAAATAAAGTAATTTACAACTGAAGCAGTATTTTCAACCTCTGCTACAATGCTCAGTTGCGGATGTTCTGCCAATAGGATTGTTTGTAGCCCCCTCACGGTTGTGTGCGACGCTTCCAACGATTTTCCCTTTGTTGAAAGCAGTGCTGGAAGTCTTCTGGCTGAAACGTGTCCAAAATTAATTGCGATTCCGTTTGAGTTTCTTCTATGGAGCCAAAAGGTCCCTCTTTCAACTTCAGTTTTATTTTAGGGAAAACGAAAACATTGCCAAGTCCCAAATGGGGCAAGTAGGATGGGTGAAGGACAGGGACTCCCTCACAATGAGTGGGTTGCTTTCAGGTGCATTGCCATGATTCAGCTATCAATTTTTCTTCTCCCATGTCCCAAGCAGTTTGTATGTAAAACATTCCTTCACACTCCTAAAAACGCAGCAGTAACAGCTCTCTATGGCATTCTGACTACATGGAAGAAATTCGTTGTGGACAATCCCACGAATGTGCTCCTGCGAACGTCATTTTGAACCACTGAGGGTGTGGGGGATGTAGTCCATTGCAAAGACTGTTCTATTGTGTCAGGTTCATAATCGTAAAACCATGGGTCATCAACAGTTATGTGATTTCCCGGCGTATTTGATAGTCAAAATATCCACGGGTGTACTGTCAGTCTACAGTGTCCAACGGCCACAATATTTCGGCGATCATACTTGTCGCCTTCATCAGGTGAACTGACGGCCGCCGCCGCGACCGAACCCAGTTCCCTCTGAGAAGCCATAGCGTACGGATCTCCGTGCCGTCAGTTCACCTGACGATGGCGACATGTATGATCGTCGAAATATTGTGCCCGTTGGACACTGTAAACCTGCAGTACACCTGTGGATATTTTGATTATCAACAGTTATGACGCTGGAGAGGAAATCTGGATCACATTGAACTGTTATCTGTAATTCATTGCACACCTGAACCAGATTGTCTCGTTGGTAGGCGATCAAAAGACGAGGAACGAACTATAATTCAATCGCCCCTTGTTCAGTTCATCCGCTAAAATAAGTTGACGCGTCCCATATGAAATTTCACCGATTTCACACACGATGTTGTCTGCCTTCTGTCCTTGTAGGTCACTTCGCGCTTTTTCGCTGTTGTTTGGGGAGCCGTGCCTGATGACGGTCGGCGCGCGTGCTTCTCATCCTCGACAGACTTACGATCGATCGTCTTCAAATCGCGTAAACCATTAAAATATTCTCGCTAGGCTCAAAGCTTACTCCAAACAGTCTCGCTAACCATACTATGGGTTTTAGCTGCAGTTTTACGGAGCTTAAAACAAGACTTAATACTTATGGTTTGTTCCTTCAAGTTAACCAAAGAGCACGCCTGAAAACCAAAGGTCGTGGGATCGAACCGCGATCCGTCCACGGATTTTGGTAGTCTGCCTTTAACCTAGCTTTAACCCCTCAACAATGTGAAGATTCTGTAGGAATGATACGATGTTCGGATCTCACATTAAACTGTAGGCACTCTTTCCCCAATAGAATTACTGTGGTATTACGGTATACTGATAATTATTACTTTACTGAGCATCTGACAGCAATTGAATGAAACACAATTTTAGTGCCATTCGCGTTTCGCCTTTATTTTCTGCAAGGCATCTCCAGTGGCCTGGAATATGTACATATGTTTGCTATTTAATTTACATTTTGATTGGGGTTGGGTTGTTTGGGGAAGGAGACAAGACAGCGAGGTCATCGGTCTCATCGGATTAGGGAAGGATGTGGAAGGAAGTCGGCCGTGCCGTTTCAAAGGAAGCATCCCGCCATTTGCCTGGAGCGATTTAGGGGAATCACGGAAAACCTAAATCAGGATGGCCGGACGCGGGATTGAACCGTCGTCCTCCCGAATGCGAGTCCAGTGTCGAACCACTGCGCCACCTCGCTCGGTTACATTTTGGTCACTGTACCTATAGGTTATAAACAGTTCTAGTGGCTGGTATTTCTTATTAAGTAGTAATATTTTAAACTGTACGTACAGGTAGCGTGGACGGTTTCTTACATATTACGCCCCTGTTGCATTTTTGGTGTTGTTGTTGTTCTTCTTCTAAATGCCAATTTGCGGTTTTTTCCCCACATTTCACAGCACTATGAACTGAAAACTTGTTTAGATGCAATGTTTTGGTTTGTGTTGCCGACTGTTAAATGTTATTGCCATAGATCGAGAGTTATTGCCAAACTTTCGAGTGTAATTATTGAAGTGTCAGTGAACTGTTTGTGTATGCATTTGTGTGTGTGTTTTTGGTATGATATATTTTTTGTGTTCTGTGTGTGTGTGTGTGTGTGTGTGTGTGTGTGTGTGTCCAGAAGGCGAAGGGGGAAGAGTCCTTTTATTTATTTTCTTTTTTTCTGGTTGTGTGAGAGGGACGATTTTTTTGTCTTAGTAGTTAGTAGTGAGCCTGTGCTGTTGTTATCATCGTTTGATGTTGTCATCATTTCGGATACCTAAGTATGGTAAATAGCATTTCGACATGTGTACCTGTCGTGGCTCGCAAATGCGTTATACTCCCAGGCCCCCGAATCGAACCCGTTAGATTTTTTTGTGTAGCGGTATTTAAAAGCTTTGGAGTATTCCAGCCTTGTTGATAGTATCTATAAACTCCGGAAAAGTATTCTGGATGGTTGTAAATGCATTCGGAACACGCTTGGGCTTTTTGAAAGAGTATGGATATCGATGTGGAGACATGTTGGAGTCTGTCTTCACGTGAACTGTAGCCATATGGAGCACTTGTAGTAATGTGTTTGTCCCCAAGTGTATCTCTGCAATTTGGATCCTCGGGGACACCGTTATAAGGTGCGCATGTACTCAATCGTAATACGTTGTATTAGAGAAACTAATGGTTTCTTGAACCTTGTTTATTAGGATTATGGACTTGTTTAATTGTCATTTTCTCGTCCATTTCTTTTATACCTGTAATAGTTAAACACCCCGTTTACACTTGTTGTGGTTGACGACAACTAATTGTATTTGGACAGAAAGTATTGCAAGTTTGTAGGGAAAATCATATGAAAGTATTTTCTAAAAAATTAAGGTTTATTTCGTCAATATGGACAGTTTTGTAAATTAAGATTAGCCTTATAACTGAAAGTAAAAGAACCGTAAACTTCACAAAAGCGTTACAGTGGAGTAAGGAGTTACGGCTTTCTACAGAAACAGCATGTGGAAACAGGAACACAGTGATGTAGGAGACGTGTAAGACTATATGTTTCTCAGAGTGCCTTCTCACAAAGGAGAAAGTTTTAAGTTTCAACGTCTCCTCTAGAACATAAGAGACGGAGCACAAGTTCGGTTTTGGGAAAGTTGGAGAAGGCAATCGGCCGTGTCTTTTTCAAAAGAATAGATTCGCCTTTGCCTTAAGGAATGCAGGGAAACCCGCGAATATCTAAGTGAAGATGGCCAATCGGGGATTTGAACTTCCATTGTGTAACCACCATGCCACCTCACTCGGTTGTCATCCCTTACCGCTACCGATGCTGGTCACACAGAAGTGGATCACGGCTGTACTGATACCGGATACGCATGATTCTTACTCTCCCACAGACTACAAAGGGTGATCGAAGTTACATAACTGTTGCGACGAGGTAGAAGCAGGCGTTGTACCTTACTCATCAGATTTTCTCCCGTAGAGAAGCGAGTGAGAAGTACACGGCCAGGCACTTCACACGGTTCGCGGACAAGTGTTACGCAAAGGGCCGACACGAGCATCTACCCTTAGCTGGTGCCAGCGAAACTCGGACACGAGGAAGGTGTCGCTCTCCACTGAGCTGCTACGTCACGTCCTGCTCTCACGTTACACCTGAGTCGCAGCTTCGCTGAGTGGGTACCGGGGCACACACTTTGCGGGCACCAAGTACAGGAGACCTGCGACCCGACTCACGTATTGATGGAGCAGGCGAAAAAGAAAAGCGAACTCTATGTTTAATAAATCACAGTTATGCTTCTCAGCATACGGCCACCCAGATTCTTAATGATAAAACAAGGTGACATTTATAACTGCGAATTTTGCTAGAAGTAGTTTGCTAGAACAGTGTTTTACGTCCATAACCTTAACCAACGAAATTATCTTGCGACTGTCCATCTAGGGCAGCCGTCAATTTTCTTGTGTCGTCACATTAGGAGCTTTTCATGAGTATGACAATCGAGAAGCCCGGCAGACTACAAGTGAGAGAAAAGCCGTGTTCTAATACACACAGAAAATGTTCCAGAAGTTGTCTATTTGAACGAGCCTCGCGGCATCCTGAAGTACCGTTAGAGCTGACACTACCAGGTAACTAGCTGTGCAAATAGCGGCGGCACGGCTACGTTCCGATTGTCGAAGAGCTTCGACAAGCCATGGACAAATAATGAAGACTATGAAAGGGTCACTGCAACCCTTTCATCTTATTGTTGACCATTGCATTGTATTCTGGATAGACTGATGCGCCAGGTCAGCTCTTATTGGAACTACATTGCATTGTAGTTCATATTGAATTAAAAACAGCCAGCGTCCCAAGATGCGAAATACTTGAATTAGTTTACGAAACATATACATTACTTGAGTTGCCGCAGTCTTTTGCTATGTGAAGTCTGGCATTTATTGTAGTGATATCATTCTGCAGTGATCGTTTTCAATGTTAACTTTGAACAGCTTATTTAATTCGAAGTGGAGAAATAACCAGAAGAAGTGGAAGTGAATTATTCTTATAAATTTATATAATCTCTCTGATCACGCGCAGTGCCGTAAATTCATCATGATTTGAAACCAGATACGATTTCCAGTTTATATATTAGTCCCCTTTCG
Organism: Schistocerca gregaria; assembly: GCF_023897955.1. Taxonomy (NCBI): domain Eukaryota; kingdom Metazoa; phylum Arthropoda; class Insecta; order Orthoptera; family Acrididae; genus Schistocerca; species Schistocerca gregaria. The sequence continues at coordinate 315,624,280 of NC_064924.1, read as the reverse complement.
CTGGCGTCCCCACCTAGTTCAGTCTTTACAGTTCTTTTGCGGCCAGGATCGGGAAGGTGTTAGTTTGGGCCATAAATATAGCCTAAGAACATATTTTTATATACACCTCCCTTTTAGGCAGACCGCCATAATCTAGAGACAACACTCTTTGCGCACGACTTACTTCATATAGCTCACAGCTGAGGACACGATTCAAAAAGCTATTTATAAATTTAAAAAAAACTGTCAAGAGCTATCACTTAACCACGACCCGAAAAAGGCACGGGAAAGACCTTATCCGAAGCAAAATTGTAGCAAGAGACCAGAAAATCTAAAGAGTGAATGAATCTATTTTTTTGCTACGTACTAGTGCCTTCACAAACGATAAAGACATTCCGGAAACAACTGAAAGGTGCAGTTACAATTCATTCTACCATATACAGAACCTAAACAAAAGACTGTTCTACAAAACAAAACCAATGCCATCCATGCTTTATCGCAGTGATACTTGGTCAATAACAGCTGGAAATAAACGAAGAATACAAACTGCGCAAATGAGGTTTTAAGAAGAGCATCTGGATATAGAATGTCTGATACGAAATAGAATAAAATATTTTACAGACTAGATTCGGATACATTTAAATTTCCTGGCCATTGTTGCAGTACTCAACAAGCGTACAGGTACTCACAACGTCCTCGCAAGAGATTCATTCACATTTAGCTATTTGCAGAATTTTATATAAGCTCATCTACAACCTCTTTAAATCACATTAACATAGATCTTCATTAGCGTTACTATGACTGTAGCAACATACACGTAGCTTTCAAAAACAGAAAAAATAAATAACGGGTCGCCTTCAAGTGGAATATCTGATAACGAATTACTCGGTTTTGTTGAATGGGGTATTCCTGTGTAATCCCGCAGTGCTTTTTCTGACAAATTGTGCACGCCAAATTCGTTCGTCGTCATTGTTTTGTTTTACTGTACTGTGCTGTCAGCGTAAATTAATGATAGGTAATAAACGTAAAACGGTGTCAGTTGAGACCAATAAATCACAGGACACAAAATACCAATGTAATTTCACACGCGCTCTCGCTCAAATAAGTTATTCTAATGAGCTGTTATTCAGGACAAGACAGCTAGAATTATCGCGCAGTACAAAGCGTATATGTTGACATTTACGTTCGCCATGTCATCGGCTCACGAACTCCAACGTCTTAAACATGTTAAAAGTACCTGATTATAGTTTCACAGGCAGCGAAAGATATGCTTCGGCAGGGAACGAAAGGATTTTCTTTGAACGTAATGTGATGTAGTTAAATGGAAATCCTTAGAAATAATCTACTTTATACCGATGATGAGAATACTGTTGCGTAAATTTAGAAAACCGGTGTTGGAGGAAATTTGTGCGATAAATCTTACACCGTCATTGTATGCATCACACAGGTGTCAGAAGAATAAGATAAGGAAGACATTTATGCAGTCTGTTTCCCTTCACTGCATATGCGATCAAATTAGGGCGGAAAATCTCTCATTTTGGTACCAAGTACTCTGTCTCATGCACTGTGCAGTTGTGTATCTGGAGCCGCCGTACTGGTAAGTTAATTACCCCCACACCTGTTAGTAATGTCTTTAAACGGAAATGCTTAGCAAAAATTAGTGACCTTCGGAAGACACTTCTATTAACACACTTTTGAAAGCACTTTTAACGTTTGTAGTAATACCGTCCGCTCGCTGTCTGCCAATATTTTCAGCAATTCTGAAAGTCCGACTTTCGCTGGCAGTAGCTACGGGAAGATCCTCGTGTCGGCCCTTTGCATAAAACTTGTCTGCGAACCCTGTGAAGTGCCATAACGCCTAACAGACCAGTTCATTGTATTTCATCATAAGCCAGACGAAAACTTTAGTTCCTCTTGCATCTAGTTTTACAGACGAACCTTGTAATGACTTTTATAGTTGGCTTAACAACTTTTACTAGATGAGTCTGACCAAACGTACTGGCATTAAAATATGTAAAGAATTCACCTTAAGCGCCGGTGTATTTACTGTGCAGTGCATGAAAAAGCCATCGTAGCATTAAGCGTAATATCCTTAAGGAAGATGACTTTGCAGTGCTGTTGCACGACTAAAGTGACAGTGTCTACATTAATCAAGATATATGAAAGAAAAAGCACATACATTCAGTCGCAAATCTTCGTTTTTGAAAACAACAATGTTTGGTGACAGAGGGAAATATTTATCTTGTCTTCTTTTATAAGACGCTGAAACTCAGGCCGACACTGTGACTAAGTTAAGATCCACTGCGTTTTAAAGCCTGTAAAACCAGTTGTCACAACCACGATTTTTTGTAGCACTTCTATGCACCACACCAACAAAGCAACAAAGACAGTTGTTCCCTCGTGTTCCTTTCATCGCTGGTCCAGTGTAAGCCATGAATGTTTCATCTTTGGTGAAATGCTGTATTGTAATATGGCACCCGTTATCTTGAATCCCTTATGAAAGTAGATTTGAAATTAAAAATGCATATTCACCAAGGCGTTCTACTACTGTTATTATTTATCACCAACTGTCACATTTTCCGCAGCTACTATTATTAAATTAATAATAAGGAATGAAAACTCTCACCAGTATCACGCAAGACTTAGTGATCCGGTATATGTGTGAGTGCGAACCATTTTATTTAACATTTTAGTCTGTTTACGCCCTTCTGTTAAGCTCAGCTCCGGTGATAAACGAAATTTTTTCTTTGGCTAAATCAGTGTGGGATTCAAAATGAGAAACTAGAAACCACTGAATGTATAATCTCAGTGGGTTTGCACGTTCAGTGAAATTACTAAACATCAAAGGTGATGTCTGACCCAGTTTTATTACAGTGCTTTATGTTAACAACATTACATAAACAAAATCGCAGAAATAGCATTAAAAGTTCTGAGCAAATCACACACACACACACACACAAATTCTCTGGACGTTGTAAGTTACGTTTAAATGCAATGTAATTAAAAGCACTGGTTTATGTTTCATTAAGTACTTTGCTTTTTTTTTACTTTTTTTCTTTTCGCTACCAGTCCGGGGCTATACCAAACAGCTCGTTGAAAAATGGACTTCGGATGCTGCGAAAACAAGCAAATTTATGTAGATCTTAATATTATATAAAAAGTGATGGACTAATGCAGTGATATATGACTCAGTCACATTTGATGAACAGTCGAGACCGCGTTCTCCTTAAACGCCTTAAACGAATACTGCTTAGTTCTATAGACAACTCATAGTAGGTTGACAGTGATCATAGTGCAGTAATGTGTAAGTGAGAAGGCCCAGTGGTTAAGGTACTGGAATTGCATTTGAGAGAGGCCATCAAATCCTGGACCAATCGTCACGATTTTGGTTTTAGTTTTCTAGATCCTCCGTCAATTCACTTCGGGCAGACGCTGCGGTAGTTTTTTGAGCCATGTTCTAATCAATGCTAGTTTGTGTTCAGTCTGTAGTGATATCATCGCCGCCGGCATATTGAATCCTAACCTTACTCCCTTGGAGACACATAACTGGCCGTGTACAGAAATTCAGTGTTCCGTCTTTCGGTTGCCTATACGTTGTAAGAGTATATGGAAATTTGGCTGATCTCTATCTGTTAACTACAGTTCACAGATGGCCTCAAAAAGGTGGCCTGTCTGGCAAGACTTAGCTGTTACAAGGAGAAATGGACGGAATGGAAGTAACCGCATTTCTTCTCGAAATCACAATACATATAGGAACCTGTACCAGTGAGTTGTGACAGGGCTAGTTACAGCAGGATACCACATACCACATTCTATTCGCTCTAGCAGCAGCGTCCTACAAATTGGAAATAAAAGGTATGGGTCACAGATGGCCGAAGACTGTCTTCCCAATCTTTAATCCTCATCCCTACTCTCACCTCGCTGGGATTTGGCTCAAAAGAACAGAACTCTGGAATGGGCCAGATGCCAAAGAAAGAGTCTGCCCTGGCTTCTGGTCGAGAATGAAACGTATGTGTATGGCAGACACGCAGAGGGGCTTCCGGAAGCCCGTGGCGACGCTGGGCAGTGACTAGGAGCGCAATAAGTTGAAGGACCTGCACAGTCTTAGGTAGCGAGTCGGCAGGAATTAGACGGGTTACTTGCTCAATGAGACAACGATCATTACTGTCAACTGAGGGCTTGAAGAACATAAGCTTATGAGGTTACAGAAATAAATGATCTAATGAATGCATCGAACTGGACGAAGAGAGGAAGGTAAGAGGTAAACATATTGTTACATCGGAGGGGGGCTTTGGAGAAGGAACACCTTTTCAGGCGCAGATGCACCAGGGAGAGGCCTTTTTAATGTTGTCACGCACCTTTACCAGAGCATATTTTTGGTTTTAGCTGTGCAGGCAGGCGCAAACTGCATAGATACCATATTTTTTAAACGTTCATTGCATTTACCTGCGAATACCGACAGCTAATGCGATAAGTATAAACTTCTGAAGAAGGGCACTAAGTGCCCGAAACCGGTGAAGAAATTAAATTTCTTATATGTAACTGGTTCCTTATTATTCCATTAAAGCTAATAAAATTCAACGACTAACAGTGCTACACTTCTTTCACGGGACAGAACTGTGACCGGTAACCTATGATATGTGCATGACACACGAAGTACGTGTAAAAAGTTCAGTAAACTGATCAGCATTTCAGTGGGAAAGAGTGTTGTGCGTGCGCATGGAATGATACAGTATGTCGAGAAGTGACACATTGTGTCAAGCACTACAAATTTTCCCCTGCTGCAAATCTAACGAAATGTAAAGATCCGTCTCGTACATTTACATCGATAATCCGCAATCCACCTTATGGGGCCTGGCCACTAATACTCATTTCCTTTCCTCTTCCACTCGCAAGCAGAACGAGGAAGAAACGACTGTCTATGTGCCCAGATTTCTCGTTTCTTATGCTCGTGGTCCCCACACGTAATGTGTGTTGGAGGCAACAGAACCGTTCAGCGGTCAGCTTCAAATGCTGATTCTCTAATTTTTCTCAGTAGTGTCCTTCGAAAAGAATGTCGCCTTCCCTCCAGGAATTTCCATTTGAGTTCCCGAAGCATCTCCGTAGTTTGCGCGTTGTTCGAACCTACCAGTAAGAAATATAGCAGCCCGCCTCTGAATCGCTTCGATGTGCTTCGTAGTGTAACACAGCAGCGTATAAACCCTGAGATTTCTTGTGAACTGTAAAAAAAAAAACAATGGCGTCGGAGGCGAATGCTATGTTGGTACAAGCGGACGGAGCGTAACCAAGAGAAAAAAAAGTTTATCATTGATGTAAACTTTTTAGGACATAAAGGAAAGTGTTGATGATGCATCATGTTAGGTTCCACCGTCCAAAAGCATAACAACACCTAATATCAAGCAAGTGCGACATATGGTGCCACAAAACAAGCGACCGCCTAATCTCTGACACTGGAGGACTTGGGAAGTAGTTAAGCTAATTATGTTTATTTTAAATGTAACTGTAGGCTTCCGCGGCCGTTGTCAATGTCAATAAAATTCTTCTGGGTTAGAGACCGCATTGTCATTTATAAAATTCCAACGTTTCGGCGTCTGTTGCAAGACGCCTTCCTCAGGGAGTGTTGCTAACAGTTAGCAACACACCCTGAGGAAGGCGTCTTGCAACAGACGCCGAAACGTTGGAATTTTATAAATGACAATGCGGTCTCTAACCCAGAAGAATTTTATTGACATGTTTATTTTAATTTGTGCCGTGTAAACCGAGAGACACACTACACATAAAAAAAATTCTGGAATGACTAAGGGGAATGTTATATGGCTGGTACGATTTGCACAATGTACAAGCGTTGTATATGGCACCCAGCTGTTCGTGGATTACGCTGCAGTATTCAGGGATTTTTCAACGCTGCAAAATTTCAGAAAAAGACATGAAGACCAGCAGAAGATCAACATTTGGTGCCGGGACAGGTAGCCAGTGTAAATAAACATAATGTATTGTGAATAAATAGGTAGCAAGAGCAATTATTGTTAGAGTATATGGTGGCGATAAATCTCAGAGTACAGAAATTAATGTAAAATATCTAGAAATATTTGTCCAGATTTTTAGGAAAAGCTAGTACCAGACGGAGATTCATTGGAAGAATTCTAGGAAAATGTAATTCATCCAAGAAATAACTGGCTTACAAAACATTCATTTGACCAACTCTTGAGTACTGCTCGTCGTCTGGAACCCTTACCCTTGGGTTTTGATTTAGATGGGTGTTCTGTAAATGCGTTCCGCCCACTACTCGGTGGGTGATCCGAGGGTGGCTTGCATGACTCCACAGTGTACTAGCTATGCGTCTGAAGTCTCACAAGCCAATCTGGAGCGACCTTTGGGTCACAGACGTTTTCAGTGTCACAGAGAAGTGAAACGACCGCTGGAATGAGCATCCAGCTCATAACGCCCAACGACGCAGGAAACAGGTATTGATCTGCCCCATCGTGAATGGCCAATACTCAACCACATCCATATGGGATAAGGGAAATTTGGCCACACCTTGAAGAGGTGGGGTTCTTGTGAAAATGCTGCATGTAACTATGGTGCGCGAGAACAGGCCATAGGACATAATATTAGTTTCTCCATGTTTTTCGAGAGTGCTATTACTCCGAAACTGAATGTTCAACTAGAGAAAGGCTGCTCCAGTTGTTAATACAGTAAGTGATCAAAAGTATCCGGCACCCCTATGTGCTGAGGAATTGGCCACTAGATGTCACGACTGGCGATCCTGCCAGTGTAAAAGGAGGCTAAGAGTATTGTATTATCGGTAGAAGAACGACTGCGTTCAGAGAATTGAAAAGAAAAGGGTGCAACAGTCAAGCAGCTCCTTACAAGCCACAAATCTCTGTAATTACGTAGAGCGACGCTTCAAGTGGTGTAAAGGGCGACGTCATTGGACAATGGATAACTGTGAAAGAGTGATTTGGAGTGATGAGTCACACTATACCTTTAGGGAACCCGATGTAAAGGTTTGGGTTTGGCGACCTCGTGAGGAACATTGCAAATCATGTGTAGTGCCAACAGCGAAGCGCAAAGGTGTTTGGAATGTGAATACAACCCTGTATACAGCTTATAGTAGAAGAACACTTTAGAGACGATAAATGCTTGTATCAGCACTACGGTGCACCCTGTCATAAAGCGGAACCTATGAGGCAATGGTTTGTCGACAATAAGATTCCTGAAATGGACTAGCTTGTCCACAGCCCCGATCTGGACTCCATTAGAACATCTTTGACACCTTTGGGATAAGGTAGAACGTCTAGTTTGCTGCAGGTCTCAGGGTCCAACATCATTAGATTCTCTAGTTTCATCTCCTGAGAAAGAATGGGCTCCCTTTCTGCCATTGGTAGTGCCCCTAGCAGAGTTAAAACCACCACAAAGATGGAGGGTGGACACATCTCACTGTTTCAGATCCACTCGAAGATGGCCCGGATGTGAAGGCTGAAACTCTTCGTTGACTTAGATAAAGGACATACCAGTAATGGGAGCGGTCTTCATTAATTAAATGGAACATATTGCCAAGAACTGCCAATCACAAACCTGTAATGGCAGTCTGAAAGACTTCCATGAGGTGACACGAGTACAGCGAACTGACTGATTCAAAGATTAACCTGTAAATGTACGTACTTGTGCATGTTTTGTTAAGCCATACGGTAACAATAACAGACCAGGTAGTATTAATAGAGGAGATAGAATGACCCAAAGAACCGCAGCGCATTTTCTGATGGGTTCATGCTAAGAACGCGAGGGCCTTACGGAGATGCTTATAAAACTGTAGCAGCAGATGATACGATAAAGTCGTTGCGCTTCGCGGAGAGGATTGTGTGATTTTAGGCTTCCCCGGCATTTGTCAGTTTGAAAATGTCTGCCTGAACATATAAACAAGGAAATTTGCCGAAGTATCGCATCATTTGGACGACGCTTAATACTCTGAACATTTCAGAGCCACGAACAGAATTACTATTAAAATTACAAGAGCGCGCTTCCTAGAACAGTCAGAAACCATATTATTTCCTCCCTCGCACATCAGGCGAAACGACCATAACGGGCAAATCTGAGAAATTCGAGCTTATACGATGGCTTAGGAGGAGATCGTTCGTCTCTCGTACCATAAGACAATGGGGGCGTTTCACCGTGTGCTCGTACACTAAGCTTCTCCCGAGGATGACGTTATAAAGGAGACGCTATGCACCACAAAGAAGTTTGCTGTTAAAATTCCGAGAGTAGACGTTTCAGAAAGAAACAGGTAACTTATTACCTCCCAGACACGCACATGACAGTGAAGTAAGAGAAATTAGAGCTCAGGCAGAGGCTTAGCAACAGTCATCCTGCCCGTGCACCATTGTCTAATGGAACTGACGCGGATGGTGTACCTTGGGTTGCCTGTTATAAGACGCATAAAATATTTTCCGGGCCAGTTTTATTTTGTCCACGCTGTAGAGAATAGCGTAGCCGGAAACTGCTGGAGATTAAAATGGCATATGCTTTTTCTACTGACAGTCTTCACAGCGACCAGAATATCATGCTACTTGTACTGTATGAGTCAGAGCAGGTTAGACATCCGCCAGGACCCTAGCGCCCAACAGGCCGCATCTTATTTCGTAGGACATTAAAGACATTAGACAGGATTGTCCGATAGATTCAAAAAGTATGGGTCTTTCAGATGTTGCGAAAAGAGGATTGTATCCAATGACGATTAATTGAAATGTGAATGATGAGATTTTGATTGTAGAGGTTTTTCTTTTTTGTAATACTGTTAACGAACTTTTAGACTCATTTTGTATCATTCCTTTCCACGTTGTCTGTAAATTTGTAGCACGCTGATATCAAAATTACTTCTTTATTACTAACTCATGAAAAATTTAAGTTCATTACCTAATCAAGCAAATAAATTTTTGTTTGACTACATGGAAACATGAAAAGAAAGAAACAAAAGGATTTATTCGTTAAATGATTTGAATAGATTTATCGACTTCTGTCATTGCTGTTTTATCACAACTGGTAAACTGACAAAATTCACTATGACGCTAACATGTAGAGTGTGCAGATAAAGAAGAAACCTATTAGAATTTAGCTGCGGATCACAATCGATTTTTGCGCACTTGGAAGCAATTAGGTACATTATAACTATTGCTTTTCATTATTATTATTTCGTTAGGGCCACGTACGACAACGTTACGTCTTGATTTCTTGCCAAGCCTTCCGGAAGAGATTACTGTCGCAGACGCCTTCTTTGGTATATATAAACCAGGGCTTTATGGTTTTCGGGTTTGAATCAATGGAGTGGAAGAGCTTCTTGCTCAGCCTGTTCCTCTACACTCGTGTGATGTGCCTGTAAAATCGTACATGTCCTTTGTAGATTGTGTCTGTGACTTTCTCTCTTTTGCCACAGACTTCCTTTTTGGATCCTTTTTAGTGGATGCCATTATTATAATTGGAGGCAATGATTGGCCTATTGATTTTATACATTTTCTTCTTCATTTCTTCGATAAGGCCGTTATTTAGATTTAGGGATATGGTTTCGCCTCTATAAGTAACTGATGGCTTTAAAACCGTTTCATAGTAACATATCTTAGTGTTTTGTGTACGGCATTTTTAGTTGTAGATAGTGTGCGACGTTCGGTCGGCCATTTCAGGTTTAAGTATTAGTTCCTTAGGAACTTCATTATCTAGTCCATTTTTCATAATGGTCTCACCGAAGTACTTAATTTTTTCTGCTCTGATGATGTCACCACATTGCGTTCGGAGTTTTAGGGGACATCTTTGATGTTAGTCATTATATTCTTTTTTTCCATATGATATTTGCTAGCCAATTTATTCTGCGGTTGCCTTTAACAATTCTATATGAATCGTAGCAGTTTCTACATCGTTTGAGAGAATGGCTGTATCACCGGTAAAACCTAGACAGTCAACCATGAATCCCCTGGAATTAGTTCCTATTTTCGTCACGCTACAGTCGGTTCGCAACAGTTTCGTTCGTCAGGTGCCAGCGATCTCTTCAAGAACAGGGTTGAAAAACATCGGAGGCAGCCCATTATCTTTTGTGTCCTGTTCTGATCCGAAAGGAATCTGAGAGGCATGCTAGGAACTCAAAATTAATGCCTGCAGTTTAAGGTCAACCCAGAATTCGTTAAGGATTTTGAACCCGATATCGCCGTCAAGTCTTTCTTCAAGAACACACAGACTGATACCTAACATTTAGAGATTAGTGTGTAATAACTGATGATGCCTTTGGCGTGACGGATCTGTTTGGATGTAGAGCAACCTCCCCTGAAGCACCCTTGGTGGTCCTCTCGACTTGGGCCTCTAAACGCTTCAGGATGTCAAGTGAGAGAATTTTAAAAGTTACTGACAGCATGGATACTGCACTGCAGTTGTTCATGTTTTTCACACCATATGTTTTGTGCAATGGATGGATTACAGCTCTCTTCCAGTCTTCGGATAGGTTTTCCTCAGTCTAAATTACTTTTATTTTCTGGTGCAAGATTTCAACTGAAACCTCAGTTCTGAAACTACTGAGTCTTCTCAAGCCACATTATTGTTTTTGAGTCGGGCAATGTGGCGCTTGATTTCGTATTTGTCATATGGCCTCAACTCTGGGCATGAATTCATAGGGTTCGATTTGGCTTTCAGGCTCATAAAAAAATTAGTAGTTTCTTGAACTTTTATCATTATTATTGATATTATTCGCACGACAGATACACTGGTTCAAGCCTTAATGTTTGACACCAATTTTGCGGCTTGAATGTCAATTGTCTTAAGGACTGTTGTTTAGGCGACAGTGATGAGTGCGTGTGAAATATAGTGTCTCTTGTTTTTGTTGCTGATAAGTTTAGAAAGAAGGGGAAACACGGCACCAGCACATAGGTCCCCGTCTTATTTCTGTCGTTCAGCGCAAAGTACTCGACTTCACGCCCCCCCACACGATGGATTGATCACTGTCAGCGATATTACATTTGCTCACTTCAGGCAGTAAATAGTCTAAGGCGAAAGCGAGGGTGTATTCTCCGGAAAGGACATGGCCGATTTACTTTTCCCTCCTTGTCCATTCCGAATCTATATTCTATCTCTAATGATGTTGGCATCGACGGCACATTAAACTGTAATCTCCCTTCCTTTCACGCTATGGAACACTATGGAGAGGTTTCGGAGGAAGATGGCGCTCTCGACCCGGTTGTAAGGAGCTTTACGCGACCACCTCTCCTTCTTTCATCAGTTGACTGCCAGCAACCGAAGTTTCATTTACCATCAGCGCTTCTTGATAGCTGATACGTAGCTACGTAAGCTACGCACGCAGATATTTGAGGCCTTTGATTACACTGATATATGAAATAACGTGCTTATAATGCTCTAAAATGTCTGTAATGGTAACGAGTGTCCATGAACAAGAGAGAACAAGTCTTGTGCAGTTGCCAAAGGTAATGAGAAGAAGGGGATGTAAGTCCGCGGAGTGGCTGCAGCTGAGCCATTAACGAAATGAGTCTCTGCAGATAGCCGGTAATCAGGTCCTGAGTTGCATCCGGCCTCGGCTAATGATTTACGAGAGACGCGGACGTTACGGAGTGTCTCACAACGCCAAAACTAGTTTTGTGCTGTGGTTTCTTACGGGGCCCGGATGCTGCTTTTTGCTTCCGGCATGTCGCATCTTATCTCGACTGAAACATGCTTATAACGGCGATCGTTGGCCAGCTGAGTCACTCTGTGCGTGGGAAATTCACCCGTCCGCTTCTGCTGTGAGAACGTACCCAGTGACCGGGTCTGGAACCCAGGACGCTCGCTGCAGGAAAGGCGTCCGGTCAGGTAGCCGGCACAGCCGACAGCTATAATTTCCGGTATCTCTCATGTCACACTATTAGCTATTACAAGAAGCAATTAGCTCAAACAAACGGTATTTCGAAACAACTCAGATATTTTTGGTCGTCTACATTAATTCCACAAAATAGTCACGACAAATAATTTCATCAAGTGTATCTAAAGTGTAACAGAACAAAGAAGAAGCATAACCAGAAGTATTTGGTATACAACCATGTCTAAAATAAGTGAACAATAAATTAATAAAACTGAAAATATGTGTATCCAACAGAGCTGGAATCAAAACTTCCTAGCAGATAGGCATCAACTCGCTCTTCTTAGCAGCGTGAAACCTTCGTGTGTAAAATTAACTTCGAGAGTACCCCAGGGCAATATTAAATGGTTGTTACTCTTAACGATCGTGTAGTAAATGATCAGATGGATGACATGAGAAGCCTCATGATGCTACCGAGCGAGGTGGCGCAGTGGTTAGCGCACTGGACTCCCATTCGGGAGGGTGACGATTCAAACCCGCGTCCGGCTATTCCTTGATTTACCTAAATCGCTTCTGACAAATGTCGGGATGGTTCCCTTGAAAGGGCACGGCCGACTTTCTTCTCCATGCTTCACTAAACCGATGGGACATTGGACCTCGCTATTTGGTTCCCTCCCCCAAATCAACCAGCCAACAAACCCATGAGGCTCTTCGCGGACGATACTCTTGTATTTGGGAAAGGTGCAACACCAGAAAGCTGTGGAAAAATACAGGAAAGCATGTAGATGATAGACAATTGGTGTAAGGACTAACAGTTGATACATACATGCAAGAAATCGAATGAATTATGTATGTATATGTGGAAAGACGTATTATAGTTCGACCACACTTTTGGCAATAAGTCTTTGGAAAAAGTGGAACGACCAAATAAAATTACATTGACGAACAAAAGAAGTGAAGCACGTAGAGGGGGATGAGGTAACGAAACGAAACTTCACGGATTGAGAGGGTACGTGATTATTACGATGATTATTTCAGTGGTTACAAAATCGAGTCAAATGTACAAAGAACAAATTATGAATGAACTTGTCAGTATGACGTTGCATTCATCCGGTCTGGATCCATGTACTTATTTAGTTGGGGAAAGGTGTCATAAAACCCTTAAATCATCTCCTGAGGCAAGCGTGGTCCCAACTGGTCTAACAGGTCCTTAATATCCTGCGTACTAGCACTGTGACGGAGCTGACGTCCAAACTTGTCCCACTCATGTTATATCTGGGACAGACCTAGAGACCTAGTTGGCCATGGGAGTACCTCAACATCATACAGACAGTTCATAGAGACGCGTGCAATGTGCGGACGAGCATTGTCCTGTTGAAAAATGGCATCATGATGCTGTCATATGAGAGTTAACACAGGAGATCCATGACGTACGATTGTGCCTTCCGAGTTCCCTTTAGAGTGCGCAGATAGAATACCTCCATATTTGGCTGACAAATAGTACCACTAGCTCGACGAAAATTTGTATCTAAAGACTGGAAAGTGGCACAGGTCACTCCAATACTCAATAAACGGAAGTAATCCGATGAATGACAGATACAGGTCGCAGAGGTCGATATGCAGTAGGATTTTGCCCCGTGGACTGTGTTCGAAGATTATGAACCACCTGGGACGTAGCGGTCTATTGACACATAGCCAGTACGGATTCAGAGAATATCGTTCTTGTGAAACACAGCTAGATCTTTATTTGCACGAAGTAATAATGGCTGTCGACAGGAGATTTCAAATGGATTCCTTATTTCTAGATTTCCAGAAGGCTTTTGACACAATTCCTCACAAGAGATTTCTGCTCAAATTGCGCTCTTTGGAGTATCGTATCAGTTGTTCGACTAGATTCGTGATTTCATGCCGGAAAGGTCACAGTTTGTAGCAACTGAAGGGAAGTCAGCAGCTAAAACAGAAGTGATAACTAACGTTCCCAGAGAAAGTGTAATAGAGCCTCTGCTGTTTCTAACCTATGTAAACGATGTTCGAGACACTCTGAGCAGTCCTCTTAGATTGTTTGCAAACGACGCTGTCGTTTACCGTCTGGTTAAGTCATCAGAATGTCAAAACCCATTGTAAAATGATCTACACACTACATCTAGAGCGGGAAGTGGCAGTTGACTTCGAATAAGAGAAAGTGTGGTGTCATCCACATCAGTACTTCAAGAAATTAGTTAAATTTCGATTACGCGATAAATCAGACAAATTTAAATGTCAGTTCATTTAAATACCAAGGAATTACATTTACGAACAGCTTAAGGCAACTAAAGACCTTGTTTTACTGGCAGAACACTTAGAAGATGTAACAGTTCCACTAAAGAGAATGCCTTCCGTTCGATTTTTCTTCCGCTGCTAGACTACTGCTGTGCGGTATGGGATCTTTACCAGATAGGATTGACGGAGGACAGCGAAGAGGTCCAAAAAAGAGCAGCTCGTTTATACTATCGAGAAATAGGAGAGCGAGTGTCACGGGTATCGTATGCGAGCTCAAAAATGGTTCAAATGGCTCTGAGCACTATGAGACTTAACTTCTGAGGTGATCAGTCTCCTAGAACTTAGAACTACTAAAACCTAACTAACCTAAGGACATTACACACATCCATGCCCGAGGCATAATTCGAATCTGCGACCGTAGTGGTTCAAATGGCTCTGAGCACTATGGGACTCAACATCTGTGGTCATAAGTCCCCTAGAACTTAGAACTACTTAAACCTAACTAACCTAAGGACATCACACATATCCACGCCCGAGGCAGGATTCGAACCTGCGACCGCAGCAGTCGCGCGGTTCCTGGCTGAGCGCCTAGAACCGCTAGACCACCGGACCGTAGTGGTCGCGCGGTTCCAGACTGTAGCGCCTAGAACCGCTCGGCCACGCCGGCCCGCTATGCGAGCTCGATTGGCAGTCATTAACAAACTGAAAGACAAAGAAACTGGTACACCTATTAATATCATGTAGGGGTCCCGTGAGCAAACAGAAGTGCCGCAACACGATGTGGCGTGGACTCGACCAGTGTCTGAAGTAGCGCTGGAGGGAACTGACACCATGACTCCCGCAGGGCCGTCCACAAATCCGTATGAGGACGAGGCGGTGGAGAGCTCTTCCACACTGCACGTTGGAAGGCGTCCCAGTTATGCTCAATAATGTTCATGTCTTGGGAGTTTGGTGGCCATCGAAACACAGCAAAGTGTTTTTGGAGCCACTCTGTAGCAATTCTGGACGTGTAGGGTGTGGCATTGCCCTGCTGGAATTGCCCACGTCCAACTGCACACGCTCCACGCCATTACAGTCCCCTGCAGACATGCAGGGTCCATGGATTCAAGAGGTTGTATCTATACCCGTACACTTGCATCCTCTTGATACAATTCGAAACGAGACTTGTCTAACCACGCAACATGTTTCCAGTGATAACAGTCCAAAGTCTGTGTTGAGGGGCCCAGGCGTGGAGTAAAACTTTGTGTCGTGCAGTCAGCAAGAGTACACGAGTGAGCATTCGGCTCCGAAAGCCCATTTCGATGATGAATGGTTCGGAGGCTGACACTTGTTGATGGCCCAGAATTGAAACCTGCAGTAGTTTGCGGAAGGGTTGCACTTTTGTGACGTTGAACGATTCTCTTCAGTCGTCGTTGGTCCCATTCTGCCGACTGTAACACCACCTTCAGACTCACTTAAATCTTGATAACTCGTCATTGAAGCAGCAGTAAAAGGTCTAACAACTGCGCCAGACATTTGGTGTCTAATATAGGCGTTGCCGACCGGAGCGCCGTATTCCGCCTGTTTACATATCTGTGTACTTGAATAAGCATGCCTATACCAGATTCTTAGGTGCTTCAGTGTATAACGGCTTTTCTCTTTGCGGCGAGATCTTTTCACGAACTTACAATCTCCACCATTCTCCTCCGAATGTGAAAATACACTCCTGGAAATGGAAAAAAGAACACATTGACACCGGTGTGTCAGACCCACCACACTTGCTCCGGACACTGCGAGAGGGCTATACAAGCAATGATCACACGCACGGCACAGCGGACACACCAGGAACCGCCGTGTTGGCCGTCGAATGGCGCTAGCTGCGCAGCATTTGTGCACCGCCGCCGTCAGTGTCAGCCAGTTTGCCGTGGCAGACGGAGCTCCATCGCAGTCTTTAACACTGGTAGCATGCCGCGACAGCGTGGACGTGAACCGTATGTGCAGTTGACGGACTTTGAGCGAGGGCGTATAGTGGGCATGCGGGAGGCCGGGTGGACGTACCGCCGAATTGTTCAACACGTGGGGCGTGAGATCTCCACAGTACATCGATGTTGTCGCCAGTGGTCGGCGGAAGGTGCACGTGCCCGCCGACCTGGGACCGGACCGCAGCGACGCACGGATGCACGCCAAGACCGTAGGATCCTACGCAGTGCCGTAGGGGACCGCACCGCCACTTCCCAGCAAATTAGGGACACTGTTGCTACTGGGGTATCGGCGAGGACCATTCGCAACCGTCTCCATGAAGCTGGGCTACGGTCCCGCACACCGTTAGGCCGTCTTCCGCTCACCCCCCAACATCGTGCAGCCTGCCTCCAGTGGTGTCGCGACAGGCGTGAATGGAGGGACGAATGGAGACGTGTCGTCTTCAGCGATGAGAGTCGCTTCTGCCTTGGTGCCAATGATGGTCGTATGCGTGTTTGGCGCCGTGCGGGTGAGCGCCACAATCAGGACTACATACGACGGAGGCACACAGGGCCAACACCAGGCATCATGGTGTGGGGAGCGATCTCCTACACTGGCCGTACACCTCTGGTGATCGTCGAGGGGACACTGAATAGTGCACGGTACATCCAAACCGTCATCGAACCCATCGTTCTACCATTCCTAGACCGGCAAGGGAACTTGCTGTTCCAACAGGACAATGCACGTCCGCATGTATCCCGTGCCACCCAACGTGCTCTAGAAGGTGTAAGTCAACTACCCTGGCCAGCAAGATCTCCGGATCTGTCCCCCATTGAGCATGTTTGGGACTGGATGAAGCGTCGTCTCACGCGGTCTGCACGTCCAGCACGAACGCTGGTCCAACTGAGGCGCCAGGTGGAAATGGCATGGCAAGCCGTTCCACAGGACTACATCCAGCATCTCTACGATCGTCTCCATGGGAGAATAGCAGCCTGCATTGCTGCGAAAGGTGGATATACACTGTACTAGTGCCGACATTGTACATGCTCTGTTGCCTGTGTCTATGTGCCTGTGGTTCTGTCAGTGTGATCATGTGATGTATCTGACCCCAAGAATGTGTCAATAAAGTTTCCCCTTCCTGGGACAATGAATTCACGGTGTTCTTATTTCAATTTCCAGGAGTGTATTTTGTTGATACCGTACTACATAGGGAGAAATGATCATTGTAAGAAAATGCGAGGAACCGGAGCTCGTACGGAAAAATTTAATTGTTCATTTTTATCGAAGCAATTTTCGAGAGTGAGACTGTAGAGAAATAGGCTGAGGGCGGTTCGAAGAATCCTGCACCAGGCACTCCAGTGCGAACAGCAAAGTAGTCATGTTGGTCTTGAGGTACACAGACGCTGCTCGGTTCGGCCGCACCTTGGCCTTAGCACTGCCAGAGCCCACAGAGGCGTCGATACAGACACGCAGCGCTCGTGCTGTCCGCTGTGGACGGCGGGTTGGCTCCGGTTCGGCGAACTGTGTGGGCCGCAGTGTTAGCGCGAAACGCCCGCTGGCTGTGCGACCTCTCGCGACCTCCTCCTCCTGCACTAGCCAACATCTGCAGCCGAGAGAAAGCACGCCCAGCGACCCAGCTGATGTTACGTACGCCTCCTACCGGGAAACAGACGGAGAAACCACGCGGCTGGTGGGGCGGTTCGGTGTTACCCCCAGCAGGGTCTCATTAATGTTTATGAGTTGTGCGAATCACATCTCGCAACGTCCGCAACCGGCTCACGGCAACGCCCCGCTACTGACAGATGTTGCTGTCAGATACATGTGTTCGGTTCATTATGTTATTGTTCCCATATCGATCTGTAGTGGCTTGCATTGGGAACACGACTGATCGGGAGGCGGTACACAGTGAGTTTGTTTCTTTTCTCTCTTTTCCGCTTTGCGAAGGCCGCGAGGCAAATATCATCTGCAGTTTTTGTAACACCTCTACAGTTTTTACGCAATTAGTACCCAAGCCAGAATATTGCCACTTGTCTTTATCGTGACAGGTTTTTTTTAATGACAGATACCGATAATATAATTCTGATTTTGTACTGAACGATAACCAGTGTTATGCGCCTTGTTTGGTAATGTGTCTTTGAGTACTTAATAGTTTTGGGAAAATGCTCTGCCGTTGTAGCACCCAACACTTTCATTTTTTTCTTTCCTACGCACCGAAGGTAACACTTCATTGTTTACACCTACAAAGCAAATATTTTCGCTTGGCCAAACGCAGTAAGACTCAGTTCTTGGATTTCACTTTGGTGCGTTCGGTAACAACACTCATACAATTGTTAATTCCAAAAATGGTACCCAAAAGGAACAATGAAAATAGAAATATTGTATCTTTCAATTAAGCTGTATGCAACAGATTAATATTTACGTATTCAGTTCAAAAAAATGGTTCAAATGACTCTGAGCACTATGGGATTCAACTGCTGTGGTCATAAGTCTCCTAGAACTTAGAACTACTTAAACCTAACTAACCTAAGGACATCACACACATCCATGCCCGAGGCAGGATTCGAACTTGCGACCGTAGCAGTCGCGCGGTTCCGGACTGAGCGCCTAGAACCGCTAGACCACCGCGGCCGGCCGTATTCAGCTCAACGCACACTTTACTGCAAATATTATTACGTTCAAATCAGGACAACTAGTGGTGATTTTGAATGTCTGCCCCTAGGAATAAAATGGTAGCTTATGACCCAATTTGGAAATAATTGCTGAAAATCCAATTCCAGATTTGTGTACTCATAAAATTTCGAATGAAACGATAAATAAAGAGCATTTTTATCATTCTTTCCGTACGTATCCGGCAAGCAACATTGCTGAACGACAAATGAAATCAAATGATCGTGTGGCCTTGTTAACTGGGAGGCCCCACCCGGGTAAGTTCGGTCACCAGGTTGCAAGTCTTGTTTCAGGCAACGCCACATTTGGCGACCTGCGTGTCGGTGATGATAATGAAAGGATAATGAGGACAACACAACACAACACCCAGTCCACAATCGGAGAAAATCTCCAGCCCGCACGGGAACCGAACCCGGGCCCGCTGTTTGGGAGTCAAGCACGTCACCACTCAGCTAACAAGGCCATCTAGCAAACGTATCTGCTCTTTGTTGGCAGCTAGGGTGGCAACAGGGACAAACTTACTTTGAATGGACACCTTGAAAGGATAGAGATATCAAGATTTTACCGTCTAAAAGCAACAAAAAAATTATCTCCTTTAGCAATTAAAATAACATATCAGGCAAATGTAGGATTCTGACAGACTTCTCTTCGACGATCCTTAATACAAAATTAATAATAGACTGTCAGCAATAAAATTTTGTTGTTGTATAGTTTAAAATCACATGGACACAGAATCATTTCAATGTATATTACTGTAGGCATCGAAATAAGTCAGATTACGATGATTCACCTGTAAATAACAACTTTGGTAATTCTCTTCGGTAGTGTTCTTGATCAGGGAAATTATACTGTTGCGTTGATGAATACAAGAAATTCGCTTTTGTGAAATGTAGCCACTGTTCAGAATTCGTTCAGTCTTTCACAAATTTCAGATGTTTCAATCGTGGTTCATTCACGTACCTGATACCTGTATTTTTAAACCCTCAATAATTAAACAAATTTTGTTGTTTTCTATTATCGTCGCCCACTACAGCCGCGTGACTTAACAGCTGAATGCGTGTAGCTTCTGAACTCAAAACAACGAAAACTACTAGATGTACTGCAGTTTGAATCCAGTTTTCGATCCCAAATAAAATCGCACCCTTGCAAGTTGTATAGTCATTCGTATAATATTTATGGTGTCAAAAGCGGAATTTTTGCAAATCTGCATTTTCCAAATGGTCCACTGCTCTTCGTGTTAAGGAAACTTTTTTCTGAAGAATAATGTAAGTAGAAGCTCAGTTTCACTTCTCCGTAGTACTTACTTCCGCTTCACAAGAGCGTCAGACGGAGGTGCCACGGATCTGAGAAAATTATTGCACGATTTGATTCACTGACAAGCCGCAGTAGGCCATGAGAAAAATGGGACAGGTTCTACCGAGCGTGTTTTCTTTTTAAATGACTATAGCGCTTGGGTACGTTTCAGAATGTGTTTGAACTCGGGATACGTTCTAGAGTCACTGCAACAGACGTATGTTAGACATGTACGACGCTAATTCGTGCTAGTTACGGAGAGCGAAGGCGTTGGGTGGAGCAATTGTATTATTCTTCTTGCAGAGAAGACCTGTGGCCTTCCAGATCAGATAATACAGATAATTATTCCAGGAATCTATGGTAAAAGAAGGACGTATTTCTTATTCAAAATCAGGCTGATTCTGTCGGACATTTTGATATTCCTTTGCGAACGAACATAAATTAGACAAAGAGTCTATTTTTTAGTAGAGTAAATGATTAATACTTGTTAGTATTTACAAATCGTGGCTGATTATGAATATCTGTTGAATCATCATAAATTTAACCTCTTCTATCTTATATTGAGGTTTTTCTATTAGTTCCAGCAAATCTGAGTTCCTATTGTCTTAAGTGTAAAGTTGACATTAGTCATAATACTGGTACGTGCGTAAGTGGTGTTGCGTATATGGCCACCAGCTGCTATAATTTTCTTCATGGCTAAGCTTGTAGGCACTAGAATGTTCACTGCACTGTGATTTACTCAAGAAATTACCTAATTCATCCTTCTCACTCATGGTCATACCAGCACTTTCACTGTCAAAGTACATGCATTAAGTAATGGAGGAACAGATGATCCTTGTGAGAAACCGTTTTAATTTACGTCCCAGGACTGATTCGATCTCTGTTCACAAGGAAGACTGTCTGCCTATCCCACATAGCTCTGCTACTCCTTTTCCCACGCTTTAACCTGCGACTGTTCTCCCACTGAATCGGCAATAAACCTTGCTGCGCCGCTTCCTGCCCGGCCTCTGAACCTGTCCTGTCTACTACAGTTCCACGAAGCGTTCATCGGCGATTTTATTACTCCCTCCGGGCTGGCTAAACACCAGACGCGACCGGAAACCAGCGATCAAACGATGCTCCGCAAGGATGTACCGTATCTAGCGCAGAGCAACTGTTGAAACAATCCATTTTTGTCTTTCTACGGACAAAAAGGAAAGAAAAGCTCCAATTTTGACGTCCTGTATAGAAAGAGGTCGCGGGAAAGCGAATCACTTAACACTGGAAAAATAAAGGGGAGAAGCATTCAGCTGTGTTCTAGGAAGAATCGTCTGTAAATTGTCTTTAAGAAAATGTTGAAAGACTTAAATTAGAAGCGGGAGGTTTCTGAACTTCATTCTATATCTCACCCAACTGAGCTTTCCATTTCTCGGTTTCGCAACCTTAAAAATATAAAAATGAATTTCGTGGTTCTGTCTTCCTACAGCCGACCGATCACCGTTTCGTCTTTTGCCTAAGCTATGATTGGAAGGCAGCACTGGACTGGAATCCGTTTCCTCAGTTGAGACCCTTACTAAACAGTCATTTACAAGACCTTTTAAGCTTCATTATAAGGAGATACCTACTGTGAGAAAGAATGACTAGTAAAAATTACGGGCTGTTAATTTGTACTCTGTGTATTCCCTCACTGAAAATAAAGCAAATTTACGGAATGAATTTCTTCGTTATTTGGACAGTTGAGAAGCACATAAACAAGAGAAAGTTCTAGCGGGAATTGGGTGTATGAGGATTTAAAGTCTGCTCGGCCCCCTGACTTGCTGACGATCGAATTGTGTAGGTACTGTACGTGGATAAAGAAACTGTAAGAGCGTGATAAAGTTTGGTAATATCCTCCACAGCTTTCACATTTTCATTATTTTTTATGTTGTGTACCTCTTTTTCGATTTTGTCTCATTAAAACTTAAAACACATTAACTTAATTTAATGAAAAGTTGAAAATCAGTGTAAGCAGTGATGAAGGAGAAACCTAGCTCGTATAGCAAGGCTGCGTGGGGCACGGTGTTAAAGATATTGGGGAATAACTGTTGTGTTGTGAGATTACAGTATTGCATTAATTCGTATCCCATTTCTGAAACAGGAAAAGATGTAGGTCTCCTGTCTTCCGAATATAGGATTCAGTTCTTCATTAATTTTATGATATGCACCAGATTAAAGGATAGGTATCATGCTCTAGAAATTTTGTGTGTGTATGTGTGTGTGTGTGTGTGTGTGTGTGTGTGTGTGTGTGTGTGCGTGCGTGCGTGCGTGCGCGCATCCCAGCACATCTGTCTTCTGTGAAATTGGCAAAGCGGTGACATGTAATCATAACTATTGATAGAAAGAGCGATTATAGCCAGACAAAATTTACTGTCTCGAAAAATATACCAGGGAGGGGAATTTGAGTGGAGGGGGAAGGGCGATATGGAGGTATACGAGCCAGAAATGAGAGTGTTGAGTACCTGATAGCACCCCACACCACTAAAGCCCTGTGATGGACCCATGTGACGATGACGACTGCAATCTAGTAACGTGCATTCTGTTCGAAGTCTCCATACACTGATACATAGAGTATGCAGAAACAGGAGGCGTCTGAAAAGAAGATACTATGCTACTAGTGTGTGTATTGTTGTTTTGGGCGAACTACTGTCTTTCTGCTGCCAGGTAAACGGAAACTACAACATTGGTACAATATTTCGCACTGACTCTGTTCAAAGGCCGCGCCAGAGAATTCTGTTTTAGCCGAGCGTGTACGACACTCTCTTGTTCCTGCTACTGCTGATTATGGGTTTAAGGAGATTAAACATCTCGGGTCATTAGTCTCCGAATCAGTGTACCGCATCCACCTGTATCTAGACTCTAGAGTGAATTCTATATGCGTGTGTATTCTAAATGTTAACGTAGCATGCATCTGAGGCGGGACGCTATTATTCCTCTTCACATGTTCCACCGTGCATATACGCAAGCGCGCATTTTAGGATATGTTTTCATTTAGGTACTGATTCATTTTGTACCTTTTACATGTGCTTTGTGCGTCTCCTGATTAGTCTCGCCGACAAACCCTTCGAAATTACTTTTTCTACTCTGTGATATGTCTGACTCCCACGTTTCAGTTACAAAACCATTCATTTCCTACTGATGACGACTCCATATCTGCCGCTATCTGAACGTCATCTACTTCTGTGTGCTCTAAACATGTTCGTTAAAAGCATCTTTTTGCTGTTTTCGCAATATGTATTGGCACGTTATGCCCAATATACACACAATCCTGCAAGCACGGTTCTCTGTGAATAGACTTAAACGCCCAACATTACTGCTTACAGTGCCTCCATTATGATCTTGCTGTCAACGGAACTTTTAACGTTCAACTAGTAAACAAACAGCAAGCGACGACAAACCGCTACCCACAATTCAGTACGTCCTCCTATTCCTGTGAGGCATGGTGCCTAACGTCAGCTCACTGTGAAGTCATTGTAATATTCTACCGCTTACCCCTGACGAACAAAAATATTATGACATTAGATGTACGCTACAAAAATAAACCAGTATATTCTTATTTGAGAAGCTCCTTTCACGTAATATGTAACTTCATATTGTCAATGGATTCTCCGCATTTAGAGGACACTTACAACAGGAAACATTAAAAGCGGAATCTGATAATGTGGCACAGTGGTCAGGAAACTGGTTTCATCGTTGGAGAATCGAGATAAAGTGTTCACGTTATAAACCTCTTTCAGGTTTTACTTTGTTTTGTCTGAATTACTTCATGTTAATGCTTGATTAATTTCATCTTCAGTCGAAAACGGTCCTAGATTGATTTTATTCCCGGCGCATAACAACTATAAACAACACATATGCGTTCGGCCAGTATTTCGCTTACTTGTGGCGGTGGAGTGTCAACGTTGTGTCACGAATCGAGGTGCAGCAACGAAATGAACCCCTCTGGTCAGGTGTTCAAGATATTCTCCAGAAGATGGGAAAAGTATATGCAAAGTTTTTCACGCACGCCTTGACTTCCGAACAAAAACAAAGACGCGTGGACGCCTACCGCGACTTGATTGAAATAAAAAATTATTTTCTGGCTCGCGAGTTGAACAAAATCCCGAAGAAGTACTTTCAAGATAGTTTCACATGGTTGCATGAACGTTCTGTGGGCCGGCTCAAGTGGGAAGAGACTATGTGGAACACTTGAAGCATTGAAACCGCCCTCTTAACGTTTCCCTATTCCATTATTAATGCAGTCTCGAAGCCTTTTAGACGGACGCAGTACATCAACGGCAAGGCCAACAACGTTAGTTGTCTTCCTTACATTGAATAAGAACTCCGTCTAAATAACCTCTGTGTAGACGACGCTCAGAACTTAAACAGTTCTCCTATCTTCCTTTCAGGTCAGTTTAAAGTAGCGTCTGAACAGCCGGTCCGGTCACTTAATTAGGAATGTCTTTTAGATTCCTCGTCAAACAAAGAAACAGCTAGTTGTATATGCAAAATATAATGTCTCTCTCCAAGGAGTCATAAATAAACGACTATTAGAAAAAATGAACTGAAATTTGCATAGGGTAAGTCCAGGCGAGCTTGACAAACGTGTAGGAATGAAACTAATCTAAAACAGCCACTGAATCCGCTAGCTGCAGATGGAAGTCGGGGTGTTTCACTGACCAGTATTATTTGGGAGAGTGCTTTAATGTGGGAGAGATAGACCATAATTAAATTTAGCTTCAAGGCATGTGGAATCATCCCACTGTATATGGCTGCAGGCCCAGACTGTGCTTATTTCTCGGAAGAAACTTCTGTGCTAACAAATGGAAGATCAGTATTTCACACATAGGCCAACCAACCACTTCCAAACTCATCAAAAGGCCCAGTGATTCCGAGCACATCAAAAGAGCAGAGTTATCTGCACAAGTCAAACTGTTTCATTGAAATAACTTGGGACTCCAATTGTACTAAACCTAAAATTTCCAAGAATACTTTTTCAAAACTGACTACTCCTAAGCCAACACAGTCAAATCTTCTGGAATAAATATCACCTGTTGCTTCTATTGATAAAATCACGAACTTTAAGAGGAAGACAGTAACTGTATCCAAATTTCTAAACTCTGCACAGAATATTGAAACTGTAAAGAGAGAGAGAGGCAAGAAAAGAAAGGATGAAAATATATAACAGTGTAATTCTGTATTCACTACAACATATTGCAAATATAAATGTGTATTTTTAATTGGCTCTTTTCTTGATTTGCAGCAATTTTTTAGATGGTCCGTCTCTCCCTTTCACTGGGCCATTTCACCCATACAATTATGGGTAAGGTGGATACCTGTTGTTTTTTAAGTAACATTGCCTCAATGATACATTTACTTAAGTTTGTGTGGCCCCCTATGCGAACATGCTGCCAATATCAAGTTGAAAAACACGTAAGTTTTATGCTGAAGAAAAGAAGTGTTCCAACACTCCCGGAAGTAGACTATGGCATTATTGGCTGGGAGACCCCATCCGGGATACTCGATCAACTGCTGCAAGTCTTTTATTTGACGCCACTTCGTTGACTTGCACGTCCGCGATGACGAAATGATGATGATGAGGACAACATACGCAGACGGTCTAAGCAGACAAAATCCCCGATCTGACATGGAATCGAACCGGGAGCCCCTTGAAAGAGATCAGCAACTCTGACCACAAGACCACTAGCTTCTGACTCATTATTAACTCAGTGCTAGCCCATCATTTTTTATCTGATAATCTGATATAAAGTGGTTTCGTAGTGGACGTCTCTAGACTGCACTAACTAATGGTAGTGCAATGACCGCAACTTCTCTTTGCGAAGGCAATCTGCGCCGACAACTGTACGCTTGGTTGCAATGTTTTCAAGCAGAGTGGTTCATCGCGTGCGGGGAGCCGACTCGGCAGCAGCGCCACGGGGTCATCAGAGGCTTCCGGCGCTGGCAAAAAGCTGGACCTGCCGACAGGAAGTGTCCTGTCTGACTCACACAACAGGTTCTGGCCGCCAGCTGCGCTCGCACACCACTGATTTGCATCTGCCCCGTCTGTGTTTACACTGATTACAACTTCTCTGCGAGTACATCTTTGCTACAGTCGATATCATCATTCACGCTTAACAGGAGAGGCGTCAGCAAGTTCGTCATAAGCAACATCCATTTTGAACACTTTTTGTAAAACAAATTCTTCGGTGTATTTCTCAACGATTTACCGTTTGTAGCTTTACGTGTCCAGGCATACCTTGCCTATTTTCTTACATCGGTACCAAACTTTCTTTACGTAAACCTCTTTCCTTAACTTCACCTAGCTGTAATTTCATAAAAGGTGCTATTACATCCTCAACTCTTGACATTTCCCTTAATCATTTATTCTTAATCATAGTCATGCCTCTTTGCATTCAAAGTTATTGTCTCCATTCGAGTTCGTAAAGTAGGCTGTTTAGGCTTTTATGTTGGTAACGCCACGTAGCGCTCTGTATGAAAATCACTGACTGTGCTGTGTGCAGTCTGTGGCTGGTTAGCATTGTTGGAATTTTCGCCATTGTAGTGTTGGGCAGTTGGATGTGAACAGCGCGTAGATTTGCGCAGTTGGAGGTGAGCCGCCAGCAGTGGTGGATGTGGGGAGAGAGATGGCAGAATTTTAAGAGCGGACGATCTGGACGTGTGTCTGCCAGAAAGAGTAAATTTGTAATACTGGATGTCATGAACTGATATATATATTATGACTTTTGAACACTATTAAGGTAAATACATTGTTTGTTCTCTATCAAAATCTTTCATTTGCTGACTATGCCTATCAGTAGTTAGAGCCTTCAGTAGTTTGAACCTTTTATTTAGCTGGCAGGAGTGGCGCTCGCTGTATTGCAGTAGTTCGAATAACGAAGATTTTTGTGAGGTAAGTGATTCATGAAAGATATAGGTTATTGTTAGTCAGCGTCATTCTTTTGTAGGGATTATTGAAAGTCAGATTGCGTTGCGCTAAAAAAATACTGTGTGTCAGTTTAGTGATGGTCAGATAAGTAAAGAGTGAACTGAGTACGTTCAGTTTTGCTAAGCTGTTTGAAAATCAAATAATGTAGAAGTTTTCCAGCACAGTAATTCATTAATTTTCAAAGGGAAAGTTTCAAGGTTAGAACCGGCAGTGTGCAAGCTATACAATATTCATGTTAATAAAGGGTAAAGCAATCAGTCGCAAATTATGTTTATTAGATATCTAGATTTCGGTCACTGTGTAGCCATCTTCACCGCTAAAAACATGTGAAAAATCAGTTAGAATAAGACAAAATGCATGTCTCATTAAACGTACAGTCTGAAAAGCTTTGAATGTGAGTCAATCATAAAACACTTGTATATGCTAGTCTTAACAGAGGCACTCACAATCCCTTTCACTCATGTTAGCAAGTTTATGGTGTTACATTTCCCGAAAACGTAATAGCTACTAAAATACTGATTGTTTTTGATTGACAATGCTCGCCAAATATTACGTCTGTCGGTTCAAAATGCAGTCACAGTTTTTAGCCACCGTCCTGCTTAATTCTCCACGCGGAATATGTCTTTTCTCGTCACAACATTCACTTAATTCCGAAATTTCTACACGACCATCGAAATAATTATGCCGTCACTTTACCACACTTTTGATGTATGAAACACTGCTAGATCCGGCAACTTCTCATTTTCATCGGAACTACTACTACACACGTCCGAACTGTTTCATGGCTAGGCTCCGACTCTTCTTTTGAATACTCTAAGTCTTCTCTACCAGCAGAGAAAGGCGCGCGAAGAATATTGCTTTACCATTGGTCAGTTTACTCAACAGCCAATAGCAAAACATTATTCTCCCGCGTCAGTCCGCGCTTTTCATCAATAACCAATCGCAAAATAGTAAACCTAACGACTGCACTTTTTACCGACGTAATTATCTAATATGCTGAAGTTTTGCTTATGCATAAAGTTATTTACTATTGTTATTTATACCTGAATCAACTTTCCCCTTATCATAAACTTACTTTACAAATCGATTCTACAAAAATCCCCTTTGTCCACATCCATACTTCTTTGAAATGTTCCCACACTAAATCCCACTACATAACTAGTTAAACAATTATCTTCATATTAACGTTAAACCACACTCACGCATCATTCATACTGCTAAAACACATTTATAACATTTTAACTACACGAAAGGATATAATAACACTTTATGAAAATATTAAAATAGTTTATGAAAAACATTCTACTACTTAAGTGCACTCTTGTGGGCACAATCGAAACGCAGTTCCTCTATCCAATACTGTCCTCTATCGGCTGATAAATAAACTACGTGCGCGTCCAGTCTCGCGTCACCATCTGCCACTATCCAGCTCTGAGACACATCTCTCACTTACCCGCCTCCAAGGCTGGATCGTTATACGGCGCTACGCCTCATAGGCGCTACGGTCTGGAGCCGCGCCACCGCAGGTTCGAATCCTGCCTCGGGCATGGATGAGTGTGGTGTTCTTAGGTTAGTTACGTTTACGTAGTTCTAAGTTGTAGGGGACTGATGACCGCAGCAGTTAAGTCCCATAGTGCTCAGAGCCATTTGAACCATTTTTGAGAGATGGCAGTTCTACTTGAATAGGAGGTAGGTCTTGTCGAACGGTAGTGATTTCATTGAATTACGGTGTCTTCTTCCATGTTATATTCATATTCTTTCTTACAATAAACATTTAATTTGAATTAAAGCGTTGCTTAACATAAATGTTTAGGTTCTTCTCGGATACCCTGCAGTATGCCTTGTGAACTTAAAAAATTAGAGTGATGAAAGTTTTGTGCACACACAACCACCTTTCAACGTAAAAGATATGTCTTCTCTCACTGTAACAAGCTCTCTTCGCTTTCTTTCATTTTCTTGCTTTCGTTCTGTGTTCATGCATTGGCTCTGTGTGTGTGTGTGTGTGTGTGTGCGTGTGCGTGTGTGTGTGTGTGTGTGTGTGTGTGTGTGTGTGTACATTCACCTCCACATAGCGCTGACCACCCAATTAGGGCAGACCAGCAATTATAACGCCCGGTATGGCGTGCGAGCGTGGCGAGAATGATGGCCAATTACAGCCGAGGACGGTGGCAGCTTACTCTGACGCTCGCGTTTCTTTTCGTTTACGCATGCGCGGTGGACTCTACGCCACGGCTTCCTGCGTCTGCGGGCAGCCGCAATGAATTTGCTGCCAGCGGCGCTCCCTCGCTTGTTTACTTCTGAGTGGCGGCGGCGGCACGCGGCTCGGCGTCCTCTTTACGGCCTGTCACAGCTCAAATAATTGCAGATGCACGCCGCGCTGTTTACTTTTTGTGTAGCAAGTGGAGATGAAAGCATGTAAAATAGCGCGGCCGCTCCGCCGTTCATCTTACCGCCGCACATGAAATGCAAATATGTAGAGCCGGCAGGAGGGCAGATATTGCAGTGTCGTTTTACTCGGTCGCAGTAAACCGTCTGTGTGGGTTCGCGTCGTCAGCGCGGCGATAGAAATCATGTAGAGGTGACACGCGCACAAGCTGAGTTGTGTAACATATTCAGCACTAAAGTGAAACACACAACCTTTCCCTGGGTAATGGCAGTAAACAAATGCTGCATGTGCTTAAACCATTCGTGCTGTCATAGTAACCTGTGAACACGCGGGATATAAACACGTGCTAGAAGAGCGTAGATTCAAACTAGCTCCATCTCGTTAATTCCCCCCCTCTGTCTCACGCATACCCTTACACCGGCCTGTTGTTCTTTTTCTTCTTCTCCTGAAGGATTATTGATTTGATGTTCCAGTACGTATCGGTTCCTCGGCCTTGCTCGACTTCTTCTCGCTTCTGGTTTATTGCAAAAATGTTCTTTTAATAACACGTTAAGATTTTGGAAAAATGTTTTGTACAAACTTTTATAAAAAAGAAAACATACCACCTTCAATCACAAATCGAGATTTTATTTTAAATACACGATGCATTTCGGGCCTCAGGGGCTCATCTTCAGGTGCTTGATCAGTTTACAACTCTACATAATATTTTTAACAAACGGTTTTACTGATTCTGGTAACGGCGATCACATTCAAAGAGCAGCTACTCATGGAAGTTCAATCTGCATTATATTTATCGTATGGCTGCTATACCTGGTAGATATCCTAATGCGTTAATGCGAAGCAATTAAAGTTGGAAAAAGAATTAGTTCAAATTTTGGCCACCTGGTGCAAATCTGGCACTTACACTGTTTGTATGACGGTATGACATGCATGCTGTTATTTGAGAAGTCACGTCGTGAGTGAAGAGTATGGCGAAGGCGAAGACAGGCCGTCCGCTGTTCGTGAAACTGTTTTATGAGAGTAGCAGCAATTAACGTGCTGCATTGAGAGGCTATCGCAGACTAAAAGGTCTGAGGAGAGGCCCGATGTCCTTAAATGAATAATGAAATACGAAAATACGGATGAGATTTGTGGCAGCAGGAGGACGAAGGCATCCTATCCTAGTGGATGTTCCTGATGAGGTTGCTGTTGATGACCATGGAGCACGTGCCCCGGGTGATGCTATTTCTCGTGCAGTGTCATGAGAATTGTTCATCACATGGTCACAGAACGGAGAGTTTGACACTGGTAGCCGTACAAGATCCACAGGATGCAGCAACTAAAATCTCATGATCCGCAGAAATGTTCTGAGTTTCCTCGTCGGTTTCTGGCACGATCGATGTTGATGAGCCTTAACTTGACCATCTTCTTCTTCTGTGCGGAGGCATAAACAGTGCCAGAACTCTTGCGGGAAAAGCCGCGGTTTATGAGTATAATGGGCAGGGGCACTATGAATATAGTGCGGGACAATCAGTTGGGAATGTGGGTCTCACGGGAGGCGTGCCAGAGATAAGTACCTGCAATCGCAGTATCCTCTGTGTCCTCGGTGGCTCAGATGGAAGCATGCACGGTAGCTCAGCGTGTTCGATCAGAGGGCTGCGTGCTCTCTGTGATAAAATAAAAAAAATAAAAAAACTGAGTCAAGGAATCAACGATCACCTTGAACGAATGTCTTGTGACGTCCGCCCAGCCCACACGCAACGAACTATATCGAACAAAATGAAAAAAAAAAGATGGATAGAGCATCTGCTATGTAAGCAGGAGATCTCGGGCACACATTTACAACTCTCCCTGTTGACTTACATCAACGCCTGTATGCAGCCAGGGGTATTCATTTCATTGTAAATCGGAACTTTATTACTGCACGCTGTTTCTCACGCACCGACATAGTTAAAGTACACAGCTCCATGTTACACGCTACAATTCGGAGCCCTGTGGACATGAAGAATGAATATATAGAGTGTTAATAACATTTGTTTTATTGTTTTATTTAAAGAGCTTTAATAAGTTTCACGGAAGAAATTCGGAGGCATTACGTTTTGGCATGCCCTTGTAACTGCATAAAATACGGCCGCCAGATTAATGTAACTCTACGATTCCTCGGAAGGAGTAACCGCGCACATTACTCGAAACAGAAATGCGGTGGATAAAAACGTATCGGTTCGATCGACTTGCAGAGATAGAGAGCAATACTGTTAGTGCAAATCGATTCCGGAGCTGCAAAATGAGTGAAGGTACTCAAAGTGACTCTGTTATTTGGAGTGGTCATGTGAAAGATTTTTAAGCACAGGAATCCTGGTAAAAACCGCAAATGCAAAAAAATGGTTCAAATGGCTCTGAGCACTATGGGACTTACCTTCTGAGGTCATCAGTCCCCTAGAACTTAGAACTACTTAAACCTAACTAACCTATGGACATCACACACATCCACGCCCGTAGCAGGATTCGAACCTGCGACCGTAGCGGTGGCGCGGTTCGAGACTGTAGCGCCTAGAACCGCTCGGCCACCCCGGCCGGCCCGCAAATACATTATAAGAAAAAAAAAAAGCTACGCACCACGAAGGAATTATCCGAATGTGACGGGATACGGTAGATGTGGTGTACATGTACGGACAAATAAATGATTACAATTTCAGAAGGTTTGATTATTTTCATTCAATGGTAAGAGAATCACAATCTGAGGAAGTCAATAACGCGTTGGTCTGCCTCTGGCCCTGAAGCAAGCAGTTATTTGGCTTGGCAATGATTGATAAAGTTCTTGGAAGTTCTCCTGAAGGATATCGTGTCAAATTCTGTCCAATTGGCTCGTCAGATCGCTAAAATCCTGAGCTGGTTTGATAGCTCTGTCCACAATGGTCCAAACGCTCTCAGTTAGAGAGAGATCCGGCGACCTTGCTCGCCAAGGCGGGGTTTGGGAAGCACCAAGACAAGCAGTAGGAACTGTAGCGCGAACGGGCGTTATCTTGCTGAAATGTAAGCCCAGGATGACTTGTCATGAAGGGCAACAAAATGAGGCATAGAATATCGTCGTATGGATCCCCTGCAATGGTGACGCAGATGATAACCATAGGGGTCCAACTGTGAAATGAAACGGCACTGCCGGCCGGGGTGGCCGAGCGGTTCTAGGCGCTACAGTCTGGAACCGCGCGACCGCTACGATCGCAGGTTCGAATCCTGCCTCGGGCATGGATGTGTGTCATGTCCTTAGATTAGTTAGGCTTAAGTAGTTCTAAGTTCTAGGGGACGGATGACCTCAGAAGTTAAGTCCCATAGTGCTCAGAGCCATTTTGAACGGCACTCCAGACCATCACTCTAGTGAGACGCCCTGGACTGCGATGGGGTACCAACCTGACAGTCACCCGTCATACGGCCCGAGAGGACCTCTTTGGTTGTCTTCCGCGGCACCCTTGTATCACAGCGGGGTACATCGATGATATTCTACGTCCCGTTTTGTTGCTCTTAATGGCAAACCATCTAGAGGTCACCAATGAGTAAGATAAAGCCTGCCCGCACACAGTGAGAGTTTCTACTGATTGTCTTCGTGTTTGCTAAACCCTATCCTGGCCAGCAAGGTCGCCAGAGATCTCTCCTGCTAAGAACGTTTGGAGTATTACGGGCAGGGTCCTGCAACCAGCTCGGGATACTGAAGAACTAACGCCAACTGGATAGACTCTGGTACGGTATCCCTCAGGAAAGACATCCAACAACTCTAACAATCAATGCCGAGCCAAATAACTGCTTATATGAGGGCCAGACGTGGCCCAGTGCGTTATTGACTTGCTCTAGATGTGAAGCCTATTTTTTAATAAATCATGCAATTTTTCTGAAATCATGTCTTGGTCTGTACATATTCGTCACCTCTATCGTTTTCCGCCCCATTCGGATGATTCCTTCGTGGTGTGCCTTCTTTTTTTTTCTTAGAGTGTATCATTTTCACTTTAGTTTTGGCTTGGTGAAGGCACTTAGGCACGGCAATTTTAATTACTGGTGTCATAAATCGAAAACATCAAGTATTAGATTAAGACATGATAGTTTTCAATGCGTGTAAACTTATCTCGGGAGAGTTAGAAGCAGGTACAGTGGCCCAGTGTGGCGATTAAAAAAATGGCTCTGAGCGCTATGGGACTTACCTTTTGACGTCATCAGTCCCCTAGAATTTAGAACTACTTAAACCTAACCAACCCAAGGACATCACACACATCCACGTCCGAGGCAGTATTCGAACCTGCGACCGTAGCGGTGGCGCGGGTCCAGACTGTAGCGCCTAGAACCGCTCTGCCACACCGGCCGGCTGTGGCGCTTATCCTAGCGTCAATAGTTACCAGGCCATGGTACAGAAACTGAGAGCAAACTGGTGATTCCAACAAGTGTCTCTCCGTCTCCATCTACGTACAGCGCATAACGTACCCACCTTCGTTTGCACACCGCTGTAGTGAAGCTAACAATGTTTCAGAGAGCACCCAGAACCCGAAACATTTGTAAGGCAACGCTGCAGCCATCTACCAAAAATCATTCGCTTTACCTTTGGAACAGAGTCTGTACCCCGCCATAAACGTTTCTAACGTAAAAACAAATAAGTAAAGAGGTATGGGACCGGTAGAGTTCATATCGCTGGAGCCCCTCCACCGTCGTCATCCACAGACAGCGGGTGTTATTTTAGAGGAACGAGTAGCGTCCGCTGCCCTCTACTGGAGCGGCTCCCTGAAAGTGCCACCCTTACTCGGCGTCCCGACAGAAACTGTTGTGAGCCGGTGGGCAGCCAGCGCCTATAATGGCAAGTGTCAGGTGCGCCTTCCCCCAGCTTGAAAGCTCCATTAATCTCCATTACCGCCGAGGGGGTAAGATCTTCCATTTTACGACCTCATTACGCCAGGCCGATGCCTTAAATAGGCGAGCCCTATCCCGCCGAAGCACTCTCCTACGTCGATGCTGCCACAAATAGTCCGACGTTATCTTCGGCGAGAAGGAAATGGAAATACATAAATATCTGTAACCGTGCTACGTTCCCAAGTAGCGCGACTGTACTTAATAAAATTTCTTTTCGAGTGGCCGAAATGGGAGCTGTAAAGCGTCTAAGTAACAACATTCTATCTCGCGGCGGAAATGTTTTAAAAGCCTCCGATGGCGTTCGCCAGTAGTCCAGTCGGTGTCTCTTATAAGGAAACGAGTCTGTCCATAGTGCGAAACCAAAGTCGATGTTCTTCTGCCCAAGGTCACACAAGATGGAAGGAACGGTGATGACCGTGGTAGTTTGTTAGTCTTCTTGTCAGTCTCATTAATTTTCGCAGTTGTCTTCATTTAATGTGATTATTTCTAAGCAGGACGGTGTGTACGTGGAAAGTGAACGAGTTGGAAATTTCAGAAACAAATGACAGAAAGCTTCTCTTTTTTCTTGTGATTGAAATTCATGTTTGTCCGTATTTACTTTCAAATGGTGATGATTCCGTGATGACATCACAAAGTTTCAGGGTTATAGAGAAGGCCAAGTGTATCAGTCTGAGGTAAGGGACTCTGGTCCGGAAATGATCGGGTCAGAAGTAATAAGCGAAAATCGTTCTGATATTTCTGACACTGGGTGACGATGATGTTAGGTTTGTGGAGCGCTCAACTGCGAGGACACCAGCGCCCGTACAATTTCTCAATTTTTTCACACTCCAATTTTGTACGCAGTCCAACCTACCCACTGTCACGAATGATGATGACGATGATGAAATGAGGCGGACAAACACCCAGTCTCCTGGCAGCGAAAATCCCCAACCCTGCCGGGAGTCTAACACGGGGCCCCGAGATCCTTAGGCAGCAACGCTAGCCACTTGACCACTAGTTGCGGACTCTCTGACACTGGAATACATGTACGTGTACTGATACTGCGAAGATCGTGGGGTAGGAAACTTTCATAGATTATAGTGTGGACCAAAACATGAAAAAAAAATTGTAGTAAAAGTCTTCAAATGGGTATGAGCACTGTGAGACTTAACTTCTAAGGTCATCAGTCCCCTAGAATTTACAACGACTTAAACCTAACTAACCTAAGGACATCACACACATCCATGTCCGAGGCAGGATTCGAAGCTGCGACCGTAGCGGTCACGGGATTCCAGACTATAGCGCTAGAACCGCTCGGCCACACTGTCCGGCGATTGTAGTAAGTATGAGCTCTAAAATGTATACCTTAACAGCTATGGGCACTTGTTCCGTGGAAGAGGTGTGTCTCACAGTAATGAAGATGAACCAGTGCTTACAGCTCTTAAGGCATGCCTTTTAGAGCCCATGTTTACCAGACATTTTTTTTCTTTTTCTGGTTCGCACTACCGCCTCTGAAAGTTTCCTACCCTAGAATCTCAGCAACAACAGTACAGGTACATGTAACCCACTGTCAAAGGCATCAGAACGATTTTCGCTTATTACTTTCGAATCGCTTGGATGAGGGTCACTTGCTTGAAATTGGTACATTTATTCTTCTGCATCATCGCTGTAAATTTGAAACATCATAGCGGAATAAAGCCATATAATTACGGAAAAATGGTTGTGCCTTGAGCAAACACAAATTTTTCTTTAACACCCATACCTGTTTCGATGGAGTTTCACCAACGTCAGTGGTCGGTGGGTTCACTGCATTTTCTTAATATTAAATATTGATGTTTATACATTATATAGCTTTCAGTCATTTTCAGTACACATGATATTTTGCTCCAGTTTGTCATCTCAGTTTTTGGTCGTTCTAGCTTTCATGCTTCTATGCAAAGTGTATTTTGTAACACGCATTGTGTAATTTTTACGAGGTATTAATCTGTACCGCCCTGCAGTAAAGAAGAATTTGTGCTTTCTCGAGGAAGTTTTTCGCCCAGTATCTTTCATTTTAAGACTGATCTAACGTGTTACAAATTATGTGTAATTCTGTAGCTTTTTTCTAACTTCTTACATATCTCCGAATATTTAAGGAAAATATTTATTGTATCCGACCAACATTAACCAATTAATGAATCTATATAGAAATGTGAGGAATTACGGTCTAGATATAGTATGTAGATGACTGTATGTGTAGAGACACAAAGACCAATAAAGAAAAGAAAAGGGCAGGTGGGCCATTAGGAAACAGCGCCCCTCTAATTATGAAGGGAGATAACATCTGCAATTAGGTATTGAGGATTGTTTTCCGTCACTCTTCTGTGACTAACGAGAAATGAAGGGCTTTTCATGACTGGAAACGATGCTGTAGACAACTTCATTCCGAAATTTACAGAGAAAAGCAACGACTAATTAAAAGCGTTAGTTAGACAATGGAGGGGCTCCGCTTGAGGCATAGAGAAGATTGTTTCCTTACGCAAGTGTTAATTCAATTATACTTAAGAATTATTTCTATTTTTTCGCACTTCGTTGTCTAGCAGTGGTGCCTAATGCTATATCGTGCTCACGTAACGTCTTTTTGTTCAGTATTATCGTGTGAAACAGTTCCTTGACGGCATATTGTTCTAGATCTGAGTTGAGACAATGTATACGTACTCTTTGTTCATTTTTTTCCTTCCGATTTATGACTGCTATTATTTATAATCAACCTTTCCTTACAATAGGATCTCTTTGCATATTCGCTCTGATAAGGCATAAACTTGAGAAGCCTACTCATATTAAAATAATAACGCATTACGGCCTGATGGTACATCGGCTTTACAAAAAGGCTGATTCCTTTTTGTTCCGCTGTTGTTATTGGCCTTGGGACTCTACATTGACGTTCTTCAGACTAGTGTATGAGTATAATATGAAATAATATTTAAGTCGCTGAGCTCTTGCAACCGACCCATTCCGCTATTAGTGCCTCTCCATTAACAAGACAGTAGTCCCCCACCTCGTTTAGTTTGTTGCTGCATGTTGGATTGTGCTCCATGGTACACGAAGGTCTTGCAGTCACATCCAACTACATCATAAAACATTTATATATTTAATTTTAATGATAACGATAATTCATGATACACAAGATGACAAATCCGATATTGCCCGGGTAATTCATTTCGCCGTTTACCTGTTACAACCGAATAAAATGAACTGTGTTTATAGTGAAGTATCGAAAAAATTTCATTTCCATGTATTCGTAAAAATACCTCTGAAATCATGAAACAGTCGTAGACAGGAATATACACTATGTACAACTGTATATGTACAGTATCGAGGTTAAGAAAAATGATACCGGATGGTTTCTCTACGCTGGGCGTAGCTGCTTCGCATGTCTACAACGTGATTTTGTAAACGCTTCTGTGCCAACGCCTCTTCATACGTCAACAGACGGCTACTATTTCCCTTAAAGTCGTTTGTGCTTCATAGTTGAAAGCTGCCAGAGATGTCCTTAAGTTAACTCGACTGTAGAAGAGTCTTAGTAGTAAAGAATAAATGCATTAAAACTTCATGAATGATGCTACACTTCTTCGGATACCTCCGTGTTTAAGGTGTCATACCCTTCAACTGAGTGTCGTACAATGATATATTTGTGTAGGTACATTAAGTGGCATTTGAGGGTACTGTCAACGAAATAGAGATAGTAGCAAAGAAGTAATAAATTTAAACGTCATGCATGATGCAGAATTTTTTACGCATCTCATTGTTTATGACGTCATGTATTGTGATCTATGTATCAAACAATGATATAGTTTTGTAGGTAAATTTAGCGGCATACGTAGGTAGCCGCGCGGGGCGGCCGCGCCGTCTAGGGGCGGACTGTCATGGTTGGCGCGGCTCTCCCCGTCGGAGGTTCGAGTCCTTCCTCGGGCATGGCTGTGTGGTGTCTTTAGCGTAAGTTACTTTAAGTTAGGTTAAGTAGTGTGTAAGACCGACGATCACAGCAGTTTGGTCTCATAGTAACTTACAACAAATTTCCAAAAAAAAATACATGGATACTACCTGCAAAATGTGCTGCGAATAGAATTAGTAGAGAAGAAGTAATAAATTTTAAAGTGATGGATGATGCGGCAGTTTCTCAAGCATCTGATTGTTGATGACGTCATATTTCGTGAACCGAGGCCCAGGAGAAAGACAGGTCGTAGCGCGTACGTCACGGCACGTGACACTGCATGTCTCCGACGGGTGGCGAACAACTGTTCGAGACAATTTTAATAATTCTTGACTGCGCATTAAAATACATGCAAGTTCTCGATAGCACTCGTCATATTAAGACCTTTGTGGGTACCTTTCCAGTCACATATTGATTTC
This sequence comes from Schistocerca gregaria, assembly GCF_023897955.1. Taxonomy (NCBI): domain Eukaryota; kingdom Metazoa; phylum Arthropoda; class Insecta; order Orthoptera; family Acrididae; genus Schistocerca; species Schistocerca gregaria. The sequence continues at coordinate 315,585,757 of NC_064924.1, read as the reverse complement.
CCGTGGGCCCAGCACGGAATCGAGTGTTGGCGAAATGTGGCGGACAAGCCGACTAGTGTGACGTCACAAGTTTGTTGCGAGGCCTATCTTTCTCGTGGGTTCGTCCTCAACTATGTCAGGCACAGCGATTGTTGCCTGGCAGTAAGAATTATGAGTGTCAAGTTTGGCTGAAATCGGTCCAGTGAGAGAAGATGTGGAACACACACACACACACACACACACACACACACACACACACACACACACACACTCACACACACCAATTTTTATAATACGTGTGGATTGTGCATTTTATCAACACCTATGGTTATTGTGTTGCTGCCTCGCGGGATTAGCCGAGCGGTCTAAGGCGTTGCGGTCATGAACTGTGCGGCTGGTCCCGGCGTAGGTTCGAGTCGTACCTCGGACATGGTTGTGTGTCTTTGTCCTTAGGATAATTTAGGTTAAGTACATCTGTATCTACATCCATACTCGGCAAACGGAGTGTACCTTCAGTACCTCTACTGGTTCTCCCTTCTATTCCAGTCTCATCTTGTTCGCGGAAAGAAAGATTGTCGGTATGTCCTCTGCGTGGACTCTAATCTCTCTGATTTTATCCTTATGGTCTCTTCGCGAGATATACATAGGAGGGAGCAATATACTGCTTGACTCCTCGGTGAAGGTATGTTCTCGAAACTTAAACAAAATCCCGTACCAAGCTACTGAGCGTCTCTCCTGCAGAGTCTTCCACTGGAGTTTAGATATCATCTCCGTAACGCTTTCGCGATTACTAAATGATTCTGTAACGAAGCGCGCTGGTCTCCGTTGGATCTTCTCTATCTCTTGTATCAACACTGTCTGGTACGTATCCCACACTGCTGAGCACTATTCAAGCAGTGGGCGAACAAGCGTACTGTAACCTACTTCCTTTGTTTTCGGATTGCATTTCCTTAGGATTCTTCCAATGAATCTGAGTCTAGCATATGCTTTACCAACGATCAACTTTATATGATCATTTTATTTTAAATCACTCCTAATGCGTACTCCCAGATGTTGTTGTTGTTGTTGCGGTCTTCACTTATGATACTGGTTTGATGCAGCTGTCCATGCTACTCTATCCTGTTCAAACTTCTTCAGCTCCCAGTACATACTGCAGCCTACATCCTTCTGAATCTGCTTAGAGTATTCATCTCTTGGTCTCTCTCTACGATTTTTACCCTCCACGCTGCCTTCCAATACTAAATTGGTGATCCCTCGATGTCTCATAACATGTCCTACCAACCGATCCTTTCTTCTAGTCAAGTTGTGCCACAAGCTCCTCTTCTCCCCAATTCTATTCAATACCTCCTCATTAGTTATGTGATCGACCCATGTAATCTTCAGCATTCTTCTGTATGCACCACATTTCGAAAGCTTCTATTCTCTTCTTGTCTAAACTATTTATCGTCCATGTTTCACTTCCACACTAACAACACTCCATACAAATACTTTCAGAAACGACTTCCTGACATTTAAATCTATACTCGATGTTAACAAATTTCTCTTCTTCAGAAACGCTTTCCTACCCATTGCCAGTCTACATTTTATATCCTCTCTACTTGGACCATCATCAGTTAATTTGCTCCCCAAATAGCAAAACTTATTTACTACTTTAAGTGTCTCATTTCCTAATCTAATTCCCTTAGCATCACCTGACTACATTACATTATCCTCGTTTTGCTTTTGTTGATGTTCATCTTATACCCTCCTTTCAAGACACTGTCCATTCCGTTCAACTGCTCTCCCGGATAATGTATGGAGTTAACTGCTTCCAGTTGCTGACCTGCTATATTGTAGCTAAATGATAAGCGATCTTTCTTTCTATGTATTCGTAGCACATAACACTTGTCTACATTGAGATTCAATTGCCATTCCCTGCACCATGCGTCAATTCGCTGCAGATGCTCCTGCATTTCAGTACAATTTTCCATTGTTACAACCTCTCGGTATACCACAGCAACATCCTCAAAAAGCCTCGGTGATGTGTAGTGTGTAAGCTTATGGACTGATGACCTTAGCAGTTAAGTCTCATAAGATTTCACACACATTTGAATTTGAATACTGCTGCTACACTTCAGGGAACCAAATGTTCTGTGGTAGAAAACCCCTCTGTGCTTCTTCGCCACACGGTTGAGAACCGTGCCGTCGACAAATTACCCTAGGCAGCTGCTTGAAGATTGGTTTACTATTTTTCGGAGGAAACTGAAGGAGAAAAAAATTTCCAGCGTGGCACAAGCGTCAGAAATGACAATCAAGGTTTCCAGAAACACTGTTCCACCGCAACAGCGAGGCACGGTAGGTATAGGGGCCTGGTGTTTGTGTAGTGCAGGACTAGAGAAGGCCTAGATCAATATCGGCGTGTCTGGCTGCGCGCCCTCGCACTGCGGCTGCAGGCCGCTGGCTGTTGGGGAGGCCACCCTTACCCTCTGCATCTCCCTGCCAGCACAGGCCAGGGGTTGCGCTGCTGCCAGCTGCTCCGGCGCCAGCACTGCGTGGGCGGTGCCGACCCCGCGTACACCACACCACTGCGAAGAGAAGTTGCCTCTGGCGTACGGTTCGCGACTTCACCGCCGTCTGCGCACTAGCTCGGCTACTCTGACAATGGAAGCACCCCATTGCTCATGGACTACTCAGTTTGTATATTTTGCTTGTTTTTTTTTCATAGTTCCACACAACTTCTTCCTGTTTTCTCGATTGATCTGTGTTCAGTTTTCAAGGCCTATCCTGCCAACTTATAACTAAATCTGAGGGGGTGCGATGGGGATGTTCCCTTGTGAGCACCGCTCTTCATCCGCGGGCACTCTTCTACATCTACATCTGCGCTCCGCAAGCCACCTTAAAACGTATAGCTGAGACTGCTTTATATACAACTGTCACTTTCCCCTTTCCCTCTGCCATTCGTGAATGGTTGACTAGAAGAACAATTGCTGATCCATGTGAGCTCGAATCTCTCTAACTTTATGTCTATGGTCGTTTGCGCGAGATGTAAGTAGGATAAAGTGTGAACCAGACTTCCACCAATAAGCTTTCGGAGGTGGTAGCATGGACCAAAATTCGAAAAAAGTGCCTAGGTGCCTACTAAACATGGGGTCTAAAATGCGTGTCTTAAGAGCTACGAGCACTTGTTCAGTGTAAGAGATGTGTTTCACAGTATGGAAGATGAACAAGCGCTAGTAGCTCTTGAGATATGCATTTTAGAGCTCATTTCTACAGGATATTTGTTTTCTTGTTTTGGTCAGTACTACGTTTTTCAAATGTTCACATGTGTGTAAAACCTTTTGGGACGTAACTGCTAAGTTCAACAGTCCCTAAGCTTACACACTACTTAACCTAAATTATCCTAAGGACAAACACACATACCGCTCGGCTAATCCTGCGGGGCTACTACGTTTTTGCAAAATATGGAAAGCAAAGAGCTTGCAGTAGAAGAGATATGAGAAGTGCTCATAGTTCTGAAGGTACGCATTTTAGAGTCATGTTTACTATGCATTTTTTTCTTATTTTGGTCTATATTACCACCTCTGGACTTTTGCTTCATCCTGAACAGAGGTATTCAAAAACACAGAACTGATTCCAACTTGTATTACAGACAAACTATAAAATATAGAAACACATTGAGCATGCCACCGGTAGAGGGAGGTTGAAAGTGGTATTCTCACACAGGCGCTATACCACACACTCAACATGAGCACCATGCGTTGCTCGAGAAGCATCGAAACCGTAGTTCATTTCATCCCACACGAGATCAACACGTCCCTGTCGGTTCGAAAACGATAACGGTCCTATTTGTCTGAATGAATAGTGTTACTCAAATGTTCAAATGTGTTTTAATTTCTAAGGGGTCCGAACTGCTGAGGTAATCGGTCCCTGCACTTACACACTACTTAAACTAACCTATGTTAAGAACAACACAAACACCCATGCTCGACGTGATGACTGGGTGTTGTGTGCTGTCCTTAGGTTAGTTAGGTTTAAGTAGTTCTAAGTTGTATGGGACTGATGACCATAGATGTTAAGTCACATAGTGCTCAGAGCCATTTGAACCATTTTTGAACCCATGCCCGAGATTCGAACCTCCGGCGGGAAGGGCCACGCAGTCCGTTACATAGCGCCTCAAACCGCGCGGCCACTACTAGCGGCGAATAGTATTATGGCTGGTTGCTATTTGCAACAATCAGCTTGTAGTCCTCTAGGCTGTGGATATGCCAATTCTCCGAAACATTCCTCCTTCCAGGACTGCTAGTCCCAGAAGTTACGCTGGTGAAATTCTCTAAAATTGGCGTATAGGCGTATAGGGGAGTACTATTGGTAGAAGTGAGGCTGTGACGGCACGCGGCGAGTCGTGCTTGGATAGCCCAGCCAATAACGGCATTGCCTGCGAAAGGAAAGGTTCTGGATTTGAGCACACAGCTTTAATCTGTCGGGAAGATTCATTGTAGGCCCAGTTATTATGTTTAATGAACGTCTGCGTATTGCAGAGTGAATAAGTGCAACTGTAGTACGTGTGTTGGTAAGAGGTGACGTGGGCAGCCTTAGCATCTGAATGGGCGTACACACTAGGCCTACGAAAGACAGCCAAAGGATTTAGCCTAACGTTGGTAGTTTGCACAGTTGCGTTCGATCTCCCCTCCAAGCCAAGCACTAGGGAGCAACGGATTCGACCATGTGGAATCGCTCTGATAACTTGCGGATGTTGCTCCTATTCTGCTCTAGTTCTAAAGTGGCGTTTTAATTACAATTACGCAGGCCTATATCGCGAGGGAAGAAGAGGATTTAATAGTTGTCGCTTGCGCAGCATTTAAGTTACTGAAAGAAGCTGTTTGTCAGTTAAAGATGAGGAAACGACTCTGGTCGACGACCTCTCCTTTAAAAGTAGGGACCTGTGTGGTGGGAAAAAATTAACGTCTGGTCTCAAAGCTGAATGAAATGTGGGTAATTTCATAACTTTTTCCAAATGAAGGCTACAGATTTCGAGCTGTTATAGATTTGTGTAAGCCCCAAAATTTCCGAAGATGACTTCTAATATAGTAGAGCTATACCTGCAGTAGAAAGGTTAATGGTCACTCCTAGTTTTGTTTGTTTCTCTTTCTCGTTTACAGAAAAGAGATGTCAGAAAAGACTTCATATTCTTCTTCACATCGTGGACATTTCTTTCTAATGGCCCACTAACTTCCTTCCGAGCGTCTAATTTTTCCGGTTTGTTTTTACGATCGCAGTTCTTAAAGGCCCGTAAATATTCCTGTTCACGACAAAACACTGTCAGCTTCAAGGCTCTCTCCATACTCCCATCCATACTCTAAAATTTAACCACAGTAAATACACATTTTCAGCGAGAGAAGACAGTGCTACCACAAGAAAGAGAGAATTTTAAAATTAGTTTTTTTTAGGACAGCCACCTGTCGCAGTCAGTATGTTTCATTGTCCGGTTTCTCTCTTTATCTAATAGCCATCTACTGAGTTTTATACAAAAAATTCCACAGTTTCTGTGTGTGAAACCGGCCAATAAAATATTCTAAGCGCAACTCGTGGCCATCCTGAAAAACTTAAATACACACTCATTCTAGAGACATAACAAATCGCTACTGAACCAACTAACATCCGACCCTGGGTCCAAACTACGACAGGTGTCCCACCGCCAACCAGCCGCCACCGCTTTGATGTTACCGCTTTGTTGGCTCCTATTAACCGCCCGTAGACACTAAGCAAATATCGGGCAACGAAGCGCTTGGCTTTCGTTCGGTGACATTCGGTGGGCCAGTGTAGGACTCTTGATAATTTTAAGAAAATCGAGAATTCGATAAATCAATTTTTGAAATATATCGCATTCCGCCTATGACATATCGAAGAAGTGCTTCGATATATCGATGCATCGACGGAAAGGAATCTACGTACCAACCCACGATAATATCGGCTTCGCATTGTAAGCATACTGAGGTTTTAGAGCTGTGTATTTAATTACTGATTTATTATTAGATATGTACGTCAACAAACTAGCAGCCTGCCTACCACCCTTAGAGCAGGAATTGAAAGGAAAACGATACACGTTCACGCTTGGCGATAACCAGTTCGCTAACAATGGTAACTGCATGTAAGCGGCACAGTAACACGTGTCCGACTGGTCCGTCGCTCGGTTTCGTCACATATCGAATTTGTCCGAAACACGTCATGTCGAACTCCCTGTGTTTTCATTCCTGCCAACCACAGCGACCTAGCAGTCGTAGTGTCAAAATTGCGTGGTGAAGCTGAACGTTGCAGTTTATGTTGGTAGCGCCAAGCACCGATTACGTCAACATTTCCAGTCATAGGCCTCCGCTCACCGCAAAGACAAATCTTGTCATTTAAATTTTTGTCTACCATTTATAGCAACTGTTTTTCAAGAAAGCCGGAGTAAAGAAATAGCACACTAGTCGTGTTAAAAATTGTTTTCTTGACAGAACTGGTGTGCTATTCCTTCACATCAGAAATCTTGTTATTGCATTCACACGGCAACCCACCCCCCTCTCCCTCAGTGCAGTCGGAGCGCACTGGCCATTAAAACTGCTACACCAAGAAGAAATACAGATGATAAACGAGTATTCATTAGACAAATATATTATAATAGAACTGACATGTAATTACGTTTTCAAGCAATTTGGTTGCATAGGTCCTGAGAAATCAGTACCCAGAGCAACCACCTCTGGCCGTAATAACGGCCTTGATACGCCTGGGCATTGAGTCAAATAGAGCTTGGATGGCGTGTACAGGTACAGCTGCCCATGCAGCTTCAACACGATACCACAGATCATCAAGAGTAGTGACTGGCTTATTGTGACGAGCCAGATGCTCGGTCACTATTGACCAGACGTTTTGAATTGGTGAGAGATCTGGAGAATGTGCTGGCCAGGGCAGCAGTCGCATATTTTCTGTGTCCAGAAAGGCCCGTATAGGACCTGCAACATGCGTTCGTGCATTATCCTGCTGAAATGTAGGGTTCGGAGGGCTCAAATGAAGGGCAGAGCCACCGGTCGTAGCATATCTGAAATGTAACGTCCACTGTTCAAAGTTCCGTCAATGCGAACAAGAGGTGACCGAGACGTGTAAGCAATGGCATCCCATACAATCACGCCAGGTAATACGCGAGTATGGCGATGACGAATACACGCTTCCAATGTGCCTTCACCGCGATGTCGCCAAACACGGATGCCACCATCATGATGCTGTAAACAGAACCTGGCTTCATCCATAAAAATGACATTTTGCCATTCGTACACCCAGGTTCGTCGTTCAGTACACTATTGCAGGCGCTCCTGTCTGTAAGGCAGCGTCAAGGGTAACCGCAGCCACGTTGTCCGAGCTGATAGTCCATGATGCTGCAAACGTCGTCGAACTGTTCGTGCAGATGATTGTTCTCTTGCAAACGTTCCCATCTGTTGACTCAGGGGTCGAGGCATGGCTGCACGATCGGTTACAGCCACGCGGATAAGATGCCCGCCATCTCGACTGCTAGTGATACGAGGTCGTTGGGATCCAGCACGGCGTTCCGTATTATCCTCCTGAACCCACCGATTCCATATTCTGCTAACAGTCATTGGATCTCGACCAACGCGAGCAGCAATGTCTCAATACGATAAACCGCAATCCCGATAGGCTACAATCCGACCTTTATCAAAGCCGGAAACGTGATGGCAAGCATTTCTCCTATTTACACGAGGCGTCACAATAATGTTTCACCAGGTTCAAAATGGTTCAAATGGCTCTGAGCTCTATGGGACTTCACATCTGAGGTCATCAGTCCCCTAGAACTTAGAACTACTTAAACCTAACTAACCTAAGGACATCATACACATCCATGCCCGAGGCAAGATTCGAATCTGAGACCGTAGCGGTCTCGCGGTTCCAGACTGCAGCGCCTAGAACCGCACGGCCACTTCGGTCGGCGTTTCACCAGACAACGCTGGTCAGCTGTTGTTTGTGTATGAGAAATCGGCTGGAAACTTTAGTCATGTCAGTACGTTGTAGGTGTCGCTACCGGCGCCAACCTTGGGTGAAAGCTCTGGAAATCTAATCATTTGCATATCATAGCATTTTCTTCTTCCTGTCGGTTAAATTTTGCGTCTGTAACACGTCATCTTCGTGGTGTAGCAATTTTAATGGCCGGTAGTGTACCTGCTTCACACAGTCAAAGAGAAAGATTGGACCTGATACAAGCTCAAAAAGTAGTAAGACTCCTTCAGACAGTGACAGTAAAATTATGTTCTACTACACTTTCAATTATTTACCGAAAATTGTGAAAAAAATATAAAATAACAATATCGACACACGTTATTGCCATTTTGATATCGATATATCGGAATATATCGGTTAAGTACCGAGGTATCGATATTTCATCAACAGCCGTAGTCCAGTGTGTATGCAACTTCTGTAAATCTCGGCCAGCCAAGCGGCTGGTGGTCGTCCGTTTGCTTTAGTTTGCGTAGTGTACGCACCTTGACGTAACTAGAGCGAAGCCGGTCATTTGGTCTGCGGCGCTGCGCGGCGCGCACGGACGCGGGCCTCTAGGAGAGGAGCGAACGACCCGTGCGTGGCCTCGCAGCCTCGCTCCCCCTGACGCGGCGCTGTTAGCGCGACAGCTGAGTGACGACCCGCCGGCGGCCGGCTGCGTCACCGCTTTGCTTTGTTTACGGCCAGCCAGTCGACACCCCGCACGCTGCTCGCGGGATGTTTAGCGGGCCGGCGTTTACGACCGCCGGCCGCGAGGGTAAGCGACTCGAGGCGCGAGCTCTGCTTTCGGCATTCCTGTCGATCGTCCGCCCGTAAACTCACCACCACTGCACACGCCGACCCTTGCTGCTACTTGCCTCGTTGTCTGTACTCGAGCAGGCAGTGCCCCTCCCTGACGCTCAAGAGCGATGAACACCGTAAGTTCGACATCTGGGATTGGCGTGCCAATTTATTCGGTGCTATCTGAGTAGGTGAAGAAAGCAATCCCACATCTCTCAAACGGCAAAATGGTTCAAATGGCTCTGAGCACTATGGGACTTCACATCTGAGGTCATCAGTCCCCTAGAACTTAGAACTACTTAAACCTAACTAACTTAAGGACATCACACACATCCATGCCCGAGGCAAGATTCGAACCTGCGACCGTAGCGGTCACGCGGTTCCAGACTGAAGTGCCTAGAACCGCTCGGCCACACCGGCCGGCCCTCAAACGGCACAGTAATTAAAACCAGGAACATACACTCATGTACACATACACTGAAGCGCCATAAAAACTGAAATGGGCATGCGTATCTAAATATAGAGACATGTAACAAGTGAGAATAGGGTGCAGCGGTCGATAACGCCTATATAAGACAACAAGTATCTGGCTTAGTAGTTAGATCGGTTACTGCTGCTACAATGAATGCCAGGTTATCAAGGTTTAAGTGAGTCTGAACGTGGTTTTATAGTCGGTGGGACACGGAATATCCGAGGTAGCCATGAAGTGGGGATTTTCCCTTATGACCGCATTACGAGTGTTCCATGAATATCAGGAATCCAGTAAAACATCAAATCTCCGACACTGCTGAGGCCGGAAAAAAATCCTGCAAGAACGGGACCAACGACGACTGACGAGAATCTTTCAACGTGACAGAAGTGTAACTCTTCCGCAAATTACTGCAGATTTCAATGCTGGGCTATCAACAAGTGTCAACGAAACATCATCGATGTGGGCTTTCGGAGCTGTTGATGGCTGGAAACATTGTGCCTGGTTCAATAATGGTTCAAATGGCTCTGAGCACTATGGGACCTAACATCTGTGGTCATCAGTCCCCTAGAACTTAGAACTACTTAAACCTAACTAACCTAAGAATATCACACACATCCATGCCTGAGCCAGGATTGCTGCCTGGTCGGACGAGTCTCGTTTCAAATTGTATCGTGCAAATGGACGTTTAGTGGTGCGCACTGTATGAGTCCATGGTCCCTGCATGTCAGCAGGGGACTGTTCTAGCTGGTGAAGGCTCTATATTGGTGTGGGGTGTGTGCAGTCGGAGTGATATGGGACAGCGGATACGTCTAGATACGAACTTGACAGGTGACACGTACGTAAGCATCCTGTCTGATCACATGCATCCATTCATGTCCATTATGCATTCCGACGGACTTGGGCAATTCGAGCAGATCAATGCGATACCCCACACGTCCAGAACTGCTACTGTGTGGCTCCAGAACACTCTTCTGAGTTTAAACACTTCCGCTGGCCACCAAACTCCGCCGACATGAACATTACTGAGCATATCTGGGATGCCTTGCAACTTGCTATTCAGAAGAGATCTCCACCCCCCGTACTCTTACGGATTTACGGACAGCCCTGCAGGGTTCATGGCGTCAGTTCCCTCCAGCACTGCTTCAGGCATTAGTCGAGCCTTGTCGTGTTGTGGCACTGCTGAATGTTCGTGGGGGCCCTACAAGATATTAGGCAGGTTTACCAGTTCCTTTGGCTTAGCGTAGAAGTAATATTGGGAAAAGGGCACACTGCTACTTACCGTAAAGACCCATTGAGTGGCAGACAGGCACAACGGAAAGTCTGTCTTTTCGTTGTTTCTCTCCGCAATTCAACGTGTCATCATTACGATGAATAGAATTTTTTTTTCTAATGTCGTTGATATTTCAACCTGGAGATTCCATTGTTTGAACCTATACTGGATCATACTGACTGGCACACAGTTGCCGGCCGCGGTGGTCTCGCGATTCTAGGCGCGCAGTCCGGAACCGTGCGACTGCTACGGTCGCAGGTTCGAATCCTGCCTCGGGCATGGATGTGTGTGATGTCCTTAGGTTAGTTAGGTTTAAGTAGTTCTAAGTTCTAGGGGACTGATGACCACAGCAGTTGAGTCCCATAGTGCTCAGAGCCATTTGAACCATTTTTTTGGACCACAGTTTCCATCATTTTCTTTTTTTGACCAACGACAATGGGATGGTACTGAACATGACACGTGACAGATTGGCTACTTACAGCTGCCTACATCTTCACTCCGCACGCCTCCTGGCTGTGTGGCCGAGGGTACTTCTGGTATCACTAGCTCATCTCTCTTTCCTTGTTCTGCTCGCGAATAACGGTAAGGGTAAGAACGATTTTAGGTAGGCGTCTGTATTATTTCACGAGATGTCAGATGGTTGGAGTGCTGAGACAGTATCTGCGTATCCAGTAATGCTGGCAACTGATTTGTTATGCATGAGGATCATATCAACCTATACCGCATCAATGACAGCCCGAAGATGACGCAATGAAGCACTGAAACTGGTAGCGACAAAATAAATTAAAATCATAAAGACGGGTGTAAGTGTTTTTATTTTTTGTCACGATAATATGTTGTCTATACACGGAAGGTACGCTCACGAATTTTCAGCAGTAAACCTCTCAGCGATGAACAATGCCTTTCTTGTCTGCCACTGGAATTTGTTGACCATCTCTGTAACGATCTCGTGCCGGAAAAACGATTCCGTTTAGAAACGCGCCTGTCTTCGTTCGATCTTCTCTTCTCTTCTATCAGTCCTGCCCGGTAAGGGCTCAAATTGATGAACAATAGTCAAGAATCGTCAAACGAGTGCCTTGTGAACCACTTCTTTAGGGAGGATTTACATTCCCTCAAGATTCTTTCTACGAATCTCATTTGGCATCATATTTTCCTCCTCCTTGTTTCATGTGATGATTCCACTTAAGGGGTGGCTCTGTGCAGTTACTCCTAGATATTTTACGCTACTGTTTCCAGAAGTGCATCATCAATAGTGTAGATGTACACTAGGGAATTTCTTTTCCTATGTTTGCGCAATATGTTACATTTATTGATCTTCAGTATCAACAACCAGAGTCTGCACCAATCATCAATCCTGTATAGGTCATTCTGCGAACCCATACTGTCTTCTGGCGTCGCTACTTTGTTGCAAACAACCGCGTCATCTGCGAACAGTCTTAAAGAGCTTTCGACGTTTTCTGATACATCACTTATATACTGGTACATTGTAAAAGTAACGTTCCTATCACACTTCCTTGGGGAACTCCAGAGATTATCATTACATCTGCCGCTTTTGTTCCGTTAAGAGCGACGTGTCGAGTAATATTTGCAACGAAGACTTCAATCCAGTGACAAATTTTGTCTCATACTTTGTAAACTCGTATCCTTTTTACACCAAACGACAGAGCTGGGCTGTAACAGATCCCTTCCTGAAATCAAGGAACACGGCATCAACCTGAGAGCCTTTGCCGCTGCGGTAACACATGCAAGTAAACCCTCTACAAGATTTTCGTCGGGCGTGTCAGCGCCGTGTGATAGATGTCCAACTGCATGTTGTCACGAAATAGGATTTTGGGTCGTAGGTTTGTGTTGACTTCTCATCTTGGTTCCAGTGCCCTTATTTATGTGGCACAGCCTACACAGGGAGAGCTATGTGCACCATACAGGAGCGGTGCGGCCGAACATCTGCTTCTTTTATAACCCAGTAAATGTGCTGCGCTTGAACGCCGCATAGCTACCGGCTATGGCACGGTTTATGACAACGGTAAAATCCAGTCTGCACTTCATTTCTCTCGCATTCAGTTGTCAAGTGCGGTGCGGAAATACGGCCGGCCGTAAAAGAGGTCCAACTAACCAATAACAATACGCGCCTACACGCCTCAAGACCGTGTAAAGGTAGGCTGGTTCCTCAGGCGTACAGACAGAAAGCAATATTCTAACGCCGCTTGATTACCAGTGGATAAATGCAGCGGTGCTCGTTGGTCAGTAGAAGTACGTTTGAGGTTAGTTTGGCTAGTGTGGTGAGAGTACGACAGAACAACACAGTCTTTCGACAAATAAACATGTATTCCACAAGATAAAGTGGAAAGACGTAAATACACTCAAGATCTCACGTTTTGCTGGCGTTGATCGTCATAATGTTCTCAAGGGACGCTGCCGGATTATTGCCTTTTTTTCTTTGCGCAGTATGTCGACAGAAAGCTACAGTGTATAAATGCTGTACCAATCAGGCACAATAAGTTAACTAAATACCCACGAGAACATTATGCGCCAATGTACAGGTGAAAGGCAAAATAATGTGAACACCTGTAGTTACTTCGGAATGGTTGATAAGAGGTTGGACCCCAATTTGCCAGTAATACAGCTGCGAATCTTCTTGGATTGCAGGCATATAATGATTGTATAGTCTCCAGTTGAATGGTATGCCACTCTTCGATCAAAACCTCTTCTAATTCCTATAGTGATAAGTGAGGCGGAAATCTGTTCCGGAGTCTGCGCTCCAATACCTCCCACAAGGGATCGATAATGTTCAAGTCCGAGGACTATGCTGGCCATGGAATACGCTGCAGTTCAGTTGCGTGCTCCACATACCACGATTGTATTTTCCTGGCTGCGTGAATGGGTGCATTATCGTCCTGAAATATGGCATCGCTCTTGGGGAACAACATTTGATTCGTGGGGTGCACCTGATCATCTAAAATGTTCACATAATCGTTGGCTGTAACACAGCCTTTGAGAGTAATGATGGGACTAGTAGAATACCATGATATGGCTACCCACAGCATCACACTACCGTCTCCATGCTTAACCGTAGGAATCAAGGAACTTTAGGCTTCTTTTGGCGTTCTCCAGACGTAAACTCGGCTCGGTGTTGGAAATAACGAAAACGTTGACTCGTCGGACCATATGACGTGTTTCCACTGATCAGCCATTCAGATTTATGATCCTGACACCATGTCTTACTCTTCTTTGAGTTGCTTGTCGTCACTAATGGTTTCGTTATAGCAGCTCGTCCATGAATATTCGCTTTATGAAGTTCTCGATGGACAGTGTCGATAGAAATTGGGTCGCAAAGATGGCTATGAGCTCTGCACTAACTTAAGCCGCCGTTGTTTTGTGTTGTTTTGACACAATTCGTGTTGACATTTAGTTTTGATTTGTGCCCACTATTAAGTTCATACGATGATGTCTTTCCTGGTTTTGTGTAGGCCGTCATTGCTTTTGAAACAGTTGCTCTTGAAACCTTCAATGATATGGCTGTCTTGGTTACTGATGCTCCACCTAACCGGGCCCCCACAATTTGCCTTCTCTGGAACTCTGTTGGGTCTTTCATTGCACGTCGACGTTGGCCCTCTGAATGCAAATACGAAGTGTGCACTACTCGTAAACAGCCTGCACTGATGCCTAGTCCGCACCGAACACGCACGGTCTAGCGCGACACGTGTCTTATCTGAGTTGTTGACCATTAAACACAACCATCCCATTACTACCACTGTTCACATTATTTTGCCTATCTCCTGTCTATCGTGCAAAAAATGGCTCTAAGCACTATGGGACCTAACATCAGTCCCCCAGACTTAGAACTACGTAAACTTAACTAACGTAAGGACATCACACACATTCATGCCCGAGGCAAGATTCAAACCTGCGCCCTAGCGGGAGCACGGTTCCGGACTGAATCGCCTAGAACCGCTCGGCCACAACGGCCGGGTATATCGTGTAGCGAGACTCACTTTTTTCATACATATCTTTTGATTTGTGTTAAACGCAGGCATGCAGCAACACGATTTTAATACGACCGACTTGGGCTGTACATGGACAAACCTTAGTTTCATTTGTACAGGACAAACGTTATTTCTTTCTTGTTCCGCATAATATTCGTTTATATCACATGTAACTGCTTCAGTCAATAAAAGTATCTTCCCTGTAAGCCATGTTTCTTGTTTATAACGAGAAAATGTCACGCAGTGGAGTAAATGAACTCAAAACGAACAAACTGATATAGGGCACTTGTGGTATATTGAGGAGGGAAACAGATTCAGATTGTTATACAGCAGCCATCTAAGCTACAGCGCATGCGCGCCGCCCCAGACTTTTGGCTAACATCGCCGTTGAATATTAAAAACTACTTGTTCTTGCATATACAGTTGTTAAATTGACGTTTGAATAAGTTTTATCTCAAAGTACTGTGATTTTACAATTAAACCATTTTGTTTGGCTTTTTTTATAGCAAAGCTGCTGTGCTTGTAAGGGTTAAATTTAGATTGAAGTGTAAATGTAATTAGTTTGTGCATATCGTTTACAAAAATACTGTTTTCTTTCATTGCCCTCAAGCGAAAGGTTAAATTAGTAATGTCAATGAAATAGACGGCCAATCCCGTGGCGTTAGAACGCGAGAGGATACTGAAAATCTAGCACAGCACGCGTGTGTTATCGCTTATACTTATCAGTCAGAACACAATGACCACCGACATACTATCGATATAAACCTATCCAGGCAATAGCAGTGTCACCTGGCGATGAATGACGGCTAGTCAGACACACGCACGGTGCATGGAGTATCAGTAAGTGTGCTGTGCGTGTGTAGAACGGGGAAGGCGCACAGTCTATCTGAGTTTGACCGAGGGCAGTTTGTAATGGTACGGAGACTCGGCAAGAGGATTTCGAAAATTTGCACGACTTGTCGGGTGTTCGAGGAGTGCTGTGGTGAGTGTCTTCAACACGTGGCGGAACCAGGGTGGAGCCAAGTCCAGACATCGTGCGATTCGGCAGCCATCCATCTTTAGATATGTCGGCCGTCGTAGGCTGGGCAAAACCGATAAAAAAGAATAGGAGGCGAACTGTGGCGGACTAACATCAGACTTTAGTGTGTGTCTGAACAGACAGTGCATCAAACACTCCTAACGAGTGGCCTGTGCAGCACCAGTGCATGTGCCAATCTTAACACCACGATATCAACAACTACGCTTGAAATGGGCGGGTTGCCGCAGTGGCAAAGCGTAGCATGGTCTGATGAATATCTACTCCGTCTTCAACATGCCGAAGGGCGGGCGCGAATCCTTCGTCTTCCAGAGGATCATCTCCTTGATACTTGTACTGCGAACGGTGGCTCGATAGTGCCCTGAGGAACATTCCGTGGGCATCCATGGGTCCAGTGGAGCTCTTTCAAGGCATCATGACGGCCAAAGGGTATCGTACACTGGTTTCAGACCACAAATACGCCTTCATGACGATGTTTATCAACGGCAGTGACATCTTTCAAAGAGATAATGCTCCATGTCACAAGGCTAGAAGTGTGTGAATTGCTTCGAGGAACACAGTATCGAATTACAGTTGATGTGCTGGCCCCAGAACTCGCCAGATCTGAACTAGATCCGACACATCTGGGATGTGACTGAACGTGGCGTCAGAGCTCATTGCCCCCTCCCCGGAATCTATGGGAATTAGATGACTTGTGTGTGTATGTGTGTGTAGATGTGGCGCCAACGCTATTCGGCGACCTACGAAGGCCTCGTTGCTCCCATGCCACGACGCGTCGCTGCTGTTGTCCGTGCCAAAGGTGGACATACCTATTATTAGATAGGTAGTCTTAATCTTCTGGCTGATCATTATTGGTTGCTTTTGTAGGCCAATTTGAGGAAGTTCTCAGCCAGTAAAGACACAAGTGTCTTATATCAAATTGTTCGTCTCAACCATCTCCTCTGCTGTGGTTTGCTGTAAACAGTTATCATTTACAGCCTGTATATTTAGTTAAACACTGAAAGACCTAAGTCGAAACAAGGCCCCGGGAGTAGACAACATTCCATTAGAAGTACTGATAGCCTTGGGAGAGCCAGCCCTGACGAAACTGTGCCATCTATTGAGCAAGATATATGAGACAGGCAAAATACTCTCAGACTTCAAGAAGAATACAGTAATTCCAATCCCAAAGAAAGCAGGTGTTGACAGATGTGAAAATTACCGAACTATCAGTTTAGTAAGTCACGGCTGCAAAATACTAACGCGAATTCTGTACAGACGAACGGAAAAACTAGCAGAAGTTGTTCCTGGAGAAAATCAGTTTGGATTCCGTAGAAATGTTGGAACACGTGAGGCAATACTGACCCTACGACTTATCTTAGAAGACACCTTAAGGAAAGGCAAACCTACGTTTTTAGCATTTGTAGACTTAGAGAAAGCTTTTGACAATGTTGACTGGGATACTCTCTTTCAAATTCTGAAGGTGGCAGGGTTAAAATACAGGAAGCGAAAGGCTATTTACAATTTGTACAGAAACGAGATGGCAGTTAAAAGAGTCGAGGGGCATGAAAGAGAAGCAGTGGTTGGGAAGGGAGTGAGACAGGGTTGTACCCTATCACCGATGTTATTCAATCTGTATATTGAGCAAGCAGGAAAGGAAGCAGAAGAAAAATTTGGAGTAGGAACTAAAATCTATGGAGAAGAAATAAAAACTTTGAGGTTTTCCGATGACATTGTAATTCTGCCAGAGACAGCAAAGGTCCTGGAACAGCAGTTGAAAGGAATGGATAACGTCTGGAAAGGAGGGTGTAGGATGAACAGCAACAACAAAAGCAAACGAGGATAATGGAGTGAAGTCGAGTTAACTTGGATGGTGCTGAGGGAATTGGATTAGGCAGTGAGACACATAAAATAGTAAATGAGTTTTGCTATTTGGGGAGCAAAATAACTGATGATGGTCGAAGTAGAGCTGATATAAAATGTAGATTGACAATGGCAAGGATAGCGTTTCTAAAGAAGAGAAATATGTTAACATCAAGTATAGATTTAAGTGTTAGGAAGTCATTTCTGAAAGTATTTGTATCTAGTATAGCCCTGTATGGAAGTGAAACATGGATGATAAATAGTTTGCACAAGAAGAGAATAGAAACTTTTGAAATGTGGTACTATAGAAGAATGCTGAAGTTGGTTAGATCACATAACTAATGACGAGGTATTGAATAGGATTGGGGAGAAGAGAAGTTTGTGGCACAACTTGACTAGAAGAAGGGATCGGTTGATAGGACATGTTCTGAGGCATCAAGGGATCACCAATCTAGGATTAGGGGGCAGCGTGGAGGGTAAAAGTCGTAGAGGGAGATCAAGAGATGAATACAGTAAGCATATTCAGAAGGATGTAGGTTGCAGTAGGTACTGGGAGATGAAGAAGCTTGCACAGTATAGAGTAGCATCGAGAGCTGAATCAAACCAGTCTCCAGACTGAAAACCGCAATAACAACAACATATTTAATTACTGAACGATTTCGCTAAGCAAACCGGATACCCTACATACAGTTTGGTTATTGAGCAAAAATCAGGATTCTAGCATGCACCCATTAACTGACTTATTCATTACTGTTCGTCACATACAAACATTTTTTTTACATTTTTTGTCTGTGACTATGAACAGCATTAACCTAGAAATAAATAAAAATTTGTTCCTACCCACCGGTTCCGATCAAGATTGTTTGGAGTTTTCTTTCGGTTATAAGGCAAATGCCGAAACTAGTCATCCCACCACATTTATACCCTGCTGGGAACCCTTGTGCCCCACGGTCAGTTCAAGTCGTAGTTGGTTGAAAAGAACCGCGACTCTATAAAGGACGGATAGCAAACAGGCCGCTGGCCGCTCTACTGCTTGGAATTGAGGGTGCCGTGAAAGACCAGAGAAACAACAGCGAAGAGCGACAAGCGCCAGCAGGCAAGGTGTGCCGTTCGAGCAGGGCGTTGTGACGTGTCACCAGCAGAGCAGGTCGGGTAGCGCGGCGGTGCGTTTGTTTGTCGCGGAGCGTAAACAGCTGCGGGCGTACGTGACGGCTGCTCGCTGTGCTGCGTGCGCACCACGTGTGTCGCACCGCACCACCAGCCACGCTCGCCCCTCGCCACTCTCGGCGAAACAAACGCCACGCGCGTTTCGCGTTCCACGGCGAGGGGCGGACACCGGACGCGCCAGCCGTTCGCTGCCTGCTGATGACACACCTCCGGTCGCGCGCTGTGCGGATCAAGAACTCCTCTGTTCTGATTACTTATTGTGGTGTCGAGGTATTATCCAGGACAGCGAA
This sequence comes from Schistocerca gregaria, assembly GCF_023897955.1. Taxonomy (NCBI): domain Eukaryota; kingdom Metazoa; phylum Arthropoda; class Insecta; order Orthoptera; family Acrididae; genus Schistocerca; species Schistocerca gregaria. The sequence continues at coordinate 315,566,919 of NC_064924.1, read as the reverse complement.
CTGAAGGCCTGGCCAAGGTAAGAGCACCGTCGTGTTTACGCCCGAGAAACTACACTACCGGCCATTAAAATTGCTGCACCACTTAGATGACGTGCTACAGACGCGAAATTTAACCGACAGGAATTAGACGCTGTGATATGCAAATGATTAGGTTTTCAGAGTATTCACACAAGGCTGGCGCCGGTGGCGAAACCTCCAACGTGCTGACATGAGGAAAGTTTCCAACCGATGTCTTATACACAATCAGCAGTTGACCGGCGTTGCCTGGTGAAACGTTGTTGTGATGCCTCGTGTAAGGAGGAAAAATGCGTACCATCACGTTTCCGGCTTTGATAAGGTTTGGATTGTAGCCTATCGCGATTGCGGTTCATCGTATCGCGACATTGCTGCTCGCGTTGGTCGAGATCCAATGACTGTTAACAGAATATGGAGTCGATGAGTTCAGGAAGATAATACAGAACGCCGTACTGGATCCCAACGGCCTCGTATCACTAGCAGTCGAGATGGTAGCCATCTTATCCGTATGGCTGTAACGGATCGTGCAGCCACGTATCGAACCCTGAGTCGACAGATGGGGATGTATGCAAGACAACAACCATCTGCACGAACACTTCGACGACGTTTGCAGCAGCATGGACTATCAGCTCAGAGACCATGACTACGGTTACCCTTGACGCTGCGTCACCGACAGGAGGGCTTGCGATGATGTACTCATCTACATCTACATGACTACTCTGCAATTCACATTTAAGTGCTTGGCAGAGGGTTCATCGAACCACAATCATACTATCTCTCTACTATTCCACTCCCGAACAGCGAGCGGGAAAAACGAACACCTAAACCTTTCTGTTCGAGCTCTGATTTCTCTTATTTTATTTTGATGATCATTCCTACCTATGTAGGTTGGGCTCAACAAAATATTTTCGCATTCGGAAGAGAAAGTTGGTGACTGAAATTTCGTAAAAAGGTCTCGCCGCGACGAAAAACGTCTATGCTGTAATGACTTCCATCCCAACTCGTGTATCATATCTGCCACACTCTCTCCCCTATAACGCGATAATACAAAACGAGCTGCCCTTCTTTGCACCCTCTCGATGTCCTCCGTCAATCCCACCTGGTAAGGATCCCACACCGCGCAGCAATATTCTAACAGAGGACGAACGAGTGTAGTGTAAGCTGTCTCTTTAGTGGACTTGTTGCATCTTCTAAGTGTCCTGCCAATGAAACGCAACCTTTGGCTCGCCTTCCCGACAATATTATCTATGTGGTCCTTCCAACTGAAGTTGTTTGTAATTTTAACACCCAGGTACTTAGTTGAATTGACAGCCTTGAGAATTGTACTATTTATCGAGTAATCGAATTCCAACGGATTTCTTTTGGAACTCATGTGGATCATCTCACACTTTTCGTTATTTAGCGTCAACTGCCACCTGACACACCATACAGCAATCTTTTCTAAATCGCTTTGCAGCTGATACTGGTCTTCGGATGACCTTACTAGACGGTAAATTACAGCATCATCTGCGAACAACCTAAGAGAACTGCTCAGATTGTCACCCAGGTCATTTATATAGATCAGGAACAGTAGAGGTCCCAGGACGCTTCCCTGGGGAACACCTGATATCACTTCAGTTTTACTCGATGATTTGCCGTCTATTACTACGAACTGCGACCTTCCTGACAGGAAATCACGAATCCAGTCGCACAACTGAGACGATACCCCATAGCTCCGCAGCTTGATTAGAAGTCGCTTGTGAGGAACGGTGTCAAAAGCTTTCCGGAAATCTAGAAATACGGAATCAACTTGAGATCCCCTGTCGATAGCGGCCATTACTTCGTGCGAATAAAGAGCTAGCTGCGTTGCACAAGAGCGATGTTTTCTGAAGCCATGCTGATTACGTGTCAATAGATCGTTCCCTTCGAGGTGATTCATAATGTTTGAATACAGTATATGCTCCAAAACCCTACTGCAAACCGACGTCAATGATATAGGTCTGTAGTTAAATGGATTACTCCTACTACCCTTCTTGAAAACTGGTGCGACCTGCGCAATTTTCCAATCTGTAGGTACAGATCTATCGGTGAGCGAGCGGTTGTATATGAGTGCTAAGTAGGGAGCTATAGTATCAGCGTAATCTGAAAGGAACCTAATCGGTATACAATCTGGACCTGAAGACTTGCCCGTATCAAGCGATTTGAGTTGCTTCGCAACCCCTAAGGTATCTACTTCTAAGAAACTCATGCTAGCAGATGTTCGTGTTTCAAATTCTGGAATATTCCATTCGTCTTCCCTGGTGAAGGAATTTCGGAAAACTGCGTTCAATAACTCCGCTTTAGCGGCGCAGTCGTCGATAACAGTACCATCGGCACTGCGCAGCGAAGGTATTGACTGCGTCTTGCCGCTTGTGTACTTTACATACGACCAGAATTTCTTCGGATTTTCTACCAAATTTCGAGACAATGTTTCGTTGTGGAACCTATTAAAGGCATCTCGCATCGAAGTACGTGCCAAATTTCGCGCGTCTGTAAATTTTAGCCCATCTTCAGGATTTCGCGTTCTTCTGAACTTCGCATGCTTTTTCCGTTGCCTCTGCAACAGCGTTCGGACCTTTTTTGTGTACCACGGGGGATCCGTTCCATCTCTTACCAATTTATGAGGTATGAATATCTCAATTGCTGTTGCTACTATATCTTTGAATTTGAGCCACATCTCGTCTACATTCGCATAGTCAGTTCGGAAGGAATGGAAATTGTCTTTTAGGAAGGCTTCTAGTGGTACTTTATCCGCTTTTTTAAACTCAACGACGAACCTGGGTGCACGAATGGCAAAACATCATTTTTTCGGATGAATCCAGGTTCTGTTCAGAGCATCATGATGGTTGCATCCGTGTTTGGCGACATCGCGGTGAACGCACATTGGAAGCGTGCGTTCGTCATCTCCATACTGGCGTATCACCCGGCGTGATGGTATGGGGTGCCATTGGTTACACGTCTCGGTCACCTCTTGTTCGCATTGACGGAACTTTGAACAGTGGACGTTACATTTCAGATGTGCTACGACCGGTGGCTCTGCCCTTCATTCGATCCCTGCGAAACCCTACATTTCAGCAGGATAATGCACGACCGCATGGTGCTGCACGAGCCTTTCTGGACACAGAAAATTTTCGACTGCTGTCCTGGCCAGCACTTTCTCCAGATCTCTCACCAATTGAAAACGTCTGGTCAGTGGTGACCGAGCAACTGGCTCGTCACAATAAGCCAGTCGTTATTCTTGATGAACTGTGGTATCGTGTTGAAGCTGCATGGGCAGTTGTACCTGTGCACGCCATCCAAGCTGTTTGACTCAATGCCCAGGCGTATCAAGGCCGTTATTATGGCCAGAGGTGGTTGTTCTGGGTACTGATTTGAGAAATCTATGCACCCAAATTGTTTGAAAATGTAATCACACGTCAGTTCTAGTATAATATATTTGTCTAATGAATACCCGTTTATCATCTGCATTTCTTCTTGGTGTAGCAGTTTTAATGGCCAGTAGTGTAAAAAGTACCGGGTGGTTGTAATTCAAGTGCAGCTGCTCACGGAGGTCCACTGTGGGCTGTGATTATCGTGTCGAAGCGAAACATAGTAGATATGCTAATGCGTTAATGGCGGAACCGGTTTACTCCGGAAAAAATTAGATCCAATTTTGGCCACCAGGCGCAAATCTTACACTGAAGTCCTCGAAAGAAGCACTTGAGATTCACGACATTCAGAAACAGACGGCCCCAAGATGCCAATACCGGTAATTTTTAGAGGTGCATTTGAGGCCTGAAGATGGCATGTTGAATTTCGGAACCCGTTAGCGAAAACAAAATAAAATAACTTCTCAGTTTGCTCGACTGTTCGGCGAATTTCTTTGTTAAACATTTGACCAGCCGCTGCCCAACGTCCTGAGTGGATCAGCAGATACTGGAATGCAAATCTAGCGCTGTACAGCATCTTGTGGTGTTCATATTGAGCAAATTATGTAATTGGCGGTTAATAATAGAACCAATATTATACATTTCTCACTTGTTGGACCTTTTCTGCCCACATTCTGATCCTAATCCATTACATATGGAAACATTTCTAAATGCCTTTCTTACATTCACAGAGCCAGATTTGCATCTGGTGGCCAAAATTGGAAATAATTTTTTCCAGCATAAATCGGTTCCGCTTTAACGCATTAGAACAGATACCAAGTTTCGCTATCGTACGATAATTACAGCCCACACTGGACGGCTGTGGATAGCTGCACTTTAATTATAAACAACCAATACCACTGCACACTTCAGTATCCATCCTAGTGTAGCGCTCATAAGCTACACGCCTTTATTCCGTTGTCCTGCGTAACACAGCTGTTACAGACACTGCCCAGCAAATTTCTTATAAAATACAGCTATCTGTCTTACAGATAATCTGCACATAGTTCAGAGATTTTGAAAACATAAAAAACGATACCTGAAGACTTTTCTTATAATTATAACGAATAATTCCGTTTAGAATACAGTCATAAGCATATGATTCTTTGTTTGTCACTGACACAGAGACATTGCCATTGTGTTAGAGGACTGGGCCAGATTCATCAGGATTCTCCAGAAAAATACAGCTGTCTTCAAGGAAAAAAGAAAGAAAAAAAATGAAACACAGAACCATAAAAAATTGGGTCATTTCTTCCCAAAAAAGAACTGAAAGGATATGATATGAACTGCAGTGTAATTTATGTGTAATTTTGTAGACAGTTTTTAATTCTCCGGCGAGTAACACGTAAGTTGTGCTAGGGGCTCGCTAAACGCACTGTAGTATCGCTGCCCGCCTTACAACTGGTAGTTGGCTCTCTCGAGAGCGTGGGGTGTGATTGTTGAAGGGTCGTGCGTGGACTTCGGTGTGGACGTCGCGAGTATTGCTAAAAATGCTTAAGTAGGCGTACAATATAAAACATCTATGGTGAAACCTTTAACCTTTTTGGGAACATAGAAGTTTTTTTCCTCAATTTCAGCACTTGCCTTACAAGATATAAACGCGCGCTGGTTTGCACTGGAACAGTGCTGCGAGTAGTCATGCGAGAAAGTCTGTTATTGGTAGGTCTGACTTCAGGTTTCGCTTTTTCGAGTAATAAATGGCACTATTCAGGCCTTGCTGGTATCAACATTGGCCATAAGCGTAAACCATGAAGATTTATAGCCTACTTTATACATCTACTTCTGCATTCAGCATGTCACATTATGGTACAAGCAGAGGGGTTGAAGGGTACGAAGGGAAGAAAAAAATTAAATGAGGAGGGAAAAAATGAAATGACAGGATCGGATAGAACTGTTGACAGGGAGTATTTCGCTTGCTTAGTCCAACCAAGACTTCCTACTTGACACGACTTACGCATCGTGAAGTGGATGATGATGATACTATCAATAATTTGTAGCCTATTTTGTACTTCCGTATTCAACAATTCATCGCATAGAATAGGAAGAAGGGTTGAAGGAAGGGAGGGAGGGAGGAAACAAATTAAAGTATCGTATAGCGTTGTTGATAGGGAGTAATTTGGTCGCCTAGACAATCAAAGACTTTCTATTCGAAATGATTTCGTTGTCTTGCACAGGAATGATAACGATATGAAATGGTAAGGACCACACCCAGTCTCTGAGCCGAGAACATCCCTGGCCGGGTCAGGAATAGAACCTGGAGCCTCAGGATCTAGAGGCAGCTACGCTAACCATTAGATCGTGAGCTGTGGATGGAAGGAAGGAAGATTAGAGTTTTAACGTCCCGTCAGTTAAGAAATCTTTGGAGACGGAACACCTGCTTGGTTTGGGAAAGAAAATCAGCAGTACCGCTTGTAAAGAAACCGTCCCAGTAATGGCGGCAAACGATTTACGGGAAACCACGTGCAACATAATCTGGATGGCCGGATTCTCGAATGACAGTCCACTGTGTTACCGGTGTGCCAGAGCTCAGTGTGGAGGTCACAGTAGGCGGCTGAGAAGCGTGCCTGCAAGGGGTCAGGCGGGAAGCAGAAAAACAGTCTTTCCTCTCGCTTGCTTGTCTCCATGGACTGTTAATGGTCCTCCGAAAAACACTGCCTTACCAGTAGACTTCACTGTTAGTCCTCTTGCGTTTCATAAACTGTCTATGGTCACCCAGTTACTTCTATTTTTTATGTGCAGCACCACTGAGAAAGAGAAAAGTTCTTGTGTAATATGCAGGCAGGTATCATGTACACTATTGGCTACGTTTTAACTGAAAAACTCGAAATGAGTATCGTAACCAAACAGCATGTTTATGTTGTAGATAACACAGTAGCAGTATTAATAAAATTACTGATACAGCACCCACTAGCACCACACACACACAGCTGGAGAATTTGACCCGTATTATTATGAAATGATCAGTACACTGAAGAAAGGAGTGCATTTGTAGCGTGCACATTCTTCTCAGCTGCAGACAGTACTTAGCCGACCAGAAGTGTCCTCCCCTTCCTTTTCATCCCCCTATTGCTCTGCTCCGTTCTCTGATGGTGTACAAAACAACGTCTGTCGGTACGTGTATTTGTATATCACGGTTTCTCCAACTTCCCTGTCATTGTATTTGCTGGTAAGGTATATGTGGAACGAAGTGGAATGTCTAATAATTTGTCTGCTAGCATTCACTCTTCTAATATTAAAAGTAACAGTTGAATTCAATCTTTTGAAATAAAATTAATGAATGGTGGGGATAAAATAAATATACACTGAAGCACCAAAGAAATTGGCAAAGGCATGCGTATTCAACTGGCAGAACACGGCTCTGCGGCCGGCAACTCCTATATAAAATAACGGTTGTCTGTCGCAGTTATTAGATTGGTTACCGCTGCTAGAATGGCAGGTTATCAAGATTAAAGTAAGTTTCAACGTGGTCTTAGTCGGCGCACGAGCGATGGGACACAGCAACTCCGAGGCAGGGATGAAGTGTGGATTTTCCCGTACGACCATTCCACTAGTATTCCGTGAATATCAGGAAACCGGTAAAACATCAGATCTCTGACATCACTGCGACCGGAAAAAGAATGTGCAAGAACGGGATCAACGACGACTGAAGAGAATCGTTCAACGTGACAGCAAATTGCTGGAGATTTCAGAGCTGGGCCATCAACAAGTGTCAGAGTGCGATCCATTCAACGAAACATCATCGATATGGGTTTTCGGAGCCGAAGGCCGACTCATGTACCCTTCATGACAGTACGACACAAAGCTTTACACCTCGCGTGGCCCCATCAACACCGACATTGCACTGTTGATGACTGGAAACATGTTGCCTTGTCGGACGCGTCTCGTTTCAGATTGTATAGAGTCGATGGACGTGTACGGGTATAGAGACAACCTCATGAATCCATGGACAATGCATGTCAACAGGGTACGGTTGAAACAGGTGGAGGCTCTGCTATTGTGTGGGGCTTGTGCAGTTGGAGTGATATGGGACCCTTGATACGTCTAGATACGACTCTGACAGGTGATGCATACGTAAGCATGCTGTCTGACCACCTGCATCCATTCATGTCCATTGTCCATTCCGACGGACTTGGGCAATTCCCGCAGGGCAATGCGACACTCCACATGGCCAGAATTGCTACAGAGTGGCTCCAGGAACACTCTTCTGACTTTAAACACTTCCGCTGACCACCAAACTCCTCAGACATGAAGATTACTGAGCATATCTGGGATGCCTTGCAACATGCTGTTCAGAAGAGATCTCCACCCCCTCGTTCTCTTACGGATTTATGGACAGCCCTACAGTGTTCATGGTGTTAATTCGCTCCAATACTACTTCAGATATTAGTCAAGTCCACGGCAAATCGCGTGCTCGCGGGGGGCGTCCACGATATTAGGCAAGTGTACCAGTTTATCTGGTTCTTCAGTGTAGATGCAATGAAGTTAAGTGATATCAGAAAGGACCGTTGAAAAATAACTCACAGTCTAACGAATGTGTCGTAACTAATGAAAATTTGTGCTAGACCATGTATTTCCACATATCCTGTGGGAGAATGTCTGGTTGAATTGAGCAGCAATCATAGGACAAAACATCAGAGACAGCAAAAGTGTGAGTGAGGTCTGAACATGTATTCCTATGGCCTAAGTGTTCGCGAAAAGCAAGAAATCTACGTTCAATTTCCGGTTTTGAACGCATTTTCATTTGTTGCGATCTATTCATGTGAAGATTATCTTGTTGTAGCTGCCTGATCTGCGTGTGTAACTGTTCGAAACTAAGCCTTTGTCTCGCATTCAGAGGATCATAGTTCTAAACCCCCTTCAACAACATGTATACATATTTATGATTTTCTGTTTACTTTAAATCGATTAAGATGGGTGCTGGGATGATTTCTTTGACAAGAGCACGGCCGAATTCCTATCCTATTTTGGTCTTATCCGAGCTTGTACGGCGTCCTTAATGACCTTGACGTCGACAGGGCGTTAAACCCTAAGCTTAAATTTTAGTTTCTTGCAGCACGTCCAACTGGAGCTCGTTAAGTTCTGTGACGGTCTCGCTCTGACTAAACAAAACCAGTGACGAATCGAGCGGTTCTTGCGTGGATCTTGTCTATCTGTTCCGTTAATCTAACTTGCTACGAGGTTAATACTGACGAGGAAACCTTGATGACAATCCCATTATGAGTACTGTAAGCATCTGTAAAATATACTTAGTTACGATTACCTTAATAGATCAATCTGGCATCTGCTTCCCCCACAGCTGGAGTTATGTGGTAATTATAAATCGCTCCGAATGGTTATCTTTAGCTTTTTTACAGCCGTGACTCATTCCAGTGCATTATCGGCGATGAGGCCTGCAAACATGAGTGAATCTTTCGCCTAGTGACATGTAATATATCTTTTTGCGATGAGGTTTATCTAAACATTTGCACCAAGTACTGATCGACAGTTGGTCTTCCTGAATTCCACAATGGTTTTCTAATGCCAGTACCTCTCAGTATACTACTGTGTCTTTTAGGAATAGACTCAGGGAGCAATCGACCTCACCTGTAGGGTACTCTAAAAAAAAATGGCCAGGAAATATTTCGTGACCCGAATTCCGAACACCATGAAGTATTTTCCGGACCAGTTTTATTTTCTCCAGCCCGTAAAAAATAATAATTTCATGTGTCTCAGCTCAGTGGCCTGATGTAAGTCTTTCAACTGGACGCCAATTCGGCGAGTTGCGTGACCCCAACCTACTCCTATTATCTAACCGGGGAAAAGGGACATATACTTTAACGTGGAAACCGATCCACGTGTCGTTACTGGCCACTCCTCATGTCGTTGAGACGTGAATTCTGGATTAAAAGGCAGACCTAAAATACTTGATCCAACCAGGATTCGATCCCGCGGGCTTCTGTTTCCTAAGAATTCTTGACCACGTACATAGGTCCATTGTTTCCGATGTCACAGTGAAGTGGAAACGTGAAGGGTCACGCACAGCACAAAAGCGTACACGCCGACCTCGTCTGTTGACTGACAGAGAAGCCGACAGTTGAAGCGGGTCGTAATGTGTAATAGGCAGACACCTATCCACACCGTCACACAGGAATTCCATACTGCATCAGGGTCCACTGTAAGTACTATGAAAGTTAGGGGGCAGGTGAGAAAACTTGGATTTCATGGTCGAGCGGCTGTTCATAAACATCATGACAGTAAATGCTAAACGACGCATCGTTTGGTATAAGGAGCGTAAACATTGGACGATTGAACAAAGGAAAAACTTTGTGTGGTGTGACGAATCACGGTACACAATGTGGCGATCCGATGGCAGTGTGTGGATATGGCGAATGTCCGGTCAACGTCATCTGCCAGCGTGTGGTAGTGTCAACAGTAAAATTCGGAGGCAGTGGTGTTATGGTGTGGTCCTGGTTTTCATTGAGGGGCTTGCGCCCCTTGTTGTTTTGTGTGGCACTATGACAGCACAGGCATACATTGATGTTTTAAGCACTTTCTTGCTTCCCACTGTTGAAGAGCAATTCGGGGATGGCGACTACATCTTTCAACACGATCGAGAACCTGTTCATAATGCCTGTGGAGGAGTGGTTAGGCGACAATAACATTCCTGTAATGGATTGGCCTGCACAGTTTACTGATCTGAATCCTATTGAACACGTATGCGACGTTTTGGAACGCCGACTTCGTGCCAGGCCTTAGCGGCCGACTTCGATACCTCTCCTCAGTGCAGCACTCTGTGAACAATGGGCTGCCATTCCCCAAGAAACCTTCCAGCACCTTACTGAACGTGTGCCTGACAGACTGGAAGCTGTCATCAAGGCTAAGGGTGGGCCGACACAATACTGAATTCCAGCATTACCGATGGAGGGTACCACGAACTTGCAAATCAAAAAATGGTTCACATGGCTCTGAGCTCTGTGGGACTTAACTTCTGAGGTCATCAGTCCCCTAGAACTTAGAACTACTTAAACCTAACTAACCTAAGGACATCACACACGCCCATGCCCGAGGCAGGATTCGAACCTGCGACCGTAGCGGTTGCGTGGTTCCAGACTGTAGCCACTCCGGCCGGTACTTTTAAGTCATTTTCAGCCATTTTTCCGGATACTTTTGATCACACAGTGTAGGTGAAAGTGACAACGGGAGTGGTATTTGGTCACAAAAATCCAACGGCATTATATTCACGATAAAAAGTGAGCATTGCGTCACCGCGAGACTCAGTTAAAAAAAAAAGAAGCAAAGTAAAGGAAAGGGGTCTTTAAGTCCCGTCGACGACAAGGTCACTAGGGATTGGCAGGATATCTGCTGTTTCTTTGTCGGAGGTGTAATATCACGTTTCGCCTTAATTAGGAAAACGCAGACAAATCTAAAGCCGTATCGACGGTGGTGAATGTGAACTGCTCTCCGAATGACAGTCCACCGTGTTGACCACTGTGTGACCAACGTGTCGGCTAGATAGGTGTCATGAAAGGATCAGTCTCAAGCATAAAACACTGCGTAAAGCGGTACCGATGTTATAATCAATGCGAGTCTAGAGTAAGGTGAGGAAACGTTGTTGTTGTTGTTGCTGTTGTGGTCTTCAGTCCTGAGACTGGTTTGATGCAGCTCTCCATGCTACTCTATCCTGTGCAAGCTTCTTCATCTCCCAGTACTTACTGCAACCTACATCCTTCTGAATCTGCTTAGTGTATTCATCTCTTGGTCTCCCTCTACGATTTTTACCCTCCACGCTGCCGTCCAATGCTAAATTTGTGATCCTTTGATGCCTCAAAACATGTCCTACGAACCTGACCCTTCTTTTTGTCAAGTTGTGCCACAAACTCCTCTTCTCCCCAGTTCTATTCAATACCTCCTCATTAGTTATGTGATCTACCCATCTAATCTTCAGCATTCTTCTGTAGCACCACATTTCAAAAGCTTCTATTCTCTTCTTGTCCAAACTATGTATTTATCGTCCATGTTTCACTTCCACACATAGCTACACTCCATACAAATACTTTCAGAAACGACTTCCTGATACTTAAATCTAGACTCGATGTTAGCAAATTTCTCTTCTTCAGAAACGCTTTCCCTGCCATTACTAGTCTACTACATTTTATACCCTCCCTACTTCGGCCATCATCAGCTATTTTGCTCCCCAAATAGCAAAACTCCTTTACTACTTTAAGTGTCTCATTTCCTAATATAATTTCCTCAGCATCACCCGACTTCATTCGACTACATTCCATTATCCTCGTTTTGCTTTTGTTGATGATCATCTTGTATCCTCCTTTCAATACACTGTCCATTCCGTTCAACTGCTCTTCCAAGTCCTTTGCTGTCTCTGACAGAATTGCAACGTAAGTACCTTTTTCTGAAAATCATTTCGGAATTGAAGGGAACGGGAGAAATCGCAAGAAAAGGAAAACTACTGCCGGTGTAATTTTCGGGGAGGGATGACAGGATTGAAGAGAGGGAGTCAAATCGCTCGGAAAAGAGAGGAAATTGGAAAGAGGGGAGAGCTCTTTCGTCTCGGTGCGTTGTTCTTTACGTTTGATGGCTCTTGTCAAGTGGTACGTCGACTGGCGAGATTATAGAGATACTTCTTCTGGTCAGGAAAGAAGAAAAGAATGAAAGAATCTGTTCGGGCAATTTAAACCACACCTTACATAGGTTTTCTCAGCGCGGTAGTTAAAATTCTCAGCGGATACCGTGTTATGTCAAGAAGTTGCCGATCTCTTTAACCCCGCATTCATCTGTAACGGTTTATAGAGATTGTAGGGAAACTGAATCAAGATGGCCAGATGCGAATGCGGAGTCGCCCAGCGGTAAGGGTGTGAAGGAACGACTAAATTCTGTACTGAATGTATTCGGTACTGTCGAGAGACCTACCGTTACAAAATATTCGTTACTCTTTCATTACAGAACGTCATTACCCATGTGGCCAATACTTTTGTCTGCTAGCAAGTTGTGTGTATATCTGAGCTCTTGAATGCCTCATTTGAGTGTGTTCTTTCCTGAGCAGATCTTTTCCACATAATGATGAAAAGGCACCAAAGTTATACTGACATTAATGACAGCAGCTGAAGTAGTAAGAAGTTAATTCTTTGTCCTATCAAAATAATTACAAACTGAATCACCACGCCAGTTCCTCACGCACTCTGCAGTTCTGCTGTACAGCTACCACTCTCTGCAGCGGTAAGGCAGGGCAGTTTTTCCGTACCCGGGAATCCGTAGCGTGTTGAACGAAGCAGTTAGAGAACTACGAATACTGCCGATTCCGGCCGAGTCTGGCACGGACTACATGGAGCAAAAACACGCAGCGAGGGACAATAAGTATTCGATACCCTGCGTCATTGAGAATAATAAATTGCAAGGATACAAAACCCCCCGAATCGGCACCTACGTGCAGGAAAGGAGAAAGGCGAGTAACGAAACGTACCCATTACTCCGAGTCCAGTGAGGTTAACGAATTGGAGGAATACGATAACCAAAGAATCGGCCCGAGCCGTGCGCGAACAGCGTGAGGGTAAGGAAACATGGAAGTTGTAAAATGTTTCAGACCGTAACGAAACGGTACATCGAGTCTCGTAGAGTATTCGTTACTTATTAATTAATACATACGAGATGCGACAGCTCCACTCAATGATGTTGTCAAGGAGAGGAAAACTGTAACAGTCAGCACAAAAGTAGAAACAGAAATGACCACTGTTATTCAACGTAAGAAGGTGGTGGAAGTTTCGTTGTTGTTGTTGTTGTCTTCAGTCCTGAGACTGGTTTGATGCAGCTCTCCATGCTTTCTCCTGATAACGACGTCCTCCTGAGTAGTCCCCGCCCGGAGATCCGAATGGGGGACTATTTTACCTCCGGAATATTTTACCCAAGAGGACGTCATCATCATTTAATCATACAGTAAAGCTGCATGTCCTCGGGAAAAATTACGGCTGTAGTTTTCCCGTGCTTTCAGCCGTTCGCAGTACCAGCACAGCAAGGCCGTTTTGGTTAATGTTGCAAGGCCAGATCGGTCAATCATCCAGACTGTTGCCCCTGCAACTACTGAAAAGGCTGCTGCCCCTCTTCAGGAACCACATGTTTGTCTGGCCTCTCAACAGATACCCCTCCGTTGTGGTTGCACCTACGGTACGGCCATCTGTATCGCTGAGGCACGTAAGCCTCCCCACCAACGGCAAGGTCCATGGTTTTTCATGGGGGAGAAGTTTCGTTATTGTTTGTCTATAAAAGTCTGTGGAACTGCTTACATTACTATGCAGCTGACGCAGGAGATGCTTTTAACTCTGTAAGGTGGCTGTAATTTCGCACCTTACAAGCACTCATCTACATACTTTGCCGTGATTTACAACCGTAATTAGGTATCATTTGTAGGTCGTACATCGTATATATGAATATTTAAAGAAGACTGACATTGTCACGCACACTTTGTGAATAATTGTTAACGCTTATTGCATGAAAGGTGACGGAGTGTCTTTATTATCAAAACGGCGTAATGAATGATTGCCTGTACTAGTAGAGGTTGGAATTCCAGTGGAAATGAAACAGCAGGCGTAGCTCAAGACCTGGGTGGAAAAGCCCGCACAAGTGTTTTGCTCCTTCTTCACTGAAGTGCCAAGACAGACGGTCTGGACACCTGAGCGCGGAAGCACAATACAGCGGCGGCCAGCCAGTGTTGTAGTGGGGCCGGAAGGATAACCGGATAATAATTCGGATACTCTGAAAATCTTGGACGCAGCAGAGAGGAAATAGGAAGCGTTACCTCGGAAATCGCAGGCTGGGCTATTTCCGAGGATTTTTGCTCTGAGGAGTGCACCATTGTACGAGTATAGGCATTTTCTCGTAAACTTTCCTCGCTGGACGACAAAAGACTAAAATATGGTTGGTTGGCGCGCGGAAGAATCTGTAGAGAGGAAGGATATTCCGTGGTCTCGGGAATATCGAGGGAGGGGAGCCGAGCTTTGCTGGAAGCCAGCGGTGGAGAGAAGGGCTCTCCTGTTTTGAGCGCCTACGTTTGACGGTCGCTCAGTATCAGCTTTTGCTGTGTTTGCTCTCAGGAGATTTTATAGTTAGAACGGTTAGGCACTGTACTGTTGCGAACTTATATGAGTCTGGACTTCGCCTCCAGGTAGGGAATCTTCGTTGAGTACGCAGCGTTCAGTGATTGAGAGCATTTCCTCTGTCTATACTCACGTAGAGACGATATCTGAATTCCGTCCTTGCGGCTGGGAGTTTGCATGTCTTGTTTGTAGAACACAGAGAGAAGAAGAACGTATTAGGTTATAATAGTCAGAGGACCGTCTTCTGCCGTCCTAGTGTTTGAAAGAGTTATTTTTAGGCTGAGGTCCTTCCATTGTTGCAGACGTGTACGAGAACCATCATTCCGATGCACCAGATGCAGTACATACGGTGATATTGCTAATTGCTTCAGCTTATTAGGGTATAAAGCTAAACAGCTGTGATCACGTAATTTTTATTTCCACTGAGGTTGCTCGCCACTTCAGATGATCTTTGAAAGTAGTGTCTTCTAGTGTTTGGTACGTAGGTGATGTCAGTCGTATCGCGTTATTTATGTTAGATCGCGTAGCCATAAAAAGGGGCAGATTTGGGCAATTGATCAATCGTATTAGTTAGGAAATTCATTTGTATCTCTTTATGTCCATTAGACATTGACGTAAAAACATTTATAACATAAACGGGTTTTAATCTACAGTAAACGTATAAGCGGAAACAGCATTTATCATTTGGTAGTTACTAGTTCCCTTAATCATTCATTTATGTTTATGTTGTGATTTATAGATCAAAGAGCAAGAATGAGATAATCACCATTAAGAGGTGCTAAGATCTGCTTCAGGGGGTAGTCAAACAGGGCCAAATCTTCATTTTCGCGTTCAGTATGTCCGTTGCGCACATTCATTTTACACCTGCCTGGAGTAGCATCTTGGAAGTCGTCGTCATCTCTGATACTGAACTGTTGGGGATTCGTATAATGCAGCTGGCTAAATTGTGAAGTTTCATTTGATGGTGCATGGTAGGACAAATGTCTCTGAATAATCGTAGAAATCAGCGATACACACAACAGGAGGATTTTGTTAGCTGCAGGAGGGCAGAGTCTACGCAATATTTGTGATCAGGAGCTGGCACAGACATTGCGTCATCGCTACCTTCCACCTACCTCCTCACGTCTAGTCTTTGTACATTGCTCTATGGAAGTTCCTTCTTTAACGAAGCAACCGATTAATGTACGAGCTTAATCCGAAAAGTAAATTAATTGACATTTCCCTCACTGTTTTTCTTTGACAGCATTGCTACAGCTCGCCACATTTCAGGAGCGACTGTGTTGTCATCGAAAAATAAATTCAGAATAAGGATGTCGATTCAAGATCCCAACAACTATTATGTTTCTTCTGTTACTCATATTTTGAATCCGACGATATTATATGCCACTTTTGTTACTCTTTATGGCAGGCCATGAAGGGATTGATACCATTGATACCATGAAAAAGCGGATCATGCACAAGAGTCATGAATTTGCCACCTTCCTCTCGCCATCGCCTCGCACGCCTCGTTCGCCATTGCCTTCTTTGCTGGTGAACGATTTCTGCCACAGCTTCGATTCCATATCGACTGAGATCACATTCTCATTCACCTTTATTAGAACTTTTTAGTCTTTGTTGCAAGTCTACTTTTATTACTGCAAAAAGTACCAAAAACATAAAAATGTCGAGTATTTAAAAAACCAGTTATTTTGAGCGGTTTTATCAGTCTGGTTAAACTACAGGGAAAAAAACCGAGAACCTGTTGTTTCAACCATAACCGCCATCCCCTGCCCCGCGCCCAGTCGGGTTAGATCCATCGTTGATGCCAACAATGGTGGCAGCCCTGTACACTGAATTCCACACCTTGTAAACCCCCTGGTCAGCTACGGATTTAATCATTCGATATCGCAGTGACTGCGTTGTTCTCAAGCAAGATGCGATGTTCCTTTGGACATGCATGCGTGTCCAAAGGAACACGCACTGCGGCGACTACGTACGTTATAAAATACGTGAAATGTACACGCAATATGGATAAGCATCAGCTGTATAATGCAATCACGAATATGAACATTTTTGCCAGACCGTTACTTGAACCCGGATTTTCAGCTTATTGCGGGCGGTGCCTTACTATTAGACTATCCGAGTACGACTCAGTGCAGGACCCAAACCTCCATACGTAGTCAACCGTGTATCTACAACCTGTACCCGTACATCCATTATGAATATTCCCGAATAGGGAAGACATTTTAATTGAGAGCCTGCTTACGTGTCCGAAGGAACATTGCACGGTACTTGTGAACATCATAGGCACTTCAATATCGTATTTACCAGCCAACACTGGACAAGCGACTTTCAATTAAAAGGTCTCCAAAAAATGATTCAAATGGCTCTGAGCACTATGGGACTTAACATCTGTGGTCATCAGTCCCCTAGAACTTAGAACTACTTAAACCTAACTAACCTAAGGACATCACACACATCCATGCCCGAGGCAGGATTCGAACTTGCGACCGTAGCAGTCGCGCGGTTCCGGACTGAGCGCCTAGAACCGCTAGACCACCGCGACCGGCAAAGGTCGCCCCTGTACGGGAATATACATAACGAATGTACTAGTGCAAGTTGCAGACACATGGTTTGCGACGTATGGAAGTTAGAGTCTACCCTTGAGTGGTGCTAGGAGAGCCTAATGGTAGTCGGCACGGTAACTCAGCGTGTTCGGTCAGAGGGTTACGTGTCCTCTGTAATAAAAAAACTGAGTCAATCGATCAACAACGAACATAAATGGATGTCTTACGACGTCCGCCCCGAGCAGATGCAACAAACAATAGCGACCAAAATGAAGTTTTTTTAGCCGGCACGGTAGCTCAGCGTGTTCGGTCAGAGGGTTACGTGTCCTCTGTAATAAAAAAAACTGAGTCAATCGATCAACAACGAACATAAATGGATGTCTTACGACGTCCGCCCCGAGCAAATGCAACGAACAAAAGCGAACAAAATGAGATTTAAAAAAAAAAAGAAAAAAGAGGGCTGCGTGCTCTCTGTAATAAAAAAAACTGAATTACGGAATCAACGATCAACTTGAACGGATGTCTTATGACGCCCGCACAGACCAAACGCAACGAACTATATCGAACAACTAATAAAATTTAAAAAAAACAAAATTGGTAAGGCGACCGCTCGCTATAAATGGAAATCCTAGTTCAAGTCCCGGTATGGATCAAATTTTCGTTGTCGTCATTCCATTATGTAGCTGATGGTTGTCCATAATCGCAAGTGCGGATACGTTTAATGTAAGTTACTCATGTTCAGGATGGAGCGTGGTAAATTGTTTTTTTTTTTTTTTTTTTTTAGAATTCACGTTGTGGCGTCCGTCACTGTTGGTCGAGCAAAGGGGAGAGAGGGCGAGGTTTATAGTGACCGAGGGCGGGGGGGGGGGGGGTATATTTAATTGTCGTTCAGTTGTGATAATGCAGTGGACACGCGAGGGGCGCTCATTTTGTGTTGAAGTGCATTTCTCGAATTCCCACTCGATCATTGCAGTGCAGAGTGCTTTTCGTTTGCGATATGCAGTATCCGCAAGCGGGCGTGTTCCTGGACGGCAGTCAATTTTAAATTGGGTAAATGCATTCAGAACAACAGGGGATGTGTCACCTTTAAGTAGAGGACCTGAGAAGCGTCAAACACCACAAAATGTTTAACGACTTAGACCAGCGGCACTGCAATCTTCGAAACGCTCAGCTCGGAAACACGCACTTGCTCTTGGCATTTCAAGACGTTCTCACCACCAGATTCTTCACAATGAACTGAATTTTCACCCGTATAAAATGGGCATGTTCCAGCAATTGTCAGTACGGGATTATGCAACACGAAGAACATCTTGTGAAGACATGCTTGCAACCATACCCCGTGGCCCCAATGTGATTTTTTTCTGATGAGGCACATTTTCACCTCATTGGGTGTGTTCACACAGTATGCGGTACTGAACGACACGAACCCAAGGCAAATTCACCAGAGACCCCTGCACTCAGACCGCGTCACTGTGTGGTGCAGCAAATCACGAGTAGGCATCATTGGCCCTTACTTTTCCCAGGTAAATAGTCGTGCTGCAACTTGAATTCGGGTCGTTACTTAATTACGCTGCAAGAGTTTTTCCAGCCGGCTTTCGAGGCAGTGCAATTACAGGATACCTGGTTTCAACAAGACGGTGCCACGGCACACACGACGGACATTTCTATGAATTTTTTGAGGCAAACATTTCGTGGAAGGCTTATCTCTCGGATGGGGGATCTCAACTGGCCCGCACCGCACGATCACCTGACTTAGCCCGATGCGACTTTTTTTTTTTTTTTTTTTTTGCTGTATCGATAGCTAAGATGCCACGGTGAGGGGCAAGTGCTTAGGTTCGCACTACGACCGACATCGACGATAGCGCCCTCTAGCAAGCGCCGTGCAGATCTATGAGCTCCGCTGCAGAGTCAGGCCATTTCATCAAGAGCAGACGGCCTGGAAACATCGCTTCAACCTCAGCTTGCTATTGAGACTATGTACTACTTACGACTGGTCTAAGACGTCGCACCTACGTGCTCATCTTTACCAAAATTACTTATATGTTATTGGTTAATATTCTCTATTAAATGTACTTTGGTTCAAATGGTTCAAATGGCTCTGAGCACTATGGGACTTACCATCGGAGGTCATCAGTCCCCTAGAAGTTAGAACTACTTAAACCTAACTAACCTAAGGACACCACACACATCCATGCCCGGGGCAGTATTCGAACCTGCGACCTTAGCGGTCGCGTGGTTCCAGACTGAAGCGCCTAGAACCGCTCTGCCACTCCGGCCGGCTAAATGTACTTTTATGTAAAAAGTTGTATTGACAGATTTTTCACCTTTTCCTGCTCCTACACACTTCCAACATTCGGTCTACCTTTCAGTTTACAGTAGCAGTCCCACGCGCCTTTCTTTGGGGTTAGCTGAAGTTGTATTGCAACCGTTCCAATACCCTGGAAGACCTACAGAACGATATTGAGGCTGAAACTGCAAGAATAACAGAATACATGAAAGATTGTATGAGAATCTCAGAAAACGACTGAGGCAGTGTGTGTATTGTGAAGGTACACATTTGCCAGACATACTGATTAAACAGTGTAAGCCGGCCGGGGTGGCCGAGCGGTTCAGTCTGGAACCGAGTGATCGCTACGGTCGCAGGTTCGAATCCTGCCTCGGGCATGGATGTGTGTGATGTCCTTAGGTTACTTAGGTGTAAGTAGTTCTAAGTTCTAGGGGACTGATGACCTCAGATGTTAAGTTCCATAGTGTTCGGAGCCATTTGAACCATAAACAATGTAATTAGAAACTTCCATTATTGTACAATATGAGAGCAATAAAAATGTAAGTTTATAAGTGCTCATTACCTTTTTATTTCAAACCCAGATCAACAATTTAGGGTGCTACAACCTGTCTTCTTCCTAGTATACATTACACGTACAGTATGAGAAATACAGTTACTTGCTATCTTTACTGATATTGCAATTTTATAACCTAGAAGCGTATTCGAACTTAATATTCACTACAAGTATTTTAACTGTTGTAAGTAGGCTGTTTACGTTTTTATGTTGGTAACGCCATGTAGCGCTCTGTATGAAAATCACTGACTGTGCGATGTGCAGTCTGTCGCTGGTTGGACTCACTGTTGGAATATTCGTTTGTGTAGAGTTGGGCAGTTGGATGTTAACAGCGCGTAGCTTCAATGGCTCTAAGCACTATGGGACTTAACTGCTGAGGTCATCAGTCCCCTAGAACTCCGACCTACTTACCCAAACCTAAGGGCATCACACACATCCATCCCCCACCGTAGCGGTCGCGCGGTTCCAAACTGTAGCGACTAGAACCGCTCGGTCACTCCGGCCGGCCAGTGCGTAGCGTTGGGCAGTTGGAGGTGAGCCGCCAGCAGTGGTGGATGTAGAGAGAGAGATGCCAGAGTTTTGAGAACGGACGATCTGGACGTGTGTCCGCCATAAAAAGAAAATTTGTAAAGATGGATGTCATGAATTGATAGACATACATATATGATGACTTTTGAACACTATTAAGGTAAATACACTGTTTCTTCTCTATCAAAATCTTTCACTTGCTATCTATGCCCATCAGTAGTTAGTGCCTTCAGTAGTTAGCTGGCAGTATTGGCGCTCGATGTATTGCAGTAGTTCGAGTAACGAAGATTTTTGTGAGGTAAGTGTTTCATGAAAGGTATAGGTTGTTGTCAGTCAGGACCATTCTTTTGTAGGGATTATTGAAAGTAAGAGTGCGTTGGGCTAAAAATATTGTGTGTCAGTTTAGTGATGATCAGAATAAGTAAAGAGAGAAATGTCTGAGTACGATCAGTTTTGCTAAGCTCTTTGAAAATCAAGTTACATAGGAGGTCTATCAGCACAGTCCTTCATAATTTTTTTTTTTAAGGGGACGTTACACTGTTTCAGTTCCTCCGCAGATGATTAAACAGACGTCGTCATTTCTGCTTCTTAACTGCCGTCCTTACGGATACTGCCTTTGTTAAGCGAGAACCTGAGCAATGGCGGTCGGTTTGTCGACCGTAAGCTCGTCTGCTGCAGCGACACGCCGGAGGCAAGAGACCAGTCGTCTGCGGAGGCAGCGGCGCGTAGCAGGACGCTGTTTGCACCTAAAGCTGAAAACAAATTGTCCTCTTCCGCACCCGAGGGCGCACTCTGTTACGACGTATAAAACACAGACCGGCCGCGCGACAGCCGTTCATAAAAAGCAATGAGTCGGGGGAGCGACGGAACGGGAGGCAGCAACTCTGCTCATGCCACATGCCACGGGCAGATGTCTGCCGATGCCTGCTCCCTCCACGAAAAACTACGGGCGTGTCCCACGCCGAGGAAGACTCGAATTCTGTACGGTACGACGCAGTCTCTCCGATAAGAACCTACAACAGTTCTGTCTTACTACAGCTGCGGTGTATCCGGATGCAACAAGAAGTTAGGCACCAACTATTTTTTATTTGGGCACTATTAGTTTCTTGAGACTGTTCTCAATATACAGGTATCTACCAGAGTCAATGTATTCTTTCTCCAGTTTTTGTTGCGCATCTTATAGTAATCAGGAGGAGTTCCTTATCTAACAGAATGAAGCTGGTTGTGTAACAGCTAACAGCAGATTTAGGCGCTGAATACAGCACTGGACTAAGAAACTGTGAAACCGGAAACCCATATTTACAGGTTCGAATCCTGCCTCTGGCATGGGTGTGTGTGATGTCCTTAGGTTAGTTAGGTTTAACTAATTCTAACAAGGGAACATCCCCATCGCACCCCCCTCAGATTTAGTTGTAAGTTGGCACAGTGGACAGGCCTTGAAAAACCGAACACTGATCAATCGAGGAAACAGGAAGAAGTTGTGTGGATCTAAGACAAATATAAGCAAAATATACAAACTGAGTAGTCCATGCGTAAAGGCAACATCAAGGAGAATGTGAGCTCAAGAGCGCCGTGGTCCCGGGGTTAGCGTGAGCAGCTGCGGAACGAGAGGTCCTTGGTTAAGTCTTCCCTCGAGTAAAAAGTTCAATTTTTTATTTTCAGACAATTATCAAAGATCAGGCAATCACACATAATCAATTACGCTCTCCAAAATTCCAGGATACGGTCATATTTGCTTGGACATATGCACGATTTGACTGTCTACACAAGGAACAATTTGAAAACCGTTAAAAACATATGTGTTGACAGAGCACAGGGAAAACTGTGCGACTGTGAAACTGTTGCATTCATTTGTTGCAGTTTATGTGACAAACTCTTATGTTTTCATCACTTTTTGGGAGTGATTATCACATCCACAAGAAAACCTAAATCGGGCAAGGTAAAACCCATTCGCCAAGTTTACAAGTTAGGTGGGTCGACAACTTATTCCTGTCATGTGACGCACATGCCGTCACCAGTGTCGTATAGAATATATCAGACGTGTTTTCCTGTGGAGGAATCAGTTGACCTATGACCTTGCGATCAAATCTTTTCTGTTCCAATTGGAGAGGCACGTCCTTTCGTTTACTAATCGCACGGTTTTTCGGTGCGGTCGCAAAACACAGACACTAAACTTATTACAGTGAACAGAGACGCCAATAAACGAACGGACAGATCGTAACTTTGCGAAAATAAAGAAAGTAAACTTTTCACTGGAGGGAATACTTGAACCAAGGACCTCTCCTGCCGCAGCTGCTCATGCTAACCACGGGACCACGACGCTCCTGAGCTCACACTCTCCTTGATGTTGCCTATCTTGCGCATGGACTACTCAGTTTGTATATTTTGCTTATTTTTTTCATAGTTCCTCACAACTTCTTCCTGTATTCTCGATTGATCTGTGTTCAGTTTTTCAAGGTCTATCCACTGTGCCAACTTATAAGTAAATCTGAGGAGGGTGCGATGGGGAGATTCCCTTATAAGTTCTAGGGGACTGATGACCTCAGACGTTAAGTCCCACAGTGCTCAGAGCCATTTGAACCATATTTACACTTGCATGATACAAACTTTCTGGAAACAAATCTCTCCTGGAAGAATCAGCATAGTGAATTTGTGAAATTCAGCTGGCTCATCATGAAACCTAGAATGCAGTAAATACAGGCTGCCGTCGTATTCCTTGAATTTCGCTAGTTATCCGATAAGTTTTCGGATTTTCACATATCGAACAACGTATGAGCACATCATCATTGCACTTGAGAGTTAGGGCGCTTCGGTCGATAGATCGTAAGTTTTTGCAGTGTTCTTTTACGAGGGCACTCAGAACCACTTGACAGAATACGCACAACTGTTCTGAGAGCGTTTACCGCGCGATGCGTTTTCCTTAGTCACAACTGTACTTGTTTACTGTAACGCCACCGCGTGTTTCCGATAACGGCCACGGGAGACCAAGTGCAGTACACTGAGGTGGCAAAAGTCGTGGGATAAGGGTATGCACTTATACAGATGGCGGTAGTATCCTGTACATAATGTATGAAAGAGCAGTGCATTGGAGGCGTTGTCATTTGCACCCAGGCGATTTATGTGGAAAGGTTTACTACTTGGTTACGGCCGCACGACGGCAATAAATAGACTTTGAATGCGGAATCGTAGAAGGAGCAAGACGCCTCGGACATTCCATTTCGGAAACCGATAGGGAATTCAATATTCCGAGATCTACAGCGTCAAGTGTATGCCGAGAAAACCACCTTTCAGGCATTACCTCTCACCAAGGCCAACGCACTAGACGACGACCTTTACTTGAAGACCGACGGCAGCGGCGTTTCCGTAGTTATCAGCGCTAACAGATAAGCAGCGCAGCGAGAAATAACAGCAGGAATCAATATGGGGCGTACGAACGAAGAAATGGCTGTCATCAAAATAAGTGTCCAAGGAGTAGAAAAGCAACTGAAATCACTCAACAGAGGAAAGTCCACTGTACCTGACGGGATACCAATTCGATTCTACACAGAGTACGCGAAAGAACTTGCTCCCCTTCTAACAGCCGTGTACAGCAAGTCTCTAGAGGAACGGAAGGTTCCAAATGGTTGGAAAAGAGCACAGGTAGCCCCAGTTTTCAAGAAGGGTCGTCGAGTAGATGCGCAAAACTATAGGCCTATATCTTTGACATCGATCTGTTGTAGAATTTTAGAACATGTTTTTTGCCCGCGTATCATGTCATTTCTGGAAACTCAGAATCTACTCTGTAGGAATCAACATAAATTCCGGAAAAAGCGATCGTGTGAGACCCATCTCGCTTTATTTGTTCATGAGACCAAGAAAATATTAGACACAGGCTCCCAGGTAGATGCCACTTCCCTTGACTTCCGGAAGGCATTCGATACAGTTCCGCACTGTCGCCTGATAAACAACGTAAGAGCCTACGGAATATCAGACCAGCTGTGTGGCTGGATTGAAGAGTTTTTAGCAAACAGAACACAGCATGTTGTTCTCAATGTAGAGATGTCTACAGACGTTAAAGTAACCTCTGGCGTGCCACAGGGGAGTGTTATGGGACCATTGCTTTTCACAATATATATAAATGACCTAGTAGATAGTGTGGGAAGTTTCATGCGGCTTTTCGTGGGTGATGCTATAGTACACAGAGAAGATGCAGCATTAGAGAATTGCAGCGAAATGCAGGAAGATTTGCAGCGGATAGGCACTTTGTGCAGGGAGTGGCAACTAGCCCTTAACATAGACAAATATTATGTATTGCGAATACATAGAAATAAGGATCCTTTATTGTATGATTATATGATAGCGGAACAAACACTGGTAGCAGTTACTTCTGTAAAATATCTGGGAGTATGCGTACGGAACGATTTGAAGTGGAATGATCATATAAAATTAATTGTTGGTAAGGCGGGTACCAGGTTGAGATTCATTGGGAGAGTCCTTAGAAAATGTAGTCCATCAACAAAGGAGGTGGCTTACAAAACACTCGTTCGACCTATACTTGAGTATTGCTCATCAGTGTGGGATCCGTACCATGTCGGGTTGACAGAGGAGATAGAGGAGATCCAAAGAAGAGCGGCGCGTTTCGTCACGGGGTTACTTTGTAAGCCTGATGGCGGTACGGAGATTTTTAGCAAACTCAGGTGGCAGACTCTGCGAGAGAGACGCTTTGCATCGCGGTGTAGCTTGCTGTCCAGGTTTCGAGAGGGTGCGTTTCTGGATGAGGTATCGAATATATTGCTCCCCCCTACTTATACCGCTCAAGGAGATCACGAATGTAAAATTAGAGAGATTCGAGCGCGCACGGAGGCTTCCCGGCAGTCGTTCTTCCCTCGAACCATACGCGACTGGAACAGGAAAGGGAGGCAATGACAGTGGCACGTAAAGTGCCCTCGGCCACACACCGTTGGGTGGCTTTTGGAGTACAAATTTAGATGTAGACGAACGTATCCGTTAGAACAGTAGGTATAAATTTTGCGTTAATGGACTGTGCCACACAGACGGCCGATGCGATTGCCTCTTCTAACAGCAAGAAATCGCCTCCTGCGCCTTTCTTGGGATCGTGACCATATCGATTGCGCCCTACACGACTGGAAAACCGTGGCCTGGTCAGATGAGTTCCGATTTCAGTTGGTAACAGCTGATGGTAGTGTTCGAGTGTAGTGTAGACTCCGCGAAGACATGCACCCGCCGGCCAGAGTGGCCGAGCGGTTCTAGGCGCTTCAGTCTGGAATCGCGCGACTGCTACGGTAGTAGATTTGAATCCTGCCTCGGGCATGGATGTGTATGATGTTATTAGGTTAGTTAGGTTTAGGTAGTTCTACGTTCTAGGGGACTGATGACTTCAGAAGTTAAGTCCCATAGTGCTCACAGCCATTTGAACCATTTGCCATGCAGCCAAGTTGACAACAATGTGCAATGCAAGCTGGTGGTGGCTCCATAATGATGTGGGCTACGTTTACAGGGAATGGACTGGTTCCTCTAGTCAAACCTAACAGATCATTGCTGGGAATGGTTTGGCTACTTGGAGACCATTTACAACCATTCATGGACTTCACGTTCCCAAACTACGATGGAATTTTTACGGATGACATTGCGCCATGACACCCGGCCACAATTGTTTACGACTGGTTTGAAGAATGTTCTGAACAGTTCAAGCGAGTGACTTGGCCACCCAGATCGCCCGACCTGAATCCCATCGACCATTTATGGGACATAATGAGAAGTCAGTTTGTGCACAAAATCTTGCACCAGCAACGCTTTTGCAATTCTGGACGGATTTAGAAGCAGTATGGCTCAAAATTTCTGCAGGGGACTTTCGGTGACTCGTTGAGTCCATGTCCCGTCGATTTCCTGCTCTACGCCGGCAAAAGAAGGCCCGACACGATATTACCAGGTATCCCATGATTCTTGTCATCTCTGTATAATACACTATGGTGACATCCATCTGAGTTTTCTTGGATTCTGTGGTCGCAATCGAAGGCACCACGACGGCTGTGAACTGAGTGAATAATATTGATGACCAGTTACATTTCGTCTTGCTTGATGTATTCCCCCACAGCTGTGGCACCTTCCATCAGGATAATGTCCCGTGTCACAAGGCCGGAATCATGCTACCGTGGTTCGAGAAGCGCGATAGTGAAGTCACGTTGATGTCTTGTCCATCAAATTCATCTGATCTGAGACTGTTGGAACACATCTGAGACGCCATCCCGACATCTACGCGCCCACAAAACACCGGCACGTATCCAGAATGAGATTTTCACTCTGCAGCGGAGTGTGCGCTGACAAGAAACTTACTGTTATATTAAAACTGTATGCTGGACCGGTACCATTCCCTTTCACAGGCAAGTGCTCTACCAACTGAGCTACCAAACCACGACTCACGACCCATCCTCATATCTTTACTTCGGGCAGTAGAGCATACGCCCGAGAAAGGCAAAGGTTCCGAATTCGAATCTCGGTTCTGCATACGTTTTTAATCTACCAGGAAGTACCTCCGACGTGTAATATACAGGAACTGTATGAGCTGTGCGTGGACATTAGGTGCCACATACCTCTGAAAACCTACCAATGACTTGTTGAATCCATGCCACCCAGAGTCGCTGCTGTATTATGTTCCAAAAGTGGTCTAGCAGGCTGTTAAGCAGGTGGCCATAATGTTGTGGTTCATCTGTGGAAACGACCTAACGGATAATGTTAGAGGCTCCGCGAGACTGTTCGTGGACGAGGCTGTCGTGAAGTGGAAGTCAGAACGGCTGAAAAATAAGCTGCAACGCAGAAAGATCTGCAGGTGGATAGCTGGAAAGACACACTATAATTGTACGATCTACGTCCCGCTACCCAACCTATCGTGTGGAAATAGTAACAACCGTGAAATATATGTAGGTGCATCAGAAAAAAATGTGGAATGAAATGAGCACAGGAAAATAGTTGTATGAGTATCAGATTACAGACTAAGGATCGTTTTGAGAATTCTAGGCAAAGTAAAGTGATACACGACATATGCAGCTTACGAAACCTTCGTTCGATCGATTCTTGAGTTAGACACGTTCCTCTGGTACCCTTATCCGATAGGATTAATAGAGCAGGTAGGGCACCGTATTTTGTCACGGAATTTTTGTAGTGGGCGCGAGAGTGTTAAGCAGTTTCTCTTCGAAGTCCGGTGGCAGACTCTACGAAAGTACAGGTTTACTCTTGAAATTGCGAGAGCGTACGTTCCAAGTAGTCAGGCAACAGATTACTTTCTCCCGCGCTTACCTTGTGAACTGACCGCGACGGTAAAAATCAGAGAAATTCGAGCTCACTTGGAGGATTACCAACACTCGTTTCTCCCGGGTACCATTCTTAACGGAACTAGATGGGGGAAAGATCCTTCGACATAAATCCTAAGATACCATTCAGATCACAGAGGTATATGAAGGGAAACCACATTTTTCATTGGCTCGCCAGATGTCTATAGCTATTAGGAGTGCTGAGCCAAAAGCCTTAGAAAAATTACGTGAACTAATCTGCGGAGAGGAATCCAATGACATTATAGTGTCTCTTTTTTCGTTGAAGTTCTGAATACTAGATTAATAACAGTTAAAACAGCTGCGTACGAGATGTCGTCGTTCCAGAGTTTTAGTTGTAAACAGTCAACGCGAACTTTAAAATATATTATAATAAAATGTACTCTCTAAAATGCATAGTAGAATGAACGTCAAACTGTAGATGCAAATGTCTGCGTAAATGATTCCAACACGAATACATCAGGCCCGCTAAAATGTCTTTGTTTCGGAAAAAAATTTTCTTTAGAAGGAAAGGCTGTTGGGGAAAGGAAGACGAGATGGGCTTCATAAGCCACAGAAAGAATGATCATATCTTGAAAATTTATTCGGAAGATTACCGACAGTTTTTCTCCAGCGCACTGTTCTTAACGGAACTGGGAAGAGTGAAGAATGTGATGCAGGGAGTACCCTATGACGTACGTCGTAAAGTACCTTGTTTTCCAAGAGGATAACGCTCGCTCACATACCGGTTTTTGCCTATTCGGTCATCAGATCTGTCTCTAATCGAGCACATATGGAACCTTCTAGGATTAAACTCCAGCATCATCACCAAACAGCTCTAATCGTCGTCGTGCCCAGATGCATGTCTGGAGAAACCATGTGAGACGAAAGTAAAACTATTTCTTCTAAAACATACAGCATTGATGAAAAAGTTTGGCAACCACCTACAGTCCCTGTGTACATACAACGCGTCAACATACAAGCATTATTGTTAGAAGCTCTTGCCGAGTTTTGAACTCGGGCAAAACTTGATTTTGTATACAAGATATCCTACATTTGACGAAATCTACAGCCTCTAATGAATGGAAGGATCTTGTGAACAGTGTTGTCGATAGATTATTAGCTCAGTCGAACGATGGTGATGAGTGTGGTGTACTTCTGTTTCTTTAAGGCTATCAATTATCCCAGCATTCGGTGAAGGTTTTACAATAACAATGGAAAGTAGAAGTCTGGTTACTGGATGTTCGAACCGTTCTCCTCTTGAGCGTGAACTGTCTCAACAACTGAATATCTCACTCGATCTCTCAAATCGCAAAATTGATTACAGAAAGAGTGATACGGTTTTTAACGCATCATCACTGATCTCAGCTTGATGGGTCCTCATATGAGGAAGGGAATCTATAGTACATCATCCTCGGACCGAACTACCGCTGAGACTGCGTTAAACGGTGGTATGCGCACGTGACGCTATGGATGACACGTGCTTGGACGCTACGAAGACTTTTGAGCCCTTTATTTGTGATGGTTTTCAGGCCGTTAAAGTCGTTCTCCATCAAGTATTGCGTGTGCGAACGAGAGAGAAACTGATACTGCTAGGAGTGCACAAGAACGAAGTTGCCGAGTCTGTCGTTTTCAAAGGTAGCGGTTATCACATGTGCTTCTCACGCAGCAGGCCCCCGGTTCGATCTCGGACAGGAACTCTTTTTTCCTCCTTCTTTCAGATTCCTCGTCAGTGAGGCACCTCATGTGTGCACCTGCTGCATATGTCTTAGCTGTGCATGTACCGCATTAATATGATTGGATTAACTGGATTCTTATTCGTTAGGAACGGGGTCTAGTCTTCCTCCGGCACAAAGACTCAGATTTCCCGTAATTTCCCTAAATCGTTTGAAACGAATGCTAGGGCGACTCTCTTGAAAAGGATAAACTAAATTTTCTTCCACATCGTTACCCTGTCTCACCTTGTGATCCATGACTGATGACCTCATTGTTGACGACACGCGAAATTCATATCTTCCTTTGGGACTCAAGATTAATTTTTTATCTTGTCTTAACGACATGTTTACTGTGTTTCTGAGGAAGAGATGGGGAACCATTCAGGCATTCAACCGAGCAGCTGTTGGAGACTGTATAAAACATCAGAACGTAGTTTTTTAGTGTATAAAACCAATTACTATTAACCTGGTGCATGGATTCGATCTTTGTTTGGGTCCTCACAGGTCTCACAATGTAAACATCTAGGCGGAAAACGATATGAGACGACCCAATCCATTCAACGATTCAAAGCACGGAGGGAATTCATAAACGGAAGCAAAGGTCAGAGAGAACTTGAGAAATTAAAAATTGAAAGAGCCATCAGCACGAAGGTTGGTGTGAACGTTACTGTGCTTAGCTAATCTTGTTCCTATTGGTGAAACTGTACCCCCGTCAGCTACCGAAGAGAGAAATGGTTGAGTCATCTGATAAGGGGAATATCAACCGGGATGTAATATGGTACTTTTTTATACAGGGTGTTCTGAAATTCCCGTCACAAAACTTCGAGGAATTTAGAGGGTGGCTCCCCTCCGTCAGAGGTTCGAGTCCTCCCTTGGGCATGGGTGTGTATGTTGTCCATAGCGTGAGTCAGATTAAGTGAGATTCAGTAGTGTGTAAGCTTAGGGACTGATGACCTAAGAATTTGGGCCCATAAGATCTTACCACAAATATATATGTAATTGTAGAGGGGAGTAAGAGTGTAATATTTTGAATAGGAACCCAGGTCCAGAAATATACTGTTTCCGTCCTACTACGGTGTCAATTCAAATGTATAAAGCGTCCAGGTCTGCTGAGGGAAAGAGAAAAGTCTCTGACTTGCTTGTCCTGATATGCAGTAGGGTAGACAGGATGACGTGTGCTACGTCAGACGATCACCTGTTGTCACCTAACATCTGCCTTGCTGCGTTTTCGGAATACACAGACATGCTCCTCGTGTATGGCGAAGCTCGAGCTAACAGAAAGGCTGTTTGTCGGCCGTGTGACTAACGTTTTCCCAAATGTAGCACGCTATCGCACAAGCTTCTTGCCAAAGTTACCCAGCGGCTTTGAGAAACAGATACGTTCACCGTTAGGAGGCAGGTCTGTGGTGCTCCAAGCCGCATGCTCGAATATGAAGAAGATGTACCGCATCACATTGAAGAGAACCCGTCAATGAGTACTGAAACAATTACACGTGCAATGGGTGTTTCACAGTATCGTCTGGGAAGTTCTGCGCGAGCAAAAATTACATCCGTATCAGTTTCAAAGGGAACACACTGGTGCCTACTGCACGCGGTTCCTGCATCGCTGCATCGACACACCGAAGTTTCCACGTCGAGTTCTGTTCACAGATGAATATAAGTTCACTAGAAACTGTGTTCTGAATTTGCGAAACGGCCCTGTCTGAGCATACGAAAACCCTCGATTTGTATTAATGTATGGGTAGGTATTCTGGACGGTCATGCGATTGGGCCACGCCTCCTTTCACTCAAGCTAACTGTTACAGCATAGATGATCTTCCTAAAATTAGTACTGGACTCGTTCTTGGAAGCCGTACCACTGATTGTCCGTCAGGAAATATGGTTTCAGCCCAATGGTGCATCGCGTCACTTCTCGGGCGCGGGTCAGAGGCATCTCAACAGATGACACTAGAAATTGAAGAGATGTCAAGCGGGATGGAGAATGTGTACCAGAATATGCTTTGTAGGTACGATGTCAGTAACAACGCTGGTGGTTGTCACATTGAGGCGTTGTTATAAAGCATCAATACTGTTATTACGTGCTGTATGCTGGGTTATTTTTTTTTTTGGGATAATGTAAATACATAATATTTTAATGTTAGCAGAAAATTAGTTAAACATCCGAATTAAAACCGTTGTAGAACGGAAACAGTACGTTCCTGTCCAAAATATTATGTTAGCACTCCCATCTACAAGTCCAAGAAGTTTTTAAAGAGAATTGCCGAACACCTTATAGCGACATGGGTTGTCGTGACAGTGAAGAAAAAAATACGAGGGTTGACTGAGAAGTAATGCCTCCACCTTCGTAACTCTTCAACATTTGGCAGCATTGATATGCCGCAGATACTGGCTTGTTCCGTAGACTTTTCTCTACAGCTCCAGTTGGCGGGAATCCTTAGCACTGAACGGTTGTGTTGTTACATTACAAAGTATGGAACTTTGCGCAGACGGTCGGGCAATGCGATTTAAGCAACGTGCAGTCTTTCAGTTCTTGACAGAAGAAGCTGTCACTCCAAAGCAGGTTCATCAGAGAATCAAACCAATTTATGGTGGTTGTGTTCAAATGGCTCTGAGCACTATGGGATTCAACTGCTGTGGTCATTAGTCCCCTATAACTAAGAACTACTTAAACCTAACTAACCTAAGGACATCACACACATCCATGCCCGAGGCAGGATTCGAACCTGCGACCGTAGCAGTCGCCCGGTTCCTGACTGCGCGCCTAGAACTGCGAGACCACCGCGGCCGGCGGTGGTTGTGTTGATGTGAGTACTGTGCGTCGTTGGGCGAGTAAGTTTAAAGATGTTGAGACGGGAACATTTGACTTGAGTGACGAACAAAGAGTTGGACGTCTTGTGACAGGACCTGAAATTTGCCCGAGAACTCCTCTCGCGTTACGAGAATGAAGGTGACGCCTTTCTCCGTTCAGTTGTGACAGGAGACGAAACGTGGGTACACCATTACGATCCGGAGACTGTGAGACTGTGGTTGCGAAAACAGAGACTACATCTACATCTACATCAACATCCATACTCCGCAAGCCACCTGACGGTGTGTGGCGGAGGGTACCTTGAGTATCGCTATTGGTTTTCCCTTCTATTCCAGTCTCGTATTGTTCGTGGAAAGAAAGATTTGTCGGTATGCCTCTGTGTGGGCTCTAATGTCTCTGATTTTATCCTCATGGTCTCTTCGCGAGATATACGTAGAAGGGAAGTAGGGAGAAATATACTGCTGGACTCCTCGGTGAAGGTATGTTCTCGAAACTTTAACAAAAGCCCGTACCGAACTACTAGGCGTCTCTTCTGCAAAGAATTCCACTCGAGTTTATCTATCATCTCCGTAACGCTTTCGCGATTACTAAATGATCCTGTAACGAAGAGCGCTGTTCTCCGTTGGATCCTCTCTCTCTCTCTTCTATGAACCCTATCTGGTACGGATCCCACACCGGGGAGCAGTATTCAAGCAGTGGACGAACAAGTGTAATGTAACCTACTTCCTTTGTTTTCGGATAGCATTTCCTTAGGATTCTTCCAATGAATCTCAGTCTGGCATCTGCTTTACCGACGATTAATTTTATATGGCCATTCCATTTTAAATCACTCCTAATGCCTACACCCAGATAATTTGTAGAATTAACTGTTTCCAGTTGCTGACCTGCTATATTGTAGCTAAATGATAAAGGATCTATGTATTCGCAGCACATTACACTTGTCTACATGGAGATTCAACTGCAATTCCCTGCACCATGCGTCAATTCGTTGCAGATCCTCCTGCATTTCAGTACAATTTTCCGTTGTTACAACCTCTCGATATACTACAGCATCATGCGCAAAAAGGCTCAGTGAACCTCCGATGTTATCCACAAGGTCATTTATATATATTGTGAATAGCAACGGTCCTACGACACTCCCCTGCGGCACACCTGAAATCACTCTTATTTTGGAAGACTTCTCTCCATTGAGAATGACATGCTGTGTTCTGTTATCTAGGAACTGTTCAATCCAATCACACAATTGGTCTGCTAGTCCATATGCTCTTACTTTGTTCATTAAACGACTGTGGGGAACTGTATCGAACGCCTTGCGGAAGTCAAGAAACACGGCATCTACTTGTGAACCCGTGTCTACGGCCCTCTGAGTCTCGTGGACGAATAGCGCGAGCTGGGTTTCACACGGTCGTCTTTTTCGAAACACATGATGATTCCTACAGAGTAGATTTCTAGTCTCCAGAAAAGTCGAACATAATACGTGTTCCAAAATTCTACAACTGACCGACGTTAGAAATATAGTGGCGGCTTCTTCCGTTACGGCTTCAGGAAACTTGTTCATCGCTGGCAGAAATGTATCCAATTGGCTGGTGATTATGTGGAAAAGTGAATATTGGTAATTAAAGATCACATTCTAAGGATTATTTCTGCGTTTGCTTTATTAAAATACTTCCACCCAAAGCCAATTAACGAAGGTGGAGGAATTACTTTTCATTCAACTCTCGTAGTAGAACCGCTAGGAATCAAATTCTGTGTTTCTTAATTTTCAGGCAGATAACTGGCATGCTAAGAAGGCTCACAAGGATGAAAGTATCACGTATTGATACTGTTGTAATCACCAGTCCTCACTCCACTAATCCCAAATATGATGCTTCTCTATTAATTTTCAGAAAGAATCACCTTATAACGTGCACTTATGTGAACTAAGTTGGTTAAGAACCAGTCAATTGTTGTAGGCAACCGTTACAGTAGCCAGTTAAAGAAACGTTTTTCAGCGTTCAGAAGAGGCGCCCAGTTAATACGCCTGGCAAAAGCTGACGGGTAACTGTATTGGGAGAAGCTCTGATCTATCTCTAGCAGGTGGTCTTGGCTGAATGCCTACCACGGAGGGTCGCCATTGCTTCCGCGTCCGTTTCCCGTCACGTGATGCCGCACCGCGTGCTGATGTCCACAGCGGCCGCCGCCCGGATGTTCCCGCCGCCGATGTAGCGGTACTGATGCCTGAAAGAACCACTGCCGCTGCGGCCAGTCTTCGAGACAAGTCGCCGCCTTGTCCCCAGACGACTTCCGCGGTTTGCTGGCTTCAGTGGGATTGCTGAAAAACGCGGCTGCAATACAAGCGTGACGTTCCATGAGGACATCGCTCTCCGGTCTTCCAACACACAGTTGACGCCTCTTCGTTGCAAGTGTTCCAACGTTACGAATTCAACGCATGCTGTTGGACAGACCATAGAAACGACATTAATCTTACGGAAGTTTCACAAGTTGCGACATTGTCGCGAATAGAACAGTGACCCGTATATACAATAATTTTCCTTTAATTTACGTCTACGGTCACAAACTTTTTGTTAAGATTACCGGTTTCGGTCTATAATGACCATTATCAGATCTGTTTTATAATACTTTGTTTTTATAAAACAGATCTGATGATGATCATTACAGACCGAAACCGGTAATCTATTTACAAAAAGTTTGTGACTGTAGACGTAAATAAAAGGAAATCTATTACGGAAGTTTCTTGTGACGGTCTACCTTAGCCTGAGAGCGCACAAACAAAAAGTTAGTCCATAGGAGAAATCACGCTAACACCGTGTAACTGTAACGCCACCTCTATGCTCGGTAATGGACTCAGTTCGGTGACAAAGAGAGTCCAAGAGTTTCTTATTGTGTGTCTTATCCGCATGAAGCCACTGATTGATGATTGAACCTCAAGAAAAACCAAATTTATGGGATTCTGATTGCTGTGTTCCAACAAATGTTCCAAATAGTGCCATACATCTTCTGTAGGGTTAAGATTGGATCATTTAACGGACGTATTATGACATTGCGGGCTGGCGTCTCTCTTCAGTCGTTTCTGTCCCAGCGGTATGGGCCTGCAGCCTAAAAAGAAGTGGCCAGCACCATGATGATAAGGAGAACGACGTTTAAATCCTGTTCCAAATTGTTTCATATATTTCTTATGAGATTAAGATAGAATTATTTACTGCACCAGTCGACATGCGTAAGGTGCCTGAGAGTTCGCTCTGCTAACAGTGAAGCCGCCATGTTGAAGGCGGGAGTGTCCACAGTACACTCATCATGAGGTACAGAACATGTGGCATAACTTACTCGCTGACAATGTTGAAATAAACATCCCGGTTAAATTCTCATGGTAACATGAATGAGTGGATCTGACACACAAACCTCTTGATGTCAGACGCTCAGATCGGTATCAAACGTTGTATGTCATATGAGGATGAACAAAAACATAGATTCAGTTCGTGCTGAGTGCTCTCGTCTAGTAGAACATGCGTAAAGGGTAATTAAAAGCATCACCAGAGCTACGGAACAGAAGAAAAGCGTATATGTGTGTCGCAGGTCTCGCGTGGATGAGGGGGTAGCGCGTCCAGATTCCACTGATGACAGTTTTTTAACTGTTTTGGCTTGAAACTGCCGTTGGAAAAATATTTTCCTGGCATGTAAAATGACTACACGGAGATTGTAGCAATGTTCTTTCGGTAGTCTGCTTTCAAAAATGTTCAAATGTGTGTGAAATCTTATTGGACTCAACTGCTAAGGTCATCAGTCCCTAAGCTTACGCACTACTCAACCTAAATTATCCTAAGGACAAACACACACACCCATGCCGGAGGGAGGACTCGAACCTCCGCCGGGACCAGCCGCACAGTCCATGACTGCAGAGCCATAGACCGTTCGGCTAATCCCGTGCGGCAGTCTGCTTTCGCTTCATTAGTTGAACGTTATGTACTTATTATTGATCTCATTATTTTTTATTATTAATTGTTATTATTACTATCACTTCCGCACGTGTCATGCAATTGTTTGCTCATTTTTCTTTTCTGATTGTATATTCTATAAAATTACAAATGTACTCTGCAGGCGACTTTTAGAGAAACGAAGCGAAAGCAGACTGTCAAGAGAACTTTGCTGTAAACTCGAAACAGCCATTTACATGTCATAAAAACGCTGTTCCATATAACACTCTTGCACGTATTACAGTGAAGAAAATTGTCGTTAATGAGGTTTGTACACAGGACTCTTAGTGTGAGAATCTAATACTCTACCAACTTCCCCACGGAAGCAACATGAGCTGATAACTTACAGTTATGTTTTTTAATTAACGTTTACGGCCGTTCGGCTGGGCGACAGCACATCGTAGGAACTATGGTTTTCGTTGATACTCTATCGACACACAATGTTTAGTACGGATATGAGTGTTTGCCATCTGTAAGTTTAGGTGTAAGCTATGGGACGACACACTTTCCGCAAAACTTCACAATACCACCTTCGGTCTTAACTATAGCTCGCGTAGCATGCCGTGACCAATGTGCAGTGTCCTGTTTTCGTCCAAAGCTCTGGGCGAGTTCATCCGTCTGTTTGGAAGGGGAAGCCGACAAGTCTTTTCCACCTTTCGGCCGGTTAGCGTTGATAGAATCGAGGGGCGCACCCCGCAATCTTTCTCAAACGATTTTGCAGAAACTATCCAGTAAAAAAAAAACATTTCTCCTTACTTATAGCGTTATGTCAAGTTCATGATGAAGTGGCCATCATTTCGTTAATGGTCATATTTATTGTGATATTTACGTGAAAATAAGACAACACGCGAAATTTGGAAAAGTGTGCAATGAAAAATAGAGGTCGCTATGATTTTGAGTTTGATGAACATTACATAATATGTTGTTGCGTATGAAATTTAACTGACATATTAAATTTTTCTTTAGACTTGGGTAGAGGTATCTATCTGTCACTAATCTTGAGAAAATTAGACAGATGTATCACACTAATCTGCGATCGCGCTGCACCACTTATAAACCCAGAGTGAAATATCCATAACATTCCTCATATTTCATAAACGGTTTCAGATATCGAAATGTGATTTTGGCAAATGATAGCACGCAAAGAGGAGAGTACTTTACCACATCGCTATTGTGTAAAACTTGTTTACCGTGTTATTCCAATAAATACAGACATTTTCGGGGAAAGAATGTAATTTTTAAGGGCCACCGATAGCTAGTGAAAACGAGAAAAGCTATGGGTTTTGGAACAACATATGTGAAGACATTACACGTTTTTTTTGTACCAAGGATGTGCTTTTTCATAAATTACTGACTTTACTTTTCATCAGTCCCTCACTGAATAAATCACTGTTCCAGAATCCTCTCGTAGTTGTGTATGCACAACTTGTTAGTGAGGTGCAATCTGCTGTGTCTTGGCAAAAGACGTATATTTTGAAATGGCAACCAGAGAAATGTGTAGGTTTTACTCACAGTTTGTTACTGATGACGTTACTTCGAATGTTAAAAACGGTGAACAAGCCAGTAGAAAATAAATCGCTGCATTTTCGGCGAAATTCCTTTTAGATACTAAGGAAAGCAGAAGTGATGATGACAGTAGGTCTTTTCTAATGGTCACCATGCAAGTGTGAGTGTGGGGTGGCCCCACTTAATATTTACAGATAATGTGAGTGTAGGCTTCAGTTTAGGATACCACTTCCCCTCCA
Organism: Schistocerca gregaria; assembly: GCF_023897955.1. Lineage (NCBI taxonomy): Eukaryota > Metazoa > Arthropoda > Insecta > Orthoptera > Acrididae > Schistocerca > Schistocerca gregaria. The sequence continues at coordinate 315,528,937 of NC_064924.1, read as the reverse complement.
GCTCTCGGCATTTCCCCTACAGCGTTCTGAGCGACCCCCCACCACTGCCGCTCTCCCCATGCTTCCCCAGCTGACTGTGCATCTAGCGGCCGAGGCATTCTGTGCGCTCTGTACACTCAGACCATGTCGGTGCACTCGACAAGTTACATCATGTAAAGAGAGACGAAAAATAAGGCGCATTCCATCACACCAGACAGCTTCCAGTTTCTGTGTCGTTCGGCCCTCTAAAGGCTTGGAGATCTATGATTGGTTGGTTGGTTTGGGGGAGGTGACCAAAGAGCGAGGTTATCAGTCCCATCGGATAAGGGAAGAAGGGGGAAGGAAATCGGCTGTGCCCTTTCAAAGAAACCATCCTGACATTTGCCTGAAAGGATTTAGGGAAATCATGGAAAACCTAAATCAGTATGGATGGATGTGGGTTTGAACCGTCGCCTTCTCGAATGAGAGTCCAGTGTGCTAACCACGCAGATCTATACACTTCTATGAACAATGGCATTTTGCGATGGACCCATCTCCAAATGTCCATTACATGCATTTCCCTTTGTAATGGTCGCTTGAAATCTGCTAGAGATGGATCCGCATTCATCGACAGTAAAAACTCCTGTCAGATTTGATTCGCATCTCAGTTCTCCAGTCCCTCTAAAGATCTCTTTACGACCTCTGTTCCCACATAGTGTTACATTGCAGCGTGCTTGTAGCGTCTGCCACTAAAGTTGATGAGCATTCCTTGGCCCTTTCGTGCTTTCTTTTGCATTTTCTCCATCAATCCTTTACGGCAAGAGTCCCAGCTTGACAAGCAACTAGGGCTTTGCAAGCTATCTCCTATTTGAATGGGCTAAACTTCCTGACGGTTTTTCCAGCGTATCTCTGGCATCTGCCTTTTCTGTGGTTAGTTAATTACTTTCAGTCGTTCAACACACAAACTCCTAGATATTTAATGGGTATGAACGCTTCCATTGAATTTTCGGCAGTCGTTAATCATACAATAATGCAATATTTAATATGTTACTTACGCTTATGTGGAGGATCAACTACTTATCCTCACAACAAGTGTCAATTCTCTCGCGGTTATCCTGCAGTTAGATCCAAAACATAGCGTTAAGACTTCTTTACATACGTCAGCATCTTCTGGGAACAGCTTCATGGAGATTCAGAGGCCATCCGCTGCGTCATTTATGTATATTTTGAACAGTTCCAATGCAGAAATTGATTTACATTATACAAAACGACTTTACTTTCATACAGTCAAAACTTTCCCACAAGCACAGTATAATTGATAAAATGAAATTTTTTGTTGTTTATAGAAATTTTTCACAAAGAGTTTTTGGCTTTACACAACTCATGATTATTTAGATCTGAAGACGATGGAAACTAGTTATCAATTGTGAAAATCGGCAAGTAAGACTGTTACTATAAATATTAACAATTGCACATCTCTCATGAAAATACATAAGCCATTATCGATTTTGTTGTTTCCTGTGTAACGTTCAGACCCGATCGACAATTTCGAAATTCACGTTGGTTGCGTTGGTTAAGAATGGTTTAATAAACACTATGTAATGAAAAGTATCCGGACGTCTGATAGTGGACATTTATATGAGGCGAGAATCCAAACTTAGCCTTTATAATGCCTTGAACTCTGCTGAGGACACTTTCACTTATGTATAAATAGCTACGGAGTAATCATCCCATTCTTCCTGAAGAGCCGAAATCACAGAAGGACACTGGACAGAAGTAATTTAGTCACTGGGATCTGGAGCGCATCTGCCTTCTAATTCATCCAAAAAGCAGTCCATTGGCTTAAGGCCAGGAATGTTACTGTCCATAAACCATCGCCTCACAGTTGCTACTTTATGACATGGTGCATTGTCATGCTGTTGCAAGCAGTTATCGTCTCCGAACTGTTCCTCCGTTGTACGCAGTGCAAACTGCTGAGGAATACGTTCATATCCTTCCGCTTTTGGCATTTCCTTAAGCGTAATAAAAGAATGACTCCGTAACCACGAAACACACCCCTTACATGAGGTGAGTGGACTTGGTTTAGTTGTAGTTGTATCTTCGCGTCTCCACTTCACAGTCACAGTCACATCCACAACAATCGAGCTGGGCAGCGTTAAAAGGTTTGAAATATTCCTGATGTATCTGTTACCTAGGGGATATCCAGTGACCAGCCTACTTTCGATGACCCTGAACGCTCCTTACGGACCCGTTCCGCTCCTACTGCTCGTCACGCCCTTTTACAAGGGCGTTCAATAAGTAACGCATTTATTCAGAATTCCAATAAACCATGTTATTCCTCACTCCTCTCGTTATAAAACCCTGTTTTTCACCATAACCTTTGTTCAGTGAGACGACATTACGACACCTTACTGGGATGCCTCATGGTACCACTCCGCAGGTCGACGTTGAAGCAAACGCTTTGCTGCATCAGTAACCTCCCTGTCATCCACGTACTGCTTCCCGCGGACTGCATCCTTCATTGGCGCAAACAGAGGGAAGTCGGGAGGGAGGAGATTCAGACTGTACGGTGCACGAGGAAGAACAGTCCAATGAAGTTTTGTGAGCTCCTCCCAAGTGCGCAGTCTTGATGAGGTCTTGCGTTGTCGTGGAGAAGGAGAAGTCAGTCCGCATATTATATTAGATTAGATTAGATTCAGTTTTCGTTCTATAGATCCAAAAAATGAGACGATTCTCGTGGGTGTGGGACATGTCAGAAAGTACGACATAAAAACATAAAACATTTGAATATAATACTTACTGTCCTGATCATTTGTCAGGAGATAGTCGAAAATAGTTAATACAATGCAGTAAACTGGGACAGCAAATATTTACAGAATTAACACACTGTCAGATTGAAACACTGTTATGTACTGTTAACAAATTTATCATACGGAAATATACCTAATCTTGACTGTTGTGACCAAGTGTTGGCAAAACTGAAGTCTAACAGATATTTTTACTTATGCCGACTTAACAATCTCTGTTGAGATATTCATCTATGGGGTAGAAGGAGTTGCCTATCAAATAGTCTTTCAAACTCTGTTTAAACCGTGCTTTATCTGAAACCAAGTTTTTAATGGTTGCTGGCAATTTATTAAAAATGTGTGTTCTTGGATACTGGACCCTTTTGGGACAAAGGTAAGTGATTTTAGGCCTTTATGTAGATTGTTCTTATTCTTAGTATTGATACTGTGCACTGAGCTACTGATTGGAAATAGACATGTATTACTTGCAACAAATTTCATTAAGGATTAAGTATACTGAGAAGCAGTGGTTAGAATACAAAGTTCCTTGATCAGATTTCTACAAGATGTTCTCGAATTTACACCACAAATGATTCTTATCACATGCTTTTGCACCCTAAAAACTTCTGCTCGGTTTGATGAGTTGCCTCAGAATATGATCCCATACGACATAACAGAATAAAAGTAAGCAAAGTATGCATGTTTTTTTATATCTCCTACATCCGACATCATTCTCACGGTATTTACAGACTTGTTTAGACGCTTAAGCAACTCTGTGGTATTCCCTTCCCATCTGAATATATTATCCAGTTGTAATCCCAGTCAACACTGTCAACCTCTTCGATCTGCATGTCTTCATACGTTATACTCATGCTGGAAGGAAATCTCTTACAGGTTCTGAACTGCATATAGTGGGTCTTCTCAAAGTTTATCCTGTGGCTACGAACAAGCTGAAGTCGTTTCTACAATTTCCTGAGAGTAGCGCAGTACACTTCAGAATTGACTATTGCACCCGTTCAGAGTCCCAGAAGACCGTCGCCATGTCTTTACCGGCTGAGAATGCAACTTTGATCCTTTTCTTCGAAGGAGCGGTGGTGTGCAGCGGTGGTGTGGCGCCAGTCCACTTTTTCGGTTCGAAGTGATGAACCCATGTTTCACTGCCGATGACAAGAGGCTGTCACTCTCAGCCGTGTCACGCACAAGAAAGTCTGCTCTTTATGATCTTGTGTTAGGTGGCAGGGGATGAAGTGGGCACACGCTTTTGGGTACCCGAAATGGTGGGCGACTGTACGAGGACTATCAACAGACAAGTCCAGTTGAGAAGCGAGATGTCTGATTGTGATTCGTTCATCACCTCGAATGGGAGTGTGGGCACGTTCAAACATGGCAGGAGTCACAGCTGTGTACGGCCTGCCACCATGCTGGAGAGATTACAGGTTCGCAAGACCATGTTGAGATGATGACAAGGCCGCGCGGGTGCAGCCGACAGGTCTGCGGCGCTGCGGTCATGGACTGTGCGGCTGGTCCCAGCGGAGGTTTGAGTCCTCCTTCGGGCATGGGTGTGTGTGTTTGTCCTTGGGATAATTTAGGTTAAGTAGTGTGTAAGGTTAGGACTCATGACCTAAGCAGTTAAGTCCCATAAGATTTCACACACATTTGAACTTCGACTCATCGTGCTTTTCTTCACTGCCAGATCTCCGTAGACATGCTGCAAACGCCAATGAATAGCCACGATGCTCTGATTTTTGATCAAAAGAAACTGAATGACAGCTCTGTGCTTGGAAAGCTCCTTCTTTACAGAACCTATTTGAAGGCCACGTGTAGTGCCACCACCTACCAGAACTTCATGAAACTATAGGAGCTGAAATGGATATATTCGACGATGTTCCATAGCAAATTCTGAAAGTTTTTCAAACGAATCTCGCATAGAAAATAAATGTGTTGCACTGCTTATTGAATGCCCGTCGTACATTGGCGGATCTGCATCTGGTGACGTCTAGTAGTCAATCCGGCCTTACACTGGTGTGGCAGGATTCTTTTATCAGATAGTGTATGTTAGAACGTGACTCGCCGGGACTTGCTCTGTGCTGTCGCAGAAGAGGACAAGACGGTGACGCAGAAGGCCACTACGGCCATTAATCACCTGACTGGGCCCAGGACAGCGGGCGATACCGCTGCGTGGCGCACTTCCGCCGCTGTCTGACTCACGGGGCAGTCGGGGGTTTCGACCGCTGCGCGCCGTCCGGCGTGCTGCAGCGTGTGGCGTCTCGCTGCATTCCACTTGATTTCTACATCTACATCCATACTCCGCATGCCACCCGACGGTGTGTGGCGGAGTGTACCCTGAGCACCTCTATCGGCTCTCCCTTCTATTCCAGTCTCGTGTTGTTCCTGGAAAGAAAGATTGTCGATATGCCTCTGAGTGAGCTCTAATCTCTCTGATTTTATCCTCATGGTCCCTTCGCCAGATATATGTAGGAGGGAGCAATATACTGCTTGACTCCTCGGTGAAGGTATGTTGTCGAAATTTCAACGAAAGCCCGTACCGAGCTACTGAGCGTCTCTCCTACAGAGTCTTCCACTGGAGTTTATCATCTCCGTAACGCTTTCGCGATTATTAAATTATTCTGTAACGAAGCGCGCTGTTCTCCTTTGGATCTCTTCTATCAACCCTATCTGGTACGGATCCCACACCGGTGAGCAGTATTCAAGCAGTGGACGAACAAGTGTACTGTAACCTACTTCCTTTGTTTTGGGATAGCATTTCCTTAGGATTCTCCCAATGAATCTCAGGCTGGCATCAGCTTTACCGACGATAAATTTTATATGGCCATTCCATTTTAAATCACTCGTAATGCCTACTCCCAGATAACTTATAGAATTAACTGCTTCCAGTTGCTGACCTGCTGTAGTGTAGCTAAATGATAAAGGATCTATGTTTTCGCAGCACATTACACTTGTCTACATGGAGATTCAACTGCAATTCCCTGCACCATGCGTCAATTCGTTGCAGATCCTCCTGCATTTCAGTACAATTTTCCATTGTTACAACCTCTCGACACACCACAGCATCATCTGCAAAAAGCCTCAGTGAACTTCCGATGTCATCCACAAGGTCAATTATGTATAATGTGAATAGCAACGGTCCTACGACACTCCCCTGCGGCGCACCTGAAAGCACTCTTACTTCGGAATACTTCCCTCCGATGAGAATGACATGCTGCGTTCTGTTATCTGGGAACTCTTCAATCCAATCACACAGTTGGTCTGATAGTCCATATGCTCTTCCTTTGTTCATTAAACGACTGTGGGAAACTGCATCAAACGCCTTGCGGAAGTCAAGAAACACGGCATCTACTGGGAACCCGAGTCTATGGCCATCTGAGTCTCGTGGACGAATAGAACTTTCTGTGCTTTGTCTCCATAGTTCGCCGTCGCTTCTAACTGAACTGTCGAGCACCGGCCAGCCGTAACAGCCAAGGACGCACCGATAGAGCGCCTAGTTTGTTACAAAGGAACGTGCTCTCCTGATGGGTGTAGGACTGTAAAGCAACCAGTACTGCTAGTGATCTAAAGTCAAAACTAAAATAGCCCTAGCCTCACTTGACAGTACTAAATTAAATTTCCCATATTCTTTTTAACTCGCTCAGGAGAAATGACATGGAAGTTCCTATCACGAAGCACAACACCTTGATTACAACAAAGTTTCTACAAAATCTCTAACGACGTTGTGGTAATACGACTTTGTGGTAACAGGACAGAAGGTCTGGGCTAGAGGAGTGCACAAACATGTCCTTCTAACGAATGAATTAGACATTTTACGGTGTTGACTAAATGCGCAATCGATAGAGATATTTTGCAAGATGTGATCCTCACCATTTCATGAACAGCTCTGAATCGTATGGCGCATGCGACCCAGTGATAGGGCACACCTATCTCGGCATATTGGCGAGCTATCCAATTCCACAGATGCCTCTCGACGTCACTTTCGAGCAGGATGGTGCTCCACCCGACTATCAGGAAGGTATTACTATGTTTCTCCATGAGAGTGTTTCCTGAGCTTGAATCGAAAGAGACGAGCTTCCCATTGATTGGCTCTCTCGGGGCGCCGATATTATTTAACAAGGACAGTGTTTACAGAACAAAGGTTCGATACCTGGCAGGTTTGAGACGAAGGATCTAAGCCGCACATGATGCCATGACACCTGTAATGCTTATGGACATGTGGCGAGTAGTGGAGCGTCGTTTTAGTAGCTGTCGAGCCACATTGAACTGTACCAACATGCATAAAAATATTTGAGCTCATATAAACAAATGTTTTTGTACACATGTGGCATGGACACCGTGTATTATAGAGATATGTGAGCATAGTCTTCAAAAATGTTTTCCTCCACATTATTTCAAGGAGGAAATATCGTTGATCTCTATCTACTTCGTTAGTCTCCCTATTATTAGTCTCCCTATTATCAGTCCCCCTATTACTTAGAGCACATGGCGGAGATTAGTTTTATTATTAGCATTTCCTCGCGCATGGACTATGGGAAGAATGACTGGTTGTAACCTTCTGTGCGGGTTGTTGTCTAACTTTTATCTAGACGATCTCTACACGACAGGTACGGAACGGGCTAAACAGTAATGGCAGTTTCCGAGCAAAGTATTCGCCTCTTTTTTCTAGTGTTTTCCAACTGGAATTTTTCAGCGTTCTTAAACGGAGTGGTTAGGCTGCGCGAAACAGCCTCTCGCAACAGTTTCGCGAAATACGTCTCGCTTAGAGTAAACCACGGTACGTTGAGGGTAAATGTCGTCCTAACCACGGAACATATTGTCAGATGCTGCATAGTGGCGAAGCAGGCCCGAGTGGAGTTTCTGGCGCGCATCTTTTAAGAGCCTTGTTTCCCTCCTTTCGTGGATAGGCCTCGTTACTCGTTAAGTGCGGGACAGAGTGAACCGGAGGAAGACGTCGACCTCATAGAATTAAGTGTGGTATCCCTAAGAGAAAGCCCATCATTGTCGGGCAAAGTGGAGGATGTGTGTGAGGAAATGAGCGTGATCCTTCACCAGCCAGCCTCAGCTCTGAAATAAGCGATAATAAATCCTTTGGAGTGATATGGAATTGAAAGAACGAGAAATGACAAAAGCACGATCATTGGATTAGGTTTGCAAAATACGAATTGTGTAAGTGTGCACATTCATTATTTTATAATATTTCACTTCATACTTACTTATTGCACGCATTTAATAAAAACAAACCTTTTTTATAATAAATGTATATGAATCGAAATGGGTCCCTTACAAATACTCCCACACTTTGAAGAACAGAGACAGCCCAAATGTTGCCCTGAACAAACTGCTGGCATAATTCCTGGTATCATACCCTTTGAAATTTTAAACACATACCATGAACATGTGCATGAATCAGCAGTCGCTAGAAATACCAGTGTCACAGCCAGCCTACCTCGAACAATTAAGTCTACTGCCTCTCTCAGTTTCGTATCTATTGTTTTCGATTTCTGGAATGATTATTGATACAAAATGTTCGAAGTTTTCTACAATCATAAGGATGAAGTTCTTTCGTTATCTTCACTGGGTTTCAGAGTAATTTTCCTCATAAGCTGGTTTCAGTGCTGGCAACGCTGACGAAGTAATACCTAAATCCACCGGTTTTCATTTTCAAATACAGTATCGTCAAGAGGACAGGACGCAACAGCCGATGGTAGAAGAAAGTTCGCCAACGTGGTTGTCTCTCTCAGAGTTCCGGGTTATACTTCTCTTGCCTTTTTCACGCACTTACTTTTTCTCAGTTGTTTTTGTAGCATGAATGGATCTGAGCTGTGGTTCCACAATCAGGTTGTGAAAGGATACAACACTCTGAACTTCGTTACTCACAAGTTCTTCGAAATTGGTATGTCTGAAGCGAAACTGCAGTAGGGCTCTCCACAAGAGTGGAACATTCAATTAAGAGTAAACGATATTGGGCAAGACGATGAAATCCTGTCTGCAAACTTGACTGTCTGTCGCCGAGCGTACTTCGAACTGAACTAATGTGCAATAAACGGTTCCTATGCACCAGCATTCCCTTGTCGAACCTCTCGTTTTCTTGCCGAATCTACCCTCTTGAAATCTTCCGTGTCACTGATCTCCAGCAGTGATCAAAGCGTGGTAACACACGTAGTAAGTTACAGCCTGGATATGATTTGAAAAATACACTTGCATCGGTTCTGCAAGAGAACCTTTGTGTGAGTGAAGCGTCACTGCAAAAGTAGAATGCATATTTCTAACGACAATGCTGGACGCATATTTTCACAATGGCTAAGACCCGTGGGTAACCAAGGCCACGTGAGTACGTCGTGGTGTGAGCGGCGGAGACTGCTGTGTTCCACCGCAGCGTGTCGTAACAGACACTGCGGCCAGTGCTGTGTTTGCACTTAACCACAGCATTCTGCTGGGAGAGATGATAAGGGTTACGAGTCTTCCAAGGTCGGGTATCTTGGGGATATGACTTGCGTTACAGACAACATTTCTCGCGGAAATTCGCGTAACTGCGGCCTCCTTGAACGTACGGAATACTGGCTCAGATTTTCCTTGCTCCTTGGAATTATGGCCACATGTCAAAAATTATGCAAGTCAGTCACCAGAAAAAAAAAACTTCTGACGATCGTTACATGTTTTATACCCGAGTTACTACACGATTGTGTGCCACTGCTAATGAATCACTCATAGATGTATGTTCCTGATTTACGTGAGAGAAGGTTCAAATGATTCAAATGGCTCTGAGCACTATGGGACTTAACATCTGAGGTCATCAGTCCCCTAGACTTAGAACTACTTAAACCTAACTAAGCTAAGGACACCACACAAATCCATGCCCGAGGCAGGATTCGAACCTGCGACCGTAGCAGTAGCGCGGTTCTGGACTAAAGCGCCTAGAACCGCTCGGTCAAAGCGGCCGGCGTGACAGAAGGCCGGCCGAGGATCGAGATCCACACTTTTGCTCTACCTACTGAGCTATCCGAATGCATTTCATGTTTCGACTCACAACATCAACCTACAAGCACGTTTCGAAGGCCGCGGTGGCCGAGCGGTTCTAGGCGCTGCAGTCCGGAACCGCGGGACTGCTACGGTCGCAGGTTCGAGTCCTGCCTCGGACATGGATGTGTGTGATGTCCTTAGGTTATCTAGGTTTAAGTAGTTTTAAGTTCTAGGGGACTGATGACCTAAGATGTTAAGTCCCATAGTGCTCAGAGCCATTTGAACAAGCACGTTTAACTTGCAGTTCACAATGCAGCGCCTAAGAAACGGAGTATAAGATGGAGAACGCCACTGACAGACATTTGTGGATGTGTGGTTATGAGCTGCCGCTTACTTCAGCAATACATATTTTCCTTGTTAGTACTAGTGGATTCGAAATGTAAACTTTTCGGCTAAGTTACGTTCCAGCACGACTCAAATTCCGACTGTGGCCTTCCTTAAAACGAAATACAGCACTGAAATGAAATGATCGTATGGCATTATTGGCTGGCAGACCCCATCTGGGTAGTTCATCCACCTAGCGCAATTTTTTCTAATTGACGTCATTTCAGCGACTAATGTCTAGATGATGACGATGAAATGATTAGAATAACTCAGGCATCCAGTTCCAAATCTCTGACCAAGGCGGAAATCGAGGTAGCAACGCTGACTACTCCACCACAAGCAATACTACTTTAATACGTTATATGTTACGGATTACTGTACACTCGTACCAGCTAAAGGAGGTGTTCAACGTGTCGCTCTCGCATTTGGATACAACACTGCATTCGTCTCTCCAGTGTCTTATGAGTTATTTCGAACACGTCAGTACCATCTCGTAAAGGTTGATGAGACTGTACAGTTGCAGTTGTTGAACCAATACAGGACTGCTGCACACTTCACTTTTGTGATGAGGTGGGGGGGGGGGGGGGGGGAGGAGGGTGGTTGAAGGGACCAGACTACAAAGGCCACCAGCCTTTTGGGATGACCTCAGACAGAAAAATCAAGTGTAAGCTCGTCTCGGAGGCGAAGGTACAAGTGTTGCTCGATCTGTCCTACTTGAACCATATTGCCGCGTTACATGTTTTCTTACATTAGGAGCAAAATATGCCGATGCTCTATCATGCACGTAAGATATACTCCAGTTACGAGCCAGGGGTGAAATTTGAGCCCAACTGGATTTGGATTTAATCGGAAAGTTTACGTGTCAAATACACTGGTACTAACTAGCGAAATATGATATACTGAAATAAAAAAAAATGGTTCAAATGGCTCGTAACTTCTGAGGTCATCAGTTCCCTAGAACTTAAAACTACATAAACCTAACTAACCTAAGGACATCACACATGTCCATGTCCGAGGCAGGATTCGAACCTGCGACAGTAGCTGTCGCGCGGTTCCAGACTGTAGCGCCTAGAACCGCTCGGCCACTTCGGCCGGCATACTGAAATCAGCGCTGGTTCGTAACTACATTTTTTCAATCACGTCGCATGGACTTCTTTGATTGTATTATCGTATACTTTCACCCGTGCCAATTTTTCTTTTTTTTTTTTTTTTTTTTTTTTTTTTACCCGTCAGGTTCCGTAGGACCAAATTGAGGAGCAAATCTCGAAGGTCATGGAACGTGTCAGTACATGAACTTACAACATAAAAGTAATAAGAGATAAAATAAATATTCATGAACCTGAAAAAAAGTCACTCCATAAGTTTAAGTAAACGCTATCAGCAATACAATAAGAATCAGCTTAATTTTTCAAGGAACTCCTCGACAGAATAGAAGGAGTGACCCATGAGGAAACTCTTGAGTTTCGAATTGAAAGAGCGTGGATTACTGCTAAGATTTTTGAATTCGAGTGGCAACATACTGAAAATGGATGCAGCAGTATACTGCACACCTTTTTTGCACTATCGTTAAGGAAGTCCGATCCAAATGGAGGTTTGGTTTCTGCCGAGTATTAACCGAGTGAAAGCTGCTTATTCGTGGGAATAAACTAATATTGGTAACAAGAAACGACAATAAGGAATATACATATTGAGAGGCCACTGTCAAAATATCCACATTCGTGAACAGAGGTCGACAAGAGGTTCGTGAACTCACACCACTTATTGCCCGAACCGCCCGTTTCTGAGCCAAACATATCCTTCTAGAATGGGAAGAGTTACCGCAAAACATATTACCATACGAAATAAGTGAATGAAAATAAGCAAAGTAGACTAATTTACGTGTCGAAGTATCACTCACTTTTGATACCGTTCGAATAGTAAAAATGGCAGTATTAAGTCTTTGAACAAGATCCTGAACGTGTGCTTTCCCCAACTGCTTATTATCTATCTGAACACCTAGAAATTTGAACTGTTCAGTTTCACTAATCATTATTAACAATGATCATTATTAACAATGATACCCCCTTGTACAGGCTTCCCAAAATTTTCGTTGGATTGTGTTACCTTCTTATCAGATACCAATTACAATGATAATAATACGTACTTAAGTTGTAAATGGAGAAAAAACTGGGGATGGATCTTTAAATTCATTTTTGAACAGCTTTCTTCTTTTAACTTTCTTTTAACTATTCTTTTAACTATCTTTTAACTTTGCTTTCTTTTAACTATTAATTCTTTTAACTATTCTTCTTTCTTTTAACTATCTTTTAACTATTCTTTTAACTATATTTTGTTTATAAAAATGTAAATATCGATACAAAACCTGACATCAACTCTTTAACGAAAAAGTACGTGCGAGTGATCTTAGTAAGGATGCCATTTCTCTCGGCCCGAATGTATTCCGTGTCCACGTAGTGCCCACAACTTGCCCTCATCACTGAGTGGCAGAGCTCGGCGCCGGCTGCTGGGACTCACCGGAGGGCCGCTTCCTGCCACTGGCCGCTGCGGCGCTGGCGGCGCGGCGGTCCCTGGTCCATCGCCTGAAGCACGCCAGTCGCGCCCGCACGGGGATCACGAAGATGGCCCGCAGCGCTCCGCGACGCATCCTGGCCGCACGCAGGCAGACGGACACACAGCACTGGGGGAGTCGTGAGGAGCCTCGGGCACGCCCGGCCGCGGTCACGTGGCTCGCCGCGGCCTTCGGCCTTTCCTGTCCCCACAATTATCGCAGCCAGGTTGCCGACAAAGCTACTCTGTCTGCCACGCTTGCGCACTCGACCACTCGGGGTCCTCACGCTACCTAGCTCCTCCTCCTCGGTGTTTACGCAAGCATCACGTGCTCTACAAAACCTGTTTTCCATTCACCCGTTCTCATACTTCCCTGAAACGTTTGCGAAAAATCTATTACTGTAGCTGCAAAGATGTGCTATACCTCTTCGTATTCTAGAATACACACAAATCAAAAAAAAGTGTTGCATCTCCCCGATGTGTTACTATTGTAACTGTTCCTGTACCGATCGGAGGGTCACCCCAATGTTGTTTACAAACATACACACAGTCACCATGGGCGCTACCTACGCGAAGAACACCGCACTCGACTGTATTGCAGCATTTCAGTTGAAAGTAAAGACCCAGTAGGGACGCATCAGACATGTCTGTGGAGCACTAGAGTGAACATCCACCACGCCACGAAGGAGCGTCGTGACCAGTGATCGGGTCCGCATCATCACGTTATGCGCAGTAGGTTTTCAAATGGTGCAAATGGCTCTGAGCACTATGGGACTTAACATCTGAGGTCATCAGTCCCCTGGACTTAGATATACTTAAACCTAACTAACCTAAGGACATCACACACGGCCATTCCCGAGGCAGGATTCGAACCTAACCTGCGACCGTAGCAGCAGCGCGGATCCGTACTGAAGCTCCTAGAACCTTTCGGCCACAGCGGGCGGCGCAATAGGCTTTGAACTGGGGAAGTTGCTCGACTTGTGCACCGGATTCGAAGTGATGTGGTGCGAACATGAAATCGCTTCGAAGTTGCAGGTAGTGTTGAGGACATACACAGCACATGCCGTCCACATTCGACAGAAGCACAGGATGATCGGTATCTATGGCTTTTGCGTCATAGGAACCGTGGCATGAGTGCTTCAGAACTGGATTCGGCTTTCGAAGAGGCCAGTTTGCAGGGCGTCATATATCGCATCAAACTTTTCACAGGCGAACCTGCATTCCTGACGGCCATGGCGAGCGCTACGTCGTATACGACAGCACCATGAGCTCTGTCAAAGATGGACAAGGAATAATGTAGAACGGACACCCCAGGATTAGCGTCGGACGAAACTCGGATCTGTTTGTACCTTTACAATCACAAACAACGTATCTGAAGAAAATGGTTCAAATGGCTCTGAGCACTATGGGACTTAACATCTAAGGTCATCAGTTCCCTATAACTTAGAAATACTTAAACCTAACTAACCTAAGGATATCACATACATCCATGCCCGAGGCAGGATTCGAACCTGCGACAGTAGCGATCGCGCGGTTCCATACTGAGGCGCCTAGAACCCGTCGGCCACATCGGCCGGCACGTATCTGAAGACAAGTCTGTAATATCGAACGACTCCAACACTCTGACCGTATATGCGAAAATGTGGTTGTTGAGTGATGTTTAACAGTGGGATTACATAGGGCCACCGTACACATCTCGCGCTTGTTGTGGGAAATCTCACTACCCCTCCTTACAGGGACGAGATATGGCAACTAATAGCGGGACCAAATCGTTGACATTTTGGTAACAGTTTCATCTTGGTGGATGATAAGTCGCGTGCTCGTCGTGACCTTCTCGTGAACACGTCCCTTAAGCATCCTAGTATCACCGGAACAGAATGACCTCCCTGCTGCGAGCACATGAATGCAATCGATCAAATGTAATACCGATAGAAACCCCGTGTATTTGGACGTCTACAACAACCAAGTACTCTACGCGACCTGCTCAGAATCACCGTTGAAGGGTGGGACAATCTGGACGTGGTCTGCCTTGGGATCTTGTCGATAGTACGATGCGACGGATTCAAGCCAGCATCCGAGCAGGGAGACATCCCACCCCATATTAACGTCGCTTGGGAGTGCTGCAAAAAGCTTCCCATGGGAAACAGACGTGTCTGTCGTTACATTTTTTATGTGACTTGGAAATATTGTAAAAATGAATATAAACGTATGCCTCAAATTCAATTTTTCTTCTCAATGCTTTCAGTTTCGAAATGAAGAGGTGATGTCGATATGTGTACTTAGAAACAAAAATAATATTATATCCAGATACAGCTGGAACCGTTAATTTCTTTGGCCCTTCCTGATGCCTGCTCTACATTAGGCACTAGGAGTATCTGAGCATGATTTTAAAAAGGTTTGTAGCTTTTGCCTTCTGGACTGTGGTGCGATGCAGGGAAAGTTTGTAAAAGACAGGAAAGGACAAGAAAAGGAAAAGGAGACAAGGAAAGGAAAGGACAAAACAGGAGAGGTAAAGACAGGAATGGATAACAGCGGTCAGGAAAGGACAAGAAAGAACAGCACAAAACAGGAAAGGAAAGGAAAGCAAAGCAAAGGAAACGAAAGTTAGAACCTAACCTCCCATCGACGCGGAATCATTAGGGATGGGGCACATTCTCGGATAGGACAAGATAAGTCAGGAAATTGGGCGTGCACTTCGTTAAATAATCAGCCTGCCATTCACTAGAAACTATTTCAGGGAACTGCCGAAAATCAGTCCAAGATAAGGAGAGGATAGCTTGTTCCGAGAACCTCCTAGCTAAGAGTCAAGTGTCGCCACCACTGCACACCCCCTCGCATTATGGGCGATGACGGCTGTAACAGGAAACGTTACAAGAAACTAAACTGGTGTATGCTTCAGGTAACAGAGCAACAGTACGTTTCAGTTAATACACAAGAACTGCTCTGCTTTACAAAGTACAGGGTGTAACAAAAATGTATGGCGCAAATTGCACGACACATTACGTTGCACGAACATGAGACTGGAAAGTTTTTGTTTCAATGTTCCAGCTCATTTTCTCCAACTCATTACTCATGGGAAATACACACGGACAGAACGCACCAGCGTACCATATGTAACTCTTTCTCACAGGAGATGTTCAAAACGCCCTCCGTGAGCGCCGATACATCTCGGATGCGCTGATGTATCCCTGGAGTATTGCGTATGATTTCGCAGCTTTCCATAATACGGGCAAGGAGACTCTGAACATCTTGTACTGGGGTTCCATAAACACGAGCTTTCGAATGCCCGGAGAGCGTGGAGGCTAGGGAACTGGTCCATCTCTACCTACCCACCTGTCACTGAATCAGTTATTTAAAAGCCATTGGAAATTAACACCAAAATGAGGAAGTATGTGCTTTGTCGTACAGCTCAACGCACATCTTCTAACATATCAAGTAGAACATTCTCTATCCGGCCGATGTGGCCGAGCTGTTCTAGGCGCTTCAGTCCGGAACCGCGATGCTGCTACGGTCGCAGGTTCGAATCCTGCCTCGAGCATGGATGTGTGTGATGTCCTTAGTTTAGTTAGGTTTAAGTGGTTCTACGTCTAGGGGACTTATGATCTCAGATGTTAAGTCCCATAGTGCTTAGAGCCATTTGAACGATTTTTGAACATTCTCTACGAAATTGTGATAACTTTGTCTGTTGAGCCTTGTTGGAAGAAAACAGTAACCAACAGTGCCAGCTTGAACACTGACAGAGATCATTTGATGACGACTTGCTTCAACTGTTGATGGAGGAATGACGTCTGCACATATGTGCCGATTGTGAAAACTTGCAATCTGATCTCGTTGAAACGACGTCTCATCTGTGAATAGCACCGCCGTTACACTAAAATTACGACTGACTCTTCGCTGAGTACAACATTCACAGAAGAGTACCTGTGCAGCATACTCTGCTCCTGCTAGTGCCTACAACGCACAATGCTGTAAGTGACATGGATACAGCTCATCCTCCGGTAGCACTCGTCAGATAGTAAAGTGGTCAACATTCAGTGCTGCAACTACATGTCTTGCACTGACACTAGGGTCGCCTCTCGTTGCGGTGTCTAGCAGTACAAACTTCGAGCGCGAGCGCCATTGCTGTCACCTAATCTACACATCAAATGATCAACTGCCATCTCTGCATTTATATACACCGCCATTGCACGAGCCAAGTATGTGATTAACTCTATGTAATAACCTGTGCACTTGCAGCACTTGTACTGATCGCTGGAGCAGCTGATGTTACCTGCAAACAAGCAATGACGTACGTCGCATAGCTACAAGGAAAAATAAAACCTCGACGGTGTACAACGTAACCAGACGTCACCAAGAGTGCATGTACTCCATGATTCTGAAGTTCCGTTCTTGTCCATGATTAATGAGTTGGAGAAAATGATTTTTAACATGGATGAGCCATGTGCGGCTCGCGTTAGTGCCGTTGGTAGGTAGGCATCGTCTAATAGGGATAGTGGCGTCTCGTTTTCTTCTTGTGTTTACGGCGCCACTACGTTTGCTAGCGTTGTCTGTCTGTGAGTGGCAGCAGCAGCGTTTATCGATATCTAGTACCCGTACTATCTTTGGAAGGATGTGACGTGTTTTTCCGGCTCGGGTGTGTTGGTAGTTCGTTTGGGACACAGCAGCAGAGAGGTCTGGCAGCGCTTGGACATGCCGCGACCTCTGGCGGTACGCCCATATTGCCAGATCGAGGAGCTGTAGTTGCGAGGGCCACAACCTCGTTGTCCACCGGACCCAGGGCGTTGAGTTAACATCAATCCAGTAGTGAAGCCTCCACTATTTTGTGATCACGCCGTTTGTTCGTGCGTTGGTACTCACAGGGTCGCCGTGAGATGAACAGCAACAAGTGGAGCCTGTCGAGTTGGCGGACTCAGTTATCCGTCTTCTACTGCCTGTTATTAGTTTCTGTGCAACCAGTGGTGTTTTACTGCCTAGTCGCCTACAACTCCTCAGTTACCTGCCACTGGAGGTTAGTGCCTTTTTGCGGCACTGTACTTTTCCTCGTCTTGCCAATGGTGTCCGGCATGGCACGCAGTTCGACAGCCTCCTTGATTATGGTGTGGATTGTGGTTTCTTTTGTCCACCTTGGTTGTAGTGGTTACTTCTGCCTTTCGATGTTTTAAACACCGGATTCTAAAGACTCAGTGCTGTCTGTCATTTCGCCCTTGCTTGAATTATTCCATCTTTGTACTGGTTATCACATGTTAGGTGGATTTGGTAAGAGGATTGATCGGCGTTTAAACTGTCCCTAGTTTGAGTTGCCATCCTGTTAGGTGAGCATAACTTTTGGCTGCCTGTCTCACCGCTTACACAGTTGTAGGGCTTTTCAAAAATGGTTCAAATGGTTCTAAACACTATGGGACTCAACATCTGAGGTAACCAGTCCCCTAGACTTAGAACTACTTAACCCTAACTAACCTAAGGACATCACACACATCCATGCCCGAGGCAGGATTCGAACTTGCAACCGTAGCAGCAGTGTGGTTCTGAACTGAAGCACCTGGAACCGCTCTGCCACAGCGGCCGGCGTAGGGACTTTTCTCAGGTCAGTCCTTGGAGCACTGTCTGTGGACCACTCCCTTGTTTATTTGGTCTGATTGTGTCAATTGTTTAAAAATAATATTTTGTTTAAATTATTCCTGTTGCTTGTGGCCTTCAGCCAATAAATAATTTGAATTCTTTCTTAATAAGGCCTTCAGCCGTCAGTGTAGCTTGTGTTACAGTCAATTTTTTTTAAAAAAAATTATGTTTAAAAGATTATTTCCTTAAATAAAGTGTACGTGTTTACTGTGCAAGCAATGGTAACTGCTTTCGCTAAATTCTAGGTTTCAATGGAAACAAAGCATATACCAATTTGTATAACATAATTTCTTAGCCGGCCGCGGTGGCCGTGCGGTTCTAGGCGCTGCAGTCCGGAACCGCGGACTGCTACGGTCGCAGGTTCGAATCCTGCCTCGGACATGGATGTGTGTGATGTCCTTAGGTTAGTTAAGTTTAAGTAGTTCTAAGTTCTAGGGGACTGATGACCTAAGATGTTAAGTCCCATAGTGCTCAGAGCTATTTAAACCATAATTTCTTCGTCAACGTCTGAGGAATGTGTACTGCAATTTGTGCCCTACATTTTTTTTACATCCTGTGTAAAAGCTGGTTTCGCCAGAAATATCATCTTCAGATACACGAATCTTGCTGCGCTAGCGTAGTAAATTCGTTGCGTCAAAGTCATGCTACTTACCTGTGGCGCAGCTCTTCTAACTGATGGTCATATTATGGATCAGATCCACCAGGAGGAAGCCGATTCGAGTTCCGGTGGTGGAAGAATTTTGCATTGTCAAGGATTGGAGACGTGGTAGAGAACAGACATTCATCAGACTGTGGGCCAAAGTAACCGCTTAAATCCTACCCTATTTTTCTTGGAGTAGCGGTATGCACACTGTTCATAGAAATCTATGTATGGGATGTGAACGGTAAGGTAGACTACTCAGGTAACGATGTTCCAGAATAATGAATGCCACCTGCTTGCTTCCATTCACTCCATACTAACCCATAGTAACACCAATCAAAAGCTCGAGTGTACATACAGGGTGTTTCAAAATTGACCGGTATATTTGAAACGGCAATACAAACTAAACGAGCAGCGATAGAAATACACCGTTTGTTGCAATATGCCTTGGACAACAGTACATTTTCAGGCAGACAAACTTTCGAAATTACAGTAGTTACATTGTCAACAACAGATGGCGCTGCGGTCTGGGAAACTCTATAGTACGATATTTTCCACATGCGTAGCAATAATATGGCGTAGTCTCTGAATGAAATTACCCGAAACCTTTGACAACGTGTCTGGCGGAATGGCTTCACATGCAGATGAGATGTACTGCTTCAGCTGTTCAATTGTTTCTGGATTCTGGCGGTACACCTGGTCTTTCAAGTGTCCCCACAGAAAGAAGTCACAGGGGTTCATGTCTGGCGAATA
The DNA here is from genome assembly GCF_023897955.1 of Schistocerca gregaria. Lineage (NCBI taxonomy): Eukaryota > Metazoa > Arthropoda > Insecta > Orthoptera > Acrididae > Schistocerca > Schistocerca gregaria. The sequence continues at coordinate 315,509,281 of NC_064924.1, read as the reverse complement.
GGGAGGCCAATCCACGCCGCCTCCTGTATGTTTCGGATAGCCCAAAGCAATCACACGATCATCGAAATATTTGTTCTGGAAATTAAAGACGTCGGCCGTGCGATGTGGCCGGGCACCAACTTGCATAAACCACGAGGTGTTCGCAGTGTCGTCTAAGGTAGTTTGTACCGCCACAAATTCACGAAGAATGTCCAGATAGCGTGATGCAGTAATCGTTTCGGATCTGAAAAATGGGCCAATGATTCCTTTGGAAGAAATGGCGGCCCAGACCAGTACTTTTTGAGGATGCAGGGACGATGGGACTGCAACATGGGGCTTTTCGGTTCCCCATATGCGCCAGTTCTGTTTATTGACGAAGCCGTCCAGTTAAAAATAAGCTTCGTCAGTAAACCAAATGCTGCCCACATGCATATCGCCGTCATCCATCCTGTGCACTATATTGTTAGCGAATGTCTCTCGTGCAGCAATGGTAGCGGCGCTGAGGGGTTGTCGCGTTTGAATTTTGTATGGATAGAGGTGTAAACTCTGGCGCATGAGACGATACGTGGACGTTGGCGTCATTTGGACCGCAGCTGCAACACGGCGAACGGAAACCCGAGGCCGCTGTTGGATCAGCTGCTGCACTAGCTGCGCTTTGCCCTCTGTGGTTGCCGTACGCGGTCGCCCTACCTTTCCAGCAAGTTCATCCGTCACGTTCCCAGTCCGTTGAAATTTTTCAAACAGATCCTTTATTGTATCGCTTTTCGGTCCTTTGGTTACATTAAACCTCCGTTGAAAACTTCGTCTTGTTGCAACAACATTGTGTTCTAGGCGGTGGAATTCCAACACCAGACAAATCCTCTGTTCTAAGGAATAAACCATGTTGTCCACACCACACTTGCACGTTGTGAACAGCACACGCTTACAGCAGCAAGACGACGTACAGAATGGCGCACCCACAGACTGCGTTGTCTTCTATATCTTTCACATCACTTGCAGCGCCATCTGTTGTTGAAAATTGTAACTACTGTAATTTCGAAAGTTTGTCCGCTTGAAAATGTACTGTTGTCCCAAGCATATTGCAACAAACGGTGTATTTCTATCGCTGCTCGTTTAGTTTTTATTGCAGTTTCAAATATACCGGTCATTTTTGAAACACCCTGCAAATTCACATTAGTCATCCACATGATACAACTGCACACCTCACCAGTCGTCAAATGTCGGGGGAAGGTAAATGTGAAGTATCTATTTCAGTACTTTGTGCAAGAAGGCAGTGCAGGATACCAGCCATTATTCCCAAATCTCACCGGCTATGCAACATATCTGACCTTTACGTAATATCATTTAATGGAACAGGATAGTGGAAAGCAAGGAAGCTATTAGACAGCTGTCTGTAATAGACTGCTGGCCATTAAAACGGCAGCATCAGGAAGGCGGCATGCAACAATCGTTAAATTTGCATGATGTGTGCTGCCTGCTTGAATATGCAAAGATTAGCATTCAGCGCAGCCACACAAAGCAGGGAGGAGCAACGCCATCTACATTCTGAGTATAAGAAAAGATTAAGCAGCAGGATTCTCATTCATAAATCGAATTTGAATTTTACTTGTTTGTGATTCGTGTAAGAAAGAAAAACGACAGTGGTGGTGGACTGTAAAGCCAGCAGTTTCCCGTTCCTTGATATTGTTTCTCATGTTGATTGGGATCCCAGGACTGCCGTTTAAATATGGAGTCAAAAGGGTTCGAAGGCCCATACTCAAAGCAGTACAGGATCTCAATGGTCTCAGGCAACCATTACCCAAGACGAGAGAAATACAGGGCGCAATCGATGTAGGTGCCGATATTTTTATATATTGTATTTTAATATGTACAGACGTAAGTGTGTTGGTTGTTTCTTCTCTGCGTCTCACAGTCTTCCCGCATACATGTCGCATAATTTACTACCTAATTTTTCTGAACGGTCGTACCTGCACCACTAATGAGGAGAACACGGCAAGTGCAATAACCCGATTTGTGAGATACTTGTTCGCTTACTTTGACTCCTGTTTTAGGATCGAACGCGGACACTACTCTAACGGATTCGTCATGGCCGTATGGGTTCGGCGCCTGGTTTGATTGTGTGGGGTCCGATTGTGTAGCCGGCCGGTGTCGCCGAGCGGTTCTAGGCGCTTCAGTCTGGAACCGCGCTACCGCTACGGTCGCAGGTTCGAATCGTGCCCCGCGCATGGATGTGTGTGATGTCCTTAGGGTTGGTTACGTTTAAGTAGTTCTAAGTTCTAGAGGGCTGATGACCTCAGATATTAAGTCCCGTAGTGCTCAGAGCCATTTGAACCATTTGCGATTGTGTACACAACACCATCAATTGGTGTGCATAGCTGGCATTTCGTACGTGTCAGGGCCGGTGGTTGTGCCCTGTCTTCTAAGTGTTCATTACGATATCTGACAAGAAGATCAAAATCCTATGTTGCACGTGCTGTCCTGACTTACTTCGATACAGAGGCTCTTCGATTGTCATTATGGCCAGCAAATTCTTCAGATCTCTCACGCACTGACGACATTTGGTCATGGGTTAATGAACTGAGAGACTGGCACGCCACCACTGGCCATGGACAACTATTAACGTATTCTGGCACAACGCTGAAGCAGCATAGAATGAAGTATCCATATCTCTCACGCGAACTCAGATCGAGTCGGTTCCCAGCTGGGTTAGAGCTATTCTTGTTGCCAGAGGCGGCAGCTCTACGTACTAAATTTCGCACTCTCTACAACTCCAAATAAATCACAACTTTAAACATGTGTTCTTCTTACAATAACGTATATGCAAAACAAATGAACTGTTGTTATTCACTATATATCCTGGTGCAATTTTAATGGCCAGCAGTTTAAAAGCAAAGAAAGTGGCAACTAGAAATGTGTTTCAAAAAGAATCATCTGATTTAAAAACTCCATACTTATTGACGAAAACATGCTACAAATATGGGATGCATTGCAAAATACTCACAAAATCTTGAAGTCTTAGCTGAGCTATTATAAATTTCTATCAGCAGCAGCACCAACAGCCGGCCAGTGTGGCCGTGCGGTTCTAGGCGCTTCAGTCTGGAACCGCGTGACCGCCTCGGGCATGGATGTGTGTGATGTCCTTAGGTTAGTTAGGTTTAAGTAGTTCTAAGTTCTAGGGGACTGATGACCACAGATGTTAAGTCCCGTAGTGCTCAGAGCCATTACAACCATTAACAGCACCAACAACGTCTAGACATTAGTTAAATTCGTCTTTAGCTTTACACAATGTATCTGCTTTTACAGAAGTTATGGCGATTTTTATTCTGTTCTTCGCGTCTTCTATGTAACGAGGTAAAGGGGAGATGAACACACTTCCCTTCACATATTGCCACAAGAAAACTTCGCTTGGGGTCATGTCTGCAGATCTTGGAGGCCAAGAATTCAGGGCAGTGTCTCAGGGTCCCTTGCGCCCTATCCAGCGTGGAGGCAGGGTGTTATTGAGGAAAAGGCGTACCTTGTTGTGCCAGGACGTGTAGCTCCATACTTCTGGAAAATGAAGTCATCGAAGTCCTCCTGAAGTCGTAGAAAAGGCCAGGTCTGCAGCATCTACAGAAAGCTCTTCCAATCACTGTGTTTTCCTCAAAAAGGTGGGGACCGTGCAATTTTTCGTAAGAAAAAGCATAAAAAAGTTAACTTTAGGTGAGTCTCTCTTACGTTCATTAATGTAATGCAGGTTTTGGAATATCCATAAGCGCTCGCTATGTTGGGTTACTTTACCGCTAACATAAAATGCCGCTTTATCACTGAAAATTAACCGTGGTCAAAATGTATTGTCTGCCATATCCTCGACTGGGTGACAATCTGAGCAGTTCTCTTAGGTTGTTCGCAAATGATGCAGTAATGTACCGTCTAGTAAGGTCATCCGAAGACCAGTATCAGTTGCAAAGTGATTTAGAAAAGATTGCTGTATGGTGTGGCAGGTGGCAGTTGGCGCTAAATAACGAAATGCGTGAGGTGATCCACATGAGTTCCAAAAGAAATACGTTGGAATTCGATTACTCGATAAATAGTACAATTCTCAAGGCTGTCAATTCAACTAAGTACCTGGGTGTTAAAATTACGAACTACTTCAGTTGGAAAGACCACATAGATATTATTGTGGGGAAGGCGAGCAAAAGGTTGCGTTTCATTGGCAGGACACTTAGAAGATGCAACAAGTCCACTAAAGAGACAGCTTACACTACACTCGTTCGTCCTCTGTTAGAATATTGCTGCGCGGTGTGGGATCCTTACCAGGTGGGATTGACGGAGGACATCGGAAGGGTGCAAAAAAGGGCAGCTAGTTTTGTATTATCACGTAATAAAGGAGAGAGTGTGACAGATATGATACGCGAGTTGGGATGGAACTCATTAAAACAAAGACGTTTTTCGTCGCGGCCAGATCTATTTACGAAATTTCAGTCACCAACTTTCTCTTCCGAATGCGCAAATATTTTTGTTGAGCCCAACCTACATAGGTAGGAATCATCATCAAAATAAAATAAGAGAAATAAGAGCTGGAACAGAAAGGTTCAGGTGTTCGTTTTTCCCGCGCGCTGTTCGGGAGTGGAGTGGTAGGGAGATAGTATGATTGTGGTTCGATGAACCCTCTGCCAAGCACTTAAATGTGAATAGCAGAGTAATCATGTAGATGTAGATGTAGCAGATCATTTTTGAGGTTAGCCCGTTTCTTTTTACTACCAGTCCGAAGAGCTAGCATTTATTGTAGTCTATATGCTTTACAAACAAAGCGACGCCTTAACTCTCACCAACTCTCTGCTTTCGCGGCGAGTAGGCATTCGTGGACTCCGCCCAAACGTTTGCCAAATTCTTTCCACCATGTAATGAGAAGTGTGAGGTCGATCTGGACTCCTATATTTGTAAAAGCATTCTGTCTCCTCGAACTGGTGATACCAACGACGAATGCTTATGGGTGCAGGCTGATCAATGCCAAAACGCTGATGAAAAAAATACGCTGGGCCGAAGTTACTGACTGACTCCTTGCAAACTGCAGCACACAAACGCCTTCTGTTGAGAGGACGCCTTCCTACTTCTCACTGACTGAGAACTGAGAAGACGCATTGACTGACATGTAACGGCGATTTTGTGAAACTCTCTGCAACGCACATTCAAACGACACATTTCCTTGCCGGAATGTCCCATGTCTCGTAATTATTACCGTCCAAAATAAGGTCATTCCTTTTGAAACACCCTACATTTTAAACGGGCAGCTTTGAAACGGTCATTGTTTGAAACGTTAAGTGCTTCAGTTCACCACCGAGGCGGCTGGGAAGTCCTGCATTTCTGTTGGAAGAGGCCTGCCTTCAACTTTTCTCCAACTTAATGGCCGCTTTACTCAGCTGAACTGAAGTTTTGCGTGCACTCCAAACCGGGCCGTGCATTAGCCGGGGCATGGCAGAAGTGATGGCAGCGTAATAGATGTTGAGAATTCCAGCGCACCCTACATTCACCTGTCGACTGCCTGGTTGGCCCGAACGCTTTAATCCAGGCTCAGGCACGAACCTCGCGCCAGTGCATTGACTTGGTGGATGTGAGTTTGTCTGCTCGTTTCCTCGTCACCGTAGCGGGTAGCCCGGAATCTACCTGTTTTAGTCCCTCCTTCTCTGGTGTTACTCCTCGCTTTTAATGGAATGAGGAATCCATGTTCTGATAAATAGTATCACAGTTTAATCGAACACGACCTAAAAGACTATCTAAATGACAGTTCTCCTTTTAGTTTTGCAATAGAAAAGACGAAGCTAAAGGTAATAGCAGCACCTAGCTAGGGAATAATATACAACTAACCAATCTTACATAAAAACATGTAAGATCAAGCACCTGAAAACTGGAATAAATTGTCAAACAGCTTCGTGCTTTTCGAAAAGAAACATCGTTGATAAAGGCACAGGTACCAGTAATTGATTTACTTCATAAGAAATAGTTTTTTATATATACAATCATACGCTTCCTCATAACCACTGCGTAGCGGATGAAAAGGAACCATTTTGTCTGCAAAGTAAACATCCCAATCAGCGTTTTACTCTTTCGACTATTTCCAAATTCATGGTGAATATGGTGATGAAGAATGTAATAAAATACAAGATGTTTCAAAGACTTTGAATTAAACGTCGAAGGGTGATTTACTCATGTCATGGGGAACTCCACATTTCACTGAACTAGTGGGGCCTAACACCCAGGTGTGCTGCATACTACGTACCCTAGTAAATTGACAGAGTGATTTTCAACAAGAAAACCTTAAGAATGAGCGTGTCTGACCGAAAACAGACGTTTTAAAAGCGATTTAGGGTGTTTTAATATCGTTGGGCCTATCCCCTTCCATACGGAGCAGATGACTGTATTATAAGCGACACACTAGGAATAAATACACCGCAGAATACCTATTTCCTGCCTACTCTCAGGAGCTTAACCAACACATAAAGACGCCTATCCTTGCCGTGAAGCAGGATCGAACATTTTATCTCAACAAAAGTTCTTCACAGTGGTGTGGTCTGTCATCCCTAGACGTTTGATGTAAAGAATTTGGAACACCTTATATTTCGCTCTAATTGTCCCTCTACTGCCACAGGAGAAACCTATTTACCTTCCGTATCTTCGTCTGATTCCTTTCATTGTATGTTAATATGTTGCTTCCTGGGACAAAGACTAATATAAAAAAAATTATGTGTGAAATCTTATTGGACTTAACTGCTAAGACCATCAGTCCCTAAGCTTACGCACTACTTAACCTAAATTATACTAAGGACAAACACACACACCCATGCCCGATGGAGGACTCGAACCTCCGCCGGGACCAACCGTACAATCTATGACTGCAGCACTTTAGACCGCTCGGCTAATCCCACCCGGCCGACTAATGTCGAGAAAACCATTTTATCCACAGAGAGTAACCGACGAATCTGTGCTGACATCAGCTGGTTCTGTATAACTGTATCCAGACACCACATGACCCAAAAGTTACAAGACAGATAATAAACCAGTAATATGGAAAGAACTATCAACCAGTGCAATGCTGCTTTCAAAGAGACGCAAGGAGTAAGACAATCCTTTAATAACTGAAATAACACTGTGTATAATTATCCTGCAGGTGTATCTCAGGAGGTTTTGGCCGTCATTATTTAAAAGGAAATATGATTAAGCTTTAAGTTTTTGTGTTTGTTATGCTCCAGAGAGGAGACAGGAAATAGGCATTCTACAGCCTCGTGTGTCGCCTGTAATCCAGTCATCAGCTTCGTATGGAAGGGGGTAGGCCCAACGAAATCAAAACATCCCGAATCGCTTCTAAAATATCTTTTTCCGGTCAGACATCCTCATTCTAAAGGTTTTCTTGTTGAAAATCACTCTGTCTACTTACTGCGGTAGGTAGTATGCAGCACACCTGGGTGGTTGGCCCTACTAGTTCATAAAGGCGGCAAGAATGTCGGGGAAAATAGTCCATGTCTTGTCCATAGGAAACATTCAAGCATTTACCTCATACAATTTTAGAAAATGCGGATGATCCGATGGAGTTTGAACAGCATTTCTCCTGAATACCAGTTCCGTGTCCTATCACGGCGTTACCTCCCTCAGTGACACTTCAATAAGGCAGTTGGATGGCGCCAGTGGAAGCAATGAGGGCTGCCAATAAAATGTTTCGCCAATGGACGCGCTTCAATTTTCAGTCAATGGAACTTCAAATGTACACATATATGATCTATGGTATGGGTAGTACAGTGCTTAACAGTTGCTGAGGAACAACTGACACTGCTAAGGAACAACTGCCAACTGTTACGGAACAACCAACAATTCCTACGGAACACCTGACCAGTAATATTAAAAGGAAATATAGAGGGCTGGACGTGTTAACTGCAGCGAAACCTGTGCACGAACACACTGTATGCATTCGACAGTTCGTGCATTACGGTGTTTGGCGAATGTTGTTATGGAACCAAATAGGGCGGTATTCCGTGTAGTACGGCAACATATCTGCCAGAAATCGATTGAGCGCTCAGTATCATGGACGAGCCACTGCACGGCTCGAAGGCGGTAAAAATGTCATTACTGTGGCCACTGTAATGAGTGTATCCAAAAGTGTCATTTCGCGGTTAAAAAGGCCATTGAACGTGGAAATGCTATGCAAAAGTATTTCGTTGTTTGTAGACGGAGCACCACACCGCAAAAGGATCGACAAGTAGCCCTAGTGGAGAAAGGGAACATATACCTCGCTCCTAGGAGGATCGGTGCAGACCTTGCAACTTTTATCTTTACACGTGTCTGTGTCAGAACCATTTTGCGGGCTGGTTTGTATGCTCGGAAGCCTATTAAATGCATCGCACTTCGATCCAGCCATTATCCAGAAAGACTTAGTCGGTGAAGGGAGCCTGTTGGTTGGGGTCCGCGACAGTGGTCCACAATGATGTTCTCCGACGAGCCTCGCTTCACTGTGGCAAGTGATTCAGGCCACCAGGAGTGTCGAGAGAGAGAAGGGAACACAGAATGTTCACGAACGTCCTCGACATGGCTTACGCGTTATGATGTGGACAGGTATTTTGCACAACGGCCGAAAACCGCTGCATTTCTTTGCGCCAAATACCGTTAAAGAGTAGCGGTATTGCCGGGATATTATTCTGGATCATTTCCGTCTGTTTGGGAATACGGTAGGTCCCAGCTTTCTGTTTACGGACGACAATGTCCACCCACACAGGACGGCTGAAGTATTGAACGTATGGTCGGCCTGCTTACTCTGCGAACCTAAGACGTATAGAGCTTGCCTGGGATGGTCTTAATGGACGTGCAAGAACTGAGTCTTTAAGAAAGAGTGGGATAATATCCCTCCATGGATTCTTCGACAGTTTGGTAGCCAGAATGAATAATAAGCGCAAAATGAATATTACTTCCAGCGGAGGGCATATTCCGTGCTGAGAATCCAAGATCGATCTTTAGGTTTCGATTCTCACCTGTGTCAAACATGAAGCTTATTTTTGTCTGTTATCCTGATTTCCCAGTACCGATTTTTTTTTTTTTACAAATGTGCCACTCCACCTTTATTACATGTGCATTGTGTTTCATGTTATCCATCATTGCCTGTGATTATTCCTGGCCAACAATTTCTCTTTTCTTTAGCAGTTGTCAAGCAGTCTATTAACAGTACAGTAGGTAGTTGTGCAGTAGGTTGTTTACTTTCCTTTACAAAACAAACGAAGAGTAATAAATTAAACATACGAAGGCTGTTTCCTCGACATGTCCGGAAATTAAAACAAGTGTCAGTATCGGAAAGACACTATATGCATGTGCCGTCTATTTTTCAGTGTAAGTACCGTAGCGAGTAACAAATTTCTCGCAATGGTATACCAGCTTCTCTACCCCTTTGCATGAAAGTCTGTCACATGTATACCAAGCCTGTGTCAGACCAACTTCTTCTTCATGTCTGGGAGAAATTTGGTGCAGAATCATCTCCCATTTGAGTCGCTCAAGCTGCTGAACTGCCGCGCCTACACGCGATCGGGCAGAGTCACGCGGCAGAACGATATCGATGAAAGAATGTCTCTGTGTTCTGCATGATCTACATAGCCACCCCGAGGTGAAGAAGTGGCTGGACTGATGACTTCTCGCTTCAAATAAGGAACTGTACGGTCCCTTGAAAATGTGCCTTGAAAAATGGCTCGGATTTTTTTTTTCTGTTTCGCAGATTCGATAGGAAAGGATAAAAGTGTAAGGAGACAAAATAGTAAGAACCTATATGCAGCACCTGAACATAAACCCATTTCCTCCCCTGTTGCACTGCGCCGTGTACACACAGCAGCCGCAGGTGAAAAGTGACCCGAAATAACGATAGGTAATCTACTTTATTGTTGGAGTTACGTTCACTTTATTAAACACCGTTCATTCTTTCGGTTTCACTTTCTTGTTACAGTAAGGTTCACTCCTTTGTTTCGCCAGCAGGTAATATCAAGAGTATCCCAGAGAAGGGTGGTCGGGCCGCTCCGGTTCTATTAGATAATGTGGATGGGCAGGAGGGCAACGGCCTTGCCGCAGTGGATACACCGGTTCCCGTGAGATCACCGAAGTTAAGCGCTGTCGGCGTGGTCCGCACTTGGATGGGTGACCAAACAGGCCTCCATACGCTGTTGCCATTTTTCGGGGTGCAGTCAGCCTCGTGATGTCAACTGAGGAGCTACTCGACCGAATAGTAGCGGCTTCGGTCAAGAATACCATCATAACGACCGGGAGAGTGGTGTACTGACTCCACGCCCCTCCTATCTGCATCCTCCTCTGAGGATGACACGGCGGTCGGATGGTCCCGATGGGCCACTTGTAGCCTGTAGACGGAGTGGATGGGCAGGAGAGACATTTTTGTAATGTTCTAATACAGTGTTAATGGTATGTTTCTTGACTCAGTCCAGTCGATATTTGTGGATGTTGACTCTCACCTAGATCAGATTCAAGGAAAACGTCGAAGCGGGCGTGATGTCAGTTGGTCCCGTCAGTACGAAGGTGTTACGAAAATAGTTTGTCAGCTTTGATGGGAATGCTTGCAGTTAAGAAGGCGATCTTTTCGCGAAACGAAGATGAAAATAAACCAGCAATCGGGACAGATTGTGATCAAGTCTGTTGCCTCCAAATTTATAATGGCGAAATTAGATTAGAGCTGGTACGGAGTCATACAGGTAGATGTGTTTTCCCTCGCGAGTGCAACAGGAATGGCACAAAATGCAGGTTGTGTTTTCTGTTTTTAGGTGACTATTCCGCAGTCTACACCTACGTCTTGAACAACGTAGGAAATAAAAAAAGTGAATCATAATGGTAATTAAATACTGTTTCATAACAATAATTTTAAAAATTGAGAGCTATTTACGATCTTGGCACACACACAAAAATAAACAGGTAAGGCCCTACGTAATCTACATTACTTGTAGAAAGTATCTTCCACAGCGCATAGCACTGTTACTTTCGGAATACTTCGTACTGTTTTCAACTATAATATTACCTAACGTAAGTCACAGTCATTGTTGTAATACGTGTCCCGGCAAAATATTAAAGTGAAACATGACCTGTATGAGCGTGGCCTTGAATATAAGAAGTTGTCTTCAGAAATCCAGCTGCGAGCGGCTGCCGCCAATGTCTGGGGAGAGCAAGGAACTGGCGTCTAGCGTTGCCATGGCGACGGCATTCCCCGGTCGCCCTCCCGCTGCAGATTATTACTGCAGAGGACGCGGGGAAAGCAGTAATCTCCCTCGCTGACGGTGAAAAGCGCTCTTTCCGCTCTCTCGCTCCATGCTTAATATCTCGAAACTGTTTCAGTTCACCAATTTAGGGGGCAGTGAATTCAAAGTGCCTCCAGCGGAAACTCTTTCATACCAGAACACTGTCGGCGTGTTTCTGCCTGCGTTTTATCCCATCTTCGGTGATATGTTGTTGGACAAAAACGGGTAGTTGCTGCATTATGCTGTCAACGTACAGATCAACTGGATATAAGTGCAGCAATTTCGCTGCTCTCCCTAATATCGTTTTAGGACGACGCGTGTACTAGCTTTACGGAAACGCTGTACATACACTACTGGCCTTTAAAATTGCTACACCACGAAGATGACGTGCTACAGCCGCGAAATTTAACCGACAGGTAGAAGATGCTGTGATATACAAATGAATAGCTTTTCAGAGCATTCACACCAGGTTGGCGCCAGTGGCGACACCTACAACGTGCTGGCATGAGGACAGTTTCCAACCGATTTCTCATACACAAACAGCACTTGACCGGCGTTGCCTGGTGAAACGTTGTTGGGATGCCTCGTGTAAGGAGGAGAAATGCGTACCATCACCTTTCCGAATTTGATAAAGGTCGGATTGTAGCCTATCGCGATTGCGGTTTATAGTATCGTGATATTGGTGCTCTCGTTGATCGAGATCCAATGACTGTTAGCAGAATATGGAATCGGTGTGTTCAGGAGGGTAATACGGAACGCCGTGCAGGATCCCAACGGCCTCGTATCACTAGCAGTCGAGATGACAGGAATCTTATCCGCATGGCTGTAAAGGATCGTGCAGCCACGTCTCAATCCCTGAGTCAACAGATGGGGACGTTTGCAAGACAACAACCATCTGCACGAACAGTTGGACGACGTTTACAGCTGCATGGACTAACAGCTCGGAGACCATGACTGCGGTTACCCTTGACGCTGCATCACAGACAGGAGCGCCTGCGATGGTGTACTCAACGACGAACCTGGGTACACGAATGGCAAAACAAATTTTTTCGGATGAATCCAGGTTTTGTTTATAGCCTCATGATAGTCGCATCCATGTTTGGCGACATCTCGGTGAATGCACATTGGAAGCGTGTATTCGTCATCGCCATACTGGCGTATCACCCGGCGCGTTGGTATGGGGTGCCATTGGTAACACATCTCGGTGACCTCTTGTTCGCATTGATGGCACATTGAACAGTGGACGTTACATTTCAGATGTGTTACGACCTGTGGTTCTACCCTTCATTCGATCCCTGCGAAACCCTACATTTCAGGAGGATAATGCACGACCGCACGTTGCAGTTCCTGTAGGGCCTTTCTGGATACAGAAAATGTTCGACTGCTGCCCTGGCCAGCACATTCTCCAGATCTCTCACCAATTGAAAACGTCTAGTTAATGGTGGCCGAGCAACTGGCTCATCACAATACGCCAGTCACTACTCTTGATGAACTGTGGTATCGTGTTGAAGCTGCATGGGCAGCTGTACCTGTACACGCCATCCAAACTCTGTTTCAATGCCCAAGCGTATCAAGGCCGTTATTACGGTCAGAGGTGATTGTTGTGGGTACTGATTTCTCAGGATCTATGCACCCAAATTGCGTGAAAATGTAATCACCTGTCAGCTCTAGTATAATTTATCTGTCCAATGAATACCCGTTTATCATCTGCATTTCTTCTTGGTGTAGTAATTTTAATTGCCGGTAGTGTACAATAATATATTCTCCTTCGTTATTTCAAACCATCGGCCAATGCTGGTGTAACTTTTCGATTTCGCAACCGCAGAAGTCACGTGTTTTTGAGGCGAAGAATTTATCTAGCCATGTTTGGAGTGTATTTTCATCCGGAAAGGAAGCTCCTTGAGGGTTGTTCGACAGAGAGCGGAAAAGGTGAAAATCAGAGAGCGCAAGATCAGGTGAATTAGGTGTGTGCGGAGTGACTTCTCAACTCAAGTCCTCAACAGCGTTTTCTGGCAGTCTAACTGAAAGCGGGCGGGCTTTATCATGGAGCTGCATCACCTCACGCAGTCTTCCTTGCCGTTGTTCTGGGACTGCGTCTGTAAGATGTCTCAGTTGTTGACAATAAGTATCAGCCGTGATGGTTACAGTCGTGGGAGCAATTCGTCGTACACCACGCTGTTCCACCAGACAGATAATCTTATCCTTTGTGGATGAGAGCAGGTGCTGTTTTTGGTCTTAATCATTTCTTTCTTTCCCTTACGTTAGCATAAAGACATCATTTCTCGTCACCAATAATGTTACAAGATAGGAATGGTCAGTGTTATTCACGAACCAAAAGACGTGCAAGCAGAGATGCACATACCGCCACCCGCTAATGTTTGTGATTTTGGCGTAGTACATGCGGTACCCGCAACCCGATATTTGAGCCCTCTCCATTGTGTGCAAACGTCGCACGATGGTTGACTTGTCTCAGTTCATCGCATTTGCCAGCTCTCTAGTACAGTACCGCGGATAATTGTGAGTTATTAAGTTTAAAAGATCTTCATCAAATCCCGAAGTTATTTCTCAACGTGGAGAGCCACTAACGTGAAAAAGATCATCCTTAAAACGACAAAACCATTTTCTTCCGTGCTCGGTTCCAATGTCATTACCCTACACACAGCGCAATGGTCTCGGCCTGCCTCCGCTGCCGTCACTCCTCTGCTGAACTCAAACAGAAGAATATGTCGGAAACATTCCGCTTTCTCTACTTAGCACTGGACTCGCATTCGGGAGAACAACGGTTCAATCCCGCGTCCGGCCATCCAGATTTAGGTTCGTCATGATTTCCGTAAGTCGCTCCAGGCAAATGCCGGGATGGTCCCTTCGAAAGGGTACGGCCGACTTCCTTTTACCAGACTTCCCTAATCCGATGAGACCGTTGACCTCGCTGTTTGGACTCCTCCCCCAAAACAACCCAATCCAACCTCTTCACTTGGCACTCCACTTTCCAGCGCCCACAGCTCCACTCACTATCTCCAAATAACACAAGACCAAATCTAAACTCAAATAGCAGCAGTGAACTACAAATACAGAATAACAATCGTAAATAAACCCACAGCAACCAGCCGGCCGCGGTGGTCTAGCGGTTCAGGCGCTCAGTCCGGAACCGCGGTACTGCTACGGTCGCAGGTTCGAATCCTGCCTCGGGCATGGATGTGTGTGATGTCCTTAGGTTAGTTAGGTTTAAGTAGTTCTAAGTTCTAGGGCACTGATGACCACAGATGTTAAGTCCCATAGTGCTCAGAGCCATTTGAACCACAGCAACCAGAATACCAAAGTTAAAAACCAAAACGCTATCAATTTATGCACCAACCTAATATGAACAATATGTGATCAAAAGTATCCGGACACACACAAAAACAAATGTTTTTCATATCAGGTGCATTGTGCTGCCACCTACTGACAGGTACTCCTCATCAGCGACCTCAATAGTCATTAAACATCGTGAGAGGACAGAATGGAGCGCTCCGCGGAAATCACGGACTTCGAACATGGTCAGGTGACTGAGTGTCACTTGTGTCATACGTCTGCACGCGAGATTTCTATACTACTAAACGTCCCTGGCTTCACTGTTCCCGATTTGATAGTGAAGTGGAAACGTGAAGGGACACGTACAGCACAAAAGCGTACACGCCGACCTCTTCTGTTGATTGACAGAGACCGCCGACAGTTAAAGAGAATCGTAATGTGTAATAGGCAGACATCTATTCAGACGATCACACAGAAATTCCAAACTGCATCAGGATCCGCTGCCAGTACTATGCCAGTTACGCGCGAGGTGAGAAAACTCGGATTTCATGGTCGCGTGGCTGCTCATAAGCCACACATCAGGCCGGTAAATGCCAATCAACTCCTCGCTTGGTGTAAGGAGCGTAAACACTGGACAGTTGAACAGTGGAAAAACAGTGTGTGGAGTGGCGAATCACGGTACACAACGTGGCGCTCCGACAGCAGGGTGAGGGTATGGCGAATGTCTGGTGAATGTCATCTACCAGCGTTTGTAGTGCCAACAGTATAATTCGGAGGCGGTGGTGTTATGGTGTGGTAGTGCTTTTCATGGAGGGAGCTTCCACTCCTTGTTTTGCGTTGCTATTACAGCACAGCCCTACATTGATGTTTCAAGCTCCTCCTTGCTTCTCTCTGTTGAAGAGAAATTCTGGGATGGCGATTGCATCTTTCAGCACGATCGAGCGACTGTTGATAAGGCATGGCCTGTGGCGGAACGATTACATTACAATAATATCCTTGTAATGGACTGGCCTGCACAGGATCCTGACCTGAATCCTACAGAAAACCTTTGGGATGCTTTGGAACGCCGACGTCGTGTCAGGCCTCACCGACCGACATCGATACCTCTCCTCAGTGCAGCAGACCATTAAGAATGGGCTGTCATTGCCCAATAAACCTTCCAGCACCTGATTCAACGCATACCTGCCTGAGTGGAAGCTGTCATCAAGGCTAAGGGCGGACCAACACCATTTTGAATTCCAGTATTACCGATGGAGGGCGCCACGAACTTTTAAATCATTTTCAGCCAGGTGTCCGGATACTTTTGATCACATAGTGTACATACATAATCCTTTCTTCTTGTAAGACGCGTGGTTCAGGTGCGTTTAACCGGTAAACCGCATTAGTAACATTGGCGCATACGGCACAGAGCGACTTAAACCACCTTGCACGGACAATAACATCGACCGTCTTTGTAATCGCAAAAAAAGAAAGAGTTTGTGACCTAGTACATGTGCGCTGAACTCTATGAGATCTGATATATATAAGTAACAATAAGCTATTACCTGAATATATAGTATTTTAAGTTGTCGCCAATTTCCGGATAACGTTTAAAGAGAAAGGTTGAAGAGATATATATTCCTGATATTTTGCGACGCAGAAAATTAGGGATCATTCAGCTGGCCTATTCCTGACTGCACCTTCTCTGTACAAGTTTACTCTTACGGGAATCAGTATAGATTCGCATCAGTACTGGCTCTGTACTTTTCTTCAAATTTTACTATTTCGATCGGCTGTTGAGGTTTGTCTGTGTTAATGACAATATTTTATATTGGGAATAATTGGAGGAAAAAAAGAAACAATTTTTGTTGTCTAAAGTTTTCTCGGCATTACTGATCAGTAATGAGCTTCAGGATGTACAGCGAATTGTGTTTTTGCATGTTTGCACAACATTTCAACGACCGACCAAAATTTCTGCAGGTGTTGCGAGTTGGCTGTTACTTGTACTTGCTGCCTGGACTGCAACCAAACTGAATTATTGCTCGTCTGGCGCGAAACTAAAAATAGTGTAGTTCACATTGTTGTTGGAAACCGGGCAGTGAATATTACAACAGAACATCTCGCAACACCTGAAGTAGACAGCTAGGTCGGTCGTCAACACTTTATATGGGTTGTTAGATAGAATCTCTGTCACGAGAGGTTGCGTATTCAGTTACACGAAACCGGTCGTGATTTTCAATAAAAGTATTTTACAACCAGTGCGGATCGTTTCATTCAAAAGGTCTTCAATATACTGTTCACAAATGGAAACAAAAACTCAGTTGTACTCTCGGGAGTACACCAGAAGTGCGCCGTTAAAAAACGATTGTCTACTGTTCTGATTCCTGTACTTCACATGTTTAAATTGTTGAAGTACTGCCGAATGCAAGCAGGAAGAAGGAATTAGCTCGGTGAGCTACATAGCTTTCGCAGCTGTTTTTGTTCAAGCAACAATAAGCTATTACCTGAATATGTATAACATTTAAAGAGAAAGGTTGAAGATTTGTGTGTTGATTGTTCTGTTTTGTACGCTGTTGAATGTGAAACAGTATAATTTTTCGACTAATTTCTCTTGATATTAATTGGATACAGTATTATCAGTGTTAAATTCAGCGTTAACTTTTCGCTTCGGGCAAATTTGCACTAACGTTATTGATCATCTTGTTATATCGTGTACGCTTCTTTAGCGGTAAGCAGTGTGGTGGAAGGGAAATACTTCAATTTTCTCGGAGCCTGTTTGTGAAAACTATAATTTCGCTGCAGATATACCATTTCATCTTTTGTAGCTATGATATTAGCTGCTTCTTTATGAATGTTTACAATGGTGAATCAGGAAATAAGAAAAACCTCTTCTGCTGCACATGAGTTCCAGTCCACAAATCGTGATCCGCTGCACGCCAGTAATTTGTTTAACAACATTGGAGAGAAAACGGCATTTAGTTCTTTCCTTTGTGTGTGGTTTTATGGAAACCTTTTACATTACAACATATTTCAGTATCATGGTGAGTGCATCTGAAAACCTGTACAATCCTTTGACACATTCTCCATCTCGCCTGTTTTGTAATTATTTTTCTCGTAAATTAAGTGTGTTTCGAGGGACAGCTTTGACTTGACTGAGTTAGCAGTTTTATCTCTGTGAAAAGCTTTATTTGTCGACACGCATTGATTCACGCTTCCGTTGTGTCGTATACATTATGCTCCTTCACTAATACCAACAGTTATGCAGTCCATTTCGTGAAGTTGATCACCTGCTTGTGGAGCTTTTTATACCGCTATTCTTATAGTGCTTCTTAGCAGAAAAGGTTTTCTCCTCCATCAGCGCTACCGTTCCAAACCGATTTATGCATGAAGAACTTTTATGTATGAGTACGCTTTCACAACGAGAGAGCAAAAAGTGACCTGAAATCTGTAGTCAGAATCACATTAAACGCAAATGTATTTCAATTGAAGAGTGACTTTTCTTGCCATCTTGTAACTACATGCGCTGTTGCAGCAATACGGCTCGAATACCAGCTCGACAGAGATATTTGAAATTTTAGATAGCTTTCTGTAATTGTAGCAAAGCAGTTTTCAGATGTTTTTTCGTTAGCGAGCGGTTTAGGCCCTTTCCTCAACCCTCTTCAGGATTGTCCTCGCTGCAGTACAGTAATAATATATATTCAGTATAGAGGAATGAAAATTTGACTAAATAACGTCTAAAATATAAGTTACAACAATTCGAGAGTACGATGTTATACCAACTACGGCTGCTGGTGGCGGCGGAAGGATCCGTAGAAGTAAGGATGTCACTTCTGAATAAGAGAGTTTTAGTCGAGGTTATATGCTGATCGCCTACAGCATAACGTCATTGACAACCGATCATACGTGAGAGATGTTACATTGATTGGTTTAGTGAATTTATAAGAAATATAACCACAGAAATAAATACAAAATACAAAAAATACAGAAATAAATACAAAATACTTAAATTAATTGCGATAGGGCTAGACACGTAAAATTGTATGTATGTAATGCATACCTGTGTGACCATTATGCGGTTGCCAACGTTATCCTACATGGGGATTATTTAAAGAGAGATGAGGGGGCACACAGAGGCACTGAACACATTTTTCTATCACTCAGTGCACGAGTGAAATAGGAAAGAAACTCGATAATATTGGTACGATGTACCTGGCTAGCTCTGGCTCCACACGACACAAATTTCAGTTTTCTGCTGTATGGTATCAGCGGTAAACGACGCGTGGCAAGTCAAATACTCATCCTGGCTTCCAGTGACCTGCTCCCGACACTGACTTGTGACACTGCCTGTAGCCTCTGTTTGGATTTCAACTGTTGTTATCAGTCTATACGTAGGAGCCAGTTGAATGACCCTACACCCTCTCGCCATGTACTGCTTCTGGAAGGACCCATGTCTGCTTTCTTGACACACAGTTGGTTCAAATGTCTCTGAGCACTATGGGACTTAACATCTGAGGTCATCAGTCCCCTAGAACTTACAACTACTTAAACCTAACTAACCTAAGGATATCACACATACCGTAGCGGTCGCGCGGTTCCAGACTGAAGCGCCCAGAACCGCTCAGCCACGCTGGCTGGTTTGACACACTGTTGCTAGTAGTATATTTCTCACCATTTGCTCTTCAGTTATTGCATGTCAACCAAATGTGTGTGAGTGATCTGTAGCTATGAGGCACCCACATCGCTCATGCCAGCACTTCGACCTACTGCAAAGTCTGAAAGATTGTGATACATTGCAAGCACAAGTCCTCTGGGCATTCTGTATTGCTTTCACCAACTGAAAAGTTGCTGTGTCGTTAGAGACATCCGATAATCATCAAATTCTCATATGTGAGAATGCATTTTTAACCACTTTCTCTCAGGTCGCTATCTTTGCTCTCTGTCCGTTTGATGAAAATGTTGCAGTTGAATCTAAGCTATCTTACCAATGAACTACAGACTTGAAATTTTAAACATAGCTCAGAACTGGGTGACAATGCAATATTAACTCCTGTCAGTCTGTTAGTTGGGGCTACAGGTGGGAATAAAAAATGGTTGGCAACACCTGGTATCTAGGCTGCCCTGCAAAACTGGTGTGTTGTACATGTAGTATTGGAATGCGTTCCAGGCGATATGCGAGTGGACAGGCATGGCTGAGAACAGAGAGGGAGGGGAGGGGAGATGGCCATTGCTTTCTTGTCTGTATGTCTATTTGGTACACATTTTGCAGTAAATTTTAAACTAAGTTCCGTATGAGCTAGAGACATAACTCAGAACTGAATCAAAATCCAATATTAACTTGCTTTCTTGTCTTTTGTGTGGCAGAGGTTTCTTTGTTTTCCACTGTCAATTTCCTGGTGGGCGATAGACTTGAAACTTTCACTGTAGCTCAGAACTGGGTGCCAATGTAATATTAACTCGCTTTTTTGTCTGGTATTGAAGGGTACGCTGTGTAGAACTGCCATTTCCCCATTTTCCTGTTCCAGTTGCGAATGGATCACGTAAAGAACGATTGCTGGTAAGTCTCCATGTGAACTCGAATCTGTCTAACTTTTATCTTCAATATCTTTTCGCGAGGTACAAGTAGGAGGAAACAATGTATTAGTCGAGTCAGGTGATGAGAAACTGAAGTAACTCTGAAATTTAGCACTTGTCTCTGTTGTGAACTCATCAAAATGTTTGAAATCGACTGTAAAATTTCGCAGACATTAGACTAAAAAGCAGACAATAATTATTGAGATAGAAATGAATTTTTAATTCATTTTAATTTACATTTTAAATGTGACTAAGACTTTCAAGTAATTTCTCCCAGTCCCTTGCAGATCTAAGCCCCAGCAAGCTAATCCTGAAAATCTGTGATAGTGGGTTTTCGACAGCTATAAAGATGCTTACAAGTCTTAAAATGAAAAACATGGGCCTCATGCAATTTTTAATTGATGCACGAACAGTTCACCTCCTTATGTTATCTATTGCACGCACCCTATGTTTTTCGTTTTAAATCTTACAAGTACTGGGTGATCAAAAAGTCAGTACAAATTTGAAAACCGAATAAATCACAGAATCATGTAGACAGAGAGGTACAAATTGACACTCATACTTGGATTGACATGGGGTTTTATTAGAACAAAAAAAAAAAAAAATAAAAATAAAAAAAGTTCAAAAATGTCCGACAGGTGGTGCTTCATCTGATCAGAATAGTAATAATTAGCATACCACAGTAAGACAAAGCAAAGATGATATTCTTTACAGGAAATGCTCAATATGTCCACCATCATTCCTCAACAACAGCTGAAGTCGAGGAATAATGTTGCGAACAGCACTGTAAAGCATGTCCGGAGTTATGGTGAGGCATTGGCGTCGGATTTTGTCTTTCAGCATCCCTAGAGATGTCGGTCGATCGCGATACACTTGCGACTTCAGGTAACCGCAAAGCCAATAATTGCACGGACTGAGGTCTGGGGACCTGGACGCCAAACATGACGAAAGTGGCGGCTGAGCACACGATTATCACCAAACGACGCGCGCAGGAGATCTTTCACGCGTCTAGCAATATGGGGTGGCGCGCCATCCTGCATAAACATCGTACGTTCCAGCAGGTGTTCATCAACCAGGCTGGGGATGATGCGATTCTGTAACATATCGGCATACCTGTCACCCGTCACGGTAGCAGTTACGTACTGCTGTCCAGCGCCATCTGTAGGACATTTTGTGAACTTTTTTTTGGTTCTAATAAAACCCCATGACATTCCAAGCATGTGTGTCGATTTTACCTCTCTATCTACATTATTCCGTGGTTTATTAAGTTTTGAAAGTTATACTGACTTTTTGATCACCCGGTATATCTTAGCTATTGAAAACCGACGATCACAAATTTTCAGGACTAGTGCTACGGAGTTAGATATCACTTTGGGCTAGGAGAAATTACTACATGCTCTTCAAATCAACTTAAGACGTGATATATTAAAAAAATCATTTTTATTTAAATAATTATTGTGTACCGAAAATAAGTTCGTGTAAGGATGACATTTTAATCAACATATCAAACAGCCATCGAAACGCTAGAATAGGCCTATCTGTCTCGTAGTGCTCTGTCAAATCGTTCATGACGTAATACTTTTCAGTTTCCGTCAGTGTATAAAAAGGAGGGCCTCTGTAAAAAACGAATCGTGAAACTAAGTCATTTCTTTCACTGCCACAGTTTACTATCAGATTAATCCGGCACGGAGAAGTGAGAATTAAATGTTATCTCCCGGTTTATTCAACTGGGGAATGAGTATCGATCAGTGCTGCATGTACGAGCTTCCACTGCGTATATACAGTGGCTTGTTTTGCTTTGCAACTTTCCGCATTACGTTTTAGCCTGGTTGTCGCTTTCAGCTGAAAGACTTTTGCAGACGTCAGTGAGCCTGCCTTATATGAAAGTATACGAGCAGTGTTTAGGTAGCTGTTTCTTGCAAGCCGTAACGCATTCGACGCGCTTTCGTAGGTTCTCTCCTTTGTCTGCCGTTACACATTAGCGACGCACGTGCCGCTGGAATAGCCAACAGAAACGAACAGCGCTATAGTTCTTCCTCCTCCGCACGATGGCAGTTCGATCGACAGCACCCCTCCCAGAGCCGACACCCTATCGCTCTCGCTGGTCGAGTCGTGCTGTTCCTTTTTGCACTGGACTGCCGATGCGTAACTCACCCTTTGGCAGCTTTAATGTTCTGAGGTCAGCTCTATTCCTGCCAATTGAAGCTGGAATTGCAGCGCGCTCGTAAAATTGGCAGACGCTAAATTTCCAGAGTGGTGGACGAGAGTTTTAATGCCGAATTATTGACGGTTCATGCGAATCTTTTCGTCAGGCTGTCTCGAATGCCCGACCAAACACACATTCGAGTAGGACAAGGTTCCACGAACAAGTTCTTACTTTCGATGTTATCCAAGCGTTAATTTCATCCCAAGCAGTTAATACTAGCGTAAATTCTTTGCGAGAGTCAATAAACGGACACTGCTGGTTATTGCACTTTGACGAAACGAGTTTACTCAGCTCTGTTATCTTGCTCACTTATTCCTGTGCAGCTTCTACGGAGAACGAAAGGAAGGTCGGGTAGTAACGGACGGGGAGCTTTTTTTCGAAATCACGTTTCCTGAACATTGTTCTGGAACATTCTTCACACTAAACAACGTTACTTAATAGAATTATGTAGCTCGATGTTATAAGAATATGCCTTTTCTGACTTTTCAGAATTTTTTTCACCCTTTGGCTTTCTGAGGCTTGTATCGGACATGAAACTGTAATATTGCAAAACAGTTTTGATCGGGTAGTACACAATTATAAACTTGAACTTGTCCATGCAGCTTTCCTAATTTCTCAAGGAATCAATAACTTGTTTCTTGCTGCTGGCTGTAAACTCAAGGATTCAACTGTTTGCATGTCTTGTTATATTGGGCGACAATTATCGAACTACGTGAAATAAAATCGTCATAACTTCTGAACGGTTTGCGTTAGGACGTTCAAACTGCACGATTTGCCGCGAAGCATGATGAGAATTAGCCGCGCAGGATTAGCCGAGCGGTTTAAGGGCGCTGCAGCCATGGACTGTGCGGCTGGTCCCGGCGGAGGTTCGAGTCCTCCCTCGGGCATGGGTGTGTGTGTTTGTCCTTAGGATAATTTAGGTTAAGCAGCCTGTAAGCTTAGGGACTGATGACCTTAGCAGTTAAGTCCCATAAGATTTCATACACATTTGAACATTTTTGAGAATTAGTATGGTTTGGTTTAGCGACGAAGCCCACTTTCATTTGGATGGGTTCGTCAACAAGCAAAACTGACACTTTTGGGGGACTAAGAATCCGCATTTCGCGATCGAGAAGTATCTACACTCTCAACGGGTGGTTGTGTGGTGTGCGACGTTCAGTCACGGAAAATCGGTGCGATATTCCTTGACACTCTGACTACCGAACGTTACATGAAGGTTTTGGAAAAAGATTTAGTCACCATTATCCAAAGTGGCCCCGATTTGGACTAGATGTTGTTCGTGGAAAGATGGAGCTCGACCACATCGCCGGCCGGAGTGGCCGAGCGTTTCTAGGCGCTACAGCCTGGTACCGCCCGACCGCTACGGTCGCAGGTTCGAATCCTGCCTCAGGCGTGGATGTGTGTGATGTCCTTAGGTTAGTTAGGTTTAAGTAGTTCTAAGTTCTAGGGGACTGCTGACCTCAGAAGTTAAGACCCATAGTGCTCAGATGCATTTGAACCATTTTGAACCACATCGAAGCAGGAGAGAGTTTGACGTCCTGGAGAAGCACTTCGGGGACCGCGTTCTGGCTCTTGGGTACCCAGAGGCCACTGGCATGGGCCTCGATTGGTCGCCATATTCTCCGGATCTCAACACTTGCCACTCCTTTTTGTCGGGCTGTTTTAAAGACAACACGTACAGCAAAAACACCAAAACCATTGTTGAGCTGAAAAAAGCCATTCCGGAGGTCATCGACGACTTCGATGTTCCGACACTTCAGCGGGTCATGCAGAATTTCACTATTCGTCTGCGTCACATCATCGTCAATGGTGGCAGGCATATCGGACGCGTCATAACCTAAATCAAAATATCTGTAGTGACGTTTACATGTTGAATAATGTGTGTGCACGCCGTGTTTTGTAACTAATTTACGTTTTTTCATATAGTTCAATAATTGTCACCCTGTAAAATAAAGGTAGAAGTCTTAACCTGCTTTCATATTTTTCTTGATAAACCGATGCTCTGTTTATTTTAAAACTAGATTTAACAACTCATCTTTAGCCAAAGGCATAAGCTGACTGCCTAAATTTTTAACATAATCGAACTATACTGTTCCCTATTTCATCACTGAATATTATAGCAAATGCACGTAATATTTCCAGGTTTCGCGGACTCTTCTTTGTTTTCCTGTAAAGACTTAAGACAGTCGCCTGGTATACTTCTTATAACGGAATATTTCTCACTCTCTTCCTTAATCGTCATTCAAGAGCTCTGACTTTTACTGCGGCTTCCTTTATTTCGTCTCTATCACGTTCGGATTTCTCCATGTTTGCCTCTTAAAGAAACAGAATTCCAAATATTAAAGTTTGTTTGATATTTATTTTGTCCGTTACAGCCCGAATTGCTTAGACCTTGGTAGTTTAACATCTCCATTGTTATTATTGGTAGTGTAACATATCCACTGTTATTACTGTACGTGGGCTGGACATTGGCAGACCCTACAGTATAGATGATGTTCGGATTGTGGGGCGCTTAATTGCGCGGGTATCAGCCCCCGTAAAAATTCCCAATCTTTGCAGAGTCCAGTCTCGTCAATTTCACAAACGATGATGATATGATGAGGACAACACAAACACCCAGTTCCCAGGCGAAGAAAATCCCCAACCCGGTCGGGCATCGAACCCGGGACCCCGTGATTCCAGAGGCAGCAACGTTAGCCAGTAGACCACGAGCTGCGGATCCTTACAATATACAGATTAATACCAGTTGTGTCTAAGGTAATAATGCTTTCTTACAAGCAGAACAAAGTACTCCAAATTTCGAGCACTGAAAATCCCACTAGCACGTTTTGATCAAAGTATCCAGACACTCCCAAAAACATACGTTTTTTATATTAGGTGCATTGTGCTGCCACCTACTGCCAGGTACTCCTCATTAGTCATTAGACATCGTGAAACAGCAGAATGGGGAGCTCCGCGGAAATCACGGACTTCGAATGTGATCAGCTTATTGGGTGTCACTTGTGCCATACGTCTGTACGAGAGATTTCCACACTCCTAAACATTCCTAGGTCCACTGTTTCCGATAGTGATCCGGAAACGTGAAGGGACACGGACATCACAAAAGCCTACAGGCCGACCTCGTCTGTTGACTGACAGAGTTCAAAAATGGTTCAAATGGCTCTGACACTATGGGACTTAACATCTGTGGTCATCAGTCCCCTAGAACTTAGAACTACTTAAACCTAACTAACCTAAGGACATCACACACATCCATGCCCGAGGCAGGATTCGAATCTGCGACCGTAGCAGTCGCGCAGTTCCGAACTGAGCGCCTAGAACCGCTAGACCACCGCGGCCGGCGACTGACGGAGTCCTCCAACCGTTGAAGAGGGTCGTAATGTGTAATAGGCAGACATCTATCCAGACCATCACACATGAATTCCAAACTGCATCAGTATCCACTGCAAGTACTGTGACAGGCGGGAAGTGAGAAATTTGGAATTCATGGTCGAGCGGATGCTCATAAGCCAAAACTCGCGCTGGTAATTGCAAAAAGACGCCTCGCTTGGTGTAAGGAGCGTAAACAATGGACGAATGAACAATGGAGAAACGTTTTGTGCAATGACGAATAACGGTACACAATGTGGCGATCCGATGGCAGGGTGTGGGTACGGCGAATGCCCGGTGAACATCATCTGCCAGCGTGTGTAGCACCAACAGTAAAATTCGGAGGCGGTGGTGTTATCGCGTGGTCGTGTTTTTCATGGAGGGAGGCTTGCAACCCTTGTTGTTTTTCATGGAACTACCACAGCACAGGCCTACATTGATGTTTTAAGCATCTTTCGACATGATCGTGCACCTGTTCAAAATGCACGGCCTGTGGCGGAGTGGTTACACGACAATAACATCCCTGTAATGGACTGGGCTGCAGAGTCCTGACCTGAATCCTACAGAACTCCTTCGGGAAGTTTTGGAACGCCTCACCAACCGACATCGATACCACTCTTCAGTGCAGCAGTCTATACCTACATCTACATGATTACTCGAACCACAATCATACTATCTCTCTACTATTCCACTCCCTAGCAGCGCGCGGGAAAAACGAACATCTAAACCTTTCTGTTCGAGCTCTTATTTCTCTTATTTTATTTTGATGATCACTCCTACCGATGTAGGTTGGGATCAACAAAATATTTTCGCATTCGGAAGAGAAATTTGGTGACTGAAATTTCGTAAGAAGATCTCGCCGCGACGAAAAACGTCTTTGCTGTAATGACTTCCATCCCAATTCGCGTATCATATCTGCCACACTCTCTCCCCTATTACGTGATAATACAAAACAAGCTGCCCTTTTTTGCACCCTTTCGATGTCCTCCGGCAATCCCACCTGGTAAGGATCTCACGCTGCGCAGCAATATTCTAATAGAGGACGAACGAGTGTAGTGTAAGCTGTCTCTTTAGTGGACTTGTTGAATCTTCTAAGTGTCCTGCCAATGAAACGCAACCTTTTGCTCGCCTTCCGCTCAATAATATCTATGTGGTCTTTCCAACTGAAGTAGTTCGTAATTTTAACACCCAGGTACTTAGTTGAATCGACAGCCTTGAGAATTGTACTATTTATCGAGTAATCGAATTCCAACGGATTTCTTTTGGAACTCATGTGGATCACCTCACACTTTTCGTTATTTAGTGTCAACTGCCACCTACCACACCATACAGCAATCTTTTCTAAATCGCTTTGCCACTGATACTGGTCTTCGGATGACCTTACTAGACGGAAAATTACTGCATCATCTGCGAACAACCTAAGAGAACTGCTAAGATTGTCACCCAGGTCATTTATATAGATTAGGAACAGCAGACGTCCCAGGACGCTTCCCTGGGGAACACCTGATATCACTTCAGTTTTACTCGATGATTTGCTGTCTATTACTACGAACTGCGTCCTTCCTGACAGGAAATCACGAATCCAGTCGCACAACTGAGACGATACCCCATAGGCCCGCAGCTTGATTAGAAGTCGCTTGTGAGGAACGATGTCAAAAGCTTTCCGGAAATCTAGAAATACGGAATCAACTTGAGATCCCCAGTCGATAGCGGCCATTACTTCGTGAGAATAAAGAGCTAGCTGCGTTGCACAAGGACGATGTTTTCTGAAACCATGCTGATTACGTATCAATAGATCGTTCCCTTCGAGGTGATTCATAATGTTTGAATACAGTATATGCTCCAAAACCCTACTGCAAACCGACGTCAATGATATAGATCTGTAGTTCGATTGATTACTACTACTACCCTTCTTAAAGACTGGTGCGACCTGCGCAATTTTCCAATCTGTAGGTACAGATCTATCGGTGAGCGAGCGGTTGTATATGAGTGCTAAGTAGGGAGCTATAGTATCAGCGTAATCTGAAAGGAACCTAATCGGTATACAAACTGGACCTGAGTCTAGCCCGTATCAAGCGATTTGAGTTGCCCCTAAGGTATCTACTTCTAAGAAACTCATGCTAGCAGATGTTCGTGTTTCAAATTCTGGAATATTCCATTCGTCTTCCCTGGTAAAGGAATTTCGGAAAACTGCGTTCAATAACTCCGCTTTAGCGGCACAGTCGTCGGTAACAGTACCATCGGCACTGCGCAGCGATGGTATTGACTGCGTCTTGCCGCTTGTGTACTTTACATACGACCAGAATTTCTTCGGATTTTCTACCAAATTTCGAGACAATGTTTCATTGTGGAACCTATTAAAGGCATCTCACATCGAAGTCCGTGCCAAATTTCGCGCGTCTGTAAACTTTAGCCAATGTTCGGGTTTTCGCGTTCTTCTGAACTTCGCATGCTTTTTCCGTTGCCTCTGCAACAGCGTTCGGACCTGTTTTGTGTACCAAGGGGGATCCGTTCCATCTGCAGGTGAGGTATGAATCTCTCAATTGCTGTTGCTACTATATCTTTGAATTTGAGCCACATCTCGTCTACATTTGCATAGTCAGTTCGGAAGGAATGGAGATTGTCTTTTAGGAAGGCTTCTAGTGACAATTTATCCGCTTTTTTAAATAAAATTATTTTGCGTTTGTTTCTGATGGATTTGGAAGAAACGGTATTGAACCTAGCTACAACGACCTTGTGATCACTAGTCCCTGTATCAGTCATGATGCTCTCTATCAGCTCTGGATTGCTTGTGCCTAAGAGGTCAAGTGTGTTTTCGCAACCATTTACAATTCGCGTGGGTTCGTGAACTAACTGCTCGAAATAATTTTCGGAGAAAGCATTTAGGACAATCTCGGAAGATGTTTTCTGCCTACCACCGGTTTTGAACAAGTATTTTTGCCAACATATCGAGGGAAGGTTGAAGTCCCCACCAACTATAACCGTATGAGTGGGATATTTATTTGTTACGAGACTCAAACTTTCTCTGAACTGTTCAGCAACTGTATCATCGGAGTCTGGGGGTCGGTAGAAGGAGCCAGTTATTAACTTAGTTCGGCTGTTAAGTATAACCTCCACCAATCCCAATTCGCACGGAATATCTACTTCGACTTCACTATAAGATAAACCACTACTGACAGACACAAACACTCCACCACCAATTCTGCCTAATCTATCTTTCCTGGACACCGTCTGAGACTTCGTAGCCGGCCGAAGTGGCCGAGCGGTTCTACGCGCTGCAGTCTGGAACCGCGAGACCGCTACGGTCGCAGGTTCGAATCCTGCCTCGGGCATGGCTGTGTGTGATGTCCTTAGGTTAGTTAGGTTTAACAAGTTCTAAGTTCTAGGGGACTAATGAACTCAGAAGTTGAGTCCCATAGTGCTCATATCCATTTGAACCATTTGAGACTTCGTAAAAATTTCTGCAGAACTTATTTCAGGCTTTAGCCAGCTTTCTGTACCTATAACGATATCAGCTTCTGTGCTTTCTATTAGCGCTTGAAGCTGAGGGACTTTTCCAGCGCAACTACAACAATTTACAACTATAATTCCGACTGTTCCTTGATCCAAGCACGTCCTGTATTTGCCATGCACCCATTGACATTGCAGCCCACCCCGTACTTTCCCGAGGCCTTCTAACCTAAAAAACCGCTCAGTCCACGCCACACAGCCTCCGCTACCCGTGTAGCCGCCAGCTGAGTGTAGTGAACTCCTGACCTATTCAGCGGAATCCGAAACCCCACCACCCTATGGCGCAAGTCAAGGAATCTGCAGCCAACACGGTCGCAGAACCGTCTGAGCCTCTGATTCAGACCCTCCACCCGGCTCTGCACCAGAGATCCGCAGACGGTTCTGTCGACGATGCTGCAGATGGTGAGCTCTGCCTTCATCTCGTAAGCAAGACCGGCAGCCTTCACCAAATCAGATAGCCGCTGGAATCCAGAGAGAAGAATGGGTTGCCATTCCCTAAGAAACCTTCCAGCACCTGACCGAACATATGCCTGCGAGAGTGGATGCTGTCATCAAGGCTAAGGGTGGGGCAACACCGTACTAAATTCCAGCATTACCGATGGGGGCGCCACGAACTTGTAAGTCATTTTCAGGCAAATCCCCGATACTTTTGATCACATAGTGTAACTTGTTGCCACTCCGAAACGCACTGATGGTTTGGCACGAAACAGCGGGAGTGTTCTTGTTCCTCCATAGTTCACTAGAGTTTGAATCCAAATCTTGTCCGATACAATCAACTGTCAGACCAACGCCGGTTCGAGGACTTTTTCAAAAAAGCGACTTATCATTAGGCGCCCCTCTTTTCTCTTGCCTACTGATTACGCATTGCGTATAAATCTTGCACTTGGGCGCCCCTAGCGCCCATGTCAATTTGGAGAGGCGGGGCTTAACCCAGAACTTCTCCTGCTGTCAGATATTCTCCAAACATTAGAGAGGGGTGGGGGTGGGGGGGTGGGGGGGGGGTAGGAAATAACTCTGAGTTTTGGAAACTTCGCTAAGGCTCTTGAAATATTAGTGAATCGATTAGATGAAATGCAGTGTTTTCCTTTAAATTGCAGATATACTTCATCAGGGCCATCAATTTTACACCTAGAGCTGTACAAGCCCTTATTCTGAGAAAAAGAAGCACCAAGACACAAGTAGCCAATAGGACAGTCAAAGCGTTCCTTATTCGGTTTAACGTTCTGTCGACATCTCGAGATTCACGCACTCACACTTGTGCATGGCTTTTATTTTATTCAGCTTGTTTTTTTGCTGTGCCTTACTTTTTATGTTCATCACTTTCGAGCAATATCGAGTTTCCGCTGCCACAGGTAAGCCATGAAAATTTGTTAGGGCCAGTTTTACATCACAGTCAGGACAACAAGATCATTCATATTTAGACGCTGCATTTTAAAATTACTACCAGTTTCAGATTTGGTAATTTGAAGTGCAGATTTCACTTCTTATGCCGAGTTTTTCATTCTTACAGTGCAGTGCTACATTCGCATGAGTATCATTTAGTATTTGTAAATTTATTGAGTCAATTTGCATCTGTAAATTTATGAGGTGTTATGAGAAAAGTATTTTGGACAGTTATTTTTTCAAAAGTGTAGCATTTTTATTGTTAGCTTTGCGTGTTGGAACTACAAGTCACGAACTGTGACGTCACGCAGTGTAGCACTATCCACTGCACTGCACAATACATGCACAGCTTCTTTAGTTTACAGGTTTATATTTTCTGACTATTTCGGTAAAAGTTGACTCAAATACAGTTTCGCAGTTTTAGACTGATTTTGCGTCTCATTTCGTCAGATAGCGTTTTCGTAATTACGCTACTTGTATTGTTCAGGACGACAACACAGACACACGAGATAGCTAAAGAACAGGGAAACAGTTCAGTTAAGTACAGTTCAGATCCGTGTAGTTCATAACATTAAACATTTACACGATGCACGATCACATACCGCATATGACTGTATCTTGGTGAGTAGCTGACGGTGTGGAGAGTGTCGAACGTCTTTCTAAAATCAGATCCCTGTCACCCATTGTTAGCAAGACGTCGAAGATGAATTAAGCGAGCTGTGTTTCACATACGTAGCTTTTTTTCTGACTTCCTGAGAGAAGCTTGTTTTCATCCAGGAAGTCAAACATTTTGAGCTCAGGTGTAGAGACAGCGCTATCCTAACGGAGAGACAGCCTTCACTGTGCGGAGACTGGGGTAACGGAATGCGTACCTTGTGGATGCCGCCACCGCGTCACGGTCACCACCTGCCGTGTTCGCTGAAGCCACGGCCATCGCAGGAGCTTTGCGCTCCACTTGATAGAAATTGCGTTCTGAGCTGCTGGGCAGCAAATGCAGTGACGCGCCTGCAAGGCTCGCTACTGCTACCGTCCGGAAGATTTGTCCTGGGATTTCACGCTTTGATTAGAAGTTGGTTCGGGCAAGCGATGCAGGGGAAAGACTTCAAAATGGCAGATAAAGATAACAACGGGCGAACTCTGATCTACACTACTGGCCTTTAAAATTGCCACACCAAGAAGAAATGCAGATGATAAACAGGTATTCATTGGACAAATACATTATACTAGACCTGACATGTGAGTACATTTTCACGCAGTTTGGGTGCATAGATCCTGAGAAATCAGTACCCACAACAATCACCTCTGACCGTAATAACGGCCTTGATACGCTGGCGTGTACAGGTACAGCTGCCCATGCAGCTTCAACACGATACCACAGTTCATCAAGAGTAGTGACTGGCGTATTGTGATGAGCCAGTTGCGGTGGCCACCATTGACCAGACGTTTTCAATTTGTGAGAGATCTGGAGAATGTGTTAGCCAGGGCAGCAGTCGAACATTTTTCTGTAACCAGAAGAGCCCTACAGGAATGGCAACATGCGGTCATGCATTATCCTGCTGAAATGTAGCGTTTCGCAGGGATCGAATGAAGGGTAAAGCTACGTGTCGTAACACATCTGAAATGTGACGTCCACTGTTCAAAGTGCCGTCAATGCGAACAAGAGGTGGCCGAGAGGTGTAACCAATGGCACCCCATACCATCTAGCAGGGTGATACGCCAGTATGGCGATGACGAATACACGCTTCCAATGTACGTTCACCGCGATATCGCCAAACACGGATGCGACAATCATGATGCTGTAAACAGAACCTGGATTCATCCGAAAAAATGACGTTTTACCATTCGTGCACCCAGATTCGTCGTTGAGTACACCATCGCAGGCGCTCCTGTGTGTGATGCAGCGTCAAGGGTAACCGCAGCCATGGTCTGCGAGCTGATAGTCCATGCTGCTGTAAACGTCGTGGAAGTGGTCGTGCAGATGGTTGTCTTGCAAACTTTCCATCTGTTGACTCAAGGGTCGAGACGTGGCTGCACGATCCGTTACAGCCTTCCGGATATGATGCCTGTCATCTCGGCTGATAGCGATATGAGGCCGTTGGGATCCATCACGGCGTTCCGTATTACCCTCCTGAAAATACTGATTCCATATTCTGCTAAAGTCATTGGATCTCGACCAACGCGAGCACCAATATCACGATACTATAAACCGCAATCGCTATAGTCTACAATCCGACCTTTATCAAAGTCGGAAACGTGATGGTACGCATTTCTCCTCCTTACACGAGGCATCAGCAACGCCGGTCAACTGCTGTATGTGTTTGAGATAGCGGTTGGAAACTTCCCTCACGTCAGCAGGTTGTAGGTGTGGGCCCGGCGTCAATTATGTGAATGCTCTGAAAAGCTAATCATCTGCATATCACAGCATCTTCTTCCTGTCGGTTAATTTCGCGTCTGTAGCACGTCAGCCGGCCGCGGTGGCCGTCCGGTTCTTGGCACTGCAGTCCGGAACCGCGGGACTGCTACGGTCGCAGGTTCGAATCCTGTCTCGGGCATGGATGTGTGTGAAGTCCTTAGGTTAGTTAGGTTTAAGTAGTTCTAAGTTCTAGGGGACTGATGACCTAAGATGTTAAGTCGCATAGTGCTTAGAGCCATTTGAACTTTTTTTTTTTTTTTTTTTTTGTAGCACGCCATCTTCGTGGTGTAGCAATTTTAATTGGCAGTAGTGCTGTAGTACTAATGTAGGTCTACCGTGGTTCGTTTGAACTACGACAGGCGAACTGTGGGACATCTGGACACAGGCCGTTGGAATAAGCCACCACAATGCTCTTTTTACAGTACATGCGTAGGGGGATGCATAGAAGAAACGTTATAGTGAACTTTTCAGAAGTTGGTGGTTGGTGCCTGAGGACGTGCTGAATTACGTGTCCCCACGGCATCCCACACTTGCTCGATACAATTTAAGTAGTAGGTGGAAACGACAAGCCACTTCACTCGCGAAATATCCTCTCGTTCCAAGAGCTCCTCTGTGTGCACTGTTCGATGAGGTCGCACGTTGCCATACATAAAGATCAAGTCAGGGCCTAATGCATCCGCTGAAAATACGCATATGGGGAAAGAGTATTGTGTCACAAAAATTTTGACCGGACAACTGCCCGAAGACCTGGAGATCAGTATGCCTGTGCAACATTCTGCCTTCCCGGCGGAGGTTCGAGTCCTCCCTTCGGCATGGGTGTGTGTGTTTGTCCTTTGGATACTTTAGGTTAAGTAGTGTGTAAGCTTAGGGACTGATGACCCTAGCAGTTAAGTCCCATAAGATTTCACACACATACAAACATTTTTTTTCTGCCTCCCCACGCCATAACACCTGAAGCACCTGAACGACCATATTCGACAATGTTGGACATACTTTCATAAGGCGAAAGGTAGGAACACATAATGCACCCAGAAGCACTGAACGCATATATTCTATGTGTGATTCAAGTTTCAGACAATAATGTCCATTGATAGTGGCACGTTTTGTGAAAGTTACTTTCAACCTTATGTTTTGGACACCAGTGTATTTTTAATCCATTATCACAAATTTCTACGAATTATTTACGTCACTAAATCTGACAAATGGCGGTCTGAGCCAAGACACAGCACAGTACCAACACGTTTTTTTCTGAGATTAAACGCCTTGACTTGATGGTTGTCATAAGTCGCTTTTCACTGCAAAAACCAATATATGCTGAACAGTACTTCCACCTCCTCGTTCAACGAAGGACTTAGAGGAAGGAAATTTGAGTCCTTTAACGTTACCTTTATGGTCTTGTTCCTATGGACCTGGAGGCTGATGATACCGCCAGAGTATAGTGCTTTGGCGTCACCACCCACAGTAAATGTATTCAGCAATATGCTCGTTCTACAACTAGGCTGAACGTACGTATTTGCGTATTTGGAAATGTCCACGCTATATGAACAAATAAGTAAAAGATTGAAGTAACATGTCGGAAGTATTTGTGTGTCAATGAGAAAACACTTACCTCAATGTGCCGAGGACTATCAAATTCTAGGAGAAATATCCGTACTACAGTGAGTCCAAAGTTGTTGGCTATTTGAGAAATTCTTAAATTTTGATAAATTAGTGTCCTATTTTTGCTTGTGTTTCTCATTCTACGAGGAGAAAGTAGTGCATCGCAGTTTTTTGTTCAACAGTTCTTTATTGAACATAATGAGAATTATGCACACGGAAGAATGAAATTTTATTTACACACCCTATTTTTCCACGTAATCTCCACCGCTCTATGGCCTTCTCCCGGCGTGAAACAAGTGTGCGTATGCCCTGTCAGTCGAATTCTTGTCCCGGTGGCGGAACCAGTGCTTCACTGGGTGCATCAACTCCTCATCGTCCTCAAAATGTCTTCCACTGCCGGCTCCTGTAGCCGAGCGGTTCTAGGTACTTCAGCCCGGAACCGCGCTGCTGCTACGGTCGCAGGTTCGAATCCTGCCTCGGGCATGGATGTGTTTGATGTCCTTAGGTTAGTTAGGTTTAAGTAGTTCTAAGTTCTAGGAGACTGATGACCTCAGATGTTTTGTCTCATAGTGCTCAGAGCCTTTTGAACTATTTTAACAAAAGAGCTGGTCCTCTAATGATTTGTGGCGAGGACGATACATCATAAGCTAGCCTTCTGAGTAATTACGAAACTCCTAAAGTCCTTGGACGATAAAGAGGGAAAGTGGTAGCGGAGGAGAGGGAAGGTAGCGCTAGAATGGAAAACTGAAGACAAATTTGGGATCTAAGACGATGCTGCGGAAATCCTTCAAATGAAAGTATGTTTTTTGGAATGAAGTCTGACGTTCAAAATACCTCTTAAACTGTTACGGAATCAGGACGGATTTAATAGTCATCCAAGTTGCGTGACCCATAGAGCAGTGTTAAGAGGCTCCATTTATTCCTTAATTAGGCTGCATTTATTAATCTATCACGATCACCTCACGCGTCTATTGACATTTATCAAGTAATCGATATTTCTACTTACGGATGACAGACTCTCTATATTTTTTTCAGTGAAAAATCCCATTGTATAAAGGATCATCGAAGTGTTACAGTCACGCAAGAAGGCCATAAGGCTAATCTGGCATGAGTGAAATCACACTGTCGGATCACCGGCAATGAACCTGTTGACCACTTAGTCAAAGAAGCTGCTATGACAGGACACACCGCCTGGACTGCAGTCTCAAGTAAAGATCACCGCTATGCACCACACATGGTCAAGACAGAAGACGCTACTGTCTGGAACCGCGCGACCGCTACGGTCGCAGGTTCGAATCGTGTCTCGGGCATGGACGTGTGTAATGTCCTTAGGTTAGTTAGGTTTAAGTAGTTCTAAGTTCTAGGGGACTGATGACCTCAGCAGTTAAGTCCCATAGAGCTCAGAGCCATTTTTTAGAAGGCTGGCAATGGAAAAGAGAGGAAACAACACCCAAATGTAAGAAGTACTCAACAATTCACTCGTTGCTCCCCTATCCCACGAAATCCCGTGTCTAGGCACCTCCTTTCTGTAATATCCAGACTCAAACTGAACAATGCATATTTCCGTAAACATCTTCACAAGCTGAACTTCCTTATACACTTCTCTGCTCCTATGGAAAAGAAAAGGACACAGATCATTTTTTATGTAGATATCGCAGATTACGTTGTAGTATTGAAGCATTTTTTTTTATAAGCCCTTGTGAAGCTTGGTCGTCCCTTACCAACCTGTGCGATGTCAACACAGGCTCGTAGAGGTTTCAAAGCGATGCACAGCTTCACTGTTGCCGCACTGCAGGTATGTGCTTCTAACGTCAACAGATAACTGAATGTGCAAAAACGTTGCACCACACTCGAATTTATAATCAACACCTCTAACTTTGTATATTCTGCCTACAACGTCTCTCTCTCTATCTCTCTCCCTCCCCCTGCACGTGTGTGTGTGTGTGTGTGTGTGTGTGTGTGTGTGAGGGAACTGATAAATAAATTTTTTAACAGTACTGTATGTAGTTATGTAGGAATAATGTAGCTGAAGGATGTAAAATAAAGACCAATAAATTAAAATGAAAACCAGTGATTAATGTTCACAAATAACTTACACAACGAGGCGCATGTGAAGTAAACGACGCGACGGGGCCATGTCATGTAAAATAATCAGAATGAAAATTTGGGAACCTCAGATCCTGATCTCGGAGACGTTTGAAACCTTCATTCTTTTATTACGTCCGCTTTTTGCGAACGAACTGTTTCATGTTGCATCTTAGGCGCAACTGTGTTTTGACCTTGATCCTTGTGCTTATGCTGTGACAAGTAACCGATAAACTTAATTGCAATGGGGAAGTCGTTCACTGCAGACATTTTCCTACGGTCTGCCGGAAAAGGGTTTTTACGACCTCTGACTCAAAAGAATCAAGAGTGATGATGCACAGTCGCATACTTACCAGACACACTTAATGAACGATGGTCACGAACAGAATTGGAGCCATTTGAGCCCACGCACGTCTGTATTCATTTCCTACACTTCTCAATACATTTCTGCATACCGTTTTCCGCGAGTCTCTACAGAAGGATCGCCGTTTTTGTCTTTGACTGAAGCGCAAGAGCACGTCTTCAGAAAATACTGCTGGTTTAGCTGCCCTGAATTAATCGAGTTTTATGAGGCATATAACGGCGAGAGGACACGATTCAAGATCGTAAAACGACAAATATTCCATTAGGAATACGTGCAGCACCGTTTCTTTTTAGTGATTTATTTTGCCTGCGGACGCATAACTGCAGGAAGATCTTGTAAGCTTTTACGTGGCCCATAAACGGACTGTCTAAGGGT
Organism: Schistocerca gregaria; assembly: GCF_023897955.1. Taxonomy (NCBI): domain Eukaryota; kingdom Metazoa; phylum Arthropoda; class Insecta; order Orthoptera; family Acrididae; genus Schistocerca; species Schistocerca gregaria. Next base: position 315,471,917 of record NC_064924.1, on the reverse strand, counting down.
TCGTAGTCTGGCGGCTAGCATAGCTGCTTCTACATCATGGGTCCATAGTTCGATTCGAGACCGAATCGAAAATTTACTCAACTAGGGAAGTGGGTGTTTGTGTTGTCCTAGTCATTTCATCTCATATTTATCACAGAGATACGCAAGTCGCTGTCGTGGATCAAACAGGCGGGCGAACACGGTCACAAGGTGTCTCGCAGCCAATAATGCCATAACATCATTGCAGTCCAACAAACTCTCGCAAAGTTGGCCACAGTTATTGTCTTCGATGACCTCGCTATCGACGCTTTTAAATCTGGACTTAGTTAAGCTTTATTCAATTCTCAGTGCTCCCGAAAAATAGTGTTTTGCTCCTGTTCAGTATTTCAGTATCGCATTACGTTTTAAACATTCAACGGTGTTTGCCGAAGATGGAAGTACGTTTGAAGAACGAGTCGAAGGAATTTTAATTTTTTTTGTCAGCCTTGGGTCACACTAAGGGCGTCATTATCGGTTTCGACTTCTTAGCACGCTATTACAGACGTTAAAGTAACCTCTGGCGTGCCACAGGGGGGCGTTATGGGACCATTGCTTTTCACAATATATATAAATGACCTAGTAGATAGTGTCGGAAGTTCCATGCGGCTTTTCACGGATGATGCTGTAGTATACAGAGAAGTTGCAGCATTAGAAAATTGCAGCGAAATGCAGGAAGATCTGCAGCGGATAGGCACTTGGTGCAGGGAGTGGCAACTGACCCTTAAGATAGACAAATGTAATGTATTGCGAATACATAGAAAGAAGGATCCTTTATTGTATGATTATATGATAGCGGAACAAACATTGGTAGTAGTTACTTCTGTAAAATATCTCGGAGTATGCGTGCGGAACGATTTGAAGTGGAATGATCACATAAAATTAATTGTTGGTAAGGCGGGTACCAGGTTGAGATTCATTGGGAGAGTCCTTAGAAAATGAAGTCCATCAACAAAGGAGGTGGCTTACAAAACACTCGTTCCACTTATACTTGAGTATTGCTCATCAGTGTGGGATCCGTACCAGATCGGGTTGACGGAGGAGGTAGAGAAGATCCAAAGAAGAGCGGCGCGTTTCGTCACAGTGTTATTTGGTAACCGTGATAGCGTTACGGAGATGTTTAACAAACTCAAGTGGAAAACTCTGCAAGAGAGGCGCTCTGCATCGCGGTGTAGCTTGCTCGCCAGGTTTCGAGAGGGTGCGTTTCTGGATGAGGTGTCGAATATATTGCTTCGCCCTACTTATACCTTCAGTGGTGATCACGAATGTAAAATTAGAGAGATTAAAGTGAGCACGGAGGCTTTCAGACAGTCGTTCTTTCCGCGAACCATACGAGACTGGAACAGGAAAGAGAGGTAAAGACAGTGGCACTTAGTGCCCGCCGCCACACACCGTTGAGTGGCTTGCGGAGTATAAATGTAGATGTAGATGTTTTATCAAATGATGTGTTTAGAAAGAAAGAAAAAGGTACCGTAGTAAAACACTGGGATACTAAATTACAAATCAGACTACCTTCCATACACAACGACAGGAACTTCAGTACACTCCCAGTTTGGTAGATAATTTCTTTTTCTAGTGTTGTAATACTGCCCCAGCAGTAACACTGGTTCCCATCAGATCATCGAAGTTGAGCGCTGTCGGACTTGCGTAGGGCTTGGATGGGTGAACGTCCAGGCCTGGCGAGCGCTGTTGGGTAGCGGGGTGCACTCAGCCCTTGTAGGCCAGTTGGGGAGCTACTTGGCTTATAAGTAGCGGTCCCAGTCACGAAAGCTGACAAAGGCTTGGAGAGCGGTGTGCTGGCCACATACCCATACATATCCGGATTCATTGACGCCTGTTGCCTTAGCATGACGTGGTTATCGGTCGGTACCGTTGGGCGTTCCGAGGCCTGTTCGGACGGAGCAGACTTTTATTTTAGAGTATTTTAATATTCCCCATTTTCCTTTTTTCCCAAACGGATCATTTGCTGATGGATACTATAAAGTGATGATGATGAGGTCCCATACTCGGAGGAGCGTAGGGGACGATGCGGGAGACCCGCACCACAGTACTAGTCAAGGTCCCACTGGAGGTGGTTTGCCACTGCCTTCCTCCGACCGTAACGGGGATTAATGATGATGATGATGACGACACAACAACACCCAGTCACCTCGAGGCAGGAAAAATCCCTCACCCCGCCGGGAATCGAACCTGGAACCCCGTGCGTGGGAAGGGAGAACGCTACCGCAAGACCACGAGCTGCGGACGGTACTATAAAGTAGTCTTCGGTAATTATCATAGGTGGATTGTAAGGTGTGGTGTTACGTATCATCCCAGTAGAGTGATGTATAGGACTAAGTTTACTTCGCCGACGAATGCTGCTTGCGAACTATAAAACGACATAATAATTTAACATTTAGGAGAGTGCAACTGTTGTACGCTTTTTATATGAACTTTTCATTTGGCGAGCCATCCCGAGATACGATGTGTGTCTTCAAGGAGGGACGAGGCTCGCATTAATTTTGCAATTGAAGGTAACTAAGAGGGCGTTTATGTGTGCCCCGTGGGTCGTCACCCCAGGTCGGAGGTCGGAGAAGCACATTGCGCCTTAAAGAGGGCCACCGACGACAATGTGGAAAGCGATTCACCGAAATAAAAGAATATATTTTAAGTTTATCTCACGTTCTTCACATATATCGATCTGCTAAGTTGATATTCATATTGATATTCTGAGGGATAACAGAGATTGTAATGCTCTCGGAGAAAGAACTGTTAATCGTGAAGAGAACTGTATAATACTCCTATTGCAACAATACACGTCACATCGATTGGAGAAGTGCCGTACTGATTTACGCAGTTGCATATTTTACTAAGTTCTATATTTCGCCAGCCTCTGTGGCCGAGCGGTTCTAGGCGCTTCAGTCCGGTACCACGCCGCTGCTACGGTCGCAGGTTCGAATCCTTGGATGTGTGTGATGTCCTTAGGTTAGTTAGGTTTAAGTAATTCTAAGTCTAGGGGACTAACGAATTCAAAATGGCTCTGAGCGCTATGGGACTTAAGTTCTGAGGTCATCAGTCCCCTAAAACTTAGAACTACTTAAACCTAACTAACGCAAGGACATCACACACATCCGGTCGCGCGGTTCCAGACTGAAGCGCCTAGAACCGCTCGGCCACCACGGGCGGCGGGACTGACATCAGATGTTAAGTCCCATAGTGCTTAGAGCCATTTGAACCATTTCCATACTTCCAGTATCTACTGCAGAAACGGAAGAAAAAGTACTAGGGTTTTAATATCCACGTTCACAAATAAATATAAAGGTGAGCTAAATAATATAAAATAATTACAGCTCAAGTGGGAATTAAATATGATCATCTGGACCATTGCAAAGGGTGCTTTTCACATAATGTCTATTCGGACGTTACTATGAAACGTAAGTCAGTGTAGCCTTTGACTGACTTTTTTCGGAATCTAAATCCAGAAATAGTGAAATCTGTATAGTAGATTGTTTGCATGTAGGTCTTATGTACACAACAGGCTAAGGCACTTGGCTCCTCAGCTGCCACGAATCACGAGTGGATTTGTATACTTAAAACCTGGGAAATAATCGTCTGGAAACCATAGCCTTTATTTTCACTTGAGTTACTTGAGCATTCACGGAGCTATCCGGCTGTAGCTTCTTCCATACGAAACCAAAATGATGCAGATAAATTTCCTATTTTTGCTAAATGTTCAGATTTGTGTGAATTCCTAAGGGACCAAACTGCTGAGGTCATCGGTCCCTACACTTACACACTACTTAAACCAACTTATGCTAATAACAACAAACACAACCATACCAGAGGGAGGACTCGAACCTCCGGCGGAAGAGTCTATTTTTGCGAAACTTGGGGGCTTGCTGAAAAGTAATCTTGCATGTGAAACCTCTTACAGCTCTTTAAATAAAACAAACGTTATTAACATTCTACATCTTTATTCTTCCTGTCTACGTATTTCTTAAGATAGACATCCTGCAACGAATACACTTCTCCCAACGAGAGACAGTCTGCTGATGCCGTCACTGTAGAATGTTTGATTTTGTTGACTGAAGAACAACCTCATCTCTGCTTGGACTATTTCATCATTATCGAGGTGAAGTCCTCGAGGGTATTCTGTAAGGTTTTGAAACAAATGAAAATCGAATGTGAGATTGCATAGAAGTTGATCGATGACAGTGAAGCCAAGGTGTCGAACTGTTGCAGATGTCGCAGCGCTCGTGTGTGGTGTGGTGGCATTGTTATCCTAAAGGAGAGGGTGCTCCATGTGTAGACGAACTCTTCGAATTCGAACCTGGATTACAGCACGCTGTTTCTCACGCACCGACATAGTTAAAGTACACACTGCCATGTTACACACGCACTACTATTCGGAGCCCGGTAACGGCAGACGGATGCAAATATGTAGACGTGAGGAATAAGAATATGGAATGTTAATGACGTTTGTTTTGTTTAAAAGCCTTTAAGAATTTTCGCATAAAAAATTCAGAGGCATTTTTTTCATCATGCTCTCGTAATCATTACTGCAGAGGTACCAAGGTTCTATTATTAATTAATTATATCAAAATATCGTGTGAATTTTTGAAAATACATAATGAGCGGGGAGGGGGCACGATAACACGTTGTACCAAACATTATACTGGGAGACTTTGAGAGATAGTTCTGTGATGTCAGTACGTTATGGTATAAGGATACTATAGAGTATGTTATTATCTACTAGTTATATAGCTATATGTAGCTAAGCTAATGGAGATTTTTGACTCACGCTAGATGGATTCGTATGTATCATAAAGTAATACATTATAGCTGATCAATTGATTACTCTCTCGCTGCAGTAGTTGCTCAATGAGAGGACCAAGTTTTCTACAACTCTTGTGTAAGTGCGTCACTCCCAGGGAAGTGTTAGTGTGTGCGACCGTCCTGGTTGTATCAGTGTTCTGTGCACTTTCGAGCGGAGACAGTACCGACGTAATTATTCAGCAGGGTTTATGGACGTACTGTACTATAACTGGACTGTCACCGAGTGACAAACTACACGTTTAAAAAAAATAGTTATCAAGTTACTCGTTGATAAGCTATATAATAAGGTATATAAAAACATGTTGCCCCAGCATTGTCTAACATCCTTTGCACGTGTGAAGTAACACGAGCGTTTTTTAACAATGTAGACAGTTAAATCTTTCATTCTAGAGAGCCACAGGAAATGAATGCACTTGGGGAAGGGAGAGAAATCGACTATTTGCGGAATCACCTGCCGGATTAAAACCATGTGCTGAGTTTTGAAATTCTTAGAGGGGCAACGGTCAAGGCTTCACGGATTGGCAACGCTTTCTATGCGGAGAGCACCTCGTATCTTCGAACTCATATAGGTACAACTCATTCTTCATCCAAATCTTGTCAGCCACAGGTGTTAGTGTCACAGTATCATCTGGGAGCCTATGCAGACGTGAGAACTGTGGAAGAAATACTAAACTACACTAGACTCCTGTAGGAGAGTGACCTGTCTCTTGCCCTTCTCTTCCTCCACTGACGCAGCCCCATTTATTGTTCGTTTCATTCCAAAGTCAATATCAAATTCGAACTGACCGTCGCCGGTAGCAACTAATATTTCGTAGAAGAAATTCAAAAATAAATTATTGGTAAACTTTACCCAATTTTATCCAGGTGATATAGCAGGATACAGGAGGTTACCGCCATACCACACATGGACGTATTTCACAGAATCGGTATAAGAAGTGACTGCTTTGATGTTAGATCGTGTATTCAGGAATCGATCATATATGTTGTATGAATAAATAGCTGCAGTGCCCGACGTTACACGGTATTTTTCATACCTGTCACATAAAGTAAATGGCCCTGTGCCATGTTGACACTCATAGCTAATGCAAGACGTATGGGAAACTGGAATTGCCTTAAGCCGAAGATGGGTATCGCCGCTGTAATTTATTCTGGCGGTAAGAACTGCAGTCAGTTTACCTCGATATATTTCTCTTGTTAGGCATTTAATTTTTCATTAATTTTCTTCATTGTTTCATCTCACTGTAGGAATTTGAAGCAAATAGGCCAACAGCTTTGAAGAAGATGAGAAGATTAGAGCTTACCGTCCTGTAGACAACAAGGTCATTACAGACAGGTCAAGAACTGTTGAAGTAAATCGGTTAAGTACATTTCGAGATGTTTGGTAACATATATATACGTGTGTCTTCCCAGATGTTCATTAGGGGATCCTGTAGAAACTGGAAGTAAATTGTCCAAGAACTTTTAGAGATTTTTGGCCTGTCCCCTTTATGCGAGGGCTATTCGAAGAGCAAGCTCGGATCAGTCACGAAATGGGAAACACTTTAAAAATCCTATGAAGTTTTTCACAAATGTATTGGGTACTGTCTCTAGAAGGCCTCTCGATCGCAGCACAGAGCTCTTCTCAATTCCGAGCACACAGTGAGCACGTAAAGATACTTAGAAAATAGTGTCTCCCGCCAAGTATGAGAGCGTGGTGAGAGATTTCGCCTGATGTCGTGCTACCCACATAGATACATCAGCGTCACTGAAGTGCAGCGGGACGAAGTCTGTAAGCTTTCACATAATAAAACAGATTTGTACTGCGTGTCCTCGAGATGCAACCGTCAATAACGACGGAAAGATTGAAATCAATTTCTGCTTCCTCTCAATTGTTAACACAACAAAGAAAGAAAAAATAAGACATATGTACATTGCAGAAAACAGAGCGACGCCTCAAAGGGGGTGGCGCCAGTGCGTTTCAACAGCGGTGGTTTGGCACGTGCCTCAAATACAGGAGACAAAGAGTAATCACGAGGAGAAAACGGAAAGTCCGTATCCCGATTTCCTAGAAACTTCTCTCAGTGGAAGAGGGATCATAATAAGCGAACACGTGTTTCGGCTTGTCTGTAGGTACTCGACCATTTCTGAGAAAACGACGGCAGAAGTTTTCGAGGTACATTATATGCAGTTTAGCGTGCAAATGGTTCAACCAAAGCGGTGGCCCAGTGTTCGAAACACGATTATTATTTATTTTTGTTTTTCATTTATTTATCCATGTCTGTGGAAGATTACTACACGAATGTTTTCCAGTGTATACTGATATGACGTTGTCCTTATTCGTCTAGTAATTGTATGTAAAATGAATGAGTTAAAAAAAAGAATTGTAAATTTTTTGCGTGGAATTCCCTGCAGCGCATCTTCTTCCATAATCAGTTACAAACGCCTGTTTTCAGAAAAGTGATCCGTTACGCATGGTTTGCCTCGAAACTATTGCCAACGCGCAACATCCTCAGTAAAGGTAAAGGTGTTTCTTTTTCGAAAGAGATTCCTACGAAGAAATGTTACTGCGACAATCTGCCTTACCGAGATGCTGGGGGTGTTCAGCATATCAGTGTTTTGAATGTTTCTACGATAAGTGTCATCCAGCGGAACGCACCAAATCTTCCTGAAGAATGAACTAATTTGAATAAATAGAAGAATCAATATAAGAATTGATATGAGAATGAAATATCAGAATACGAGAATTTAAAAAGGTTGTACACTGGAGAAGATAAACTTCTTTGCCAATATCGCTAGTAATTACCTCTATTCTCGATAGCTGGTTTCGGTAATGAATGTTACGATCTTCAGATTTTCAACAGACAGATTACTGCATGTTTTCTTAAAATAACAGTAAAAGCACTCTTTGCCAGCAGTGGTGGCGGAGCGGTTCTAGGCACTTCAATTTGGAACCGCGCGACCGCTACCGTCGCAGGTTCGAATCCTGCCTCGGGCATGGATGTGTGTGATGTCCTTAGGTTAGTTAAGTTTAAGTAGTTCTAGGGGACTGATGACCTCAGATGTTAAGTCCCACAGTGTTCAGAGCCATTTGAACCAAAAGTACTCTTTCTCATGAATTGGCAGGTACTTAACAGGCCGGAAGACGGATGTAACGGTATGTTTGGGCTAAAACAACTACATACACAGTGAAATGATAATTAATTGAAACCCTCAGCTGGCGACAGGTGTTAATGATATACCTCGAAGGGGAAAGATGAAAATGTGTGCCGAACCCGGGATCTCCTGCCTACGGGGCAGACGCTCTATCCATTTCTTTTTTTTTTTAGTTTGTTCGTTGTTGATCATTGTGTTCGGTCATTGCGGACGTCACATGACATCCGTTAAAGTTCGTTTTGTTGATCCTTCCACTGAGATTTTTTTTTATTACAGAGGCCAACCAGCTCTCTGACCGAACACGCTGAGCTACCGTGCCGGCAAAATTTTACAGTGTAGGAGAGTTTTGAACTTATGACCCTCCATGCAACAGTGTATCCATCTGAGCCACCGAGGACACAGATGAATAGCGCGACTGCAGGGACTTTTCCCTTGCACGCTCCCCGTGAGACCCGCATTCCCGACTGTCCACAATCTACCTAAGTAAAGTAAATAATAGATATTTGCTCATCCACTCATTACTCGCGCACATTGAGACGACGATTCCCGTGAGAGTTCGGGCAAACTGTGCGCATTCGCGGAGACGAAGGTCAATGGCTGGGTAGCCTTTAACAATATATATGAAGATAGTAGCTGTTCTCGACAGAACAGATACCATTGATGACCGTGCAGCTTCTCTAGAATAAATGGTTATTAAAGGAAACCGTCAGCTGCCGACAAGTGTTGTTGATATACCTCGATGGAGACAGCTCAGGTGGAGCGTGTAAGGGATAAGTCACTGCACTCGCGCTATTCATCTGTGTCCTCGGTGGCTCAGATGGATAGAGCAAGTGCCATGTAAGCAGGAGATCCCGGGTTCCAGTCAGGGCGGGGCACACATTTTCAGCTGCCCCCATCGAGGTATATCAACAACATCTGTCGGCAGCTAAGGATTCCAATCAATTATCATTTATTCCAGAGAAACTGCACGGTCATTAATGGTATCTGTTCTTTCGAGAACAGTTACTACTTCATATACATACACAGTTATTCGTCACATACATCTGTCCTATGTCACTCATAACAGAGCACATCATTGCAGGCAGAGTACTATCACTGCTATTTTAACAAGTATGCAGTAACCTGTCTGTCGAGATCTGAAGATTACTGTAACCGGTTATCGACAATAAAGGTTGTTATTAGCGATCTTAACAAAGAAGTTTATCTCCTCAAATGTATTATCACAGATCGCTTCTTGCTGCTCAGAATGAGTAAACTAAATTAAAAAGACCGTAGCCCCTCAATATACCATACATATATACGCTGTACACTGAGATGACATAGTAATGGGATAGTGATATGCACTTATACAGATGGTGGTGGAACCGCGTACGTAAGGTAAAGAGGGGCAGGGCACTGGCGGAGCTGTCATTTGGAAAGTGATGTGGAACGTTTTCCCACGTGATTATGACCGCACTACGGTAATTAAAGGATTTTGAACGCGAATTGTTGGTAGGAGCTAGACGCATGGACCATTCCATTTCGAAAATCTTTAGCGAATTCAATGCCTCGAGAATCACAGTGTTAAGAATGTGCTGAGAGTACGAATTTTTAGGCATTGCCTCTCACCACTGACAACGCAGCCGCCGACTGCCTTCACTTAACGTCCCAGAACAGTGGCGCTTGCGCAGAGTTGTCAGTGCTAACAGACAAGCAGCACTGAGTGAAATAACCGAGGAAGTCAATGTGGGACGTACGACAAACATATCCGTTTGGACAGTGCGGCGAAATTTGGCGTTAACGGGCTGTGGCAGCAGACGATCGACGCGAGTGCCTTTGCTAACTGCAGGACATCGCCTACAGCGCCTCTGCTGGGCTTGTGATCATATCGGCTGGACCATAGAAGAATGGCCTGATTAGTTGAGCCCAGTTTCAGTTGGTAAGAACTGATGGTAACGTTCGAGTCTGACACAGACCACACGAATCCGTGGATGCAGGTTGTCAGCAAGGTACTGTGCAAGCTGTTGGTGGCTCCATAATGATGTGGGCTGTGTTTACATGGAATGGGCTGAGTCCACTGGTTCAATGGAAACGAACATTAACTGGAAGTGCTATGTCCGGTTTCTTGGAGACAAACTGCGGCTATTCGTGGACTTAATGTTCATGCAAATAATTTTCAGCTGCGCTTGTGAGACGAGCTAAATCGGGGGAGTTGGTTCGCGAACTGTATCTACAGTGGCATACTGCATTTTACATCTTACCACCTTCCAGATGACGTATCTCAGCGCTGCGTCCTCTTCTCAACACGTCCCGGATACCCTCTGCCCGCCACGCTGCCGGCAGCCACCCCGGCTCTTGTTCGAATTCCCACGTCCCTATTGGCTCAAGGCCAACCTCCACCCTCTACAGTCCTCAGCATCAATCTTTCTGAAGTCCCACAAGCAATCCCTCTGTTTAACTTCCCCTTTTTCTCTTTTGAGAAGCCTACTGCAACTACTGACAATTTTTAAAACACCTCTTCACTTTTCTAGCCCCAACACATTCGTACAACATACCATCACGCACACTGGAAAGATACAGGAAAGATGAGGAAGTCTGACACATTGGAAAAAGTAATCCGAATAAAACACTCACTGACTTAACAGATGATGATAATGCTGCAATCAGATGATCAACTTCTGATGTCCCTCAACTGGGATTTATTCAACTGAGACACGATTCATGAAGCGTCTTCAGAGTACCGCTTCACTATTTCTCCACAGAAATCTGTCTCAATAAGGATGGTCAGCCTTGCTTTGCTCGCGAGAGAGGTTTAAACTCGTCACACCTCCAAAACAAGTGGTTAATGCCCCTCAGCTAATTAACTGCGCTGTACTGGAAAACGTTGACCGCTAACAGATCACACACCACGTCTTGAAAGGAGGATATAAGATGAACATCAACAAAAGCAAAACGAGGATAATGGAATCTAGTCGAGTTAACTCGGGTGATGCTGAGGGAATTAGATTAGGAAATGAGACACTTAAAGTAGTAAAGGAGTTTTGTTATTTGGGGAGGAAAATAACTGATGATGCTCGAAGTAGGGAGGTAATAAAATGTAGACTACTAATGGCAAGGCAAGCGTTTCTGAAGAAGAGAAATTTGTTAACATCGAGTATAGATTTAAGTGTCAGGAAGTCATTTCTGAAAGTATTTGTATGGAGTGTAGCCATGTATGGAAGTGAAACATGGACGATAAATGGTTTGGACAAGAAGAGAATAGAAGCTTTCGAAATGTGGTGCTACAGAAGAATGCTGAAAATTAGATGTGTAGATCACATAACTAATGAGGAGGTATTGAATAGAGTTGGGGAGGAGTTTATGGCACAACTTGACTAGAAGAAGGGATCGGTTGCTAGGACATGTTATGAGGCACCAAGGGACCACCAATTTAGTGTTGGAGGGGAGCGTGGAGGGTAAAAATCGTAGAGGGAGACCAAGAGATGAATATACTAAGCAGATTCAGAAGGATGTAGGTTACAGTATTTACTTAGAGATGAAGAACCTTTCACAGGATAGATTAGCATGGAGATCTGCATCAAACTAGTCTCAGGACTAAAGACCACAACAACAACAACAACAACACAGTGTTAATGTTAATGGATGACAAAGTGCCATGTCACCAGGCCACAGTTGTTCGCGATTGCTTTGAAGAGAAATGATCTGCAGAGACAGCATTGTTCAGTATATCTGCAGGGGACTTCCAAAGACTTGTTGAGTCCATGAGGTGCCAAGTTGCTGCACGTCGGGAAAAACGAGGTCCGACACAACGTTAGGAGATACATGACTTTTGCCTTCTCAATGTATAGTTCAAAAATGTTCAAATGTATGTGAAATCTTATGGGACTTAATTGCTAAGGTCATCAGTCCCTTAGCTTCCACACTAATTAACCTAAATTATCCTAAGGACAAACACACACACCCATGCCGGAGGGAGGACTCGAACCTCCGCCGGGACCAGCCGCACAGTCCATGACTGCAGCGCCCGTGACCGCTCGGCTAATCCCGCGCGGCAATGTGTAGTAAAGGTATGAGGCTTATTGTGAAAACCAATTGTAATTTTACAATTATGGAGTGCCCTTCTAATCCGTAACTCTTTTACGGACGTGGGTAGATAAATGAAAGTAATAAAAATAAAATAAAATGAAATAAAACAAAGACAATAATCGGGTTTTGAGCAAGGGGCGCACAAATTATGAAGTTGCGACAGTGCTACCATTCAGTGTGAGAATGCCGCACGGCAAATGGCACATAACATACCCTGAAAACACTGAGTGTTGGTGTTTCAGAAACGGTCGAGTGTTTATAGATAAGCCTAGAGACGTGTTATTTTGACTCCTCTCCCCCTGGGGCGAAGACTCTGCCAAATTGGTCTATGGCACTTGCCGTGTTCTCCTCGTCGAGGATGTTTATGTTCAAAAACCGCGCACTGACCTTTGGGCGGGCGAGCGTCTCCGGGCGCCGACAGCGTGGAGGCGGCGTCGCTGAAGGAGTCGTCGTGGCGGTCCTGCTGCTGCCGGGAGGCCGCGGAGGCGGCGGCGGCGGCGACGGAGGCGGCGGTCGGGGGCGGCCCGCGGATGCTGTGGCGGAGCGGCGTCATGCGGAGCAGGCGCGGCGCCGCGGCGTCGTCGGCGTCCACGGCGGGCGCCGAGTGGTGGCCGAACAGCACCATCGCGACGGCGGGAGGCGGGCGCGGACTGGCCGCTAGACGCGCGCCGTCTGCACCGGCCGGCGACGCGAGCGCCGCGGCGGCGAGGGCGCCCAACTACGCGCTCCGCCGCCTTCCGGGAGCGCCTCCTACTCGCCTGCCTTACACGGACGGCCTTGCCGCCACGCACTCCGGCCCGTGGCGTACTGACTTCGTCGGCGCCTATGCGGGGCTATCACGCTCTTGGAGCCCAGTCCGTCTCCACTATCGAGCACACGCTGCTGCTCTACTCCCTCTCTCTGGCTCACTACCGCCACTTCACGCTCTCCTTGCTGTATACTGAAAATCACTGTCACGTGAAGACGCCTCGACTCAGTTGGTAACAAGCTTCTGTGAATGGGCTGTCGCGAGCTTATTTCTTCTTGCTAATCCATTTTCGACTGCGCTACGCTGTTATTGCATAAGCTTCCGTCGCACTAGCACACGCTGGTGGTCACAAGTGTCACAGAAACCTAAACTTTTTAAGCTAAAGATAGCGAACTACTGATGTCGTTACACAGCGTATGACTACTGTTGTGGGCGTAGAATGGAAATATGAGTTTGTTTAGTGGTGTACTCCAGCTGTCTACCGACTGCTGCTCTATTACGACTGGATATACCTCGTGCGTGGATTTAATGGAGGCAGGGCCCTCCAATTTGTTCTGCAGCCAACAACAAATAAAAATTATGTCACTACTCGCACTAGCACACACTGATGATCACAACAGTCGCAGAAGCACTGATGGACGCCCTTTTGAAGCTAAAGATCGTGGACTACTAACATTGCTACACAGTGTTGCACCAGCAACGTGTAGTCATAATAGGGAAATATCGTTTTTTAGTATTGTAGTCCAACTGTCTATTGACTGCTTCTCTGTTATCGCTGGATATACCTCCAGTGTGAACTTAATGGATACAAGACATTCCAGTTTTTTCTGTACCCAGCAACAGATGTCACTACAGTCTTACTTGTGCTACACTCCCACTGCACGTATCAAAGTACTACCTAATGTATAACAGAGCTTCTCTCTGGCACTCTAGTATCTCTTCATCGGTTAGTTACTGTGTATGGAATAATCATGTCCAGTGATATATGGAGTCTGTCAGAAGCTTCTATTAAAGTGCTATCACAAGGCTCTTCGTTATTGCTAGGCCATTTCTGGCTGCTGCTACAGTGCGACTATATACGTCTTAGTTGCAGCAGGACACACCAGATTGGTCTATCTTCGTGCAGACAATGGTGGACCACTGTTTTAGAAACTAAATATGTGGCTGCTACTGTTACACTTGCAAAGCATAGGCGTAGTGGTGAAAGTGTGTTCTTCTAGCGTAGTGCTTTCCTGCTGTTGTGCTTCAAGTGTATCTACAGACTGTTGCCTTATTATCACTGTGTAAGTCTGGTTTCTGAACTAATGGATGTAGGAGACTCCGATTTCTTGTGCAGCCAGCAATCGATGAGGATTACTTCACTACAGCCTTTCCCTTGGGCCTACACTTGCAGTGTATCGACCAGAGTAACAGTTCATTCCAAGCAGCCTCCTGCGGAGGTGGCTATGAATCGCACTGACTCGTTTTTAAGATCAGCACTTTACTTCTTACTACGCTATAACCATTTGACAGTTATGCAGAATTCTTACTCAATCACGAGAGTATCCATGAAACACCTTCTTCAATAAATTGGTGTCACAGTCTTCAAGATGGAAGGTGTTTTTCAACACCCTGCTGCTTCCTCAGTTTCTGAAATACTACGCAGTGGACAACGATGTCAGATATATGGGTGACACGTAAGACCCGATCTCTGCCTTGCGGCTGCACAAATCACCTGTGTCAGATGCCACTGCAAACAGACTCGATGCAATATACGACAGTGTATTTGACGTCGAATTTTCGGCAAGGAAAATTTCAGCACAAAGTCGTCGATGTGAACAGGCACAGAAATTGTGGCTCCAGACTTATTCGAATGCGAATGAGACCGAACCAGCTCTGAGAAATTGCACTTCCTAGCTTTCACACACTGGTTATTTGAGAACAGGATCACACGCAACGGCGTTACTGCACCTTTATAAGTGATATGAGAAGCAGGTTGGTTAACGGTGAGTCACCACGTGCGTGGGGAGCACTGTACAGATGTAGAAATCACTGATGAATGAATCGGACTCGTTTCCGGAACGAGGAGCTACACTGGTGAAAAGCGCATAACTTGAGATGGCGCGGTCGGCGCAGGTTGTCTCGGAGCCCAGACTGAGGCGCGAGCCGGACCAGCGCGCCAGCTGTGGACCCAGGCGCTGGCGAGACACCACTGCTGCTGCTGCTGCTGCTGCCGCCGCCGCTGCCGCCGGCCGACTGAACGAGCGAGCGTCTGCCCTCGCGACTCGCGCCCGCTATAGCAGAAACCGCAGCGGGGGGCCCGCGTCTGCCAGGCGTCGCCGTCGTCGGCTGGCGATCGCTCCTGGGGCAAGGCCGCGTCGCCGCGGGCGCGCGCTGACTCAGCCGCGCAGCATTCCTGCGGCCTGCGTGGAGCTTCCCTCCCCCGCCTCCTCAGCGTCCGCGATCTGCAACACGACAGGCCGCAGTGGGCGAGGGCGGCGGCTGACGGGAGCTGGCGAGCAGGGGCGCCCCCCCCCCCCCCCCCCCCCCGCCTTCGCAGAGAAACTCTCCGCTGCAAGAAGCGCGGCCTGCCACAACACGCGGCGCCCCGTCATACTAACGACGCGTTTCTTCTGGCTGTCCCCGGGCGACTTATCTCCTGCTCAGTGTAACACCTACAACGCCTCTCGGTGTTAATAAACCAAAATAGCTCCCAAATTAGCTCCCATGCCCTCGAAATATAAATTCAGAAAATGTCCCAAGCCCCTCCACAAGGGGTAATTTACGAAATAGAAATAAGAGACGAATAGAGGGAAATCTATAGTAGAAAAATGATAGAAAAGGAAAAGAATTTCAATCATAAATTTTGGAAGCATGGGAGGGGGCAAAAACGATGGAAATGGTTACATTATTAGTTATTCTTACATATGAGAAAATCAATATTATAGTCACAGAACGTAGGTCTTGAACACCAAAGATAGCGTTTACTAAAGTATAAATACACATACAATGCAATTATGATACTCCAGTCTCGATCCTCTAGTCCAGGGATCCCCAAACCATTTTGGACAAGGGACCCCTTTTCCAAAATGAGCTGTTACCTCAGACCCCCATGGCCAAATTACCTACTTTTAAGATCAACCCCTTTATTCATAATGGTCCGCTAACTTAAAACAGCTCTACAGAGAATTATTTTTCATTGTGACTTAGGTCAATAGAAGAAGACAGAGTGAGAATTAGCAATGCTTTAAGTTAGCAGACTATTATGAACAAGGAGGCCTATCTTTAGTTTTTTCCTATTGATACAAAATACCTAGGCACTAAGGTACCAATTGGAAAACTTTGCACTTGGTAAAGTGAGTAAAGTTGACTTCATTTTCTCATCAAAATTTAACAAAATAAAAAGACATACAATTCAGTAAATATCAAGTTTAATTTATAATGATTATTACAAATTAAGTACTTATAGAATCTTAAGTAGGTAGGAAATTATATTTAAAGAAGTATTAATTCGCTATTTCCTACAAAAATACTAATTATTCTTAGTACACGTAACACAACATAAACAATGCAGTACCTACCTATCTTGAAAGTTTTAGTTAAGAACTTGTGTTAATTTAATAGGGATCGATTTTTAGACCTTGTCGACCCCCAAATCGGTTTTCATTTATGTCGACCCCTAGGGGTCTGTTCGAAGTCAATTTGGAAGTACAGCTTCAGGAAGCAACAATAGAAGCTTTATTAAACCAGGGCGCAAGAATAAATCGCGACGAGATTGTTTTTTGGGAAGCATTAATTTCAGATCAGAATTAGAACTTTTTTCATATTAGAGGAACTTGGAGGTGATCAATAATCTCTCTGACTTTCACGTCATTTCGTGCGAAGATTTAAATATTTTACGGAATTAACGATTTTTGGACAGATTCGAACTTTGTATTGTGATAGTGGAGAAGCGCTACTTCACGCGGCTAGTAATCATACTTCGTGACAGTTTATGGATATTAAACGGGAACAATCTTTTTATCGAAAGTGTTGTTTAGTATCTCTGATATTGACGGGAGTCCAGATTAGATACTTATTCATAGAACCGCTTTGAAGGCGATCGTGTGAATGAACTGATTTATTAATAATTACTGTTAAATAAAATAACGTGTTAATTTGAAACTGACTATTTATCTTCAACTTTACTTCGATTTAGGTTCATAAATAATTAATTTACCTGATTTTCACCAAGAATAAACTGCAGACTAGTAACTGAAACATGTGGACGAGAATCTATTGAAAACACTGGTATTAATTTACTTATGGTTTTTTCCTTCAGAACTGGGAACGCAATACGTGTAGTGACTCATTGGGTTTAATTTAAGAACTAGCCGGGATAAAACAAAACCCCTCAACACCAGTCAATGTATAGATAAATTAACATTCCTACTTTCATGCAAGATACGGAAGTCGAGATAGAAAAAAAGGTCGCTACATCAGGACGGCGTCTTTCTACATCTACATCTACATCTACATCCATTCTCCACAAGCCACCTGACGGTGTGTGGCGGAGGGTACTTTGAGTACCTCTATCGGTTCTCCCTTCTATTCCAGTTTCGCATTGTTCGTGGAAAGAAAGATTGTCGGTATGCCTCTGTGTGGGCTCTAATCTCTCTGATTTTATCCTCATGGTCTCTTCGTGAGATTTACGTAGGAGGGAGCAATATACTGCTTGATTCCTCGGTGGAGGTATGTTCTCGAAACTTCAACAAAAGCCCGTACTGAGCTACTGAGCGTCTCTGTTGCAGAGTCTTCCACTGGAGTTTATCTATTATTTCCATAATGCTTTCGAGATTCCTAAATGACCCTGTAACGAAGCGTGCTGCTCTCCATTGGATCTTCCCTATCTCTACTATCAACCCTATCTGGTACGGATCCCACACTGGTGGGCAATATTCAAGCAGTGGGAGCACAAGTGTACTGTAACCTACTTCCTTTGTTTTCGGATTGCATTTCCTTAGGATTCTTCCGATGAATCTCAGTCTGGCATCTGCTTTACCAACGATCAACTTTATACGATCATTCAAAAATGGCTCTGACCACTATGGCACTCAACATCTGAGGACATCAGTCCCCTAGAACTTAGAACTACTTAAACCTAACTAACCTAAGGACTTCACACACATCCATGTCCGAGGCAGGATTCGAACCTACGACCGTAGCGGTATCGCGGTTCCAAACTGAAGCGCCTAGAACCGCACGGCCACACCGGCCGGCTTTGATCATTCCATTTTAAATCACTCCTAATGCCTACTCCCAGATAATTTATGGAATTAACTGCTTCCAGTTGCTGACCTATACTCTAGCTAAATGATAAAGGATCTTTCTTTCTATGTATTCGCAGCATGTTACACTTGTCTACATTGAGATTCAATTACCATTCCCTGCACCATGCGTCAATTCGTTGCAGATCCTCCTGCATTTCAGTACAATTATCCATTGTTACAACCTCTCGATACCTTACAGCATCATCCGCAAAAAGTCTCAGTGAACTTCCGATGTTATCCACAAGGTCATTTATGTACATTGTGAATAGCAACGGTCCTACGACACTCCCCTGAGGCACACCTGAAATCACTCTTACTTCGGAAGACTTCTGTCCATTGAGAATGACATGTTGCGTTCTGTTATCTAGGAACTCTTCAATCCAATCCCACAACTGATGTTCATTAAACGACAGTGGGGAACTGTATCGAACTCCTTGCGGAAGTCAAGGAACACGGCATCTACCTGGGAACCCGTGTCTATGGCCCTCTGAGTCTCTGAACGAATAGCGCGAGCTGGGTTTCAGCCGATCGTCTTTTTCTTAACCCATGCTGACTCCTACTGAGTAGATTTACAATCTGCAGAAAAGTCATTATACTCGAACATAATACGTGTTCCAAAATTCAACAACTGATCGACGTTAGAGATATAGGTCTATAGTTCTGCACATCTGTTCGACGTCCCTTCTTGAAAACGGGGGTGACCTGTGCCCTTCTCCAATACTTTGGAATGCTACCATCTTTTAGATACCTACGGTACACCGCTGCAAGAAGGGGGATAAGTTCCTTCGCGTACTTTGTGTAAAATCGAGCTGGTATCCCATCAGGTTCAGCGGACTTTCCTCTTTTAATTGTTTGTCTGGGGAGTTTGGTGGCCAGCGGAAATGTTCAAACTTAGAAGAACGTCCCTGAAGCCACTATGTAGCAATTATGGACGTATGGTGTGTCGCATTGTCCTGCTGGAATTGCGCAAGTCGTCGGAATGCACAATGCACATGAATGGACGCTTACGTACGTGCCACCTATCGGAGTTGTATCTAGACGTATGAGGGGTCCCATATCACTCCAACTGCATCCGCCTCACACCATTAGAGAGTATCCACCAGCTCGAACAGTCCCTTGATGGTGTGCAGGGTACCTGGCCAGTACACGTCCATGTGCTCGATACAATTTGAAACGACAATCGTCCGGCCAGGCAACGTGTTTCCAGTCATCAACAGTCCAATGTCGGTGTTGACGGTCCCAGGCGAAGCTTAAAGCTTTGTGTCGTGCATTCATCAAGGGTACAGGAGTGGGCCTTTGTCTCCGAAAGCCCATATCGATGATGGTTCGTTGAATGGTTCGTACGCTGACACTTGTTGACAACCCAACATTAAAATCTGCAGCAATTTGCGGCAGAGTTGCACTTGTGTCACATTGAACGATTCTCTGCAGTTGTCGTTGGTCCTGTTCCTGCAGGATCTTTTTCCGGCCGCAGCGATGTGGGAGATTTGACATTTTACTGGATTCCTGAATTCACGGTACACTCGTGAAATGGTCGTACGGGAAAATCTCAACTTCGTCGCTACCTCGGAGATGCTGTGTGCCATCGCTCGTACGCCAACTATGACACCACGTTCAAACTCGCTTAAATCTTGATAACCTGTCATTGTAGCAGCAGTAACCTATCGAACAACTGCGCCAGACACTTGTTTTATATAGGCATTGCTCACCGCAGCGCCGTGTTCTGCCTGTTTAAATATCTCTGCATTTGAGTACCCATGCCTTTACTAGTTTCTTTGGCGCTTCTGGACGTAAGTTAATTAAACCTTTTTTGTTCCGTATCACCTCATCCATCGATCAATCGCTAGAGTTTGTACACGGCGAAATAAAATCACCCTATATACTTCGACGCCTTCTCATACAACAATATTTGGCTCCGCAAAATTTCACTTCACGACTTGGTGACTGAGCAACATGCTCTGCTTTAGCCGATTTTTCTATTTTCCCTAGACTTTGCTTAATAGAGAAGATAAAAAATCACCTACACCAAATTTTAATCACAATGACAAACTATTCTTCACTGCTATGTACTGAAGCTATCGAAATATATAAGCATGGTGATAATTTTAACAGAAAAGAAGAAATCATAAACAGTGATATATGGAAAGCATCTCTAGAGCACAGATAGACAAGTTTTATCTCTGACGAAGATTATCTCAATCAATCTACCCCACTGCTTTTTTCACAGCATTTATGTCGCTCTCCAACATCAGGCCCCCTCAGTTGCCAAGGCTCAGCAGAACCAGGATATCCAGCTTAGCTCTGTAGGAAACGTTAAGAGCGGGAAACTTCATGGTCCACGGCCACACAACCCGGAAGGTTTACCAGCCGTTTCAGTTCTACTTATTGTTTTGGTGTTCAATCCGAAGACTCGTTTTATGCAGAACTTCACGATAGTCTATCCAGTGAAAGCGTGTTCGCCTCTTAATAGTTCTCCAATCTACATCCATTTCAACCTGGTTGCTGCACTCAAGTATTTATCTACCTCTTAAAATTTCTACCCTACACTTCCTTCCGCTATCAAACCGACGATTTGTTGATTCCTCAGCATACATCCTGTCAGCCGATCCCTTCTTTCAGTCAAACTGTGTCATAAATTTCTTTTCCCCAATTCGATTCAGTACCTTCTCACGAGCTATTCGATATGCTCATCTAATTTTCAACATTTTTCTCTAACACCACATTTTAAAGCCTTATCTCTGTCCACGTGCTTCTCTTCTGTTTATCTGCAACGTGTTTCGGAACTACAGCTACACGGTGAAGGACTAGGTTACCGGTTTTGGGCGTCTCACGAGTTAGAATGTTATTAACATAACAGAACCCTACATACAACATCTGGAGACTTTTAAACTGTTTCCATTACCATCAACGCTAGAAGTCTGAACCACGAGTGAGAGCGCGTACACATCTATCTGCACTTGCTCATCTTTGTTGACAAAGCTATTTGTTCCTTTATGCATATCGATATTGACACACGCCGTCTTTGCCTTACTGTTATGAGCATGCACAGGTGTATTTGTGCCCTCTACCGTGGGTCAGACGTGACGGTATTCGATACTTTACAAGTCTCCGGGCGTTTGACAGAGTGCTGTCCAGAAAGTAAGTTACGATCGGTCGCGAAATGGAAACGACTATGAAAATCCGATAAAGCTTTGCAAAGATGTGTTGGGCAGTGTCTCTAGTATGGCTCTAGGTAGAATTATGTCGCTCTTTTCATTCCTGAGCTCTTAGTGAGCGCGTAAAGATGTTATAGAAAATAGTGTCTCCCGTCAAGTACGAGGGCCTGGTGAGAATTTTCCCCTGAAGCTATGCAACCAACATTAAATAACCGTCGTGCGGTATATTCTTCAAGACAATTCTCAGCCTAATTCTGCAGGGGCAATGAAGATGTTCCTGCATCGTTTCAATTGGAAATGTTTGGTTACCCACAATACAGCCCGTAATTGTCTCCCACTGAGTTTCATCTCTGCTCAAACGAACCGCTGGCTATGAAGACAACATTTTGGCAGAGACAACGAGCTTTAGGCCAGCGCAGAGAATTGGCAGAAAGCACTGGCGGCTGCCTTCTATGATGAGGGTATTGGAAAGTTGGTACAACGCTACGACGAATGTCTGAGTCAGAACGGCGACTACGTAGAGAAGTAGGTGAAAGATGTAGCTAACAGTTACAAATGAAACATTTCTGATTTTCACTGTGATTTTCATTTCGCGATCAATCGTAACTTACTTTCTGTCCAGCCCTCGTATAAATGACCCACTGAATCGTCGCAACAATGTTTGAAGTCTACGCATAGAGTGATATTGTCAATTCGTTATGTAGAGTGAAATACAACATTCTGTATATATCCAAACAGATGTTGTAACTAAGAACTTCTTGTAAGTTCTATAATCGATATTATAAGACTGCACAAGACTACTTCATGGTATTTTACAAAGATTTGTAACAAAATGCCTGATTGATCATTAGTAAAAATATAAACTATTAGCAATAATAAAGACTGTAATGATTTAAAGACTAAAACACAGCATTTAGGTTTCTTCATGCATAACAGCACGCGTTTGCGATATTTATTTCCATTTTCGTGCTGTGGGAGTTTATCTTACCATTTTATGGGATGTGTGTGTGTGTGTTTATTACAACATTTTTGTAATACAGTTTGCAAATGAAGGTAACATAAAATAATATTTTTCGTTTGTTACATAAGTAAACTAAGGTAGTTTCTTAAGGCCGCCGGTCTTTTCTCGGTGACTCATCTTACTAATAAGCTGGGTTTCTTCGTCCTCACTCTCCGCGGCAGGACACAAGTTACGAGCCCAGTGCTTGCACTTCTGACATGCAATCCTACCCTCAGCTGAAGTAGAGTGTAAGAGTGTAGTTACTCGCAAAATGTACATTCGCATCTTCGTCGTTTTCAGATGTTTTATTTTCTGTAGAGTCAAGGTTTTTTTTTTTTTTTTGCTCTTCCTTGACTTAAGATCTTTTCCTTTTCACTTTCATCTTCTCTTCTCCAGCTACTCTCATTAGTTTCTTTAGCTTCAGGGATTTTTTGACCGCTTCTTGTAGCTTATTCTTATAGGGAGATGATGCAAGGATAGCGATTTTACCCCTTTCCTGACACTCTTTTCTGTCCTGGTGTAGCACTGGTGTAATATTTTCCGGGGTAAAAGTACGGATGGTTGACCAGTGGAGTTACTAACGGATTCATTTGCAGTATCGAAGGACACGGCAGTCTAGGTTGCAGATCAGTAATTCATAATCTGGCGCTGATGTTGGTCTGTATAAGGTGGGTTTGAGAAGTCAATAGGAGCATTAGTAGCTATGATGGATTGACAGAAGGATTTTGAATAAAAGTGGATGCTGTCTCAATCGAAATACCAGTCGTCGCAACTGGTAGAAAGTCGTCGTCTGTGAATATGATGAAATTCGTTGATTAAATACCAGTTTCCTTGAACCCCTTCATTGCACGTCTCATATTCGCAGCATACCCAAAACCTTGCCAAAGCAAAGGAGAGATTTTTAACAAAGTGACAACTTTCCCTTGGCTCCATCTTAACCACCTTCTCACTTCATAATACAAGCTCGAAGGGTTTTCGTAAATGCGACATCCAGAAGTGCAAAGACAGTGAAATAACACCGTTGTCCCGAGTTAGTTCGATCACGTTCAAGTTTTTCGCATATGAGTCAGTGCCCAGCGAGGAGCGGCAGAACAGAATTTTCTCTCTTTGGATTAGAGAAGTTGAAGAATTTGCGGAAACATCGTAAGAATATTTCGCTTGTCATCCACAAACATTCACGAGCTTCAGCCCAATATTCTGGTGGCAAAACAGATTGTAATTCTTGCTGTTTTGTTTTCCTAGGATAGATCAACGTCGGAGGCGTGAATATGTGAGCACACCAAGTTGGCGCTGTCCTTTATTCGGAAAAAATTTTTGAGTGCTGTTGCGGTACGACAGTTATACCGGTCTCGTCATAATTATAAATTCTTTTTCATTTAATTTTCTTCGTTGATAACTTTAGTCAATAACTCAAGAAACTGTGATACTGCATCTTTATTGAATCCCATAGCGTGCGCCCCGGATGTGGCTTCTGGATCCTGGATCTTAAGTCAGGGTGGTGAGTCAGAAATCCGAAGATCCAGTCTTCTCTAGCCATTTCCGTTCCGCTGTTGAATGGATACGGACGTCCGTGCTATTTGATCGCGAATATGTGCAGTTTCTTCACAGTCATACTAAAATGTCGCTTTTGCAGACCCTTCAGATATAGTACAAGTTTTAACTCTTATTCCTTATTGAAAAAAACACTGGTATTTTCTGTAGTTGTTGATAGGGAATTTCCTTTTTCGTTTATCAAGACAAGTTGTTTCGATGGTTTTTCTTGGGCCATCGTTTTATTAGTTACCGATTTAAGGTTTTGTTCCATTTTGTCTCTCCGTTTTCCGTACGTATTGACGTACCATCTGCAAACGAAAAAGACAAGACATGTAGTACGATTCGTCAAATGAAAGGCGCCCGGGGCGGAACGGGCTATGGTAGTAGACCATTCCGCCCCAAACGCAAATCTATTGACAAAATATTCAGTAATCACCGCAAACAATTTTTTTCAATTCTTTTGTAAACAGAGATAGCTAAAACATGCAGATACAGGTGAACTAAACGTTAATTATGAAGAAAGAACCAGACTTACCTTATTGGAAAAGGTAACTGTATCTTAAATGGTCGCTAGTTTATCCCCTGAATATATTTTTAATGGTAAATTTTTTAAACTGGAACATCAAAAATACTTTTTTAATATTTTTAGTACCGGCATGATCATGTATGCCACCTTATATGAGTTAATGACCTGAAAATACATCTCGGATGGTTAAATCAATCGTATCCAAAGAGTTAGCAAATAAAGCTAGAAAAATGTTCACAAAATATATTGCCATTGATTTAACAATAAAGTTGGGTTCACAATGAATATTAAAAATCGAGACAAGAAATGGAATCCAGAAGACAGCAACAAAAATAACCAGCAAGAATTGCCAATGATAATGCTGTTCACAGCCGAGAAACGAGAAATAAACTTCAAGAAATCGCTTATACATCTTTGATGCCACACATAGAACTTGCTCTACTTACGTAACTGTACACTGGCTCATCTTAACGGGTTTACTGGATTACGTTCAGGTCTACTTTTATGAACGTTGACTGGCACAATTAAAGTTGAACTAAATGTGTTATCAGAGCTACATTTTTGGGTCGTTTGTGTAGAGTGTAACACAGCACCACTATTCAACTAGATGAATGTGGTAAACACTCCAAACCCACCCTCGAATTGGCCGACAGAAGCGACAACATCCTAGCACTGAACCAAGATGGTGGTCCTCGACTTCTCAGTTTGACACGTTGTCATGCGGCCATGCCAACAGGGTTCCAGACTTCCTAACTGCAAGACTGCATGTTTCACTATGTGGTACTTTCTACAATCGAGATGTTGGCACTAATGGAGTGGCGATCTGTTATGACCTTGAAATTTCTCACTTTTCGTATCTTTCCTAGAGCAGAAAGTTGTTACTTTTTTACCCTCCCGTCTGTTGCATTTCGATCCATCAAGCATAGATGACCTCAGGTACAGTACGAAACGGCGGTATTTTCCAGGGTTTATTAAAATCGCTCTGCCATGTAAAACTGAATGCAGCTTCCCCAAGCTACTTCAGATCTGTTCACACACTGAGAAAAGATGAACTACTGTTGTGATTAAGTTGTGCTGCAGGGTGAAGATTAGTGTTCTTGTGGGGAACTGGGAACAGATGTAGCCAGACATACTAGTGCCTGTCCTGATCGTTTTATGGAGCTCGCTGAGGGCCGTACAAGGATGTAACAAATAAGGAAATATGGACGCTGCTTCGGTACTGTTCTGTGAGGGTTCTCATCAATCTTGACTACAAGACGGAGTCGAAAGTGTCGTCGCATCAAGAAAATGGCACTGTTGCTCGTGTGCAGCCTGCCAGACAAAGCAAACACAAGCTGTACAGTTACTGGTAATTACACGGTGTATCCGGCAATGCTATATATTAAGTTTATAATTTTTAGAAAGGCATGAGAATTCAGCAATGTTTTAAGAGTTTCTGCGTCATATTGCAGGAGTGGACAAGTGCCCATTTCTCCCCCACTTTGTCCTCTCTCGCTGACGCCTATTTCGCCTACAGTTTACAGTTTATACGGAAACAATTACTTCCAATAGAATTCAAGCAAGTGAAAGGGAGGCTTTAGTTGAGAACGAACGGAGGCAAGTCTGTTATGTATCCCGCTTTTAACTGCCTGTATATAGAGCAAGCAGTAAACGAAGGTAAGAAGATATTTGGAAAAGGTGTTAAAGATAAAAGCGAAAAAAAAATATAATTGAAGGTTTTCCTATGATGTAGAGCAAGCAGTGAACGAAACTAAGGAGAAATTTGGAAAAGGCGTTAAATGCCAAAAAAGAAATATTTTAAGTTTTGCCGCACACTATAATTCTGTAAAAGGACTTGAGGCATCAGTTGAAGGGAATGGACAGCATCTTTAAGAGAAGTTATGAGATCAATGTAAATTATGTAAAATATAAATGTTTGAAGAAACAAACGGAAACAACACGTTACTACGTCTAACATGGTGAAGAAAACCGTTGGTATTCAAAACAGCTTCCAGTCGTCTCGGAATCGATAAACAGGGCTCCAGTATGGCTTTCAAGGTAATCTTTCTGCCAGATTATGCAAGTTCAGGTAACGGTGGTGGATGTGGAAAGGCATCGTGCGCTGTTCTCTCCAAAGTGGATCTCAAAGACGCAATAATATTGAGATTTTGTGAGAGTGGTCACCAGGAGAGATGAAACAGTTTAACTCTGTGGTCACAAAACCAGTCCTGAACGATTTGAGCTGTGTGAACAGGAGTAAGGGGTCCTATCGTCTGGGAACACAGCATTGCTGCGCGGTGTGGGATCTTTACCAGGTGGGATTGACGGAGGACATTGAAAGGGTGCAAAAAAGGGCAGCTCGTTTTGTATTATCACGTTATAGGGGAGAGAGTGTGGCAGATATGATACACGAGTTGGGATGGAAGTCATTACAGCATAGACGTTTTTCGTCGCGGCGAGACCTTTTTACAAAATTTCAGACACCAACTTTCTCTTCCGAATGCGAAAATATTTTGTTGAGCCCAACCTACATAGGTAGGAATGATCATAAAAATAAAATAAGAGAAATCAGAGGTCGAACAGAAAGGTTTAGGTGTTCGTTTTTCCCGCTCGCTGTTCGGGAGTGGAATAGTAGAGAGATAGTATGATTGTGGTTCGATGAACCCTCTGCCAAGCACTTAAATGTGAATTGCAGAGTAGTCATGTAGGTAGATGTAGATCACCATTGGAGAAGAAACACTGTACCATGGAGTGGTCCTCTTCAGCCAAAACGGTCACATAATCCTTAGAAGTAATGCGACCTCGCAGATTGCCCATGTGGCCCATGGAATACCATGATATGGCTACCAAATCATCACCGAACCACTGCCATATTTCACTCCTGGGCCGGAAACTCGCCCAGAACTAGGACACAGTGTGAAACAAGACTGATACTACCAAATGACTTTCTTCCATTGATCCATAGTCCCAGGTTTTGTGGCTTCAGCACCAGGTTACGCTGCTTGAGCAAGCCCCTCCTTGGTGGTTTGGTGCTGACAGGATTCGCGAGTGCGCCATTCACTTCTGCAGTGTTTTTTTGCAGTCTACCACAATCAGATAACACACACTTTCGTTCGCGCTGTGACTTAGTGGATGATGTTTCTCCGTGTTCCCTGCATGTAATATAAATCTTCGATACGCCGCCTCTTGAAACACGAAGCATTTCGGCTATCTTGGTTACGGAAGCAGCCACCAGACGAGGACCAACAATTTGTCCACGGGGATGATGTTTGGTTTGTGGGGTGCTCAACTGCGCGGTTATCAGCGCCCGTACAATTTCCCAACCTTTGCTCAGTCCAATTGCGCCACTTTCGGGAGTGATTATGAAATGAGAGGACAACACAAACACCCAGTCATCTCGAGGCAGGTGAAAATCCCTGACCCCGCCGGGAATCGAACCCGGGACCCTGTGCTCGGGAAGCGAGAATGCCACCGCGAGATCACGAGCTGCGGACAACAATTTGTCCACGTTCGAATATACTTAACTCCGACATAATGCAGTCACAACTACACGCAACCCCCTTATGAACACGAGTGATACTTGCAGTGTGTTGAGGACTTAGCACAGGTGCCGCACTTGGTCACGTACAACAGCGTAACCTGCGGGTTTACTAGCTTCTTCAGTTATTTTCACGGATGCATTTTTGTCCAACCCCAACCGAGTTACGACAGGTAATACTGGCTGGATTAGATTAGGAAATCAGTCGCACAAAGCAGGATACGAGTATCGCTGTTTGGACACCAAAATAACTGACGAGAGCAGAAGTAAAATGGTAATAAAATGGGGTGACAATAGCACGGAATGTTTGACTGAAAAAGAAAATTTCGTTAACAATAAATACAAATATAATTGTTACGCAGTTTGATCTGACAATATTGATCTTGTATGTTGCCTAATGTAGAAGTGAAGCGTGAAAGACAAGCAGCGGACACAAGAAGATAACAAAAGCTATAGAAATGTGTTTTTAATGAAGGATGCTTAAGATTAATGGGTTAGACCGGGTGTCTAATGAAGAGGTAGCGAATCAAATTAAAGGAGTAAAGATGCATAACGCAATTTAGCTAAAAGAAAGCTTAGACAGGACACTTTATGAGGCATTAAGACGTAATTAATTTGCTAATGGACGGATTTTGGGCGGAGGGGTGGGGGTGGGGGGGAATTGTAGAGGGATACTCGCGCTTAGCTGCAGTAAGCAGGTTCAAATTGATGTAGGTTGCAGGACAGACAAACGTGGATAGCCTCATCAAACTAGTTCTCTGATTCAAAACTACAACAAAAACAGACTAATGGAATACTCTTATAGCTTTTGTAGATCATGAACGAGAGGCCTTTCCTGTTTTACAGAACGGTCGCATGTTCCAGAGAGAATCACATAGATGCATGAAAACTGCCGATTGCGAGGACTTTCCTCTTTAAAAGGCTCGCAGTTCTATCGACGATAACGCTTTGTCCGCAGGCTCGATTCTGGAAAATCTCTCCCTCTGTCCCTCAAGCGCGCCCAGTTTTCCGCATTTTCCCGTTTTAATCACAGCGATTGACGGGTGGCCATTGGACAGGGTAGGATATGTCGAGCGGCAGTAGTGACGGGGAGATGGCTGCCGCGGGCAAATTCACAGCGCACAGTGCCAGACCCCGCTCTCCCCGTGCTTTTGTTTATTGCCAGCGTACCGAAGCAGTTGTCCCGTGCTCTCTCTGCCAATGGTCAGCCCATGATGAAAGAGTGGTGGGTGGTAGAGCTGTGGCTGACACAAGCTGCGAATAGTGGTCATGCGGCAGCCTGGCATACCTCTTAAGCCATTACTTACAGCGGACATCGTCAGTGGCTTTTGCATAACTGTGACACACAGCTCCTTTACTGAAGAAGAGCTCGGTACAAGTGCCGGAGCAAAGCGAGATGGTACAGAGGTTAAGACACTGGACCCGGTCGCAGTATCCAGATTTAGGATGTTTGTGGCTTCCCTACATCGCTTAAGCCGAATATCGAAATGATTATTTTGAAAAGGACGTGAGTGATTTCCTTCTACAGCCTGAACTTCTGCTTTCTCGCTAATGACCTTGTCACCAACAGCGCATCAAAGCTCCTAATGTTCCTATAAATGGCGGTCTTGTCACACTAGCTGTGGTTCTCTGCAGCGAACCACAACAATTCTACGCTTATGCCATGACGACTTGTTCAACAACAACACACATATTTCACGCGTCTCCACTAGACACACCGATGTTGTTGTGTGAGCATTTAGCGAAGAGTCTCCAATAAGCGGTGCCCCTGTAGGCTAGCTGGTGTTATCGCCAGACACATAGTCTCCAGTCTGTAGGTCGTCAGTGTTGTGTAGTGCTGTTTACTGAAAACGTTTCAGTTAGATGTGGTTTGCTGTCTAGTTACGCTCTTTCTACAAATTCGCTCTTGGAAATAATGTGCACTTTGGTTAATAAAACTTGTGTTTGGTGCATTCTCTGATGCTCCGACCGTGATTAGTACAAACTGAAACGTCTTAGCCGACCTCTGTGGCCGAGCTGTTCTAGACGCTTCAGCCCGGAACCGCGCTACTGCTACGGTCGCAGCTTCGAATCCTGCCTTGGCCATGGTTGTGTGAGATGTACTTAGGTTAGTTAGGTTCACGTAGTTCTAAGTTCTAGGGGACTGATGACCTCAGATGTTAAGTCCCATAGTGTTTAGAGCCGTTTGAACGATTTTTTGAAACGTGTTATTGACATCACATTCAAAGCAGTCTCCCTGGTAGCGCACTAAGCGATCGTGACGTTGCCGCGCTTTCGAAATCGCTGGTCTTGGTGCCCGAGCGGTTCTAGGCGCTACAGTCAGGAACCGCGCGATCGCTACGTCACAGGTTCGAATCCTGCCTCGGGCATGGATGTGTGTGATGTCCTTAGGTTACTTAGGTTTAAGTAGTTCTAAGTTCTAGGGGACTGATAACCTTAGAAGTTAAGTCCCATAGTGCTCAGAGCCCCGAGCTTTCGAAATCTGTTAGGGACGTAATTAACTTGGATGTTTAGCACCGTCTGTGTTCCCATGAAATATCCAAAATTGTATTAGACTATCACTTCTCTGTTTTAAATTTCACGTCTGGGGAGAGGTTGCTCTGAGCTAATTGTGATGCGTCCGTTAGGTGGAGTACAACAGAAATAAAGGCTTTTAGTATCGCACAAAATACGTCACAAGTAAGCGTTCGTTATCATGGGATGTTACCACTTATTTCTGCACTACTTCTGAGTACTTTCTCCTGATATAGTGCTTTAAACACCACAGAAAATCGTCATCAAACTCTTTTGACTTTTCGATAAGTTCCGGAGTTTAATATGAACAGATTATCGACGCCAAACTTAAGGACAACTTCATCTGTGGAGGCACTGTCGTCTCAGCTTTCAGATGTATCAGATTTGTTTTCTAGTTTTCGCGGAATAGAGAGGGTCCTTCCATTACAATAGTGTCGTTTAGCGCAGCACTGGAAGTGTAAACAAGTTTTGCTATCAGTGTCGCGTCCCTCAGCTACTGTAAACTATAAACAGACGTTGTTCCTATTCAGTCCCCAGCAGTGCCACTACGAACTCAACTGTAGCGTTCGGTCATGTTCAATTCTTCTGATAAGGTTCGTTGATATGTAACTGAATTCAAAAGCATTAAATGCATGGGACTGTATGTATCCGATCTCTTAGTATCAGATCTTTCACTTTTTCACAGTTTAAATTTATATATCATAATTTGTTTCAGTTATTAAATGATCGTGTCCTGATCTCATAATACTAAAGTTGAGAAATTTCTTTTTTAAAGAATACTTTTTGGTTACTGCATGTCAGACTGTTGCAGTTCAGAATAATCGTCATCATCGCCATATGAAATATCAGTTTCCAGACTTAAATTTATATTCAGCTACAGCGATGGCAACAAAAATCTGTTTTAACATGTCGTGCCTTGTTACAAGAATTTTTGCAAGCTTGTTACAAAATCTTCATAGACCCGTTGGTCTTTCGAGTATGTCACTGACAACAGAAAATTGGCGGGAACACAACAGTTAAAACAATCCACATTACCAGAGGTAAAGAAAGCATCCAAATCAGCGTCTGTTGAAGCACTGATTGAGGACGAGTCTGTCGAGAGTCACCCAGTGGTATTCTTACCTGCCTCATGAAGTAGGAATGACAAGATTGAACTCGTGCACTGCTTGAATTGTAACAGCTCAGTGCCGATGCAGACCATACGGATGTGTAATAGGTTTTTAGAAATCAATGGGGCTCTGTAGAAGAAACGCGACAATGATACCACTAAATCCAGCTGGATACATTGGAGAAGAAGCATTCGAGGAAGACTATGCCACAGTTTTGGGGTGTCAGTTGTTTGTCTAACGTAGCGGCGTTGAAAATAACATAACAAAGATAAAAAGAGCGTAGCGAGGAGAGTTGACAATCAGAGCAGCAACGAATATTAGCATAAAATACCCTGTGCATTTGCACAGCAGGGAAGTTTCAGGTTAACGTATGTAGACGTAAGTCTGTTACTTGAAAATGGAGCTTCAAATTGAAAACTGTTGAGAACTTGAATTGTGCAACGAATGACATTTCTGGGCTAACTAATGGTTCTGTAGTAACGAAAAATTCTTATGTGCCATACCAGAACCTGGTGAACAGACAATTTATCCATTCGGCGCGTGACTATGCTCGGTTCACTTTCGGCCATTGGCGCTGAGTGATCCGGAAGGCTATAAGTCTGTATTATGACTACGAGATGGAATACGGCTGGCTTCAGTGACACGTTGCAAGAACCCCCACTCGTGCTAAACCTCCAGAAATGTCTCAGTTTAGCCGCTGAGTCCGTAGATGGTGGTGTAAGGGCCGTACAGCGCGACCGCTATGGTCGCAGGTTCGAATACTGCCTCGGGCATGGATGTGTGTGATGTCCTTAGGTTAGTTAGGTTTAAGTAGTTCTAAGTCTAGGTGGCTGATGACCACAGATGTTAAGTCCCATAGTTCTCAGAGCCATTTGAACCTTTTTTAAGGGGCGTACAGTATAACTAGCCACCTTTTTCGAGCCCGATTTTTGCGTAATTAAGGCAGTCCGTCGTTGACCTGACTTAGTGAGCAGCCGCGTAGGAATTCTTCCTATCTGTCATGTAGCGATGCTCTCGTTTTATGCCCCCTTGCAGAGCCATAGGAGCGGCGTCGGATTCTGAAAGTGCAGTACTGCTGCCTATGTTTTACATAATGAAGCGGGAAGAAGTTTTTTGTGCAAATAATTTTTACACGGGACGTCATTATTGTGCGTTTATTTAAGAAATACCTTAAAGTAATCTTGTTCACATTGATTATAAGCTAACTACACTCCTGGACATTGAAATAAGAACACCGTGAATTCATTGTCCCAGGAAGGGAAAACTTTATTGACACATTCTTGGGGTCAGATACATCACATGATCACACTGACAGAACCACTGGCACATAGACACAGGCAACAGAGCATGCACAATGTCGGCACTAGTACAGTGTATATCCACCTTTCGCAGCAATGCAGGGTGCTATTCTCCCATGGAGACGATCGTAGAGATGCTGCATGTAGTCCTGTGGAACGGCTTGCCATGCCATTTCCACCTGGCGCCTCAGTTGGACCAGCGTTCGTTCTGGACGTGCAGACCGCGTGAGACGACGCTTCATCCAGTCCCAAACATACTCAATGGGGGACAGATCCGGAGATCTTGCTGGCCAGGGTAGTTGACTTACACCTTCTAGAGCACGTTGGGTGGCACGAGATACATGCAGACGTGCATTGTCCTGTTGGAACAACAAGTTCCCTTGCCGGTCTAGGAATGGTAGAACGATGGGTTCGATGACGGTTTAGATGTACCGTGCACTATTCAGTGTCCCCTCGACGATCACCAGTGTTGGAGATCGCTCCCCACACCATGATGCCGGGTGTTGGCCCTGTGTGCCTCGGTCGTATGCAGTCCTGATTGTGGCGCTCACCTGCACGGCGCCAAACACGCATACGACCATCACTGGCACCAAGGCAGAAGCGACTCTCATCGCTGAAGACGACACGTCTCCATTCGTCCCTCCATTCACGCCTGTCGCGACACCTCTGGAGGCGGGCTGCACGATGTTGGGGCGTGAGCGGAAGACGGCCTAACGGTGTGCGGGACCGTAGCCCAGCTTCATGGAGACGGTTGCGAATGGTCCTCGCCTATACCACAGGAGCAACAGTGTCCCTAGTTTGCTGGGAAGTGGCGGTGCGGTCCCCTACGGCACTGCGTAGGATCCTACGGTCTTGGCGTGCATCGGTGCGTCGCTGCGGTCCGGTCCCAGGTCGACGGGCATGTGCACCTTCCGCCGACCACTGGCGACAACATCGATTTACTGTGGAGACCTCACGCCCCACGTGTTGAGCAATTCGGCAGTACGTCCACCCGGCCTCCCGCATGCCCACTATACGCCCTCGCTCAAAGTCCGTCAACTGCACATACGGTTCACGTCTACGCTGTCGCGGCATGCTACCAGTGTTAAAGACTGCGATGGAGCTCCGTATGCCACGGCAAACTGGCTGACACTGACGGCGGCGGTGCACAAATGCTGCGCAGCTAGCGCCATTCGACGGCCAACACCGCGGTTCCTGGTGTGTCCGCTGTGCCGTGCGTGTGATCATTGCTTGTACAGCCCTCTCGCAGTGTCCGGAGGAAGTATGGTGGGTCTGACACACCGGTGTCAATGTGTTCTTTTTTCCATTTCCAGGAGTGTATTAACGGTACGGGAGCATGGTCAACCACATGACGAGATCGAAAGTCATCCTATCGACGATTGCCATCTATGGCTCACAGTTTGTAGCTTGAGCTTACAATCGATATAGTTCGTATAAGATCGTACATCTTAGTTTATGCCGAAGTTATTCATTTATTTATTAATATCAACTTCTCCTGGCACTGTAAGATTACTGGAAGGCAGTATTTATGACACTAGGCTCCTCTTAATGTCTGAGTGGCAAAAGGCATCTTTTGTAAAAAAAAAGTTATTGTTATTAATAACAAGTACTTGATTCGCGCCTAAATAAACGAACTTCCCCTACGTATCTCTATACTGATGTTACAAATACTTTCTGCATCGGTACCCCATCACAGTGATTCTGAAAGCGCTAGATGGCCAGCCGCCTCTGCTAGACAACGTGATAACCTAAGGCTCGCACCTTACTCCGTACGTACTGCAGCGCTGATACATTCACTTCACGTATGTGAAACAGTAAAACTGGGAATGAAGTAAAATGCTGTCTTATCTGCAAAACAGAGGTACGTTAAACCTTAATTTCTCACACAGGGTGCACTCGTATTCTCCCTAGAAAGTTTCGGTGGCTGTTCAGGAATATTTTATGAGTATTTTCGTATAAGGTAACTACGGTTTCCGGTGGCTCGTTACAGAGAAACTAGATTTCGTTTTATTTATTACCTGCTTTTATCTTTGGTTTGCATTGCACTGAAATGTCGACGGTATGAGCTGTCATCTCTTAACATATCCGGGCTGAGGTGGCGTGGTCCATACATAAAACGCTCCCATGACTTTTCGCCTTCGACTGCGGAAGGCATCCGGCGGACTGCAACGAGAGCGAGAGTGAACGCCGTGTATGTAAGCCATCCAGAGGGCGCCGCTGTCAATCACGTGACGTCGGCTGTGCTATAATCTCTGATATTGCCAACTTTCTCAATTGAAGTTAATCGATTGTCACTCTGTTGCTGCAATGTTGACATCCATATCTTATCCAGCTTAATGCCTTCATCTTCTCTATTAAATGTATTGCAGTGTTTGGCAATCTCAATAGCCTCTCTGTGCATTTACTGATAAATGGTAAGAACACTTTCCCCTTGGGTTGGTGTCGAGCCTCGCCCGTCCTGGTTGTCAGTCTAGGGCGTAGTGCACGATCTATCTCTCTGTTGGAATACCCATTCTCCTTGAAGGTCGCTCTACGGTGTTCAGTCTCATCTTCTAAGTGAGCCGGTTCACATATTTTGTGCGCCCTGTATATTAATGTTTTAATCATCCCTCTTTTATGTCTTGGTGGTGGTTAGAATCAATCTGCAATTAACGATCAGTGTGTGTGTGTCGTTTCTGAAAACGTTATGACCCAATGATCCGTCCTCTCATTTGATTACAGTCACATCTAAGAAGATCGATTTCCTTTTCCACAGTGAATTGAATTCTTGGATTAATACTATTCAGAGGTAACAGGAAGGTATCGAGTTCCTCTTCCTCATGGGTCCATATAACAAATGTATCGTCTACATAACGCCTTCATTCTACATAAAGCCTTCATTCTATGGTTTGAGCTGTGTTACGTGATCGGAAACAAACTTGCTCCTTTCACTCAAGTTTGTGTTGACTATTGCTCGCTTCTGTCTCAGGTCAATTTTTCCGGCTGTATTAGCTGTACATCGACTATGATATCCAACAAAAATGGTTCAAATGGCTCTAAGCACTATGGGACTTAACATCTGAGGTCATCATTCCCCTAGACTTTGAACAACTTAAACCTAACTAACCTAAGGACATCACACACATCTATGCTCGAGGCAGGATTCGAACCTGCGACCGTAGCAGCAGCGCGGTTCCGGACTGAAACGCCTAGAACCGCACGGTCACAGCAGCTGGCGATACTCAACAGCAAGGCTAGGTTTACTAATGAATAGTTGGACGATATGCACCTCGTGTGCAAGTCAAATAAATGCAATAGAACAGCGGCAGAATTACGCTACACTGGGCTGTCCCTGTAGTGAGGGTAGCCACATCGCAATACTTGTGTGTTAGTGTGTCTTTCGTTTCGCGCGTTTTGGTGATCGCGTATTGGAATTGTTTTTTACTGTTGTTTTCACAGGAATAGTGGTAAATGGCGTAGCAGATCTGATGAATGATAATTACATTATAATGAAACGCCGTAGATCACTTGTCCCTAAATACCAAAATACTCAGAAAATAAGAAAATACCCTCGAAAAAAATCCGAAATGTTGTCGGTGAAAGTCGGGTTCACTCCGTATTCATATTTGCACGAGAAACCCATTTATATAAGCCAGACAGTTCAGGCAGTTGCGATTGCTGTTTCTCTGAAATCCTGTTTGGGCGGCCCGTGTGGTTCCTACGCTCGAAACATGTTAATACTTATGCTGTACGATGTTCACGAATTTATGTCGTTGTGAAGTTTCCCCCTTTTACATCCAGTGTAAGTGCCTCGTCAGCTGACGGACTGAACTGCGAAACACCCGAGCGCCGACAAAAACCAGATCGTCGGTCACTGCGGCGAGTGTGGGAGGGGGAGCTGAGGGCGCTGTCTGACGGAGGGCGTAAACAGCGAGACGTAAAGCTGTTAATTACACGCCGCGCCCTTTTTTGCAGATCCCTCGCAGCCGTTGGTGGGCGTGTGTTTCCGCGGAGCAGGGTGGACGAAAGTCGGCGAAAGGATTAATTACACCGGGGCCTGTGATTACGTGAAACCCAAACGCCGCAGCCGCAGGGCACTGCGACCGATCGGCTTTGCTGCTGACGTTGGGGTCGGGGCACGCTTGCATGTTATAGTGCGCCGGCAAAGACCCTCCCACAATCAATGACAAGCCGGTCTGTCCATTGCAAGAACGCTTTACCGCCATTCATTGATACTGCGATGAAAACTAAGGGAGATTCTCAAGCATCAGTTACGGCAGATGCTGATGACTTTATTCAGAACTGAAGATTTGCATTAGTATTGATTCTCCACGTATTGTCTCTAACATCCCTTTTCTACGCTTTAAGACAAGAGAAAAAGAAAACGACGCACTATGAAGTAATTATCGAAATGGGACGGGAATCAGCAGATACGATGTACATATACACTCATGGTAATGGAAAAAAGAACACATTGACACCGGTGTGTCAGACCCACCATACTTCCTCCGGACACTGCGAGAGGGCTGTACAAGCAATGATCACACGCACGGCACAGCGGACACACCAGGAACCGCGGTGTTGGCCGTCGAATGGCGCTAGCTGCGCAGCATTTGTGCACCGCCGCCGTCAGTGTCAGCCAGTTTGCCGTGGCATACGGAGCTCCATCGCAGTCTTTAACACTGGTAGCATGCCGCGACAGCGTGGACGTGAACCGTATGTGCAGTTGACGGACTTTGAGCGAGGGCGTATAGTGGGCATGCGGGAGGCCGGGTGGACGTACCGCCGAATTGCTCAACACGTGGGGCGTGAGGTCTCCACAGTACATCGATGTTGTCGCCAGTGGTCGGCGGAAAGTGCACGTGCCCGTCGACCTGGGACCGGACCGCAGCGACGCACCGATGCACGCCAAGACCGTAGGATCCTACGCAGTGCCGTAGGGGACCGCACCGCCACTTCCCAGCAAATTAGGGACACTGTTGCTCCTGGGGTATCGGCGAGGACCATTCGCAACCGTCTCCATGAAGCTGGGCTACGGTCCCGCACACCGTTAGGCCGTCTTCCGCTCACGCCCCAACATCGTGCAGCCCGCCTCCAGTGGTGTCGCGACAGGCGTGAATGGAGGGACGAATGGAGACGTGTCGTCTTCAGCGATGAGAGTCGCTTCTGCCTTGGTGCCAATGATGGTCGTATGCGTGTTTGGCGCCGTGCAGGTGAGCGCCACAATCACGACTGCATACGACCGAGGCACACAGGGCCAACACCCGGCATCATGGTGTGGGGAGCGATCTCCTACACTGGCCGTACACCTCTGGTGATCGTCGAGGGGACACTGAATAGTGCACGGTACATCCAAACCGTCATCGAACCCATCGTTCTACCATTCCTAGACCGGTAAGGGAACTTGCTGTTCCAATAGGACAATGCACGTCCGCATGCATCCCGTGCCACCCAACGTGCTCTAGAAGGTGTAAGTCAACTACCCTGGCCAGCGAGGTCTCCGGATCTGTCCCCCATTGAGCATGTTTGGGACTGGATGAAGCGTCGTCTCACGCGGTCTGCACGTCCAGCACTAACGCTGATCCAACTGAGGCGCCAGATGGAAACGGCATGGCAAGCCGTTCCACAGTACTACATCCAGCATCTCTACGATCGTCTCCATGGGAGAATAGCAGCCTGCATTGCTGCGAAAGGTGGATATACACTGTACTAGTGCCGACATTGTGCATGCTCTGTTGTCTGTGTCTATGTTCCTGTGGTTCTGTCAGTGTGATCATGTGATGTATCTGACCCCAGGAATGTGTCAATAGTTTCCCCTTCCTGGTACAATGAATTCACGGTGTTCTTATTTCAATTTCCAGGAGTGTACAAACATGTGACTACAATTTCCGAAAACCTGGTTGAACAATTCAAGAAAAAGAGCTTCAAAAATTGAGCAAGTCAATAACGTGTTGCTCCAGCTCTCACCCTTATAAAAACTGTTGTTCGGTTTGGCACTGATTGACAGAGTTGTTGCATGTCCTCCTGAGGGATATCGTGCTGAATTCTGTCCAATTGACGCGGTAGGTCGTGGTCACAAATTTCTGCGTTCGACGTTTCATGCTCTGAAGTAAAAAGAAAAAGCTTTTTTCCATCTGAATCTGAGGGACTGGGTGCTCGTCAACAAAAAAAGAAGGAACCACATTCAACAAAACATGAGCATTCCCTCAAATTTATCCATCTGTTTCAGCTATCGTTGGAGCACATCTGAAATTGGAACGTGAGTTTCTGGATGCTTCAAAACACGCTCTTTGCAACTATGTTTAGTTTGAAATCAGTTATGGAATACAAATTTTCTAAAAGGAAATTGGATGTGATCTATTTTTGTAAATGTTACGAAAATCAAATTTGGACTGATTTTGTAAAAATTTGAAAAACAATGGCGCTAATGATGCTTTATGTCGGAAAACATTATGTTGCTAAGTTGTTGTGAACAAAGTTTCATGTTTATCACGCCTTCAATCAACGAGACATAAGAAGCCAAAAGCAAAACTTTATTCGCAGCAGCCGGCCGAGGTGGGCAAGGGGTTCAAGGCGCTTCAGTCTGGAACCGCGCGACCGCCACGGCCACAGGTTCGAATCCTGCCTCGGGGATGGATGTGTGTGATGTCCTTAGGTTAGTTAGGTTTAATTAGTTCTAAGTTGTAGGCGACTGATGACCTCAGAAGTTAATCCCATAGTGCTCAGAGCCATATGAACCATTTTTATTCGCAGCACGATTTTTCCGGCCTCTTTGCCTCAATTTATGTAGGATTGTTAGCCCATGAGGGAAATTAAACCCAGTTTTCCGGGGGAGGGGGGGCGGGGCTTACAACACATTGTTTCGAAAGAGACTGGTTTGGAAGCTTTAATAGAAAACGGTGTTTGGAAAAGAAGTGTCGAATACACCGTATTTCCACCTTTTTACAAAAATCATCATCTCTTCGACGAATTTATAGATTATTGGAAAATAGGATGTGAATGAAATTTTGTATTCCACATCATTGTGCTACCGAGCTATTCCGTGTTAAGTATCATGTTCAGCATGCTTTTATTCTAAGCGATATTAGAATCCAAAATTTACATTTTTTTTCGTGCAGCGATTTTCACGCTCATCGTGGATTCAAATTATCTAGCATTATTCTCCCGTGTTTAATAATTAAATAATTTTGTTTTATGGCTAAAACCATGATCTTTCTAATGATACCAGTTTGGATAGTTTTACAGAACACAGTTTTTTGTAAAACCAGGTCGAAAGTATGGCAATTTTGGCCTTTTACAAGATCTTCAACTGCGTAATTAATTTATTCAGTATTGGTAACTGGCACAGAAATGAAATTTTATATCTGAAAATATTGTTTTGTTAGGTTACTACATTCCAAATTCCACGTTCGTCATACCTTTAGTCTCTGAGTCAAACTTTGAAATTTTTTCGGGCGATTTTGCCTAACATTTTATGGCTGAACATCCGTCGTACAATTCTGTTCGTTATGTTTCTCAAGAGGGAATTTGAGCGAAAGCTCACACAAAATCTCAACGAAATTTGAGATGGTCGAGCAGGGAGACCAACGTGAGTTGACATGGTATGACGCCATAACTAGTCCACTGTGGGCTCAAAACATAGTAATTTACGTATCAATTAATAATAAGGCAGGAGCATATTCGGCCCGAGATGCCACCCCACAGTGTCAGTATTGGCTCTTGAGCAGAAAACATGATGACCGCTGCACTAGATCGTTTACATGTATCGTAAATAGTTGTGGCCCTACAAAACATCTTTGGGGTACTCCAGGATTTGGGTTTACATCTGTCAATTTAGTCTGGTTAAGAATAACATATTGAGTTCTGTCTACTAGAAAGACATGATCCATTCAAAAATCTGGCCAGATTCTCGAGAAGCTCGTATTTTTTCACTAAAAGGCAGAGGAATTGTGTGACAATATTGTTGTTTTTTATTGAACTTTTCTATTTATCGTTCTTCTTTTACAAAGTAACAAAAAACAAAGGATGGCTTGTCGGCGGTTTCAATTTCACTCCCTTCGAACACTGTTCTATTTCGCTCGGTCGCCCTGATTCGAAAAACCGGCTGTAAACTGATATCATACTGTATTCCCCTACAAACACGTCGGGAAAACAAACAAGTGCACTTAAACTGCAACAGATGGCCATTCATGGTTCATCGCGGTCTCACAGACCGTATCCTTGTGTGGTCCTGAGACGCAAATACAAGTTCATGGTGTATTTAGAGACAGTGTTCTGAGGAAGAAGAACACGTAGCGTCATGAACGCAAAAGCTATCATTAAGGCGCATAACCCATCGCGTTTAAAGCTCAGGCATGTCACGTACGCGGCTCACGACTAAAGCTATCTTTCGCGGCGTAACGAACAGCTTTGCATTTTCTGATAACAACGCCGGCGGTGTCGCGATAACTCGTGGTGGTGAGTGCGCTGTCCAGTGCAGGAATGCGAGGGTTGCGCTAGTCAGCGAAGTAGTGTCGCCATTTGGAATGTAGCCGCAGTAAAGCTGTGAGTCGTATAGCGAATGTTGGAAGAGTTCAGTGTTAAATAGCACCCTCTTTTCTTTGAACGCTGATAATCGTTTCGGTTGCGACTGTGGAATGTAGCAGAGCCTGACCGTGTAGATCAGTGCTATCAGCTTTTACAGCCTCTCATCTGCATTACGTACTGACGACAGGCCAGAGGAATGCTGTTGCGCTAAATGGCCCCTACGGCGTTGAGACTGTTTTCTCTGCAGAAGCTTCCAGATCTCATTTATCATCGTCGGAACAACGTCTGACGGACGGAACCGAAGCCTGAGTGATTCCGTACGATGGGATCCCTTTCTCTAGCGTGATTGCCCTGTTTTACTCCAGTGGTCAATTTTCGGACATGACTGGTTGGCCAAGGAATAGCCTCCAATTTCAGAATATGAGAGTGAAGTCTTATTTTTTGTATTGGCATAAATTGGCTGAAGGTAGCTTAAAAGATTATTCAAGTGAGTATAATCACTGTATTGTCGGACACCATAATGTACGAACATCCCAAAACGAACAATGTGTTGTGATTTTTGCTTCGCCCGCTACCAACCTATCAGCGTGCGCTACAATGACATTAATAAACCACCTCTCATAGGAAATCGGTCATAATAAAACAATATTGTCGCATCTGGTGCAAATACATTCCTCTCCATTGTCGCAGCCAG
The DNA here is from genome assembly GCF_023897955.1 of Schistocerca gregaria. NCBI lineage: Eukaryota > Metazoa > Arthropoda > Insecta > Orthoptera > Acrididae > Schistocerca > Schistocerca gregaria. Next base: position 315,430,003 of record NC_064924.1, on the reverse strand, counting down.
TCTTATGCCTTTTCTCTCTGAATAACAACGTTCTTTTGAGAGAAAGACATACACACACACACACACACACACACACACACACACACACGCACACAGAGAGAGAGAGAGAGAGAGAGAGAGAGAGAGAGAGAGAGAGAGAGCTAGAGGAGAAAGAGGGAGAATACGAAATTTTATATAACTGATGGATGTGCAGTAAATAAATTGCTTACATCAGAAGTGCACTAAGTCAAACAATATTTGTTGTTGTGTTCTGAGGTACAGACCGTCGCTATTTCAGCGTCCATGCTCAACCTTCTCTGGAAGGGTGTAATCTAAATAATAAAAATGAATGCCCCTTAAGCAACAAAAAAAAGTTTCGAAGCGCACTTGTTTCTCACACCGTTTCACTCGTTCCACTCACCCCCTCAAAACACCTAAAATCTAAGTGGCCAGTGTGGCAATACCCTTTAATGCAAAGCTTCCTACAGAAAGGCTAAAGGTACAATTTAAATATCCTGATGTATGTGAATGGTTTACTATGGAACATATAGGATCAACCAGCCACTCTCTAACATACTGAACTCTGTGCACTACAAGTTTAGGGAGACACTTTGACAACTAATGGACGGTGGAAGTAGGTTCTTCACTCGCACTGTCATTATCTAACAGCACAATCAAATCCTAATATAATGTCTTTTCCCTGAAATTAAAACATAGTTAGTTAAAATCTCCTTCACTGAATTCAGTTCGTCAAAATACGTTGCACAGTGGGCTGTTCCTGCTAGAGAAGGAAAACATTCTTGAAGGGAATTTGGCCAGTATGCAAACGGGTTAAACTTCTCCATGGAAGACGAAACTTTGAAGAGGACGTAATTAAGATGCATAGTGGCAGCCACTGGCACATTAGGCCTTCATAAGAGTTCTTCTGTGGTTATGGTTGGCATCTGCTGCTAGTTGACCAGGAGTTAACTGATAATGCACAATAAATTAGAGTTCTATTCAATGGCCATCAGACCGCATCACCCTACGGAACATGCAGTTTTTTGAGACCGAAGGTTCCTTGAGAGGTATTGGTGAAATTAAGCACTACTCTGGAATGCTTACAGAAGGAATATTTTACGTAAGTGAGTGTTTCTTGGCATGAAAAAAACAGAACATTACTCAAGAACAACGAATGGTGCACACAAATTCTTCATTAAGTGGGACAAAAAACTCGTACCAGTCAACAGTACGGACAAGCAAATTTTTACACAACGATATAGGACAGAAGAGGGTTCGACGTATTTCTCTTGTTGAACATTTTCCTGCTGTGCTACAAGTCAGATGCTTCGACTTCCGCACACGTGACTCAAAACGTTGATCATGGGATTAAGTGCTGACGATCAGTTACAGTCATTGCTAACGGATGCATGGTCCGGTCCAGCCTGGTCACAACAAAGCACAACTGCCGCGGCAGCAGAACCTGCCATCAACATAGAGCGTAAAATTCAAAAGCCACACGATGCTGTCGACAAACTGATCACTCTCTGGTAATAAAATACACTAACATAGACATGTAAAGTTATAAGTAACCAACGTCTACGCAAGTGAATTTAAAATTATTAATGGAACCGGCATGTTACTGATTCACTTCGTAGACGGTGGTACTGCAAACAAACGCCGAATGGTTGTAATTAAAGTGCAGCTGCTCACAGACTTTCAGCGTGGGCTGTAATTATCGTATGGCAGCTAAAGTTGGTAGGCAGTCTAATGCGTTAATTTTCAACCGATTTACGCCGTAAAAGAAATTAGTTTCTGTTTTGGACACCAGGTGCAATATTTTTGCTGTGAATACAACATAAACGCTAAGAAATGTTTCCATATGTAATGGATTAAGAATGGGACGTGAAAAGAAAAAGTCAAACACGTGAGAAAGGTATAATGTTGTTTTATTACTAACCACTGCTTACACAATTTGCTTAGTATGAGCACCAGAAATGTCGACGAAATGCTTCATCCGTAAAACGACGTCATCAACAGTTTCTCACAGCAGTTATGGGGGCATCTGAGCAACGTGAACGTGTTCCTGTGCACTTGATTGCACGTCAGGTAGAGACCGAGTGTGTAGCTGGTAAACGCGTTCTTTTAGATATCCCTGAGACAAAGCCACATTGATTTAGATCTGATGTTCTTGAAGGCCATGCACCTGGAAAACCTCTGGAGAGAACATGTTCGGGAAGGTTGCATTAAACAGATCTTTCAATGGGCGAAAGACACGAGGTGTTGACCCATATTTAGTGAAAAAAGTGGTTTCCACACAAAGCAGGAAACATGTGCTGTACAAAGAGGCCTTGATAATGTGCAGACGTCACGGTACATCTGACAGGACCTCTAGGTGTATTCTCTTCAAAGAAGAACGGATTTCTGAATCCAGAGCATGAGGTCACATGCGGCGAGTGCAATGGCTCTTCATTCCCACTTTAACAGTAAACAAAATTCGTTAGTTCTGTCTAATCACTTCGCCTTGTAGTGTAAAATGTGCTTAGTCAATCCATAGAATATTGTCCGGCAAAACGTCATGAACTTCGATCCGTGCCAACAACCGAAGAGCAAATTGAGAACGTTGCTGCGGATCATGAGGTTTTAACTGCTGCACCGTCTGGATCTTATACGGGTAGCAGCTTAAAATAGAATGCAGAACTTTCCTTAGTGTTGGCCGTGAGATGATCAATTCTTGTGAGCATTAGAGCTAACCGGGACATGTGCTGCATGGTCAGTTACAGCAACAGCAACCTATCAATAACTTCCATCGGGATATGACGCCTTCCTCTTCCTAACATACCAATCTCACCAGTATTTTCGAATTTTATTATCATCATCTTTAAATCATATAATGAGAACGGAACTTACCTCAGATCTTCCAGTCGGCTACACTCTCTTAATACAACACTGTAATTGCTGCCATTCGCGAAAGGCTGTTTCACTAACAACACAGGGTCTCTCTTATCGACAGCCATACTGTTCACTATCGTTGAAAGCGTGGACGTCATACAAACAGTGTATAGTGCCAAATTTGCACTTGGTGGCCAAAACTGGAACTATTGTTTTGCAGCGTAAATCGGCTCCGTATTAAAACATTAGCATATCTACCAAGTTTCTCAAGTTTCGCTGTCGTAAGATAATTACAGTCCACAATCGATCTCCTTTAGCAGCCGCACTTTAATTATAACCACACTGTACTTCTACGCCTCAACAATGTCTCATGAAGAGTATTCAAGAGAAACTGTTGTTGGCGATCCGTCCGTCAGATGGGAACGTTTAAGAGTGTCAGCACTCTTGGTGCTATCCGAAAGATGTAGCTTATGTCCTGGCAACAGGTTTCACTTTGTCCCTTCCTCCATCGTCATACAATAGAAACATTGCAAAAAATTATACATACATTCATTACTACTAGTTATGTGTTTGGGATAAACCTTTTTTATTTTTCGACATAGTCTCCTTTTAGACTTATACACTTCGTCCAACGCTGTTCTAATTTGTTGATTCCTTCCGAATAATAGGAATTGTCCAAGTCTGCAAAATAGCTATTAGTTGCTGCAATCACCTCCTCGTTTGAATAAAATCTTTGTCCCGCCAGCCATTTCATCAGATTGGGGAACAAAAAGTAGTCCGAGGGAGCCAAGTCTGAAGAATAGGGGGCATGTGAAACGAGTTGGAATCCTATTTCCATTAATTTTGCGACCACAACTGCTGATGTGTGTGCTGGTGCATTGTTGTGATGGAAAAGGGCTTTTTTGCGATCCAACCGCCGGCATTTTTCTTGCAGCTCGGTTTGAAACGGTTCAATAACGATGAATAATATTCACCTGTAATAGTTTTACCCTTTTCTAGATAGTCGATAAAGATTATCTGTTGCGAATCCCAAAAGACAGTTGCCATAATCTTCCCAGCCGAAGGAATGATCTTCGCCTTTTTTGGTGCAGATTCTCCTTTGGTAACCCTTTGTTTAGATTGTTGTTTGGTCAATCATGAGCAATCGCAGAACCCATCTTGCAGATAGCTTTCTCATGTCCAAATGTTTATGCAAAATGTTATGTACCATTTCATTCGAGATGCCCACAGCACCAGCAATCTCACGCACCTTAACTCTTCTGTCATCCATCACCATATAATGGATTTTATCAATGATTTCTGGAGTCGTAACCTCCACAGGGAGTCCAAGTGGTTCAGCATCACTTGTGCCCATATGGCCACTCAGAAAATTTTGAAACCACTTATAAACTGTTGTAATCGAAGGTGCAGAGTCAAGGTTCTCTTTAGTCTTCTGAGGTGTTTTGCCTTTCATAGAGTAATGTTTAATTACCACACGAAATTCTTTTTCGCCCCTTTTTTGACAATCACTCAACTTCCTTGATGCACACGAATGTCAAATACAAAGAAATAGACCAATATGGCTGAAACGTGGTGTGCGTTCTTTTCAAAGATAAACATGACCTTGATATGCGCCAGTGGTGCCATCTCTCGGACTTTGCACAGACTTTTCAAACGCCCCTCGAACATACCGCGAGGAGGAGAAATACATTTTACCGATTAGGCTGTTGATCCTACCAATAGGGTCTCCCAGGCAACCAGCCACATGAGTCTCTTTCCTTAAACAGTTACCGTCAATTGCCCACTGCATCTTTGTCCAGTTAGATCAACTGCTTTGTCGCAATTGACACAGATGTAGACGTGCTATTCAACTACAGCCTGCCTACCTTTTCCTTTCGTTGCAAAACTTACAGCAGTAGAGTTCTCAGAGCGAATTTTATGTGTGCACCATTCGGAAGAAAAGGGCCTCTTTCGGAAGTTACCCGCTGAAGGAGTGGAATGCTACCTGTACAGGAAATAATCTGGTGAGAATGCCGAGGCGAGGTAACCGAGATTCTGGGAGCATGTGTTTCGGCCAGCCCTCCGACGTGTTTTTGTTTTGCCGAGTGAGCTGTCTTCCTGAAACAGGTCTCCGCGGTGTTACGTCAGACCAGCTAGGCGAGCGGAGAGCGCCTTGTTGCTTCGCAGAATGCTCGGCAAGAGACCTTCCTGGAACAATTACCGCGTGCCTGCCCTCCGCGGTGGACCTGCGTAACGCGCTCACTGGAAACACCCGGCGGCTTTCTGCGATGCTCGGAGGCATCTACGAGCAAGAAAAAGTTACAAGACTGCGGAAGGCTACGGCTTCTGTATCTTTGTGGTTAGTGGTCTTGCACCATGGCAATTAAAATGACGTTGCAACCGAATAGCTTGACAAGGGGTACTATAACGAAGAAAGAAGCTGCGTCAACACTAATACTCTGTAATATGTGAAGTTGAGCATTAAAAATCGCATAGAGCGCCAGGGAAGAGATATTATAACATGAATGTCGACAAAAGTAAAACAAGGGTAATGACGAACTAAATTACGCGGTTCTGAGAGTATTAGTTTAGGCATGGCATACTAAAAATAATATACAAGTTCTGCTATTTGGGCACCAAAATAACTGATGAAGGCAGAAACAGTGAAGATATATGCAAATTTGCATTAGCTAGAAAACCATTTCTTAAAAAAAGAAATAAATTGCTACAGAATATAAGTTTAACTATGATGAAGCTTTTTTTTAAAGTACTTCTCTGGAGTGTAGTCTGGTATGGAAGTGAATCGTGGACAAGAAAAGAAGGGAACAGAAGCACTGGAAATGTGATGTTATCATCATCATCATCATCATCATTTAAGACTGATTATGCCTTTCAGCGTTCAGTCTGGAGCATAGCCCCCTTATAAAATTCCTCCATGATCCCCTATTCAGTGCTGACATTGGTACATCTTCTGATGTTAAACCTGTTACTTCAAAATCATTCTTAACCGAGTCCATGTACCTTCTCCTTGATCTGCCCCGACTCCTCCTACCCTCTACTGCATTAGCTTTGCTGCACCTCACTTCCAGTTCTTTCACTATGTTGCCATCCTGTGAGCATATGCATCCCAAGTACTTGAAACCGTCCACCTGTTCTAACTTTGTTCCTCCTATTTGGCACTCAATCCGTTTATATTTCTTTCCCACTGACATTACTTTCGTTTTGGAGATGCTAATCTTCATACCATAGTCCTTACATTTCTGTTCTAGCTCTGAAATATTACTTTGCAAACTTTCAATCGAATCTGCCATCACAACTAAGTCATCCACATATGCAAGACTGCTTATTTTGTGTTCACATATCTTAATCTCACCCAGCCAGTCTATTGTTTTCAACATATGATCCATAAATAATATGAACAACAGCGGAGACAGGTTGCAGCCTTGTCTTACCCCTGAAACTACTATGAACCATGAACTCAATTTACGTCAACTCTAACTGCTGCCTGACTGTCCATGTAAAGACCTTTAATTGCTTGCAAAAGTTTGCCTTCTATTCCATAATCTCGTAGAACAGACAATAACTTCCTCCTAGGAACCCGGTCATATGCCTTTTCTAGATCTATAAAGAATAGATACAATTCCCTGTTCATCTCGTAACACTTCTCCATTATTTGCCGTAAGCTAAAGATCTGGTCCTGACAACCTCTAAGAGGCCTAAACCCACACTGATTTTCATCCAATTGGTCCTCAACTAATACTCGCACTTTCCTTTCAACAGTACCTGAGAAGATTTTACCCACAACGCTGAATAAAGAGATACCTCTGTAGTTGTTACAATCTTTTCTGTTTCCATGTTTAAAGATTGGTGTGATTAATGCTTTTGTCCAGTCTGATGGAACCTGTCCCGACTCCCAGGCCAATTCAATTATCCTGTGTAGCCATTTAAGACCTGACATTCCACTGTATTTGATGAGTTCCGGCTTAATTTCATCCACCCCAGCTGCTTTATTGCACTGCAATCTATTGACCATTTTCTCCACTTCCTCAAATGTGATCCTATTTCCATCATCATTCCTGTCCCATTCTACCTCGAAGTCTGATCGTATTTTCACCTACATTAAGCAACTCTTCAAAATATTCCCTCCATCTGCCCAAGGCATCCACAGGATTCACCAGCAGTTTTCCTGACCTGTCCAAAATACTTGTCATTTCCTTCTTACCTCCCTTTCTAAAACTGCTAATTACACTCCAGAATGGTTTTCCAGCAGCTTGACCCATAGTCTCCAACCTGTTTCCAGAATCTTCCAAAGATTTCTTCTTGGATGCTGCAATTATCTGTTTGGCTTTGTTTCTTTCTTCAACATAACTTTCTCTGTCTATCTGAGTTCTAGTATGTAGCCATTTTTGATATGCCTTCCTTTTCCTTTTACAGGCTGCCTTGACTGTATCATTCCACCAAGCTGTCTGCTTCATCCTACTTTTACACACTACTGTTCCAAGACATTTTTTAGCCACTTCTAGTACTGCGTCCATGTACCTTGTCCATTCGTTTTCCAATGACTGTAATTGACTACATTCAACTAACTGGTACCTTTCTGAGATCGCTGTTATGTACTTGTGCCTGATTTCCTTATCCTGAAGTTTCTCCACTCTTATCCTCCTACATATGGACCTGACCTCCTGCACTTTCTGCCTCTGAATTCCAATTACACTGCAGATTAAATAACCATCAGTGTCATCAAAGAATTCTCTGAATACACGTGTGTCCCTCACAGCCTTCCTGAATTCCTGATCTGTTATTATATAGTCAATGACAGATCTGGTTCCCCTGCCTTCCCAAGTATACCGGTGAATGTTCTTATGTTTAAAAAAGGAGTTTGTGATTACTAAGCCCATACTGGCACAGAAATCCAAGAGTTGTTTCCCATTCCTGTTGGCCTCCATATCCTCTCCAAATTTACCCATAATCTTTTCATACCCTTCTGTTCGATTTCCAATCCTGGTGTTAAAATCACTGTCCTTATCCTTTACTCTAACAACTACATCACTGAGTGCCTCATAAAAACTATCCATCTTATCTTGACCTGTCCCTTCACAATGCGAATATACTGACACAATCCTAATTTTCTTGCTAGACACTGTCAAATCTATCCACATCAGTCGTTCGTTTACATACCTTACTGCAACTACGCTGGGTTCCATTTCTTTCCTGATTTAAAGCCCTACACCCCATTGTGCTATTCCTGCTTTGACTCCTGACAGGTAGACCTTGTATTCTCCCACTTCCTCTTCTTTCTCACCCCTTACCCGAGTGTCACTAACAGCTAAAACGTCGAGCCCCATCTTACTTGCAGCCTCTGCCAGCTCTACCTTCTTTCCAAAGTAGCCCCCATTGATATTAATAGCTCCCCATCTCATTACCAGTTGTTTTCCAAGTCGTATCTTAGGAGTCCCTGGTTTGTCAGTTAGAGGTGGGACTCCGTCACCTCCAAAGGTCCGAGACATTTTGCTCTGATTGTTGCCAGCATCATATTTAAAGTATTGGGGAAGCAGGTTGCTAGCCTTACTTGTCTCGAGTCCCATTGGGTTTTACCCCTAACGGCTGAGGGACTAACCGGTGGATTTGATAGTCTTTGCCGTATGAGCACAAAGGTGACCACGACTCAGAATATATTCGAGATGCCCAGCCTTATTCGAAATTAACTGGTATCCCGATTGTCGGGACCACTTACTTGGCCGCTCATACGTTGCCCAGAGAAAAATATTGAAGTTTAGGTGGGTGAATTGGTTAATTAATGAGGATATGAAGAACCGAATTGGGGAAAAAGAAATTTATGGCAAACTTTGGCTGTAAGAAGAGACCGCTTAGTAGGATACATCCTGAGGCATCAAGGAATCGTCAGTTTCGTAATGGAGAGAGTGTGGGAGTAAAAACTCCAAGGCTCAAATACGGTATGCAACTTCCCACCTTGTCTGTGGTCTCACAGATTCTGTACCGTCTAGTGAAGTCCCACTCGTGGCTGCGGCCTCCGTCCAAGAAGTCTCAATGTTGTGCAGTGCATGAGACAAATCACATGGGGTATGGTACATCGACTTCTTCCAAAACGTTTGTTGATGGTAACTTGATAATTTCTATGTACACACATACTGTCAAACTGACTAAGTGTGGCCAGCATCGCATGTACCCGCGAAACAGGTTTTAAATAATCACTTCGTCTAAACCACTCCCAAAACGAACCACTGGACTGGACGACAAACGCTACAGTCAGGCACTAAAACTCCACCAACCACTTTTTACCATCTCCTCTGTAAACAACACAAGATCACTAGGAGCATAGATGATTTTTTCTTCTGGGGAGTTCAGTTCTGTTCAAGTACAAGATCTTCAATCAGGTTAGTGTCCCAAGATATTAGTAAGTCAACTGTCATCAACCATTTCAACATTTAGAACTGGAACACAGGTGGCACCTACTAACATTCTGATATAAGCGAATGTAAATGAAGTACAGTGGTAGAATAATTGTGGCACATATTTATGTTATGTACATCGCGAGTATTTAGTGTCTATAAATAATAATGGACAGTCAGCTTCTAATGCTTCCTTTTCAGTGCAGTTGATTGGAAAGAAATCACTTTACAAAACACAGCACACATCTAAATAAATGGGCTAATCATTACTCAGCCTGGGATTACTGTTCAGAAAAGTGTTAATTGAAGAAGTGTTTTAGGGCTAAATACGAGAAGCACTGTACGAAGTATTGACGCCATCCATACAAAATGTACTGTGTTGCTTAACAGATAAATTTTTATGTCAGGGATTTCTTCCCAAACCCCCAGATCTATTTCGACCAAACTTGGTACAAAAACAGCAAACTTCTTGAGTATAAGCACTGTAAGGTTAAAGACTTTCCACCTCCAGTAGGAGCAAAGATAAGGGAAAAATGTGTTTTTTCAATCCATGCCATATAGGCTGCCCTGCATGATGGGAGAGTTCTACATCTACATCTACATTTATACTCCACAAGCCACGCAACGGTGTGTGGCGGAGGGCACTTTAAGTGCCACTGTCATTACCTCTCTTTCCTGTTCCAGTCGCGTATGGTTCGCGGGAAGAACGACTGCCTGAAAGCCTCCGTGCGCGCTCTAATCTCTCTAATTTTACATTCGTGATCTCCTCGGGAGGTATAACTGGGGGGAAGCAATATATTCGACACCTCATCCAGAAACGCACCCTCTCGAAACCTGGCGAGCAAACTACACCGCGATGCAGAGCGCCTCTCTTGCAGAGTCTGCCACTTGAGTTTGTTAAACATCTCCGTAACGCTATCTCGGTTACCAGATAACCCTTTGACGAAACGCGCCGCTCTTCTTTGGATATTCTCTATCTCCTCCGTCAACCCAATCTGGTACAGATCCCCCACTGATGAGCTATACACAAGTATAGGTCGAACGAGTGTTTTGTAAGCCACCTCCTTTGTTGATGGACTACATTTTCTAAGGACTCTCCCAATGAATCTCAACCTGGTACCCGCCTTACCACCAATTAATTTTATATGATCATTCCACTTTAAATCGTTCCGCACTCATACTTCCAGATATTTAACAGAAGTAACTGCTACCATTGTTAGTTCTGCAATCATATAATCATACAATAAAGGATCCTTCCTTCTATGTATTCGCAATACATTACATTTGTCTATGTTAAGGGTCAGTTGCCACTCCCTGCACCAAGTGCCTATCCGCTGCAGATCTTCCTGCATTTTGCAACAATTTTCTAATGCTGCAATTTCTTTGTATACTACAGCATCATCCGCGAAAAGCCGCATTGAACTTCCGACACTGTCTACTAGGTCATTAATATATATTGTGAAAAGCAATAGTCTCATAACGCCCCCCTGTGGCACGCCAGAGGTTACTTTAACGTCTGTAGATGTCTCTCCATTGATAACAACATGTGTGTTCTGTTTGCTAAAAACTCTTGAGAATAGTATCGGCTTGCTTTATCAACCTGCTTTACAGAGCAGTCCATATAGCAGAAGCAAGAAGTAGTTCTCCAGCCCCTGACATGTAGACTGTACTACACAACAGTACTACACAACAGGTGTGTTGTGTTGCAATAGTAACAGCTTGCTTTGTCAATTTCGTTGGTGGAGAGGCCAGTACATCAGGGGCAATAGACAAGTTTCAGGCTCTGACATGTAGGCTACACTGCACAACAGGCATTTTGTGGGAGTAGTAACAACCTGCTTTATTGACCTGTTTTGCAGCGGCTACACATGTGGATGGACATAGCTGAGATGGACAGGGTAAGTGATGGTCAGAGAAGGGGCAGGAGGGGATGAAGAGAGAGAGATGGGTCAAGGAGAATGAAGACAGTAAAGAAGCAGGAGGGTGTTGACAGATGTACTAACCAAGAGAGGTGGTTCAGTGGCTAGCACACTGGATTCGCATTCAGGAGGACAACAGTTCAATCCCATGTCTGAGCATCCTGATTCAGGTTTTCCTTGATTTTCCTAAATCGCTCCAGGCAAATGCCAGGATTGTTCCTTTGAAAGGGTATGGCCAACTTCCTTAGCCATCCTTTCCTAATCCAATGAGACTGATAACCTCACTGACCATCTGGTCTCCTCCCCCAAACAACCAAACAGATGTACTACAGAAGGAGGGGAGGGATGGAGAGGGGGAGAGGTGAAGATGGATAGAGAAGGGTGTAGGAGAAGATGGACAGAGAGTGTGTGGAGGAAGAACAGGAGGTGGGTATAGTGGTAGGTAAGGAGATGGATAGAGTGGCAAAGAGGGAATGGACAGAGATAGGGGTAGGAAGTCATGGTCAGAGAGAGCAAGGTGATGGAGGAGTAAGTGATCAGGAGAAGATGGAAAGCGAGAGAGTGAGGTGGCGAAGATGCAAAAATAGAGTTGGTAGGATAAGGTGGACAGAGAGACAGAAGGAGGAGGTGTGTCCAATGTATCTGTCAAATGCATATGCTTGTGAAGCAGTGTTGACAAGGTCAGTACGTCCTCCTAAGCTGCTGGAACGATATCAACCAATTTTGGTACACATACTATTTGCTATGTGAGATCGCTCTGTGTGTGTGTGTGTGTGGGGGGGGGGGGGGTGTTAGAATCTCTTAATTCCTATAGGAGACATGCATGCTGAAATCCACAACAGGCATGTCTTGTGAGTAATGTCAACATGCACTGCACAGCTCAGCTGAGCAGAGAGTTGGGAAGTTGACATTTTGAGAGAGTAGGGAGGATAAGGTGGAGGGAGAGCAGGGAGTAGCAGGTGGATGTAGAGAGCAGTGACGAGGTATGTTGAATGGGCAGTATTGACGTGCCTTGCAGTCTTCCAGTGTGGATGAGCACATCTGAACAGTGACAAGGGAAGGGGGCGGGGGAAATAAGATGGATTTTTAGAGAGGGGGAGGACGAGGTGATAGAGAAAGTTGGAGGAGATGGTAGAAAGACGGAGAGGGGGAGGATGTGGGGGAATAGGGAGGGGAAGGAGTGGATAGACAGAGAGAGAAGGGAGCAGAAGGTGGACAGAGAAATGGAGGAGGGGGAGATGCGTGAGGAAGATTGAAGGTGTAGGTGGATAGTGGACAGATGCGAAAGGAGGGTGGGGGAGGAGGAGTTATGCAACTTGTCCAACTTCTCTTGAAGCAATGTCCCTAGTAATGCATGGTATTCATCAGTGTTATTTGGAAGTTTTCTGACACGTGCTGTTTTGCTTGCCGCTCTGTACCACCTGACATTAATTAGCACTGCACTGGCGATTACACAATGAACTGCTTGACGCTGTGCTATGACATTTATTTAATTACATTTCACAATCATTGTTACAAATAAGTACCACATGTGAACATGAACGTCATTGTAATGCACTTTCATGAGGTCTTGTTACTTGCGTCATTACCATCATGGGTTATAGTATTCGTACTTACCACTTCGTCCTCTGCGCTCTCAGGCTGAGATGAAAGACGACAGGTAGAATAAACTATACTACTATTGGCTTATGGCAGAAAAATTAACGTCCACCAAACTGGATTTGTGCGATTTTGCCGTATTCAACATTTTTCATTATGTCATCAATTTTTGATGTTTTAAAGACGAAAATAAATTGAAAATATTCTCAAATTTGCATCCTTTAAGACAAAATTTGTATGTGTTATGCAACAGGGAAAGGAGGGGCGGGATATGGGACCTATCACCGCAATGAAATATGAATCGAAAGCAAAATTATGCATGTGCTTTTCCCCACAGAGCAGACTCTGTGGACGTGGTAATTACGCCCATGTAATAAGGTGTGTAATGAAACATTTTCCGTTCGTTTTTGAACATTACTCTACATTTTACAGTGCATATAAAACCTTATTTCTATTCTTAATGTGTTCTTACCCCAACAGGTCTGTCATGTAGAATATTACCCTTACTTTTTTAATGCATTTAAAAGGCCACAAGAAACAGGCTGCCGGTATTTATGGTTTTTTTGAGTGGTTACCCCCCCATCCTTAATATTTAATGCATGTTAAAACGTTTCGACAGTGCTCAGTACGAGTATGTTTCAAAAAGCACAGCGCAAAAATGGGGTTTTCATGTAGTTATATCTCAGGTCCGATAAATCACTAAGGTAAGGAGTCAAATGTTTTGGATAACCCTTGTCCTAGCTACCATTTGTATAGCTATCGAAAGAACGGGCGTACACTAGTCTATCCTACAATACAGGGTCAAGATGTAAACCGAAAAATTTTCTCCAGCCCAGGCAAATTATAGAATCGGTTGCTTCTTTTGCGACGATAGGGGTCTAGGTTGGACCTTAGACGGCATATACAAGCATTGGGGGTTCGTGAGAAAACCCCGAAAAACAATGACTTTCGGGTACGAGAAGTACCAATGGGGTGATGGCCACTTCTATGATTTCTGTTCATAGCAGATAGTTGAAACTTTTGCCACAAGTTCTTACGAACTTAGAAACGTCTTTCGATATCATTATCTGTTACCAAGATCCAAATCTTCAAAGTTACCATATTTACCCGCCTAAAATATCCAAGAAATAACCGGGCTGATGCGTAAACGTAGTTTCGTAGTTTTAACTGACGTAATGAACAAATGGTAAGGGTTCTAGGGTAACCGGAAGAGTTATTAGATCAAGAAACTATATTTTTAGTCATCATTTTTTCATCGAAGAAACTTTATGATACGCTGTCTCTATATAATGGGCACTTCACGCCCATACAAATATGCTCAAAGTAGTGCTGCAGTGACAAAAATGGGCAAAAAAGATTCTTAACATGCCTAAAAAGAACTTAAGATGACCGCCAAAAATTATGTAAATCTGCGAGTTCAGCAGATACAGTGAAATGTTACTGATCACATTTTTACTCATTCAAGGTGCAAATCACAAGTTAAGCGTTTTCAATGAGTTCACAATAGATGTAAAGCGAACGATTTTATGTTAACCTTATACATTATTACACGTACTTATTATTTGTTTATACGTGTCAAAGAATATAAATGTGTCGAAATATATAAGTTAACTAACCTATAGAATTCGTTTTATATAAGCAGCATAACATGCAGAAACAAGGAAAAGAAGGGAACCAGCGGAGAAATGCTCCTGTCGGAACACAAAAACCGTGAATATGTTCCTCTTTAAAAGATCTAATGGAAAAGCGGAGAACTATCTGCCAGAACCCTCATTTCGCATTCCGCACCGAAAATTTGTGCATGCGAACATATTCGCGCTTTTTTGTGCAAAGAGAGTAGCAGAGAGACAGTGACGATGTAAGACAGTACCAATGGCAGAAAAAAAGAGAGGAGACATTGATAGTAGGACGGAAAAAGTGGTAGTGAAAGATAAAGACAGATGAAGGCAATAGCTGTTGGAGCGAAAGAGAGAGGAGACAGTCTAAATAAAACGTATAGAAGAGTAGAGACCATGCTTGGGGTTGGAGAGTCTGGACCCTACCAGAATGGTAAGCCTTAACCCGTAGTTATAAGGAAGAGAGCAGTTTGGACCGAAATTTTAAACACCAGGGTTCAGGGGAAAAATATAAGTTGTACCGCATAGAGATTTTGAGCTGCAGATGCGTGGTGCTGACAGTGGAAGTACAAAGAAAGACAATATGAGGGAATATTAGTGACAGAATTGACTGTGGAAGTTGTATATATTGTAAACCAGAGGGGGAAAACGAGACAGTGGAAGAGAGAGATATATGTGGACAGTGGCAGCGAGAGGGTGAGTATGAGGGCTGAACTAAAAAAGACAGTCTGGCTAAAAGTGTAAAGCCCTGTGCTGTTTGTAACACATGGCGTGTGTATGAATGATTGCGTAATGTTGTTTACAAATTATTGAGATCACGCTGCCACTGACAACCTACAGCTAGGCATTTCCGTAAAACTAAGTATCATGTGGTTTTTACTTCACTTCAGTTTAGCACATGAAACCAGTGATTCCTTTCGGGATGCTACTAGAATGAATCACAAATTGGAAACTGTAAATTATTTATTATACAAAATTCTTGAAGAGTGTAAAAACTGTGTAAATATGTAGTACCCAATATCGGATTCTACCCTACATGTAATTTCGAGATTTCCAGGACATACAGGGGTAGGCAAAATAATGTAAACGCCTGTACTTACTTGGGAATGGTTTATTAATAAGGGGCTGCACTCCCATTTGCTCGTAATACAGATGCGACTCTTCTTGGAATACTGGAATATAATGATTGTACAGTCTCCAGTGGAATGTAGTGGCGCTCTACAATCAGAACTTCTTCTAACTCCTGTAGTGACGATGGAAGCGGAAATCTGCTCCGGGGTCTGCGTTACAATACTGCCCACAAGGGTCCGATGGTGTTCAAGTCCGAGAACTGTGCTGGCCTGGAAAGACGCTGCAGTTCAGTTCCACGCTCCATACCAGGATTGTACTGTCCTGGCTGTGTGAATGGGTGCATTAACGTCCTGAAATATGGCATCATTATTGGGGAACAACATTGGATCATGGGGTGCACCTGATCACCTAAGATGTTCACATAATCGTTGGTTATAACACGGCCTTTCAGAGTAATGATGGGACCAGCAGAATACCATGACACGGCTGCCCAAACCACGACACATCCACGTCCATGCTGCACCGTTGGAATCAAGCAATCAGGATCGTAGGCTTCTTTTGGCGTTCTCCTCACGTAAACCCGGCCCGATGTTGGAAATAACGAAAACATTGACTCGTTCGACAATATGACGTTTTTCCACTTACCAGCCGTAAAGGACTTATGTTCCTGACATCACGTTTTACACTTCTTTGCATTGGTTGTCGTCACTAATGGTTTCGTTATAGCAATTCGTCCATGAATATTCGCTTTATGGAGTTCTTGGGCATCAGTGACGATAGATACTGGGTCTCGAAGATGGCTATTTAGCTCTGCAGTCACTTTAGCCGGCATAGTTTTGTGTTGTTTTGACACAATTCGTGTTAGCGTACGACGATCTCTGTCATTTGGTTTTGATTTGCGCCCACTATTACGTTTACACGATGATGTCTTTCCATGTTTTGTGTAGGCTGTCATGACTGTTGAAACAGTTGCCCTTGAAACATTCAATAATTTGGCCGTCTTTGTTACTGCTGCGCCAGCTAATAGAACCCCCAGAATCTGCCCTTTATGGAACTCTGTTAGGTCCTTCATTGCAAGTCGATCTCTGCCTCTGAACGCACGTACGAAGTGTGCACTACTGGTAAACAACCCGCACCGATGCCTATTCGATATTGAAGACGCACAGTCCAGCGCGACACGCGCCACACCTACCTGTATATTGTAGACCGTCAAACACAACCATCCAAAAGATGTTCAAATATGTGTGAAATCTTATGAGAGCTAACTGCTAAGGTCGTCAGTCCCTAAGCTTACACACTACTTAACCTAAAGTATCCCAAGGACAAACACACACACCCATGCCTGAGGGAGGACTCGAACCTCCGCCGGGACCATCCACACAGTCCATGACTGCAGCGCCTTAGACCAAACATAACCATCCTATTGCTCCCATTTTTCACATTATTTTGCCTATCCACTGCTTGTCTTACTTTCCTTAGATGGTCACACCCTTGGTTGATACTGTCTGTAGTGGTGAGAAACAGTTACTTTCAGATAGCGCTGAGTATACAAGCAAAGGGAATGTACCACATATACTGTGAAGGTTTTCCTATCTGCCGAACCGTAGAGCGCATATCACCTAATGAAGTAAGGACAACAGCTGTACTGCACTGATGATCTGTTAGTGGGGTGTAGGCCGCTGTACAGATTACGTAAGTGGAGTACATGCAATTCTCTGCCTGCACAGTGGACACAAAGCGCCGTACACTAACTCCTAGGGCTAAAATTACGTCAGTACAAGACAGAACAGGAGTCAGGATTTCTGTTTGCTCACTAGCCAGGAACGGAAAATTGACTCAAATATTCTCCCCGTAGCGGATTACACAGAGAGCTAAAGAATCGTCGCAGGCCGGGGTGGCCGAGCGGTTCTAGGCGCTACAGTCTGGAACCGCGCGACCGCTACGGTCGCAGGTTCGAATCCTGCCTCGGGAATGGGTGTATGTGATGTCCTTAGGTTAGTTAGGTTTAAGTAGTTCTAAGTTCTAGGCGACTGATGACCTCAGAAGTTAAGTCCCATAGTGCTCAGAGCCATTTGAACCATTTTTTAAAGAATCATCACTCAAGTAAACAGAATAACAGCTGTCATGGAGAAACAGCTTCACGCGCTTCCTGTGTCGAAGGCAACATTTCTCAAAGTCTAACTGCCAGATTGCCCACTGTGGCTCTCGTTGGTGAGTACTGTAGCTCGATCCTCAGAGGGAACTGTCTTTGAATGATCCCGGCAGTCCTTGAACATACCATACTTGCTCCCTCCTGGATACGTAGCATCTATGGTTGCATTCAGGCGATAAATCTCAGGGGCCGTTACAAAACATTATCTCCTATTACAAGGGTCATGAATCTGCCAGCCAGTCACCTGAAACTCATACTCGTTTTAGAAATTTTCTGGAAGGATCACTTTTCCTTCCTACATCCTTACCACTCTATCAGTCAGAAAGGTATCTGTCTTTGGCACGAAGCCTGCCTCGGCGCTTCCCATGAGAAGAACCTCGGCGTACAGCTCGCGACCATCGTTTGTGACCCTGCAAATTCCTTCCCATTAAAAGAATGTCTTTTCATCTTGTTCGCCCCCCCCCCCACCCCCCTGCCGCCCGACCCACGCTATTCTTAATTTTTTTGTCCTACCAGAGTGCAGCCTCCCGTCTGCACTGCGACGCTAAAGGGCTCCTACGACTTCCAGCGTTGTAAACCGCCATCTCCTCGCTCTGCTCTTTCTCAGGGCAGTAAATGTCCGCCCATGCAGAACACGACAAGCGCCTTCCCAGTCCATCTTTAGCCAATAGTGGCTCCTGAGAGTTGCCTTTTCTGTCAGTGCTCAGCCCTAATTAACTCCCAGACACGCAGTACCACAGAAATCGTTAGTAAGTGGTGCTAGCCATTATCAGCCAACAAAAGATTAATAATCCGATTGTTCATCATAAATAGTGATGTAATATAAATGTAAAACTACAAGAATACTAAATGGGTGGTGGCAAAAACTTGAGTATTAGAAAATGATATGCAGCGTTCTGCATTACAATTGGGCTAATATTCTCGTACCAAAATTTGTGATGAGGAAGACGGAATGAGGACTGACGCAACTGTTTCTCCATTTTTCTGTCAGAGTCTTTTAAAGATGAACATGTACACCATTTTCGCGCTCCGACAGGAGCATTTTTCCGCTGTTTTAATAACACATGACTCTTCCAAAATGTAAATGAAGAAACTTACCGCGAAACATCAGATCAGTTGAACTAGACAATTAACACAGTCCAAGGCACGCTAAGTACCGCAGCTCCCTTCTTGCTATCAGTGTGACGAAACTTATTAAACCTTTCACAGAATCCATTCATCGTTTACGTCTACGTCTGCATCATACTCCGCAAACCACCTAATGATGTTTAGCGGAGGGTACTCTCGGTAACACTATCCGATCCCTCCAACTCTGTTCCACTCGCGAATAGTGCGTGGGAAGAACGATTGTCGGTAAGCCTCTGTACTGGCTCTAATTTCTCGAATTTTCTCCTCGTGGTCAGTACGCGAGATGTATGTGGGGGTAAGTAATACAGGGTGATTCAAAAAGAATACCACAACTTTATTATTTAATGAAAGAAACATAATATAACCTTCTGTTATACATCATTACAAAGAGTATTTAAAAAGGTTTTTTTTCACTTAAAAACAAGTTCAGAGATGTTCAATATGGCCCCATCCAGACACTCGATCAATATCAACCCGATACTCCAACTCGTTCCACACTCTCTGTAGCATATCAGGCAAAACAGTTTGGATAGCTGCTGTTATTTCTCGTTTCAAATCATCAATGGTGGCTGGGAGAGGTGGCCGAAACACCATATCCTTAACATACCCCCGTAAGGAAAAATCGCAGGGGGTAAGATCAGGGCTTCTTGGAGGCCAGTGATGAAGTGCTTTGTCACGGGCTGCCTGGCGGCCGATCCATCGCCTCGGGTAGTTGACGTTCAGGTAGTTACGGACAGATAAGTGCCAATGTGGTGCCGCTCCATCCTGCTGAAATATGAATTGGTATGCTTCTTGTTCGAGCTGAGGGAACAGCCAATTCTCTAACATCTCCAGATACTGTAGTCCAGTTACAGTAGCACCTTCGAAGAAAAAGGTACCAAAAACTTTATTGGCTGAAATGGCACAGAAAACATTCACCTTAGGCGAGTCACGTTCATACTGAGTTGTTTCCCGCGGATTCTCAGTGCCCCATATACAGACATTGTGACAGTTGACTTTCCCGTTAGTGTTCGTCACTAAACATAATCTTTGAAACGAAAGATTCATCTGTTTCCATTTGAGCAAGGATAAAATCACAGAAATCGATTCTTTTAATCTTATCAGCTGCAGACAGTGCTTGAACCAATTTCAGACGATAAGGTTTCATAACTAACCTTTTTCGTAGGACTCTCCATACAGTTGAGTGTGGAATTTGCATCTCTCTTCTAGCTCTGTGAGTCGATTTTCCTGGGCTGCGAACAAATGCTTGATGGATGAGTGCTACATTTTCATCACTCGTTCTCGGCCGTCTTGAACTTTCCCCTTTGCACAAACACCAATTCTCTGTAAACTGTTTATACCAACGTTTAATACACCACCTATCAGGAGGTTTAACACCATACTTCGTTCGAATTGCACACTGAACAACTGTCGTCGATTCACTTCTGCCGTACTCAGTAACACAAAAAGCTTTCTGTTGAGCGGTCGCCATCTTAGCATCAACTGACGCCGGCGCCTAGTCAACAGCGCCTCAAGCGAACAAATGTACAACTAAATGAAACTTTATAGCTCCCTTAATTCGCCGACAGATAGTGCTTAGCTCTGCCTTTTGTCATTGCAGAGTTGCAGAGTTTTAAATTCCTAAAGTTGTGGTATTCTTTTTGAATCACCCTGTATATTGTTCAACTCCATCTGAAAAGTGCTGTCCCGAAATTTCGATAGTATATCTCTCCGTGATGCACAAGACCTCTCTTGTAACGTCTGACAGTGGAGTTTGTTTAGAATCTCCGTAACGCTCTCTCGCGAGCTAAACGACCCCGTGACGAAACGCGCCTCTCTTCGTTGGATCTTCTTTATCTTTGCTATCAGTCCTACCTAATAGGGATCCCAGGTGGATGAACAATACTCAAGCATCGGGCGAACAAGCGTCTTATAAACCACTTCTTTCGTGGGTGAGTCTGGTATCTAATTTTCCCACTGACTGTTTTATGTGGTCATTCCACTTAAGGTCGCTCTGGATAGTTAGCCCAGATATTTTACGGCAGACGCTGTCTCCAGCTGTTTGGCATCAGTAGTGTACCTGTCCAGTAGTGGATTTCTTTTTCTATGTATGCGTAGTATGTTACATTTATTTACGTTCAGGTCAACTGCAAGTGCCTGCACCATTCATCAATTCTCTGCAGGTTGTTCTGGCGTTGCTACTTTGGTATAGACAACTACATCATCTGCGAATAGCCTTAAAGAGCATCCGACGTTTTCTACTAGATCATTTATAAATATTGTAAACAGCAACGGTCCTATCACACTTCCCTGTGGTACTCCGGAAATAACCTTTACATTTGTCAATTTTGTTCCGTTAAGACCGAAGTGATCAGTTCTATCTGCAAGAAAGTCTTGAATCCAATCGCAAGTTTGGTCAGATACTCCCTAAGCTTGTATGTTTTTCTTTAAATGGCAAATCGGGACGGTGTCAAATGCCTTACTGAAATCAAGAAACACTACATCAACCTGAGCGCCGTTGTCCACTACGCTGTGGATCTCATGGAGGAACAGAGCGAACTGCGTTTCACAGGATCTCCGTTTGCGAAATCCATGTTGATTTTTATAGAGGAGATGTTTATTTTCCAAAAACTTCATAATTCTTGAGCTTAAAACATGTTCATATCTCTACAACAGATTGACGTCAACGATATATGTCTATAATTGTGTGGATCTTTCTTACGACCTTTCTTAAAAACGGGAATAACCTGCACTTTTTTCCAGTCGTTAGGTACCTTTCATTGCTCAAGCGATCTGCGATAAATTACTGCTAGGAGGGAAGCAAGTTCTTTCGCATAATCTTTATAGAATCTTATTGGTATCTAATCTGGTCCTGACACCTTTCCACTACTCAGCGATTGTAGCTGCTTTTCAGTTCCTCGATCGGTTATCTCAGTATCTGCCATTTCGACCTTTGTACGATGATTGAAAAGAGGGACAGTGTTACGATCTCTCGTTCTTACGATCTTTAACCTTCATGTAAAGAAATACACGATCGGTGATTGGGCAGTGACCCTTGGACACCGCCACTGGGTGTTGGTACGTTACTGGACATAGGTTCAACTTAAGTATTATGTACAGTGTTGTTACATCACTGCGAAAGAAACTCTGAGACACTCTACAGTCTAAAGCCTTAAAATCCTTCAAGTTTTTGGTAATCACTGTTTAACATTAACTCATGCTTTTTTACGTCAAGTTTTAATGTTAACAGACGCCATACTTCCATTATTATATATTTATACAAGGAGAGATAAGTTATTGGTGGTAAGTTAATCTTTGACCTCAGTGAAATGTGAGGTGCGGAGAAAGCAGTAAGGACTTTGTCGCCATAACGTAAGAAGGGGAATGTTACCTATCTGCTACGCAATGATGCCACTTTAGATATGCATGTGCGCTGATAATCAGGAGCTGTAGTGTAAATTACACACGAAAGTAACAATGGTATGTGAAAGAATATCATAGAGTTTTTCATATTCAAACACACTCGTTACACTATCGATTTTTCAGTTGACACATACAACACTACTTCGCCGCACTACTACAGTGCTACAACTGTTAGATCACTGAAGTAAACAACAGTCGTAAACATAAGACAGTCGACACAAAGCGTACCGTCACGTACCAGAAACAAGTAGGAAGCCAAAGCTCAACTTTACGTTACAACTACTTACAGACATTGTATCACATCTCGCCGCTGCCGCACTCAGCAATTTAACGGTTACTGTAAATGTTCAACAGGCAAAATTTAATTCCACATTCATTACAACCAGTAATTTGCTACATTTCAAAGTGAGTGATTCAAGGGGAAAAAGTGGGGGAGGTGGCAGTTTGTTACGATTTTATTTTCAGGCACCGGCCAAGTTTTCTTAATCAGAGGGGCTTTTGGATGTAGAGGAAATATGTTAATGGAATGCATTTGTAAATAATTATCCTTGTTGACCGTCGTGTTCATTGTTCAATATTAGTCGGGATACGGTGTGTAGATTTGAATTGTGGTATAAGATTCTAGAAGGCCAGCTGATACTTTTTGTCAGTATAATTATGCCACATATAAGAATTAACAGCTTTTTCATTTTTTTCCTGTATGTGTAAGCTCAAAATAAAAGTCCGTTTGTTGTTGTTGTGGTCTTCAGTCCTGAAACTGGTTTGATGCAGCTCTCCATGCTACTCTATCCTGTGCAAGCTTCTTCGTCTCCCCGTACCTACTGCAACCTACATCCTTCTGAATCTGCTTAGTGTAGTCATCTCTTGGTCTCCCTCTACGATTTTTACCCTCCACGGTGCCCTCCAATACTAAATTGGTGATCCCTTGATGCCTCAGAACATGTCCTACCAACCGATCCCTTCTTCTGGTCAAGTTGTGCCACAAACTTCTCTTCTCCCCAATCCGATTCAATACTTCCTCATTAGTTATGTGATCTACCCATCTAATCTTCAGCATTCTTCTGTAGCACCACATTTCGAAAGCTTCTATTCTCTTCTTGTACAAACTATTTATCGTCCATGTTTCACTTCCATACATGGCTACACTCCATACAAATACTTTCAGAAATGACTTCCTGACACTTAAATCTATACTCGATGTTAACAAACTTCTCTTCTTCAGAAACGCTTTCCTTGCCATTGCCAGTCTACATTTTATATCCTCTCTACTTCGACCATCATCAGTTATTTTGCTCCCCAAATAGCAAAACTCCTTTACTACTTTAAGTGTCTCATTTCCTAATCTAATTCCCTCAGCATCACCTGACTTAATTCGACTACATTCCATTATCTTCGTTTTGCTTTTGTTGATGGTCATCTTATATACTCCATTCAAGACACTATCCATTCCATTCAACTGCTCTTCCAAGTCCTTTGCTGTCTCTGACAGAATTACGATGTCATCGGCGAACCTCAAAGTTTTTATTTCTTCTCCATGGGCTTTAATACCTACTCCGAATTTTTCTTTTGTTTCCTTCACTGCTTGCTCAATATACAGATTGAATAACATCGGGGATAGATTAGCGCCCTGTCTCACTCCCTTCCCAACCAATGCTTCCCTTTCATGTCCCTCGGCTCTTATAACTGCCATCTGGTTTCTGTACAAATTGTATATAGCCTTTCGCACCCTGTATTTTAGCCCTGCCACCTTCAGAAATTGAAAGAGAGTATTCCAGTCAACATTGTCAAAAGCTTTCTCTAAGTCTACAAATGCTAGAAACGTAGGTTTGCCCTTCCTTAATCTAGCTTCTAAGATAAGTCGTAGGGTCAGTATTGCCTCACGTGTTCCAACATTTCTACGGAATCCAAACTGATCTTCCCCGAGGTCGGCTTCTACTAGTTTTTCCATTCGTCTGTAAAGAACTCGCGTTAGTATTTTGCAGCTGTGACTTATTAGACTGATAGTTCGGTAATTTTCACATCTGTCAGCACCTGCTTTCTTTGGGATTGGAATTATTATATTCTTCTTGAAGTCTGAGGGTATTTCGCCTGTTTCATACATCTTGCTCACCAGATGGTAGAGTTTTGTCAGGACTGGCTCTCCCAAGGCTGTCAGTAGTTCTAATGGAATGTTGTCTACTCCTGGCGCCTTGTTTCGACTTAAGTCTTTCAGTGCTCTGTCAAACTCTTCACGCAATATCGTATCTCCCATTTCATCTTCATTTACATCCTCTTCCATTTCCATAATATTGTCCTCAAGTACATCACCCTTGTATAGACCCTCTATATACTCCTTCCACCTTTCTGCTTTCTCTTCTTTGCTTAGAACTGGGTTTCCATCTGAGCTCTTGATGTTCATACAAGTGGTTCTCTTATCTCCAAACGTCTCTTTAATTTTCCTGTAGGCAGTATCTATCTTACCCCTAGTGAGGTAAGCCTCTACATCCTTACATTTGTCCTCTAGCCATCCCTGCTTAGCCATTTTGCACTTCCTGTCGATCTCATTTTTGAGACGTTTGTATTCCTTTTTGCCTGCTTCATTTACTGCATTTTTATATCTTCTCCTTTCATCAATTAAATTCAATATTTCTTCTGTTACCCAAGGATTTCTACTAGCCCTCGTCTTTTTACCTACTTGATCCTCTGCTGCCTTCACTACTTCATCCCTCAGAGCTACCCATTCTTCTTCTATTGTATTTCTTTCCCCCATTCCTGTCAATTGCTCCCTTATGCTCTCCTTGAAACTCCGTACAACCTCTGGTTCTTTTAGTTTATCCAGGTCCCATCTCCTTAAATTCCCACCTTTCTGCAGTTTCTTCAGTTTTAATCTACAGGTCATAACCAACAGATTGTGGTCAGAGTCCACATCTGCCCCTGGAAATGTCTTACAATTTAAAACCTGGTTCCTAAATCTCTGTCGTACCATTATATAATCTATCTGAAACCTGTCAGTATCTCCAGGCTTCTTCCATGTATACAGCCTTCTTTTATGATTCTTGAACCAAGTGTTACCTACGATTAAGTTGTGCTCTGTGCAAAATTCTACCAGGCGGCTACCTCTTTCATTTCTTTGCCCCAGTCCATATTCACCTACTACGTTTCCTTCTCTCCCTTTTCCTACACTCGAATTCCAGTCACCCATGACTATTAAATTTTCGTCACCCTTCACTATCTGAATAATTTCTTTTATTTGATCATACATTTCTTCAATTTCTTCGTCATCTGCAGAGCTTGTTAGCATACAAACTTGTGCTACTGTAGTAGGTGTGGGCTTCGTATCTATCTTGGCCACAATAATGCGTTCACTATGTTGTTTGTAGTAGCTTACCCGCATTGCTTTTTTCCTATTCATTATTAAACCTACTCCTGCATTACCACTATTTGATTTTGTGTTAATAACCCTGTAGTCACCTGACCAGAAGTCTTGTTCTTCCTGCCACCGAACCTCACTAATTCCCACTATATCTATCTTTAACCTACCCATTTCCCTTTTTAAATTTTCTAACCTACCTGCCCGATTAAGGGATCTGACATTCCACGCTCCGACCCGTAGAACGCCAGTTTTCTTTCTCCTGATAACGACATTCTCCTGAGTAGTCCCCGCCCGGAGATCCGAATGGGGGACTATTTTACCTCCGGAATATTTTACCCAAGCGGATGCCATCATCATTTAATCATACAGTAAAGCTGCATGCCCACGGGAAAAATTACGGCTGTAGTTTCCCCTTGCTTTCAGCCGTTCGCAGTACCAGCACAGCAGGGCTGATTTGGTTATTGTTACAAGGCCAGATCAGTCAATCATCCAGACTGTTGCCCTTGCAACTACTGAGAAGGCTGCTGCCCTCTTCAGGAACCACACGTTTGTCTGTCCTCTCAACTGTATCGCTGAGCCACGCAAGCCTCCCCATCAACGGCAAGGTCCATGGTTCATGAGGGGGGGGGGGGGGGGGGGGGGGAAGTCCGCCATAGGACTTAAATAAAAGTTGACATTAAAAGTCCGTAATGTCAACTTTTATTTAAGTCCTATGACGTTGTTCTTAAATTGGCAAATAATTTCTTTGGATTGAGTCAATTTTAACTTAGTTAAGCTGAAAATGCGAGGGCATGTTTAAAATGTCAGCCTATTGTGAAATTGGATGCTTGAACTTTGTAATATTTTATAATAAATGTTCTGCAAATGATGAATGATCTTTACCCGAACCCCGGTCCAGCTCTTTCAAGTAACAGTTTTAAACATGGCTGTTTCTCAGCAACCGTGTATAATTTTCAAATGTAGGAATTATACAGCCAACTGGCTGCAAATATCTGTTTGGTACAATGATCTAGGTTTCGACAGCTCTAAGGATGTCTTCATTAGAATGATATTTTGAGAAACCGTAAAATTATATTGCGGGTAAACAATGATCAGATGTGGCCAAAGGCGTTTTATTTTTGACTTGCTTTCTCGCAATGTAATTTTACGGTTTCTCCAAATTTCATGTTCATGAAGACACCCTTAGAAGTGTCAAAACCTAGGTCAATGTACTAAAGCGATATTCGCAACCGGTTGGCTGTATAATTGTTACCTTCCGAGTAATTTATCCTGAGCGTCTGGATGCCATTTGAGCAGCGTTTAATACACATTCTCCCGGGGCCGATAACTCTAATTTTTTTGGGCCGCCTGCCTCCCTCTAATAGGGTTTACCCAGTGAGATAAGGGGAATCACATAACAGTCGCAAGTCCCAGCGCCCACCCGTAAGCATCGTCGAACCGTAGGGAAACCATTTCAGCAATACAGACTCTATACACACTGAATAGCCAAAAAAAAAAAAAAAACAGGTACACCTGCCTAATATCGTGTAGGTCCCCGCGAGCACGCAGAAGTGCCGCAGCACGACGTAGCATTGACTCCACTAATGTCTGAAGTAGTCCTGGAGGGATCTGACACCATGAATCTTGCAGGGCTGTCCATAAATCCGTAAGAGTACTAGGGGGTGGAGATCTCTTCTCAACAGCACGTTGCAAGGAATCCCAGATGTGCTCAATAACGTTCATGTATGGGGAGTTTGGTGGCCAGAGGAACTGTTTAAACTCAGAAGGCTGTTGGAGCCACTCTGTAACACTTCTGGACGTGTAGGGTAACGATTTATCGTGCTGGAATTACCTAAGTCCGTCGGAGTGCACAATGGACATGAATAGACGCTGGTGATCAGACAGCATGATTACCTACGTGTCACCTGTCAGAGTCGTATCTAGACATGTTAGGGGTCCCATAGTACTCTAACTACACATGCCCCACACCATTACAGAGCCTCCACCATCTTGAACAGTCTCCTGATGATATGGAGGGTCCATGGATTTATGAGGTTGTCTCCATACCAATATTCGTCCATACGCTCGATACAACTTGAAACCTCTACGGTCGCAGGTTCGAATCCTGCCTCGGGCATGGATGAGTGTGATGTCCTTAGGTTAGTTAGGTTTAAGTAGTTCTAAGTTATAAGGGAATGATGACCTCGGAAGTTAAGTCCCATACTGCTCAGAGCCATTTGAACCAACTTGAAACGAGACTCGTCCGACCAGGCAACATGTTTCCAGTCATCAGCAGTCCACTGTCAGCGTTGACGGGCGCAGCCGAGGAGTAAAGTTTTGTGTCGTGCAGTGGTCGAGTGTACAGAAGTGAGCCTTCGGCTCCGAAAGGCCATATCGATGATATTTCTTTGAATGATTCGCAAGCTGGCACTTGTTGATGGCCCAACATTGAAATCTGTAGCAATATGCAGAAGGGATGCACTTCCATCACGTTGAAGGATTCTCTTCAATCATCGTTGGTCCAGTTCTTGCAGGATCATTTTCCGGCTGCAGCGATGTCGGAGATTTGATGTTTTACAGGATTTCTGATATTCACGGTACATTCGTGAAATTGTCTTGCGGGGAAAATCCCCATTTGGACGCCCAGACTATAACACCACCTTCAAACTCATTTAATTCATGATAACCTGCCATTGTAGCAGCATTAACCGATCTAACAACAGTCTTATATAGGCGTTGCCGACCACAGCGCAGCGCCGTATTCTGCCTGTTTACATATCTTGGTATACACACGTCTATATTAGTTTCTTTGGCGGTTCAGTGTATAAATGTAGCCTAACATCACACAAAGATTACAGCGGACGCTGACAAAGATATAATGGTCCATAGGACGTATGACATACAGGTGGAGAGACTGTTAAAAGGAAGCGATAAGGATTTTATTCACATCAACCGTTTCCATCTGACAAGTCTAGTCTCTGAATTTATATTGTCTAGTAAGCTTTAGCAGAGGTTGAAAATACCGCTTCAGTTGTAAATTTCTTTATTTAGGAGCTCAAAAATAGCACCCCGCGCTTGGTACATGCGGCGCTCAGGCACCACAGCTCAGCTACGACACCTGAGGATGGGCTTTTAACAGTCCGATACCGGTCGTGTGAAAATAAAGAAATTTACATCTGAAGCGGTATTTTCAACCTCTGCTGTAATGCTCAATTGCGGATGTTCTTCCAGCAGGATTGTATGTAGTAAACTTTAGTTTAATCTAGACTCTGTTACATCGTTAGTTACAGTTCATCTTAACGACTAGTAAAACCCACAAACTACCAGTCCTCCAGTTTTTGACCGGCCAGAATTACTTGCGCTCACCATTAAATTAAAGTGCAGAACGTTTACTGTGGTACTTTACCTTTGATAGTGAGCACTTCGCCTCTGTGTTGTCCACCAGTTCCCTGCTACCAGACTACCTCTGCTGCTCCTCACAGATGAATTTCCCCGTATAAAGGTGGCCTGGGAACCACAATTATTACTGTCCATAGGAAAGTAACACTTGGCAGCAGCCGTCACATCATCATTGTGGATTTGCAAAATAGCCACAGATTTCCCAGAGATGCTACGGTTCCACAGCGACTCCTGGGGTAGCAACGCGTCGTGACAAACCCTACCGGGGACATGAAATGCATGTGAAGTAATCACAGTTGCAATATGAACAACCATCAGCTGTACAAGGGAACGACGACAATGAAAATTTTTGTGCGGAACCGAACCAAAATTTCCCGCATTTATAGATTTGGCTACCTGTTAACTACTTACACCCAGACCCAAAATTCCATATGTTCTCGGTGCTGCGTCACAAACTGTACTCGTACACGCATTATGTATTTCGCGTCTGGGAAGGGACATTTTAATTGAAAGCCGCTGCATGGTTATCGGCGAATAAATACAAAAATGGTTCAAATGGCTCTGAGCACTGTGGGACTTAACTACTGTGGTCATCAGTCCCCTAGAACTTAGAACTACTTAAACCTAACTAACCTAAGGACATCACACAACACCCAGCCATCACGAGGTAGAAAAAATCCCTGACCCCGCCGGGAATCGAACCCGGGAACCCGGGCGTGGGAAGCGAGAACGCTACCGCACGACCACGAGATGCGGGCAGCGAATAAATACGATATGTATGTGCCTGTGTTATTAAAAAGAACGATATAATGTTCCTTCGGAGATGCATGCAATGTTTCTTGAACAACTAACATAAAGAGTTCTACAATCAAGGTCTCCGCCTTGCATACATCTTCGTGAACAGTATCTTCCATTCAGGGGTGAAATGACTAAAAATGCCAAGGCTGAGTTACTAACGCAGCTGACTGCCGTGTGGAGGACTCTGGTTCGATTCCCGGTATTGCCAGGAATTTTTCCTTTGGTGGGAGAACTGGAGTGGGTTGCACTCGGTCCCGAGGTGCCAATTGACGAGCTATTTGGTCTTTATGTAGTCGCTCCAGGTTACGGAAGCTGACAAAGGCCGGGAGAGCGCTGTGCCGATCCCTCCTCTCCACGCAGTATCGAATGACACGGCGCTCGGTCGGTACCGATAGGCTAGCCAGGACATGTAGACGGAGTTAGTGTTTTACACTCCTCGCTATTAAAATTGCTACACCACAAAGATCACGTGCTACAGCCGCGAAATTTAACCGACAGGAAGAAGATGCAGTGATATGCAAATGATTAGCTTTTCAGAGCATTCTCACAAAGTTGGCGCCGGTGGCGACACCTACAACGTGCTGACATGAGGAATGTTTCCAGCCGATTTCTCATACACAAACAGCAGTTGACCGTCGTTGCCTGGTGAAACGTTGTCGTGATGCCTCGTGTAGGGAGGAGAAATACGTACCATAACGTTTCCGACTTTGATAATGGTCGGATTGTAGCATATCGCGATTGCGGTTTATCGTATCGCGACATTGCTGCTCGCGTTGGTCGAGATCCAATGACTATTAGCAGAATGTGGAATCGGTGGGTTGAGGAGGATAATACGGAACGCAGTGCTGGGTCCCGACGGCCTCGTATCACTAGCAGTCGAGATGACAGGCATCTTATGCCGCATGTCTGTAACGGATAGTACAGCCACGTCTCGATACCTGAGTCAACAGATGGGGACGTTTGCAAGACAACAACCATCTGCACGAACACTTCGACGACGTTTGCAGCAGCACGGACTATCAGCTCGAAGACCATGGCTGCGGTTACCCTTGACGCTGCATCACACACAGGAGCGCCTGCGATGGTGTACTTAACGACGAACCTGGGTGCCCGACTGGCAAAATTTTTTCTTTTCCGGTTTAATCCAGGTTCTGTTTACAGCATCATGATGGTCGAATCCGTGTTTGGTGACATCGTGGTGAACGCACATTGGAAGCGTGTATTCGTCATCGCCATACTGGCGTATCACCCGGCGTGATGGTATGGGGTGCCATTGGTTACACGTCTCGGTCACCTCTTGTTCCCATTGACGGCACTTTGAACAGTGGACGTTGTTACATTTCAGATGTGTTACGATCCCTGCGAAACCCTACATTTCAGCAGGATAACGCACGACCGCATGTTGCAGGACCTGTACGGGCCTTTCTGGATACAGAAAACGTTCGACTGCTGCCCTGGCCAGCACATTCTCTAGATCTCTTACCAACTGAAAACCTCTGGTCAATGGTGGCCGAGCAACTGGCTCGTAACAATACGCCAGTCAGTACTCTTGATGAACTGTGGTATCGTGTTGAAAGTGCATGGGCAGCTATACCTGAAAACGCCATCTAAGCTCTGTTTGACTCAATGCCGAGGCGTATCAAGGCCGTTATTACGGCCAGAGGTGGTTGTTCAGGGTATTGATTTCTCAGGATCTATGCACTCAAATTGCGTGAAAATATGTCAGTTCTAGTATAATGTATTTGTCCAATGAATACCAATTTATCATCTGCATTTCTTCTTGGTGTAGCAATTTTATTGGCCAATAGTGAACATCAAGGCCGCAGCTTCATTTTTTCGAGGTAATAATTGAAACTTTATATCACCCCGTCGTACGAGTTCACCGTGGACGAGACAGGAAGTGCCTCGCTAGGGCGATTGTGGTGAGCTGCGTCACGTGACGGCTGCTGCTGGCTGAGTGCCTGATGCAGGAGCGGCACGTGCCTGGCCCCGACTCCACTTACAGCCGGCCGCCCCGGGCCGCGCCGGATGCTGCGATCCTCTCGGCTACGTGACGCCTGCCACCTGCGGCACGCTTCCCGCGTCACGTGTGTAAGCCACACGCGATACATCTGAAGCAGTCAGCTGCCGTCGTGATGCGGAAGTCTACGGCAAGAATTAAAACGTTGCTATCCCGGAGGATTAACTCATTTTTCTGCTGTTTCTCTCGGTGGTCTAATAAATTACTTCCACTTCTTTGTCTGCCCTGTTCACCAACGCAAGCACTATCGGACCAGAAATTCTGGACACCCTATGTAATGCGGAATTGACCACTAGATGTCGTGGGAGGCGGACCCACCAGTATAAAAGGAGGTGGAGAATGTTGCGTTGTCAATAGAAAAACAGTAACACTAGAGTGGATCGGCGAGCAGAGCTCAGTGACTTCGAACATGGACTAGTCACTGCACATCACAAATCCATCAGGGACGTATCAACCGTTCTAAAGCTGCACAAGCCGACTGCTAGGGATTTGATTGCGAAGTGGAAATGCCAAGTAGAAACTGAACGAAGTCCAGGAGACCTCAAGTACTGGCAGACACTGAGCGTCAAGCACAGCTGAAGACAATGTAAAGCATCGCGTAAAAAGGTCTAAGGAATCACTTGTGAGCTCCGAAGTGCTACCAGTAGCCCAACTACACAATGAATGTGCGCAGTGAGTGAAAAAGAATGGAGTACAATGGTAGAGCAGCTTATTATAAGTCACAGATAGCTCTAACCAGTGCTAAGCGACACTTGAGGTGGTGTTAAGTGCGATGGTGTTATGGCACTTCAAAGTGCGTGACTGGAAAATACTGACATGACATGATGAATCACGCTATACCCTGTGGCAGTCCAACAGCTGGATTTGTGTTTGGCTTTGGCGAATTCCTGGTGAACGTTACCTGGCATCGTGTGTAGACCCTTCAGTGAAGTAGGTAGGAGGTGGCGTGACGATATTGTTGTTTTTTTGGTTTTTTTTCTCGCGGTTGCGGTGTGGTCCCTCTTTGCAATTAGAAAAACGGTGAATGCGGAGGATTATGACCACATTTTATAGCATATTCTACAGAGTATAGCTAAGAAACATTTCGGAGACGATGATGCTTGTGTCAGCATGACAATACACTCTGCCATAAAGCAGCAACTTTGAGGCAATGGTTTGTGTGCAGTAACGTTACCGAAATGGACTGGCTTGCCTAGAGTCGCGACTTAAACCACTGAAACGCCATTGGGGGTGAACTAGAACGTCGAAGAATGTTCGTCTTACTCCAGATGCCATTGCCCAACATTAAACCCTCCTGTTCTTTCGGATCTTGAGGAAAACGGTCTGCCATTCCTCCTTAGACATTTAGACACTCCGTTGAAAATGCCTCCAACAGAGTTCAAGACGTCATAAAGGCGAAGGGCGTACACACCTTATGTTAATATTCACTAATAATTGTCCTATACTTTTCAACAGATACTGTATTTAGTTTAGACTAGGCGAATCACGCAAAATTACCAACTCAAGACGCCTGGCAGGATGACAAATAAAAAAATAATCGAAAGAAGCCATGATTAAATTTGGAGGTGATGTGGGGTGTAAAGAGTGAAAATGTAATACACGCATTTGCCAATTGGCTACCTCAATGGCGATAACACAGACAATCAAATCGTAGATGTGTCACACAGGTGCGTCTTGCTGCTTCGTCTCTGTGGAAGAGTTCATCAACTGTAATGACTGGTCAGCCTCGGCGTGACAGTCCCTCGACAATCGAGACCAGATGTTTACAAACGCATGTCTGGAGAAAATTCTGGCTACGACAGTAATCGAACACGCTGTGTGTAGAGGTAGGACAGGCTAGTACGGGCAGTATGTAGAGTTGTATTATCTTTCTGGAACACGGTGTCACGAAGACCTCGAAGAATGGGCATAGCGAACAGCCATGTGAACCTGAAGTTCAAAAATGGCTCTGAGCACTATGGGACTTAACATCTGTGGTCATCAGTCCCCTAGAACTTAGAACTACTTAAACCTAACTAACCTAAGGACATCACACATATCTATGCCCGAGGCAGGATTCGAACCTGCGACCGTAGCAGTCACGCGGTTCCGGACTGAACGCCTAGAAACGCTAGACCACCGCGACCGGCTGAACCAGAAGTGATCGTGATCGTATTGTACCCAATGGCACTCTGTCTCACCACGCCAGCTGCTGGCATTTCATGCAAAATATATCCACAAGTTCTTCTCTTTTAGAAAAGTAGTTATCAAGAACCAAGGATAGTCAGATGAGAAGGAACTAGGTGCCCTCAGACAAGAAATAGCAGCCTTAAAACTGGTTTAAACCAGCATTCAATCTAAACGTAATTACAGCTGGATAACGAACGATCATGCGCAGGGAACTAATAGACCCGTGATAGGTCTACGGAGATTTCACAGAGAAGCCACGCGGAAGAGGAATCAGTCACGGAGAAGTTTACCGAGAGTTTCACAGAAGTCGTCTGCCTGGCACAATAACAGGACGACGGTGGCCCGACGCCTTGCACACCATAACCAACAATTTTTTACTTCATTAGGAGCAGACAGAAAGTGTTTCTGAGTACCTGCGGGATTTCCCAGAGGCAAATATATCCATTTCGTAAAAAGTTGTTTATTTAAATGAAGCAGTAACTGATGCGGTAGAAGTCGCGATGCACTGAATTATTTGACTGCCACGCGTGTTAGCCGCGAGGTCTCGGGCGCCTTGCCACGGTTCGAGCTGCTACCCCCGTCGGAGGTTCGAGTCCTCCCTCGGGCATGGGTGTGTGTGTTGTCCTTAGCATAAGTTAGTTTACGTTAGATTAAGTAGTATGTAAGCCTAGGGACCGATGACTTGAGCAGTTTGATCCCATAGCAACTTACCACACACTTCCAAAAAATTATTTGACTGCTGAAAACCCCACCATTCACAGTCAAGCACATACATCGCTGACATCTCCAACCTCCATTGCACGTGTCAATTTTAAGAAAGATCCCATTGCAGGATAGTTTAAAACTCAGGCTCGTCATGTTACACAACATGGTCAACTGTGTGAAGTTTACTTACATTGACAGTAACATGTATTTCCTATTTGGGCAGAAAAATTACTGACAACGTCCAACGTAGAGAGAACATAAAGTTCAGACTGGAAATGACAGGGAAAGCGTTTCTGAAACAAGAAATTTGTTAGCAAGAAATGCAAATATAAATGTTAGAAAGCCTTCTGTGTATGGAGTGTAATCTTGTACGGAAGTGGAATGTGGACGATAACCAATGCAGGAGAGAAGAGAATAGAAGCATTTGAAATGTAGCGCTACAGAAGAAATTAGATGCGTAGATCGAATGACAAATTCAGATGCGTTAGCTCGAATTGGGGAGAAAAGAAAACTATGGCACAACTAGACTAAAAGAAGGGGCTGGCTAATAGGACGCACCCTGAGGCATCAAGGAATCATCTGTTTGGTAATGGAGGCAAGAGTTCGTGTGTTGGTGTGGGGTGTGGGAGGAGGGGAGAGATAAAAACTGTACAGGAAGATCAAGGCTTTAGACCACTATGCAGCTTCACATGCATATAGGTTGCAGCCGTTAGGAACTGGTGAAGACTTTTCACAGAACAAACTAGCATGGTGAGCTACATCAAACCAGTCTTCGGAGTCAAGACCACAATAACAAGTAAGACGTTTCTCTTGAGCTCTCGGTTGCAGGAAAACTCTACAACAAATGTAACTGCTTTTTAAATCTAATGCCAACATCTATTATTTCTCTTATCTACGAACAATTAACTCAACTTTCATTCTTTAATACGAAAGACGTTGAAATTTGTCAGCTACTAGGGTAAGGTGTGCACTAATATTTCTGTCAAAATTTTAACAATGTCCGATCTCATTAATCGTTAGACAGCTATTTAGTACATTGTTCCCGTATTGTAATAATGTTGAAAATCAGTTAGTTTTTTTTTACATAACATACATACCTTCCATGGTTTACATTTTGTTAGTCAAAGAAGAAAAAGATAATTTTCCCTTACAGACGCTTCAACCAAGTAATAAGCGCGTACAGATGACGGACGTGATTTGCAACTAATTTCCTTCATTGGAGTGAATGTATCTTAGCGACCAGATGCCAACCAATTTCTTTAACCGTCTTAGTTGTATTATGTTGGTGCAAAAGTTCCTAGCGTTTTTGCATAAGTTTAATAAACACAACAGATACACATTACAGCGAAGTACAAATAAAAAATAACAGTTATTAAATAAAATAACAGCAACCGGAATACCAACATGCAAGACAAAAACGCTATGAATTTGTGCACCAGCCTAATAGTTTTGAAGTTGTGGCTTAACCAATTACCATTTGACAAAATGAGACAAAAAGAATTTTGTAATTACTAATTCCAAGTTGTAATACAGGCCACCACAATCGTAAATGAATTCTCAGTATATGTGCAGTTCAACGGAAGCGTAAGTTGAGCACTTTTACCCAGTGGAAAAGGAAGGCAGGAAACTAAGATGATAAAGAACTTAGCCTCAAAATAGAAACACCCCTTATTAATTCAATGATAACGAAATTAGGTACTCGTAAGTCTTTTCTTTGACGTGGGATACCACTATTTTGAAACGAAAGATTTACGATGTGAATGAAATTCACCAGAGTTCCATGCATAATTTCACGGATGGATACAGTCACAGTTGCCAGTCTTTCTAAGCAGAAATCGGTTCACTCGATGGGAGGTTGTTCTCACAAGAGAACAGCAAGCCAAGTAGAGGAGTTGTTAAGAGCTATTTTACGGTGGCACGGTTTTACTCTTTATAACTAACTGCTGTGCTGCTGAAACTGAAGAAGCATTTTTATACAGGAGGATGCGTGTCTAGTGCATTTATTTAAGAGTATGGTGTTGCGTACTTGTGGTAAGCCACAGGGACTTTTCACGTACGTTCCAGACGACGCATGTGAGCTGTAATTCGCGACTTTGTTATCCGTTCTTACTCTATAAACATTTTATTAATCAGATAATGTTTATCTAAATAGTAAAAGTCATTCTTCTTCTTCACACAGCATTCGTTTTATTGATTAGAAACTTAATCAGTAGCAGATTTTTTCCAGCTGCCACTTAAATCGTGACGTAGTTGCCTTCATATACATATATGTGATCAAAAATATCCGGACAAGCCCCAAAACATATGTTTTTCAAATTAAGTGCGTTGTGCTGGCTGCCACCTAATGCCTGGTACTCCACATCAGCGACCTCAGGTGTCATTAGACATCATGAAAGAGCAGAATGGGGCGCCCCGCGGAACTCACGGACTTCGAATGTGGTCAGGTCATTGGTGTCACTTGTGTCATACGTATGTACGCGAGATTTCCACACTCCTAAACATCCCTAGGTCCACTGTTTCCGATGTGGTAGTGAAGTGGAAACGTGAGGGGACACGTACAGCACAAAAGCGTACAAGCCAGCCTCGTCTGTTGACTGACATAGACCGCCGACCGTTTAAAAAGGGTCGCAATGTGTAATAGACAGACACCTATCCAGACCATCACACAGGAATTCCAAACTGCATTGGATCCACTGCAAGTACTATGACAGTTAGGTGCGAGGTGAGAAAACATGGATTTCATGGTCGAGAGGCTTCTTATAAGCCACACATCACGCCAGTAAATGCCAAAGGACGCCTCGCTTGGTGTAAAGAGCGTAAACATTCGACGACTGAACAGTGGAAAAACGTTTTATGGAATGACGAATCACTGAATAAAATGGAATGGTGTGGGAACTGCGAATTCCCAGTGAACGTCATCTGCCAGCGCATGTAGTGGCAACAGTAAAATTCGTAGGCGGTGGTTTTATGGTGTGGTCGTGTTTGTCATGGAGGGGGCTTGCACCCCTTGTTGTTTTGCGTGGCACTATCTCAGCACAGGCCTACATTGCTGTTACAAGCACCTTCTTGCTTCCCACTGCTGAAGAGCAATTCGGGGATGGCGATTGCATCTTTCAACACGATCGGGCACCTGCTCATAATGCACGGCCTGTGGCGGAGTAATACAGCTGTATTGGACTAGCCTGCACAGAGCCCTGCCCTGAATCCTATAGAACACCTTTGGGATATTTTGGAACGCCAGGCCTCACCGACCGACATCGATACCTCTCCTCAATGCAGCACTCCGTGAAGAATGGGCTGCCATTCCCCTAGAAACCTTCCGGCACGTGGTTGAACGTATGCCTGAGAGGGTGGAAGCTGTCATGAAGACTTTCGGTGGGTCACCACCATATTGAATTCCAGCATTACTGGCATTACTGATGGAGGGCGCCACGAACTTAGAAGTCATTTTCAACCAGGTGTCCGCATACTTTTGATCACATAGTGTATATTTTACTGTTCCTTTTGGCTATGACACTACGTTTTACACTTTTCCCGGATGCTTATGTACATGTTTTGTCATTTATGCCCACATAGCGATGTTTTTGTGCTGTTTATATATCTTGTTTCACAGATATAAACACCCATATAAAGTTTTAAAATACAACACCAACAATTAATATAGGAGAACATCATGTAAAGCCGAATAAACAGAATCAATGTCAACATCGCCATGTGATAATTACCCCGTTCAATAAAACGCAGCAGATGGAGATACATTTTAACGATCAGGTAAGTGCTGCAGAAGACATTTTGTTGACACATTCACGTGTGACATTATAATAATTTCCCATTCCATCACCTTCTTCCACACACGTACACAGAAACAACAACAACGAAGTCAATGTAGCAACAAAT
This sequence comes from Schistocerca gregaria, assembly GCF_023897955.1. Taxonomy (NCBI): domain Eukaryota; kingdom Metazoa; phylum Arthropoda; class Insecta; order Orthoptera; family Acrididae; genus Schistocerca; species Schistocerca gregaria. Next base: position 315,391,558 of record NC_064924.1, on the reverse strand, counting down.
TCGCCACACTAGGAAGATAGTTTGTAAAATGGTAATACGAACGATGTCTACACATATTGATTTACTCGAGTATGTATGAAAGACTGCAAACCAAAGATGGCGTATTATTTAAGAACTATTTTCTGTACCCATGATCAATGACGCACAGTTCATCTGGTGGCTCTGGACCCAGTCATAGCTGGTTCGAGTTTTACTGGTGAAGAAGCCGGCTAAGATCGCGCCATCAGACGATGCACGAATATCTTGACATAGATCCAAATCTCTCCATAGTGTCTCATGGAGCGAGGGCCTATGACACTACTGACAGTGATTCGTCCTTTGAAGATCGGGGGGTCAGTTAGTACTATTCGCGGTGGAAGATACGCCAGAATTTCACTCACACCCTTACTTTCTTCTGAATATTAGCCCATAATAACGCAAGCACAATACTACAATCAGGATGCATCCGCACTTCATACATTTTGCTAAGGAAGAAGAGTGGTCCTAGCTCAGCATTTTACCATCGCCTTAAAAACTCTCTGACGCAAGGACCACGATGTATGAATAAGAATTAATGATTCGTGTTACGGTATGTGAAATATACAAAATAATATTACACTAAGTGTAAAAGCCCGGAAACCCGAATAACGACACTAAAGTAATTTCACATATGAAAATTACGAAACTGATAATTACTGTAACGTATATTACGATGCCTTAGTGGAAATGTACTGCAAGTGAGCAATTTACTCAAAGAGTGGTATCAATAACTAAATTTTTTTGTAAACGTACAACAGGCTTGCAGAATTTTAGAAAGGTCCCTAACCATGCTATACCATGCACGGTAGAAGGCTGCGTTGCAAGAGACCGCTCACTTGTCCATTCTCAGTGCAGTGATAGTTTAACGAGAAACGTCGTCATACAAGGTATTAGGGGTATATGTGTGGATACTGTGATCACTGCTAGCTTAACATGTATCCACTTGAGTGTGCTTGCTGTTTTTCCTCTGCGTCCAACAGTCTTCTCTCAAACACGTCACTTAATTTACTACCGGACTTACCGTTCTGCGTCCGCACATCCACACTTCAACACCCGACTTACTGCCTATGGAAAATTAAAGATTAATGGCTTGCTCCTGCTACATATACAGAATCACACAGAAAAACGGGAACATTTCCACAATGCAAAAAAACTAGAAGTGGTGAAGGAAAAAAATGCATTCATAGTAAATGAAACCTTACAACTTTGCAACTTTCCAAAACATTGATGGAATTTATAATTTTTTAAAAATAGCGTCGTTTAGATGGCGTCCTCCTGTATTAATACATTCGTGAAATCTGCTATAGAGATTCCTCACTGACCGCTGCAACATCTCAGCTGGGATACTGCGAACTGCATCCCGAATTCTCTGTTTTAACTCATCCAGGGATCTTTGGCGAGTCGTGTAGACTTTGCTCTTGAGGCAGACCCACAAGAAAAAATCGCAAACGGATAAGTCCGGCGATCTAGGGCCAGGGAATGTTACCGAATCGTGAGATCACACGGTTGCCAAAAAGTTCTCGCACATATGCCATTGACTGCCGTGCAGTGTGTCATGTCGCTCTGTCCTGGTGAAACTAGGCTTCTTGAATGTTTGGAAATTTGTTCAATGCAGGTGTGACGAGAGTTCGTAACACCATCAAGTAACGATAGGCATTGACAGTTATTGTATTTTCCTGTTCATTTGTGCAAAAATACGGTCTGATAATCCTATTTGATGAAGCGCCAAACCATACTGTCACTTTACTAGCGTGTAAAGGGCGCCCATGTACCTCATTAGGATTTGTGTTTGCCCAGTAACGGTAGTTCAGTTTATTTACATAACCTGTGAGATGGAAATGTGCCTCACCTGACATCCACAACTTGTTTAGAAGCTCATCGTCATTGTTTACTTTTGTTATCATTTGTTGACTGAATCCTAAAGACAGACTCGCGTAGAACACCAATGTTCCCTGGAGAACGCACACTTCTTGGCCATCCTGTTGGTTTCTTCTTGAGGGCAGATCCAGTCTCTTCAAAGGTATTAATCCAACATTTTATCGCGTGTTTCGAAGAAACGGCATCATGACGTCCTAAATTATAAAAACGTCGAAACTCCCTCTTTGCTGCTGCAAAACCATCATTGTTTTTGTAAAACATTTTTGTGGCTAACGCGCGCTGTTGTCCGTTCCACTGATCCACGATTACTGAAATGGCGGACTGTTTACTCGCTGTCACGAACCCGCAGTGCTGCCACCTGACTATGACTGCCACTACTCCTTAAAAACATTTCCGTTATTCTGTGTCACCCTGTGCTTGGAGGTACTAACAAACCTAAAAACATACTACTCCTAATGGCCGCAATTATTAGTCTGCAAATAAAATAAATACTGATTTAATATTGTTCAATACATTGTCGCCAGTCACCAATAAAAATATCTACACTTAAACCCATAACACCCTGTATATAAGCATACAACATGTAACTGGTAATGTTGCTAATCAGTTGTGTAAGATGACGTGCAACAAAAGTTTACATTTGAATAATAATAAACTGTCTGCAGTAATTAAATATTTTATGGTTTTTTCGGTTTAGGGGCTAAAATATAATTCTCATCGACAGTATCCGGATTATTAGAAGTAATTATGCTTAATTTTATGACTTAGCAGTGGAAGCAATAAGATTTCTACATCTACATCTACATCCATACTCCGCAAGCGACCCAATGATGTGTGGCGGAGGGCACTTTACGTGCCACTGTCATTACCTGTCTTTTCTGTTCCAGTTGCGTATGGTTCGCGGGAAGAACGACTGCCGGAAAGCCTCCGTGTGCGCTCGAATCTATCTAATTTTACATTCGTGATCTCCTCGGGAGGTATAAGCAGGGGGGAAGCAATATACTCGAAACCTCATCCAGAAATGCTCCCTCTCGAAACCTGGTCAGCAAGCTACACCGCGATGCAGAGCGCCTCTCTTGCAGAGTCTGCCACTTGAGTTTGCTAAACATCTCCGTAACGCTATCACGCCTACCAAACAACCCTGTGACGAAACGCGCCGCTCTTCTTTGGATCTTCTCTATATCCTCCGTCAACCCAGCTGGTACGGATCCCACACTGATGAGCAATACTCAAGCATAGGTCGAACGAGTGTTTTGTAAGCCACCTCCTTTTTTGATGGACTACATTTTATAAGGACTCTCCTAATGAATCTCAACCTGGTACCCGCCTTACCACCAATTAATTTTATATGATCATTCCACTTCAAATCGTTCCGTTTGTTCAGCTATCATATAATCATACAATAAAGGATCCTTCTTTCTATGTATTCACACTACACTACATTTGTCTATGTTAAGGGTCAGTTGCCACTCCCTGCACCAAGTGCCTATCCGCTGCAGATATTTCTGCATTTCGCTACAATTTTCTAATGCTGCAACTTCTCTGTATACTACAGCATCATCCGCGAAAAGCCGCCTTCCGACACTATCTACTAGGTCATTTATATATATTGTGAAAAGTAATGGTCCCGTAACGCTCCCCTGTGGCACGCCAGAGGTTACTTTAAGGTCTGTATACGTCTCTCCATTGAGAATAACATGCTGTGTTCTGTTTGCTAAAAACTCTTCAATCCAGCCACACAGCTGGTCTGATATTCCGTAGGCTCTTACTTTGTTTATCAGGCGACAGTGCGGAACTGTATCGAACGCCTTCCGGAAGTCAAGGAAAATAGCATCTACGTGGGAGCCTGTATCTAACATTTTCTGGGTCTCATGAACAAATAAAGCGAGTTAGGTCTCACACTATCGCTGTTTCCGGAATCCATGTTGATTCCTACAGAGTAGATTCCGGGTTTCCAGAAACGACATGATACGCGAGCAAAAAACATGCTCTACAATTCTACAACAGATCGACGTCAGAGATATAGGTCTATAGTTTTGCGCATCTGCTCGATGACCCTTCTTGAAGACTGCGACTACCTGTGCTCTTTTCCAATCATTTGGAACCTTCCGTTCCTCTAGTGTTTTGCGGTACACGGCTGTTAGAAGAGGGGCAAGTTCTTTCGCGTACTCTGTGTAGAATCGATTTGGTATCTCGTCAGGTCCAGTGGACTTTCCTCTGTTGAGCGATTCCAGTTGCTTTTCTATTCCTTGGACACTTATTTCGATGTCAGCCATTTTTTCGTTTGTGCGAGGATTTAGAGAAGGAATCATAATTATCATTGTTATTGTAATTACCCCAAGGTGTAGTCCTTATCTCGTTTCGGAAGACTGCATATTACCGTATGGGCGATCTTCGTCTTCTTCTTCCCTCTGGTTTATGTTTCGGAGCTCTGACTGATATTCTGCTGGTCAGTTTCCATCCATAACAGTGCTTCCATTTTATCCCTTTTGTTCGCTATAACGCTGGAGTACCGATAATACAAATGTTTTCACTGGGCATCTACCTACCTTGTGAAACATTTTACATGCGTCAGGAAGAATAATTTTGCGATCTGTATTCTTCTTCGTTTCCTCCATTCGAATACTTGTGTTTGCCTTCCATACATTGAGGTTACCTGATTTTTGTAGTATTTATATTTCGTATCGTTGTTTTACTTTCGGGGATTTTGCAGTACAGTTCCACAATTTTGAAAGCTGAAATGTAGGATCGACGACACATTCTTGTAAAACTGTTTGTCGATCTGCAATTTAAAATTATTTTACAGAGTAGTCTTATCTTAAGTCAATCCCTTCTTTCAGTCTTCCTGTGCCGTTTCAGCAGTATCCCCATCTTCAGGACATAACGTCTCTGTCATAGATGGCACTGGGTATTTTCTTTTTGAAATATTATGTTACGTTTTTTTATCTTATTGCAACTTTACAAACGTCTTATTGTATGTATTATATCAGTGTGTCTTGGGGGTAGTGTGTTGCTAAAAGTGAAAGTGTCGTATTTTAGACAATAATTTTAATTTCGATAGGAGTCGCATCTGGATAACGTTACAGTGCCTGGACTTTTGTTCTTAACAAATAATTTAGTCTATCAGCTACAGTCGCAGTACACAAAAAGAGGCTAAAATATAAATTAATAGAAGTTTGCTCAAAAAGCCTTTTATACACCCCTGGAAATTGAAATAAGAACACCGTGAATTCATTGTCCCAGGAAGGGGAAACTTTATTGACACATTCCTGGGGTCAGATACATCACATGATCACACTGACAGAACCACAGGCTCATAGACACAGGCAACAGAGCATGCGCAATGTCGGCACTAGTACAGTGTATATCCACCTTTCACAGCAATGCAGGCTGCTATTCTCCCATGGAGACGATCGTAGAGATGCTGGATGTAGTCCTGTGGAACGGCTTGCCATGCCATTTCCACCTGGCGCCTCAGTTGGACCAGCGTTCGTGCTGGACGTGCAGACCGCGTGAGACGACGCTTCATCCAGTCCCAAACATGCTCAATGGGGGACAGATCCGGAGATCTTGCTGTAAAGGGTAGTTGACTTACACCTTCTAGAGCACGTTGGGTGGCACGGGATACATGCGGACGTGCATTGTCCTGTTGGAACAGCAAGTTCCCTTGCCGGTCTAGGAATGGTAGAACGATGGGTTCGATGACGGTTTGGATGTACCGTGCACTATTCAGTGTCCCCTCGACGATCACCAGAGGTGTACGGCCAGTGTAGGACGTGCATTGTCCTGTTGGAACAGCAAGTTCCCTTGCCGGTCTAGGAATGGTAGAACGATGGGTTCGATGACGGTTTGGATGTACCGTGCACTATTCAGTGTCCCCTCGACGATCACCAGAGGTGTACGGCCAGTGTAGGAGATCGCTCCCCACACCATGATGCCGGGTGTTGGCCCTGTGTGCCTCGGTCGTATGCAGTCCTGATTGTGGCGCTCACCTGCACGGCGACAAACACGCATACGACCATCATTGGCACCAAGGCAGAAGCGACTCTCATCGCTGAAGACGACACGTCTCCATTCGTCCCTCCATTCACGCCTGTCGCGACACCACTGGAGGCGGGCTGCACGATGTTGGGGCGTGAGCGGAAGACGGCCTAACGGTGTGTGGGACCGTAGCCCAGTGTTATGGAGACGGTTGCGAATGGTCCTCGCTGATACCCCAGGAGCAACAGTGTTCCTAATTTGCTGGGAAGTGGCGGTGCGGTCCCCTATGGCACTGCGTAGGATCCTACAGTCTTGGCGTGCATCCGTGCGTCGCTGCGGTCCGGTCCCAGGTCGACGGGCACGTGCACCTTCCGCCGACCACTGGCGACAACATCGATGTACTGTGGAGATCTCACGCCCCACGTGTTGAGCAATTCGGCGGTACGTCCACCCGGCCTCCCGCATGCCCACTATACGCCCTCGCTCAAAGTCCGTCAACTGCACATACGGTTCACGTCCACGCTGTCGCGGCATGCTACCAGTGTTAAAGACTGCGATGGAGCTCCGTATGCCACGGCAAACTGGCTGACACTGACGGCGGCGGTGCACAAATGCTGCGCAGCTAGCGCCATTCGAAGGCCAACACCGCGGTTCCTGGTGTGTCCGCTGTGCCGTGCGTGTGATCATTGCTTGTACAGCCCTCTCGCAGTGTCTGGAGCAAGTATGGTGGGTCTGACACACCGGTGTCAATGTGTTCTTTTTTCCGTTTCGAGGAGTGTACATTTGCTGCAGGTACAGTACGTTCGCTTATAAGAATTCCGTATTGAAACATTACACACTGAAGTTACGTGATAGGTACACAGCAAGTAAAAAGTGTTTTACAGTTTTAGAAAGCTTTGTAGCTAAATTCAGGTAGAGCTCTCCGTGCGTCTGTTATGATGGATAATGGCTTCCTGACATTTGCTACAGTTTGTTTGCAGTCTTGAATTAAAGGGAGATAATAGCATACTGATTTTGTTGGAGACAGATTTGGAGAAAAGCTAAGAGAGGGGCAAGAAAGTGCACGAAATGTGAATGGTAGAATGGTGAGCAGGTGGCCTGACGTGAGGCACTGGTATTTCTGTGTCGGAGCGGCAGAGAGAGAAAGGAACGCATTACCGAAAATACTGCTGTATCTGACTAGCAGAACAAGCCGTGCGCTCGCGTCAGCCATTAGCCTGTACCGCGCTGATTTTGCCTCGCTGTCATGCACAGCTGTGGCGTATCCATTTCCGTGGCCAAAGAGCTGCCGTGTACGGGTGTGCTGTCGCCCGTGACGGGAGGGCGAACATTGGCTGTTATGTTCGTTCTGTGTAGCGACCTTGCGCGCGGCAGCTCGCATGACTCGTGCGCTTGCGAAACAATGGCCGTTCTCGGGTGGGATGTCGCTGCTTCCCTCTGTCGCCAGCGCCGGCAACTCTGCAACGCGAAACCTACAACGTCGTGCAACACCCGATGGTGCTTGTTCCATTATCTCCACGGGGTAACGTTCGTTCCATTATTTCCACGACGTAACACCTCTCTGTACTTCGTCTGTATGCTACAGTTTGAACTTTGAAAATAAACAGGTCCTCACTCCCCTGTTCTAATAAAAATACGAGTAGGAATGTATAATGTGGCAGGTGTCATTGGCAGCGACTTGGTAGGGTGTAATTAGATATGCGTACAATAGTTAATGGAGGATTAACTTACTTGTTTATGTATCCTAATTCCTACGTGGAACTACAAACATAAAAAAAAAGTTTTTCATCACCCCGGTTGCCAGGACTCCTGAAGATAGATATTGACTGTGGATACTGTATCACAGACACAGTCCCTTTGACTGCTCAGAGATGTCACTAAACCCGTCCGAGCCGGCGCGGTAGCTCAGCGTGTTCGGTCAGAGAGCTGGTTGGCCTCTGTAATAAAAAACTGAGTCGAAGGATCAACAAATGAACTTGACGGGATGTCATTTGACGTCCGTAACGACCAAACACAACGATCAACAACGAACAAAATGAAAAAAGTAAGTGGTCAGCTCGACAGACTGTCAATCCTAACGGACCGGGTTCGATTCCTGGCTGGGTCGGAGATTTTCTCAGGTCAGGGACTGGATATTGTGTTGCCTAATCATCATCATTTCATCCCCACTGACGTGCAAGTCGCGAAGTGGCGTCAAATCGAAGAACTTGACCCAGTGAACGGTCTACACGACGGGAGGCCCTAGTCACACGACATTTTTTTATTAGACGGAGGGGGTCCGACTGCCGATGAGTTCCAGTCATTCCACCAGGAAGGAAGTACACGGCTCGTGATGTCTGTTGTTGAACCATGCCTAGACGGTCAATACCGCGGTTCGATCACATCCGCATTGTTACTCTGTGCCAGGAAGGGTTCTCAACAAGGGAACTGTTCAGGCGTCTCTTAGTGAACCAAAGCGATGTTGTTCGGACATGGAAGAGATACAGAGAGACAGGGACTGTCGATGACATGCCTCGCTCAGGCCGCCCAAGGGCCACTACTGCAGTGGATGACCACTACCTACGGATTATGTCTCGGCGGAACCCTGGCAGCAACGCCACCCTGTTGAATAATGCTTTTCGTGCAGCCGCAGGACGTCGTGTTACGACCCAAACTGTGCGCAATAGGCTGCATGATACGCAACTTCACTCCCGACGTCCATGGGTGAGTACCATCTTTGCAACCACGACACCACCCAGTGCGGTACAGATGGGCCCAACAATATGCCGAAAAGACCGTTCAGGATTGACATCATGTTCTCTTCACCGATGAGTGTCGCATATCCCTTCTACCAGACAATCGCCGTTGAGGCGAGAGAAAGTCTGGGCCAACAGTGCCTTGATGAACTTGTGGATAGAATGCGACGACGAATACAGGCATGCATCAATGCAAGAGGACACCCTATTGGGTATTAGAGGTACCGGTGTGTACAGCAATCTGGACAACCACCTCTGAAGGTCTCGCTGTATGGTGGTACAACATGCGATGTGTGGTTTTCATGAGCAATAAAAAGGGCGAAAATTATGTTTATGTTGGTCTCTATTTCAATTTTCTGTACAGGTTCCGGAACTCTCGGATCCGAGGTGATGCAAAGCTTTTTTTGACGTGTGTATTATCACCCGTTAGCGTTTCCTCTCGGAAGAAGTTCATTCTTGGATACCAAATCACGTGCCTTCTGGTAAGATTTATTGCAGACTTATTTTTAAGCCTGTTATTTCTAGTACCAGTTCGTTCCCTCCTTTGAAGGTCCATTTAATTTTTGACATTTTCTATAACATCTCAATCCAAATGCTACCGCTTCATTTCGATGCAAATTTCACCTGATCTCAGTTTCACTTCTGTAAAATGCTGCGCTTCAGCCATGTTTTTTCACAAATATCTTCCTGAATTCGCCATCAGTTGTTGATCTATTTTCATAACGAAACGCTCTTTGCTCGTAGCTGTCTGCCTTCCTTAGCGCAATGTTGCTTCTCACGCGGAAGGACTCCTTCACTTCTACTAAAGCAAAGTCTTCGCAATTTCGACGTTTAGGAATTTCCTATTATCCTTATTACCTCTATAAATCGAATTCATCTTGTCGTTGTAGTAAATTCGGTGCTAAGAACACTCGCTATGCAATTAAACAGTTCTAGGTATCCCTTGCTAGAATTTTACTTCTTCCTTATCCATTTCTGTTGTGAAATACTTTCAGGGACCTCCTGTCACCTGTCACAATGGTAATCATATCTTGATCTCAATAATAATAGTAATAATAGTTTCTACTGTAAGTTATCCAATCTGGCGTGGAATACTTCAGTTCAGTGTTACCTAATTTAACAATGAATCATTTCCAGCGCTCCTTCAAATTTCACTTACGTAATAATGTACTTGATTTGATCGTACACTGCACACAACTTTGTGTATAGTTTCGAACTTTTGTCTTCACCATCAATGCGGTTCTCAATAATGTTACAGATCTAACCGGTCGTAGTCATATTTCCACGGGTCTTCAGATATTTGTTAATGCTTGTATCGTTCAGAACAAACTGCGTTCCACGTAGTAATATGAGAAGAATTACACCCACGGACAACAAATCGCAACACCAAGAAGTGGTAGTGCGACATACGTGAAAGCTGGTAGGCGTCTTTCTAAGTCTGAAAGATGATGGCTGTTCAGATTCAAGCCAGTCGCACAAAAGTGGCGCTAGTGGCGCCACTATGACGAAGCAAATCAGGTTACGTTGTAACGGCCGTGAGCATTAGTTACCTTTGTGATTGGGCGTGGTGAGTTGTTGTCAGTTAAGAATACCCTTAAGGTGACAAAGGCGCCATTATTAACACCTCACTGAGTATGGACTAGGTCGTGTAATAGGGCTACGAGCAGCTGGATGTTCCTTATGCGGTACTGCAGAAAGACTTGACAGGAACGTAGCCACTGTACATAATTGCTGGCAGCGGTAGTCATGAGAATGTAAGATCGCAAGAAGACAGGGCCCCGGACGGCTACGGCACTTCCGCGAAGAAACACCACTGCGTTCAGCATATGGCTGTGTCGCAACTGCAGTGTGAGCAACAGTTGGCACCAGAGTGACATAACAGATCGATTACTTTAAGGACAGCTTGTAGTCAGATACCTTGTAGCGAGCATTCTTTTGACCGTAAACCACCGCCATTTACGACTGCAGTGACGTCAAACGGGAGCTCATTGCCTCCTGCAGGGTGGAGATCCGTTGTCTTTTTGTGATGAAAGCTGGTTCTGCCGCGGTGCCAGTGATGGCCGTCTGTTGGTTGGAACGAGGTCAGCTCAAGACCTGCAACCAACTTCTTTGCATTCTAGACACACTGAACCTACACCTGAGCCGGCCGCTGTGGCTGAGCGGTTGTAGGCGCTTCAGTTCGGAACCGTGCTGCTGCTATGGTCGCAGGTTCGAATCTTGCCTTGAGCATGGATGTGTGTGATGTCCTTAGGTTAGTTAGGTTTAAGTAGTTGTAGGTCTAGGGGACTGATGACCTCAGATGTTAAGTCCCATAGTGCTTAGAGAAATTTGAACCAACTGAACCTACACCTGGAGCTACGGTATGAGGTGCTATTTCATACGACTCTCAATAACTATCACTCTCGTGGTTATCTCACCCATCCTGACTGCAAAGCTGAACGTCAGTCTAGTGATTCGACCTCTTGCGCTGCCATTCATGAACACGAATGGTTCAAATGGCTCTGAGCACTATGGAACTTAACATCTGAGGTCATCAGTCCTCCTAACTAACCTAAGGACATCACACACTTTCATGCCAGAGGCAGGATTCGAGCCTGCGACCGTAACAGAAGCGCGGTTTCTGACTGATGCGCCTAGAACCGCTCGGTCACAGCGGACGGTTTTAATTAACACATTCCAGTGGGTATTTTCGAGCAGGATAACGCTCGCGCACCTACCGCTATGGTAACCCAACATGCTCTACGGAGTGTCGACATGTTTCTTTGACTTGCTAGATGACCAGATCTGCTCCAATCGACCACATGTGGGACAGCATCGGACGACAACTCTAGCGTCACCCACAAACAGCATTAACCGTCCATGTATTGACCGACCAAGTGCAACAAGCCTGGAACTTCATCCCAAAAAATGACACCTGGCACCCCTACAACAAAATGCATTCACGTTTGCATACTTGCATTCAACATTCTGGCGGTTTCAGCTACTGTTAACGTACCAGGGTCTCACATTTGCAACAGCTTATCTCGCGCTTACGTTAACCTGTGATCCTGCAGTGTCAGTCACTTAAATTTGTTACCTAGATAAATTTATTCTCGAAAGTTCATTACTCTACATTAATTATTATTTTTTCGTCAGCAATGTACAAGAGTACATGGTTTGCGTTCGCTAACATACATGGGAAAAGGGTTCACTCACTTTACTGTAGAGAGTAGTCGTGCTGGTTTCGACCGCAGAAGATGCTTCTCACATCGAAGACATGTGGGATGAAGAGTGAGAAAAACCGGAGAGATAGTTTCATCCCCGTTCACCGCAATACTGCCTTAACGTTTCTGTCCGTCTCGAGACGACAGCCATGCTGCCATCTCCGCGAACACCCCTGCAGTCCGAGGGGAAGCAACCCTACAGCACAGCGCCGCCACACATCAGCAGTAATTACAAAAGCAGATGCGCGGAAGCCTGTCTGCGGGACAATCCAGGCGGTATTTTACACTTTGCCGCGGGCGATAAATTAATTTTACGCGTGCGCCGGCTGAGTATATACCGTGCCGCCCTCGTGGCGTTTTGAGTCCCCTCGAGTGTCGCAAATGGCTAATTAACGTGGGACTAAGTTCTGCCGTCACCATTAGTTCTGCTCCCGCTGGTGGGCGGTGCTTAATGAAAGGCCGTGAGCAAAGTGATACCTGCTGTGAGCCAGACTGTTCGCAGCGTGTTCTCGTCTTCTGTCAGCAGCAGAATTGTGCTGCCTCGTTTAGGCTGTAGAATTTAAGCAAATAACCTAATGCTCTCTTATAAACAGAACTTCAACGTGAAGACATCTTACACAGTCCGTCCAAAGAGTTTCGGGAGTAGTTCTGTTCCTGGTGTACAAGCTACGCCAGTACAGTAATTACAGTGGCACCTTGAACTGGCAGGTGTAAACGACAAACGTGCATTCGATCAGTGTGTTGTGAGCGGGCAGTGTTAAGATGTGGACGTGCGACCTTACAGTTTCAGCAGTTTCACCGTTATTGTGAACATCTTCAAATCAAGTGTTCAAGACACTGTCTAGAATGTTTTGATGACGAGAAAAGTCTATAGAAAGTTTGTTCCGTACAGACACACACACAGACACAAACACTGTCACAGAGTAATGTACTTTGGGCAAGTGAGAGACTGTTTGTTTACTCTTAGGACAATGTATCTTTGACTTGTTGAATTGTATGTTCTGTGACTATGTAATAAAGTGTTGTTAGACTGCTAATCGCTGCTCTACTGTGATTCACGACGTAACAATTTTGGTGCCGAAACCCGGGATCGAACCAGGGACCTCATACATGGACGACTTTGTGATCTCAGTAGAAGGTCATAATTTGGTTATAAGTATATACTATGAACTTGTAACCCTAATGAAATTGATCAGTCTCCCCTTATCAAAATGGGCTACTAACTGTGAACAACTCCACCCTATCTGGAGGGCAGAAGGCCGAGAACTCCACACCCAGACTCAAGTCTTAGGTGTAGACTGGAACACAGCAGGTGACTACTTCTGTATCGACCCTAGCGAAATCATCAGAAGGTCGTCAGAAGAGCCAGACACCAAACGACTCCTTTTACAATGTACGGCTAATTTCTATGACCCACTCGGACTGTTTTCCTCTGTTTCTCTGGTTGGGAAATTGCTATTCCAGGACACATGGTGCCGAGGAATTGGCTGGGATGAACTTATGCCCTGGGACTTAGGGGCACGTTGACGCACTTGGATATCTAGCTTACCTTCATTGTCACATATACGTGTCCCTAGATGGATAGCTACAGTTCATGGAAGAGACTCCCAGCTGCACGTATTCTGTGACGCCTCGGAAAAGGCATATGGATCTGCTTTGTACATTCGTACTGTCTTAGATGATGACCTCGTAACCCATTTAGTCTGCAGCAACAACAGACTTGCTCCTATTAAGAAGGTGACATTGCCTCGACTCGAAATTTTAGCGGCAGTAGTTGGGACCAGACTATTGTGCTACTTTTGCCGCGCAACAGACTTTAAAATTGCCCACGCGATATTGTGGACGGATTCTACAATAACACTAAGTTGGATTCGCAGTGATCCTAACAGATGGAAGAGCTTCGTTTGTAATCGGGTAACTGAGATACAAACACACACGACTCCCACGCAATGGAAACACTGCCCAGGACGAGACAATCCTGCTGACTACCTGTCACGTGGACTCCTTGGCTACCAAATGAAGTCTCTTGATATTTGGTGGCATGGGCCGCCTTGGCTTACACGCCCTCCTGAATGCTGGCCAAACGATACTCCAACGATGGTACGACTTCCTCCCGAAGAAAAGAGGAAGAAAACCCAGAGCCAAGTTTTGTCGATATCTACGCCAACAAGCCTTTTGAACTTACTTAAATTCATCTCATACTGGAAGCTCATTCGTATCACAGCATGGACTCTCCGCTTCCTACACAACATTCGTCAAAAGAATAATTCGGTGGCTGTAAGTTCCCATGAAGATTTATCAGCTGCCAAAATGTACTGGATTCGAGTGGGCCAGAGGGCTTCCTTCCCCAGCGAATTACGTGCACTTCAGAATAACTTACCACTGCCAAAAGAGTCAAAAGTCGCACGATACAATCCTTTTCTAGAAGATGGACTGATACGTCTTGGAGGTCGACTGCAGTGCACTAGCCTAAATAGGGGACAAAAACATCCTGTACTCCTTGACGGTTCCCACCACTTCACGCAATTGGTTATTCGAGAGTCACACATCAGCCTTCATCACTTTGGTGTTCGTTCTGTACTATCCGAACTGCGAACCGAATTTTGGATCCTTTAGAGCTCGTCAGGCCATCAAAAGAACCCTATACTCATGCCTCGCATGCAAGATCTTGAAAAATCCACTAGGGCAACAGATCGAAGCACCGCTGCCACCTGAACGAGTTTCACCTGCCAAACCATTTGCTGTAACCGGAGTAGACTTTGTTGGCCCACTATTCATAAAAATGGGGAAGGAAACGCACAAGTCATATATCACTCTTTTCACATGTGCTGCCACATGAGCTGTACACCTCGAACTCTGTACAGACTTGTCAACGGACAAGTTTCTTATGGCACTTCAGCGATTCGCCGGAAGACGCGGACTACCCCTCACGATAGATACAGATAACGCGAAAACATTCCACGCCACGAATATGGAACTACCCCAACTTTGGAAGGCATTAACCAGCACAAAAACTTATGAGTTCCTCACCCACCACGGTATTACTTGGAAATTTATTGTCTCCCGGGCGGCTTGGTGGAGAGGATGGTTTGAAAGAATGGTGGGCACTATAAAGCGTATTGGGACTCGCAACGCTTACTGAGGAACAACTGAACACCACCTTGATCAGTATTGAAGCCGCGGTGAACTCCAGGCCCATCACACCAGGAGATGATTGCGATGCACTCACACCTTCCCATTTTCTGAAGTGAGAAAAACTTACGACTATTCCGACGGGACCAGAGCCTTCAGCGAGCACGAATTTAACAAAGGAATTCCGATTGAGACAGCAACTCTGTGACAGTTTTTGGAACCGTTGGGTTAAAGAATACCTATTGGAGCTCCGGAACTACCATGAAGTTAAACGCCCATCAGGACGAGTCATCCCCTTTCGCCCTGGAGACATCGTGCTGATCCAAGAGGACCTTCGTCCGCGACATATGTGGAAGAAGGCCAGGATAGAAAAGGTACTATCAGGAAGAGACGGCAGGGTAAGGACGATAATACTCCGGACACCAGAAGGTCATATCATTAGTCATCCTGTGGAGCTGGCCGTACCTTTGGAGGTCGACCAGGGTGGGGAGGATGTCAACGAGTGATGTACTTTGGGCAAGTGAGAGACTGTTTGTTTACTCTTAGGACAATGTATCTTTGACTTGTTGTATTGTATGTTCTGTGACTATGTAATAACGGGTTGTTAGACTGCTAATCGCTGCTCTACTGTGATTCACGACGTAAGAAACACAGACACACACACACACAAACATACACACACACACAAACATACACACACACACACAAACATACACACACACACACACACACAATCGAACCTTGTCGCGACTCGATTGAAATGTAGAAGGCGGAAAGTTCTTTTCTGCACAAGCTGGACACGGACGACGAGGCTTGGTGTTGTCAGTACGAACATATCGCAGAATGGATCTCTGATGGTTCGCCAAGACCGAAGAAGGTGCGACTGTGACGCGCAAGCTTAACAACATCTCAAAGAAGGACTTTTTTAAATTTTTACACATAGTTGTACTCATGTGGTAGGAGACTATGTACAAACCTGAAGCGTTAAAACCACTATATTCATGTTTCTCTATTTTTTTACTAATCCAGTCCTGAAACTTTTTGAACTGCCGGGTTTCAGCCAATAGGGCATAGGCTCACGGAATTTGCCCAGCTTTCGAACGACTGTAGAACGTACTTAAACATAATGGAAGCTGCTTTAGTACAATGCGTTCCCCAACCTTTCCCAGCAACTGAAGTACAAACTTTTATGAACTCTTTGAATACCATACGAGAGCACCAGTCGTCGAACTGTAGCGTTAGTGCAAAGGGACAAGATTTGCTTGAAGCGAATGCACAATTGTTTTACATTGTAGCAAGGACAGATAAAATATCATTTTGTAAAGACTGCAAGTGCTCTTCACTCTCTGGTATTGCATTAGTTGACATCTCAGCTGTTCATATACTCTTTGAGATTATTTATCATGTGTGTCGAAAATTAGTTTTGAACGTTGAATATTAACGAGCGTATTTCCCGCCGCCATTACTACATATGAGTCCACAAAATATGTCATTTGCCATCGTGTTAGTATGGACCGTGTCGAAAGTTCTGACGATTAGGAAGCCTACCCCTCCTAAATCTGCTGGAAAAAATATTTGATCCGTACTTAGTTTGCAGATATTTTAATTGTTATCGTGTCAAATACCCGAAACGCCACCAGGTGGCATTCAAAGTCACGGTGGGCATTGGTGTAATGTTTTGACTATTGGGCGTAAATGAATAGGAACTTGAGAAACGTACCGATTACGTTCTACGACGGTTTTGATTCAGTTGTATAAGTCATCCACTTACGCTTGAGGAAGAGAATTAGGCATGACGCAGTATAATTATTGATTAACAGTTCGAAAGGAAACACGAAAGATCCATATATCACTTAAAGACTTTTGTTTGTATAAAACTTAAACATTGCGTGTCTAAATCGTTCCAAAACAAAAAATAACCAAGCATACTTTGCGTACAGAACAGTCCTGGTGCATTACAGCAGCGGCTCAATGTGGCGCCACCAGCGTTGTTAAAGACTAGTATCTACGAAGCATGTTCTGGTGCACACTCTCCATCTCTCTTGCTGTCTCTTCAGTTTCTAGTGCAGCAGCAGATCTTCTTCTGTGTCTACAGGAATCTTGCAGCAAGGCAGACATTAACTACCATCAGGCGACCGTTTGACGCAGTACACGTCATCCTGTCTACCCTGTTGCATACCAAGGACAAGGGACTCTGTGACTTTTCTCTTTCTCTCAGCAGACGTGAACGCATTACACATCGGAACTGAAACCGTCGTAGAACGGAAACGGTACGTTCCCTGACACCAGTTTCTCTACAAATATTTTCTACTTACTCCCCTCTACAAGTCCTAGAATGATCGAACACCCTATATATGAAGGGTTTATTTCAATAGAGGTACAAGTGCAGTTTTGTTCATTTTGAGATACAGAGTCCTAAAGTTAAATGAGCGCTGAAAAATCTGCAGTTGAGATCTAGAAATATTCAAGTTTATATATACTATTGAAATAAGCCGGCCGGACGGGGTGGCCGAGCGGTTCTAGGCGCTACAGTCTGGAACCGCGCGACCGCTACGGTCGCAAGTACGAATCCTGCCTCGGGCATGGATGTGTGTGATGTCCTTAGATTAGTTAGGCTTCAATAGTTCTGAGTTCTAGGGGACTGATGACCTCAGAAGTTGTCCCATAGCGTTCAGAGCCATTTGAACCATTTTTGAAATAAGCCCTTCATATACCCACGGTATGGCCCGTTGTATTTTTCTCCAAGTTCCGAAAGTATCTCGCTGCTTGCTAACACTAAACAGTTATGAAATACAGGCACCCCAACGGTCAAAGCAGCATATTACTTTAATGGGACCTACGAGGGATAGGCAAAATAATGTGAACGCTTGTGCTTATTTGGGAATGGTTTATTAACAAGGGGCTGGCCACCATTTGCGCCAACGCGGGATCAGCCGGGCGGTCTGGGGCGCTGGCGTCATGGACTGTGCGGCTGGTCGCGGCGGAGGCTCGAGTCCTCCCTCGGGCATGGGTGTGTGTATTTGTCCTTAGGATATTTTAGGTTAAGTAGCGTGTAAGCTTAGGGACTGATGACCTTAGCAGTTAAGTCTCATAGGATTTCACACACGTTTGAACATTTGAGCCACCATTTGCACGTAACACAGTTGCGATTCTTCTTGGGATACTGGCATATAATGATTACATAGTCTCTAGTGGAATGTTACGCCACTCTTCGATCAGAACCATTTCTAACTCCTGTAGTGACGAGGGAGGCGGAAATCTGCTCCGGGGTCTGCGTTCCAATAACGCCTACAAGAGTCCGATAATGTTCTAGACTGGGGTCTGTGCTGCCCAGGGAAGACGCTGCAGTTCAGTAGCGTGCTCCTCAATCCACGGTTGTATTTTCCTGGTTGTGTGAACGGGTGCTCTGGTTCAAATGGCTCTGAGCACTATGGGATTTAACATATGAGGTCATCAGTCCCCAAGAACTTAGAACTATTAAACCTAACCAACCTAAGGACATCACACACATCCATGCCCGAGGCAGGATTCGAACCTGCGACCGTAGCGGTCGCGCGGATCCAGACTGAAGCGCCTACAATCACTCGGCCACACCGCCCGGCGAACGGGTGCATTATCGTCCTGAAATATGGCGTCGTTGTTGGGAACAGCAATTGAATCTGGAGTGCACAATGTCCACACAATCATTGGCTGTAACACGCTCTTTGAGAGTAATTACGGAACCAGCAGAATACACCACACCTCCCCTCCATATTAACCGTTGGAATCAAGCAATCAGGATTGTAGGCTTCTTTTGGCGTTCTCCAGATGTAAACCCGGCCCGATGTTGGAAATAGTGAAAACACTGATTTTTTGTACAATATGACGTGTTTCATTGATAAGCCATCCAGGATTTATGCTCCTGGCATCATGACTTACGCTTCTTTGCGTAGGTTGTCGTCGCTAATGGTTTCGGTATAGTACCTGGTCCATGAATATTCATTGTATGAAGTTTTCGGCGGACAGTGTCGGTAGAT
This sequence comes from Schistocerca gregaria, assembly GCF_023897955.1. NCBI lineage: Eukaryota > Metazoa > Arthropoda > Insecta > Orthoptera > Acrididae > Schistocerca > Schistocerca gregaria. Next base: position 315,372,595 of record NC_064924.1, on the reverse strand, counting down.
ACGGGGTCTCGAAGGTGGTTATTGAGCTCTGCAGTCACATTAGCCGGTGTAGTTTTGTGTTGTTTTGACACTATTCGTGTTAGCGTACTACGACCTCTGTCATTTAGTTTTGATTTGCGCCTACTATTACGTTGACACGATGATGACTTTCCATGTTTTGTACAGGCCGTCATGCCTGTTGAAACAGTTGCTCTTGAAACATTCAATAAGTTGGCCGTCTTGGTTGCTGACGCTCCAGCTAATTGGCCCCCCACAATCTGCCCTCCTAACACCTCTGTTAGGTCTTTCATTGCACGTCGACCTCCGCCTCTGAATGCAAATACGAAGTCTGCACTAGTCGTAAACAACCTGCACTGGTGCCTAGTCCATACTGAACAGGCAGAGTTCAGCGCGACACGTGTTTTACCTGCATTGCTGACCGTCAAACGCAACCATGCCGTTACTACTAAATACAACCATGCCATTACTCTCACTGTTCACGTTATTTTGCCTATCCTCTGAATGTATCCCTTCAACCACGGAAGTATTGGATTTGCATTAGCCGCGCGGGATTAGCCGAGCGGACAGCCGGCACGGTAGCTCAGCGTGTTCGGTCAGAGAGTTAGCTGCCCTCTGTAATAAAAAAAAAACTGAGTTAATCGATCAAAAACGAACTTAAACAGATGTCTTACGACGACGTCCGCCCCGAGCAGATGGAACGAAAAAAAATTGCGGTCTAAGGGGCTACAGTCATGGACTGTGCGGCTGGTCTTGGCGGAGGTTCGCGTCTTCCCTCGGGCATGAGTGTGTGTGTTTGTCCTTAGGATAATTTAGGTTAAGTAATGTGTAAGCTTAGGGACTGATGACCTTAGCAGTTAAGTCCGATAAGATTTCACACACATCTGAACATTTTTTTGGAGGTGCATTGCTTATTATTAACTTTTTACACAAACACAGTCATTGCCGGCACACATAATATCCAGATGTATACTGTCGCGTTTACATGCCACCTGAAAAAGGTCTTTCGCACGGAAACCACTGTTTCATAGAGACCTAACAACGTTACCAGGGACACGGAACAACAAGTGCTCCGCCAGTATTTGCTATGTGAGCGTCCGGCCACTGCGCTGCGGGTTGATGGTAGCCACTGATTCAATTGCCGGTTCGCAGGCGGGCCGCCTTGTCCTGTGATTACGGATTAATGAAGCACTCTGAGCGCGTCGCTGCCCCGGGGTCCCGCCCCCCCCCCCCCCCCCCCCCCCCCCCCCACCGCGGCTCACCGCAGCCGCCTACGGGCTGAATAATGCAGCGCGCACATTTAATTTTCATGGCTCGAATTTTAGTGAGGCCGCAGCGCCGGCACGCGACTGTGCGAGTTTGAAGCGCTCGAGACGGCTCGGACGGGTAATAACTTACGGAACAAGTTAGCAGAGGTACGCCGCCGCAGTCGCAGAGAGAGAGAGTTCGTTTGCCCCGGGCACAGAATTTCGCGTGGCCTCCAAACCCTGCGGCGAGTGCGATGGCTCCCCTTGTCGACTTTTTCGTAGGGTTTTGCCTATAGCGTCAACGGTGGCGTGATCAGGCAGAGGTGGGAATGAACAGACGCTAGCAGTAACACAACCCGTCACTGGGGATGGAAGAAACCGACCGTTTAAAATCGATGCCGGTAATTTAGTTATGAGTAACGGATATTTTTCGGTATTTGTATGGTTTCGGTTATAACAGGTGTTTTCTGCTTTTACTAATAACAGAATAAAAAAAACCGAAATATTAAATAGTCATAGCGGCACTGCTAAATTTTTCGTTTTTAAATAGTCCTTTTTATTAAAAAAACGAGTAATTTTTATTCGAAAAATCTGCATTGGTTTGAAGTATTGCGGTATAATAGAAAATGGGAAAAGCGACCAGGGCTATTTTAATTAAAATTCCGACAGAAAAGACCAACAAACACTTGGCATATGAATTGTTACAGTATTGTCGTCGTGTGTCGTGGCTTATGGTACGCGCGTACGTATAATGTGCAAGACTGGTCTCCACCTGGTCTTTACGGTAGTTTCTTGTAGTTTCTTGCTGTATTCGCGGGACATCCGTTACACTGCTGAATGGCACCAGCCCTACTTCAAATCCGATGTGTGTGAAATCTTATGGGACTTCACTGCTAAGGTCATCAGTACCTAAACTTACACACTACGTAACCTAAATTATCCTAAGGACAAACACACACACCCATGCACGAGGGAGGACTCGAACCTCCGCCGGGACTAGCCGCACAGTCCATCACTGACCAACCCTAGTCTGGAAATATTTTTACGAAGTGACGTAGCGATGAAATACAATGCTTAATTTGTTTCATAGGATTAAAAATTTTTGTGTCATTTCAATAAAATGATAAATATACAAGGAAACTATGGTAACAGTAATAAATTAAAAACTTTGCAACGCATCATTCATAGCGTAGAATAAAAATAGGAAGCCTGCGATCTGCTGCCTGTGTCTACGTAATGTGCCTTCATCTGCCTGCACTCCTTGAAAACGAACAAATTAACACGAAAAACAGACTTCTTAAACCTCAGTTTTCACCCTTTACCAGTGGCTTTTCGTAATGCCCAAATAATGGGGCCGGTCGCTGTGGCCGAGCGGTTCTAGGCGCTTCAGTCCGGAACCACGCGGCTGCTACGGTCGCAGCTTCGAATCCTGCCTCGGGCATGAATGTGTGTGATGTCCTTAGGTTACTTAGGTTTAAGTAGTTGTAAGTCTAGGGTACTGATGACCTCAGATGTTAAGTCCCATGGTGATTAGAGCCATTTGAATCAAATAATGGTAGGATCTCCTAATTGCAACATGATTTTTGAGCAGAGTTTCAAAAAATTAAAATAAATATGAAAATACTGGTGAGTTTTTGTAGTATTCAATCACTTAACACATTTCGAGAAAAGCAACGAATAGTGGACGGACTAAGGCCTTTTTTTTGTTTGCCTATTTAATTTAATATTTTGATTCTCTATATCTTGAAACCGAGAGAGTCAAAATTTATCAGTAATTGTTCGATTTCTACGTTTATTACAGAAAATGACAAGAATAAAAAAAACTTAAAATCGGTTATTTCAGAAACCGGTTATTTTGAGCGGTTTTAACAATCAGTTTAAACTGGCGTGGAAAAATGAGATATGACCGAAAACCGGTTGTTTCAGCAATAACAGCCATTCCTACCTGTCACAAGCGAAGAGGTGAGTTTTGCCGAGAAAGCGCGCTTAACTTACTGGTTGTACATACGTAAACAAAACAGTGACAATCCTCTGCAACTCCTTCAATTGGACGCCACTTCGGCGGCTTGCGTAGCCTTAAACTATCCGAGAAATGCTGTCGCTCAAAGAGGGCCCTACAGTTTAACGTGGAAACATAACCGTGTGTTGTTCCTGGCGAATCCAAGGGTCGCTGATAAATAGCTTCGCGCACAGTCACTAGTCATTACATCAAATTCGATGAAGCGGAATCTTCCACCAGGCAATGAGACGTGACAGCTGGAGGATTACTCGCCCAGCCGTGGGCGGATTTCCGCCCAGTTAGTCACCTGCCCGGCGATCCTCAATTCAGCGAAGACGCCCGCTCGCTGACTACTCGCGCGCTGTCGCGGGTAGTGAATTACTGGCTCGGACGACGGACCGGAACCTCGTGTGACCATACTCACCGCAACCTGCCGGCTCAAGGACAGACCGCACGCTTTCAAGGACAATTGACTCACACGAGCTGTTGAGGAACGCCGCTGGCGACCAGACTTCTTGCAATGCGTTTTCGTGAAGTCATCTGCTTTACTTTCTGTGAAGGCGACGACTCGAATCATCCATTAGCTGACTGTGCCACAGTCGAGCTATGTCGACTACAGCATTCCTTTCCGCAAGATCACGCGATGTTTGCATAAGTAATTGCGTTTTGAGTCACTACTCTATCACGCAGTAACAAATGGTGTTGCTTCCTTCGCCCGTAATAAATCATCTTTCTCAGCGTCTGTCGCGCGGTGTAGCGGGGTGTGTTCTTCTGGCTTTCTGTCTGCAGTTGGCGCTATCTTGAGCTTGATTAGGATACAGATCTGCTTTCTTGAAGTGAATATGGGGGGGGGGGGGGGGGGGGGGTACCTAGCAAGCATTTCCTCGGTCTCCCAGTAAGTCGACCACCGACGTTTTTCAACGATAACGCGCGTTGCACTGTTGTATCTTTGTTTACTTGTCCATAACATCGTTGGCGCCTTTCCCAAAATTTTTCAACGATAATTGTCACTATATATAGGATATAAGATGAACATCAACAAAAGCAAAACGAGAATAATGTAATGTAGACGAATTAAATCGGGCGATGCTGTGGGAATTAGATTAGGAAAATGAGACGCTTAAAGTAGTAAATGAGTTTTGCTATTTGGAGAGCAAAATAACTGATGATGGTCGAAGTAGAGAGGATATAAAATGTAGAATGGCAATGGCAAGGAAAGTGTTTCTGAAGAAGAGAAATTTGTTAACATCGAGTATAAAATGGCTCTGAGCCCTATGGGTCTTAACTGCTGTGGTCATCAGTCCCCTAGAACTTAGAACTACTTAAACCTTACTAAACTAAGGTCATCACACACATCCATGCCCTAGGCAGGATTCGAATCTGCGACCGTAGCAGTCGCTCGGTTCCGGACTGTAGCGCCTAGAACCGCTCGGCCACTTCGGCCGGCAACATCGAGTATACATTTAAGTATCAGGAAGTCATTTCTGAAAGTATTTGTATGGAGTGTAGCCATGTATGGAAGTGAAACATGGGCGATAAATAGTTTTGACAAGAAGAGAATAGAAGCTCTCGATCTGTGGTGCTACAGAAGAATGCTGAAGATTAGATGGGTAGATCACATAACTAATGAGGAGGTATTGAAGAGAATTGGGGATAAGAGGAGTTTGTGGCACAACTTGACTAGAAGAAGGGATCGGTTGGTAGGACATGCTATGAGGCATCAAGGGATCACCAATTTAGCATTGGAGGGCAGCGTGGAGGGTAAAAATCGCAGAGGGAGACCAAGAGATGAATACAGCAGGTACTGGGAGATGAAGAACCTTGCACTGGATAGAGTAGTATGGAGAGCTGCATCAAACCAGTCTCTGGACTGAAGACCACGACAACAACAACAATTGTCACTCTTCAGCGCCGGAAAATTTCATCATTGGTCACATGGTGATCAAATAACAGGCCAGATGTCCATTGAAGCACTCTCGTCTCCAATGCTGCAAGTCGTTTGGTCTGCTTCTTTAGCTGTGCGCCAACTTTCTGCACCGTACGAGGCAACTGAGCGGACTGCAGAGCGGGATATTGTTGACCTGAATCAGTGCGGGGCCTACCTATTAAGAAGCATACCAGTCATAATCGGCCATTTAAACCATGTAGGGTTAACGCGATTTGTGATTCCGGGAGCGAGTGAGACATTGTCAACGAGCCAAGGCACTTGAAGGCATAAGGGTCAGTCAAATGAAAATCGAACAATCGCCACAATGGGTCCACTGAATGGTTCCACTCAAAAGTAATCACCACTCGCGTTAAGACATCCCATACGGAGACGAGAACTGATTCCTGGGCGATTTGAATTTACGGCGCTTCACAGTTTCTGCGAAGCGTCTTCATAGCGCTGCGCATTGATTGTAGTTCCACGCTTCTGCAACTCCACGAGCAGAGGACCCTGCAGTCGAAAAAGGTCATTATGACTTTATCGAACTTGTGTGAAGTGCTTTGGATTTACGATGTTGTTCTGCCTGTGTTGTTCAGATGTACGATGCAAAGTTCCTTCGCACATACATGCATGTCCGAAGGAACAGGGACTGGGGCCACTACAGCTGTTATGAAATATATGAAATATATTTGCAGTTGCGAGTACAGACAACTATCATTTGCATGACAGAATGATGAAAATGAACATTTATGCTGGACCGGGATTCGCACCCAGATTTCCCGCTTATCGCGAGCGGTGCCTTACCATTTTTTTCTTTTTGTTTTTACAACGACAACCACATTTTTTTTAAGGAACTGCCACAGGAGCAGGACGACGGGTAGGGCAGGGGTCGAAACTCGTGGCCGGGCCATCCCTCCGCCATACCCACGCAACGTGTTCTGGGATCTAAGGATCAGGGAGAGGATTTAGCGGGTTTGTCTATGTTGGTTTATTTACACTCCTGGAAATGGAAAAAAGAACACATTGACACCGGTGTGTCAGACCCACCATACTTGCTCCGGACACTGCGAGAGGGCTGTACAAGCAATGATCACACGCACGGCACAGCGGACACACCAGGAACCGCGCCGTGCAGGTGAGCGCCACAATCAGGACTGCATACGACCGAGACACACAGGGCCAACACCCGGCATCATGGTGTGGGGAGCGATCTGCTACACTGGCCGTACACCTCTGGTGATCGTCGAGGGGACACTGAATAGTGCACGGTACATCCAAACCGTCATCAAATCCATCGTTCTACCATTCCTAGACCCGCAAGGGAACTTGCTGTTCCAACAGGACAATGCACGTCCGCATGTATCCCGTGCCACCCAACGTGCTCTAGAAGGTGTAAGTCAACTACCCTGGCCAGCAAGATCTCCGGATCTGCCCCCAATTAAGCATGTTTGGGACTGGATGAAGCGTCGTCTCACGCGGTCTGCACGTCCAGCACGAACGCTGGTCCAACTGAGGCGCCAGGTGGAAATGGCATGGCAAGCCGTTCCACAGGACTACATCCAGCATCTCTACGATCGTCTCCATGGGAGAATAGCAGCCTGCATTGCTGCGAAAGGTGGATATACACTGTACTAGTGTCGACATTGTGCATGCTCTGTTGCCTGTGTCTATGTGCCTGTGGTTCTGTCAATGTGATCATGTGACGTATCTGACCCCAAGAATGTGCCAATAAAGTTTCCCCTTCCTGGGACAATGAATTCACGGTGTTCTTATTTCAATTTCCAGGAGTGTATTTATATTTTTATTTTCTGTTATTTTATTTGTTCATTTTTTAAATTTTATTTAATTTTTGTATTTATGGAATTAATGTTGTTTTATTGAAAAAGATCCTACAACTGCCGTAGCCGAGCGTCCGAGTCATCTTCCCGTCTGTTGGTGTGGTTTCTCCCCTTTTACGTCTGTAGTGGATCAATATAGTCCCGGATCCTTCTTCAGTTTCAGCATCTCATAGCCGGAACGCCCTAGAGAGCAGGACGATCCGCAAATAATGAACTTAATTAATGAAGCCTGCATGTGTCGACATCTGTAGGGACCAAAACTAGAGTGTGCCTTTGTAAGCAACACGAAATATGTGGTAAAGGGCCATGCCTTTTAGCCAGTTACCGGAGTTCGTCCAGGTCGACGGAAGGTATACGCTGTCGAGGTGCAGTATATCATCAGATATCATCAGGGGAGACAGACTCCGGCTATCGCCACAAGAGTGCGTGAGTAGCCAGCGGGCGTTGGTTGCGGCACAGGTCATGCAGTGTGCATCCGAGTCAGCGACTGAGCATGTCGGACACAAGTGGTCGCCCGTCACATGAATGGAATGTAGCCTCTGACGAGTGACGTGCTTCCCGTTCACTACAACGTACCGCAATGAACGCAACTTCGTAGGTAGAAAAGGCGTGTGTACTGTCGCCACACCGTGTTCCAATCAACTTCGGGACCTCTGTGTGCGACCGTATTGAGAGGCTGCTGCTGTTGATAAGGACAATAATAGTCTTTCGTGCTGGGCATCTGTGTCGTCGAAAGGTCTGATCTGAAGTAGCTGAGGTGAATAAAGAACTCTGATGTTGGCTAGTGCCGGTGAAACGTGTTCTAGAGAAACCGGGGGATGCATAGGGTGTGGTGCCGCTTCAGCTATCAGACTGGCGCGGGCAGAGGTCCACGTGCAACGCACAGTGTCGAGATAAGGCGATCGTGCACGGCTGTAGACATGAATTAAACCGATACCGCCCGCCCGCTGCCGCAGTGTCAGGGTGGCGTATTGGACTTTAAAAACAAGAACGGCGCTCACGAAATGTCCTTACGCTGCCATAAATCTGTCGGCCATCGTATTCGTCAAGGGGAAGACATGCGCAAAATAGTTCAGTCTGGAGACAAGATAGGATTTGACATAAAGTGTTAGTAGGAGCATGTCCATTCGACGCAATTTGTTGTCCTGTATCAGAGCACATGTGTGGTGTAATAGCCGTGGCTTGGAAAAGCCCCTCTCTGACATCCATGTATTTTGTCTTGTTCACGTTGATGACGCTCCAAGCGACCGCCCCGTACCGGAGTCGCCAAAGAAGCGCTATGAGTATTCCATTCTCTGATCTGGTCACAAACACCACATCATTGGCGAATGCACCACAACGAAAGGTCACGTCCCGCATGCAGTTCCTGCTAATCGCCTCTGTAGACGATGCAAAGCTGGTTCAAGCGCTGCCGCAAATAATATACCCGACAAGGGGCATCCTTGTCGCACTGACAAAAAAAAAAAAAAAGGTTCAAATGGCTGTGAGCACTGTGGGACTGAACAGCTGAGGTCATCAGTGCCCTAGAACTTAGAACTACTTAAACCTAACTAACCTAAGGACATCACTCACATCCATGCCAGAGACAGGTTTCGAGCCTGCGACCGTACCGGTCACGCGGTTCCAAACTGAAGCGCCTAGAACTTCTCGGCCACCGTGTCCGACTCGCACTGGCCGTCCAACAACAATGTGACCAGACTGATAGCCGTTGACCATCTAGCGCGAAGCGCTCCGTGGACTAGACGAAGGACCATCTGCGCAGACTCTGGAGAGAGGTCAATGCGTTCCAAAACTGCACGTAGGAAGCCGTGGTCGACGCGGTCGAATTCGTGGTCGAAATCGACAACCACAAGGGCGCCTCGTATTCTGCAGGCCGCCATCAAAGCCATCGGCCAGAGTTCTGCATCACAGGTCGCTGTGAGGAGGCCACGCGAGACGTATATCAGATACACACGACTGGCAGAATGGCCGGTAAAATGTGTGTACCCGCACTGGTTCCCACAATGTAAGAGCCATGTGTCGTGGAGCGTGAAGTCACGCACCAGTGCTTGTAGAGCCAGGCATGGGACATAATGCGGTATTTGGTCCTCGGGCCGCAAAACTGTTAAAATCACCAGTCCATATTTCCTTGCAAAAGTGGGGCGACCTCCTCTGAGTAGAAGACGTGCTTGTCACAGCGGTGTGAAGTACCGGAGGGAGCGTAGACGTTAACGAGGCTGACTGTGCCAAGCTTGAGAGCTATGCCTCGCGCGTTCGGCAATTATCTTACGTCCGTCGCTTCCCTGCCATCTCGGAGAAGGATGGCCGTTCCTACTGGGCCATCACCAGATGGTAGGCTGTAGGTGGTGTAGCTATATAGGTCTAAACACAGCTCGGTACGGGCCTTATGGAGAAGGGCAATGTCCAGGTCTGCCGCTCTGATTATGTCGTGTAACATGCGGGTCTTGACAGTGGAGTGGACACCATTGACATTGACTGTTCCCACATGATATGACGAAGGCATATCAAGTGATGGAGGCAATGTACAGGTGCAAGTCCACGGTCAACTCGTACACTACACAGCCATCGTGCCATATGACGTGCATTGCTGTGCCATATGTACCCTGACCTGCAGAGTCCTACGGCCGCGATGTCAGCCTTGGGCTTCGGAGGAGTTGATGATGTGTCCTGTGCATGATCTGCCTCCATGTCGTCCACCCAATCACCAAGAGAGGATTGGGAGGTCAGTGGTAGTTAGCCACTTTCACAGGAGCCCACGTTTTGGGAGTCGACCCCTTGCGCCTCGTTTTCAGGGCCATCAGGTGTAGGAGAGTGTTCCTTATCGTCAGGCGCTTTGCAGTGAATAGGGCCGCTGGAATCCGTTGCAACTGCAGACGCGGCAATGGAGTCAATGTCTCCCATCAATCTCTCATCGCTGCAGCTGACAATCGTCTCTTCTTGCGTCGCTTGGGTGGCTTTTCTTGCAGGTCCGAGACTCGACATCCACTGGAGGCCCGGGGTCGACACGGTCTCGGTCATTGGGAATCCCTGTGTTCGATTCCGACAGTGATGGCGGCTGGGTGCCCCCCAACCCCGCGATGGGCAGAGGCTGCAGGAACCTCTGCACCGTTTGGCTGCGGTGGCGTCTTGGTCGTCGTCGTCGTCGTCGTCGTCGTCGTCGTCGATGCCGACTCTCCAACGGAGCTCGCATGGGCTTGAGGTGGTAGCGGGTTTTGATCATCCGTTACATCATGGCGTGCTGCCTCCACATACTTTAGCGGGAGAGAGGTCATCGTGGATCGTTGTGGGAGTTCACCTGTACGAGGTGGCGCTGTAGACACTCATTTCTAACATGGCCCTCGTGGCCGCAGACCTAGCAGGTCCTCAGTTGGCCATCATATATAACAAATGCGCGGCAGCTGCCAACGAAAACAAATGATGGAAGTTGCTTATTAAGTTCTATTCGCACTTGGCGTATCCCGTTGAGGACAGGATCCGTTTCGAATGTATTCCATTTCTCCTCTGTGTGGCTCAGAACTGTGCCATATGGCCGCAGCGCGTCAACGACAAGGTTGGCGGGAACCTCGAACGGTAGTTCAGAGATGCGCACGGTACAAACCCAAAGTCCAGCATGGTCAACTGCTAGCACGCTCACATTACCGTCAGCGTGGCAGAAGCGAAAGCCGCTTTTAGATCGTTGGAGGAGTGTGTCGCAGGCCGCTTCGTCAATCAGTTTGAGGTAGACTGTGCTGGATACAATAGACAAATGAATGCCTATCAGTTCTTACGGCTCTAAGTGCATGATGTCTGGAAGAAACCGTTCTATTTCATGGGCCTTCGGTCTCGTGTACGATGCTTTGAACGGTTGTTTGACTGTAGCTTGTCGATACGATACTGCCATGGTGGGTCGGTACCGGTACCGTAAGTCAATACAACGACGCACGACCGCGCTCTAGCGAGTAAACAACGCCTGCGGAGCGCTGTCTTGCGCGCCGATCCCATCCACACGGTGTCACGGCTGAAAGCGGGCTACCTTTAGACTATCTGAGCACAACCAGACCCAAAATTCCATTTGTCATCAACCATGTGTCTACAACCTGTTCTCGTACATCCATAATATATATTGTCGAACAGAGGAGACGTTCTAATTGAGAGTTGCTTGCCCAGTTTCGGATGATAAATACGATGTTGCTGAGCCTGTGTTGTTCAGAAGTACAACGCAAAGTTTCTTCTGACAGGAATATACATAATGGATGTACGAGTGCAGGTTGTAGACGCATGGTTGACGACGTATACAAGTCTGTGTCTGGCCGTGAGTCGTGTTCGGACAGCCTAATGGTGAGGCGACCGCTCGCAATACCGGGAAATCGGGGTTCGAGTCCCGGTCCGGCACAAATTTTCGCTGTCGTCGCTGCATTATGCGACTTATGGTTGTCCATAATCGCAATTGCGAATACATTTCATTTAGGTTTGGCCTTTTTTTGGCCGGACAGATGTGTGATGTTTCCACTGTTGGCTTTGCCGTTTGCCTTCGGGCCTGTTGAAATGATACCGGATGGGATCATCCCGTTTGCACGATAACTGACTCCTCCGCACTGCCAACCGGACGAAGGCCACGCTTCAGCGATTTCGTTGGGAAACACAGCAGTATCCTCCTTACAGCCCGTATCTTTTACCGTATGATTTTCACATCTTCAGCGATCTGACGAAAGACAGACATGGACGTCGGTTTTGGTCTAATGAGGAAGTGAAAGAGTCGGTGCAATTGTGGATCCGTCAGCGGTCGACAGCGTTGTAAGAAACAGAAATTCATCGTCTCGTCTTCCAATACGATAAATGTCTTATCGCGTGTGGCGATTAATCTTGAATGGAACGATTCCTTGGTCCCGTTGTGGAGATTGTTCTGTTTTTGTTTGACGGTCCCTCGCTGCCTTTTTTGGTAGCTTTCACCATCAGACAATCAATCGCGAATATTTCGAGTCGATGAAAGCAAGGGTCGGAGCTGTTCCTTTCTCGATGTGGATTTTACAGCCGAGCCGGCTTGTGGGTAACTAGGTACTCCACTCACCAAGTTTTAAGCTAAATAAAATGTAGCGAGTTTTATTCACCAACTGATCCTTAAGCTTTACACCCTCATCCGCATCAACATGTATAAGACGTAGTCAAGAAGTTTTAGTTATTTGGTGAAAAAGTAAAGATACGTACTTAATTTTGTAGTTTGTTTTATGTAAATGTCTTCAGCTCCGGCAGCCATTGAAATTCCCGCTTCACTGTAACATACAAAGAAGAGCCAAAACGTGACGACGACTGAGCGAGGTGGCGCAGTGGTCAGCACACTGGACTCGCATTCGGGAGGACGATGGTTCAATCCCGCGTCCGGCCATCCTAATTTAGATTTTCCATGATTTCCCTAAATCGCTCCAGGCAAATGCCGGAATGGTTCCTTTCATAGGACACTGCCGACTTCCTTCCCCATCCTTCCATAATCCGATGAGACCGATGACCTCGCTGTTTGGTCTCTTCCCCGAAACAACCCAACCCAACCCCCGTAGCGATGAGCCCCAGTGCTACAGTGTCCGCTCCCGGCAGCTGAGTGGTGCCGGCATGGTAGCTCAGCCTGTTCGGTCAGAGAGCTGGTTGGTCTCTGTAATAAAAAACTGAGTGGAAGGATCAACAAACGGACTTTAACGGATGGCATGTGACGTCCGCAACGACCAAATCCAACGAAAAAAAAAAATTTGTCAGCGCGACAGAATGTCAATCCTAACCGCCCAGATTCGATTCCCGGCTGGGTCGGAGATTTTCTCCGCTCAGGGAATGGGTGTTGTGTTTTCCTAATCATCATCATTTCATATCCACCGACGCGCAAGTCGCCGAAGTGGCGTCATATCAAAAGACTTGCATCCGGCGAACCGTCTACGCGACGGAAGGCCCTGGTCACACGACATTTACGTTTTATTGGTACAGTGGAAATTCGTGCAGTAGGTCGTTTTCGTCAACGGCTGAAATGTTGCAGCTGTATTAGAGCTATCGATAAGGCTAACGGAGTCACCTGGTTTGGCCTGAAACAGCTGTAACATTTACACTGTGGGCGAAAACGACCTACTGCCCCATTCTCCACTGTATCGCTAGGGGTCGTCATTTTGTTTTGGTTCTTACAGGAGCGTGGTGTATTACAGTGGCACGGGAATTTAATTCTGTTCCAGGACTGCAGTCGTGGAATTACAAACAAACAGAAAATTAACAGAGTCAGTTTATTTTTTTCGAGGTGTTAATTAAAACTTTCTGTCAGCCTCTCGTATGCAATTTTCTTCGATCTTTGTAGCAGCCTACAAGTTTGTAGTATGCCCTTCAGCGCACTAGATTTGTACAGATAATATATCCGAGGAGGAGCACTTCCGTCGAATCTCCTGACTGCATTTGGTGAACACAGACAAGTCACTGGAGAATAGCTTAGGCAACGTAACACGGACATCAGACCTTTCCTTTTGTCTAAAAAAATGTACACACATCTTACTAATAAATGAGCCTATGCGCTGTATTAGTAAAGAGAAGAGTGAGATGCATTCTCTTTACCTTTGGATGCTTCAGTGTTCAAAAAGCAAAGAGCTCAAGAAAGCTAGGTTCATATACTAAATTATCATGATTTATTCCGCGGCAGTCAACTGCCTAATTTTCGTCATGAAAAAGGGGACTACTTTCTTCCAAGAAAGGCAAATTTATTTTGTCGTCCTTGTGTTGGTACTAATCTGGGTAGCATCAAGTAGCGGACTGTAGTTTTGTTTTCGGAAGGAAGGTTAGGGTTCTGTCGACGACGAGACGATTAGAGATAGAGCACAAGCTCGGACTGGAAAATTTTGGGGAGGGAAATCGGCCGAGTTCTTTCCCCAGGAACTGTCCTGTGATATCCATCAAGCGATTTAAAGAAACCACGAAAAACCAGAATCTATGGCTGAACCGTGATTTGAAATAGTTTTACGTATTTAGATTTTTGTCCGTGAGGTACCATGTCCTGGGTTCTGTTTGCAAGGAGCTCTTCAGTCCAATCACAAAACTGGTATTCCGATAGATCGCATTTTGTTCACTAGACGACAGTAAGGAACTGTATCGAACGTCTTCCGAAAGTCAAGGAACATTACATCAACCTGAGTATCGGCATCTGCTGCCTTCTGGCTCTCGTGGACGAGCAGAGCGAGCTGGACTTTACAGATCGTTGTTTGCAAAATCGTTGTCGACTCCTACGGAAAATATTTTTGTCTCCAGAAAGGTGGTAATAAGCAAGCAGAAAACGTGTTTCAGAATTTCACAACATATTGAAGTCGATGATATAGGCCTGTGGTTGTGTGCATGTTTCTTTGATGTTTCTTGTAAACGGGAATGACAAGGGCAGTTTTCCAATCATTGGGAACCCTTCGTTCCTCAATACTGCTGCTAGGAAAGGAGATAAGTGCTTTTGCGCACTATATGTACAGGGGTTTGACAAAAATATGGAACCGCAGCGAGAAATGCATGCTTGAACATAAATGCAGATGCTAGCCAAGCGTGCAGGGTAAGCTGTTGCATTTGACCACGTACTGCACACGCGCAGTGTCCTCAATACGTTGCAAGCGTCAGTCGTGGTCAGAGCAGAGATGTGTAGTTGTGAGTGCGTTACGTCGGAGCTAACTTAATTTAAACTTGGACACATTATTCGTGCTCGTTTGTGGATGCTTTCGTAACAAAGGTAGACGATATGTTTGGTGTTTCAAGAGGCTCCATATCGAAGATTTATACCGCATACAGGGATAACGGGAAAATACCATCCGCTAAATCACAACGCGAATGAAGGTGTGTGTTGAGTGGTCGTGATGGACTGTCATTGAAGAAGTTTGTGACTGAACATAAGGGAAAGAGAGCTGAAAAAGTCACTGCCGAATTGACTGCCGCACTCGCGAAACTCGTCAGCATCGAAACAACACGAAGGGAGCTCCAAATGTAAGGAACTGCAGGGGAGCTGGAATTCAAAAATCACTCAACAGTGACTCAAATTCCCGTAAAGGAAAACGTGGTGTCGATGACATAAAACCTGACAGATATTCTGAGAACAAGAATGGAACAAGATTCCCCTGAAAACCATACAGGACCCGTGGTCACACATTTCCAGACGACTGGAAGCTGTTTTGAACACTACCTGTTTTTCTACACCTATCAGACATGGTAATGTATGGTTTTTGTGGCTTTTCAATAGTTTTCTCCACTCCTTGTAGAGTTGTATAGGTTTTCCAGCAAGTCGCTGATTTTTGTGAATTTTCTATTCCGCTGTCATTTATTTGCATGTTTGTCAATTCGGTGTCTGTACGATCTTTGAGAGGGAGAATTGCATTAAAATATTTCTTAGGGAAATAACTGTAATTTCCGTCCACACGTCCCTGTATAGTACATATTGGGAACGAATTTCTCCTGGGCCAGAAAGAAGGCAAATGATAAAGTTAATTAGACGGTCAGTTCGGTATATGTGCAAAAGAAGTTGAGCTTCGCTGCAGCTGTAAGAATTGTCGGCACGATAAATTTATTATCTGAATTTGAAGCAGAATAATGTGTGAGTTTCAATAGATTTTCATAATTATATGTGCCTAGATTCATTTCCTAGTGTCATCTAGCACTTTCTCGAGGTAAGGATAAGAAGACGTTCGCGTGAGGGATGACACAGAATATTGCAGGGAGTCAGCTACTTGTTTTTGCAGGGAGTCAGCTACTTGTGTCGGTCGGCAGATGCAGATGTGATGAAGCCACGATGTGCTTGATGCACAGCATGACGATCCCCCCTTGGCGACGTGTCTGCCTGCCTTCGCGTGCCATACAGACCAACATTAGGCCTCTGCCACATCTGAATGCCCCACACATCTGGATATTGCACGGCTGCACCAGCCGGCCAAATGGATCTCGCAATGAGGCCCCTTTCAAATTTTGTCAGGTGCTGTCTCATACGAGTACGTGGCATCTCCGTGTACTACACAGTTGTCACTCAGCATCTGACGCTGACGACGGACATTATATACCCTACCATGCTTGGTAACAACACTAAACACCAGCAACACTAATGCACTCTGCTGGCCTTTCTACCGGTAACAGAGAATCGCAACTCCAAACCACTTAAGGATGGAGAAGCATACAGCTGTCAGTCACAATCCCTTTACTTTTTATTATTCTTGCAAATCTAGATTTCGGCTATAAATAGGCATCTTCAGTTTATCTGCGTTACAATACAAAAAAGCAATTAATATCACCATATATTCTTACAGGTGTGTATGTGTCCTTCTGCCCATTCCCCTGTAAGAACATATGGTGACATGAAGTGCCACAAGTCCGTTGAATTTTAATGCAAATGCACTGAAGATGGCTATTTACAGCCAAAATCTAGATTTTTAAGAATAATAAAAAGTAACAGGTTTGCGACTGACAGCCGTGTGCCTCTCTTTCGTTATAGTCTGTTGTCGCTCTGCACAAAGGTCCCTTATGAATCAAAGTTATATCTAATCACTTATGTATCCAAGATAATTCGCATTTATTTTCCGTCTCAGTTGCAGACGTTTTTAATTCGAAAACATGTTTATATCACTCTGGATCATCTTTAGATCTAAATAATTACATCAGCAACCCGTCTTGTCTACTCAAGACAAGATATAAGAGTACCACAAGCTGCGACATTGTCGCGAATAAAACAGTGATCCGAATATAGAATAAATTTCCTCTACTTTACGTCTATGGTCGCAAACTTTTTGTCAACAGATTATCGGTTTCGGTCTATAATGACCATCTTCAGATCTGCAGCAAACATAAATACACTATCAGATTGTATACAGCTTAAAACAATAAAGTAGACCATACTGAAAAGTACTACTGACATACATATACATTTTATAAAAACAATGTCCAATGTACTGTAGCCACAGTGGCATCGTCAAATATTTATAACTAACAGCATATGAAAGACACATCTTGTCAGCAGCACTACTGTTCAAAACAAACTACTGTACAGAACTTACAAGATGTTTGTGTTGTAAGTTCATCAGATGTCGTTACTGAAAGTATACACAAGTCTTCAATGTATAACTGAACAACGTAAGATAAAGGGGGGTACAATCGGCAAAGTCTGTAAGTGCCTTATAAGGTATAAGAGGCATTACAGTAATAAAAAGCGATGAAATAAAACACCACAGAAGTTAGGTTGTTAAACAGAGGAAGGGTTTCTTGTTGTTGTCCTGAGACTGGCTTGATGCAGCTCTCCATACTACTCTATCCTGTGCAAGCTTCTTCATCTCCCAGTACCTACTGCAACCTACATCCTTCTGAATCTGCTTAGTGTATTCATCTCTTGGTCTCCCTCTACGATTTTTACCCTCCACACTACCCTCCAATACTAAATTGGTGATCCCTTGATGCCTCAGAGCATGTCCTACCAACCGATCCCTTCTTCTGGTCAAGTTGTGCCACAAACTTCTCTTCTCCCCAATCCTATTCAATACTTCCTCATTAGTTATGTGATCTACCCATCTAATCTTCAGCATTCTTCTGTAGCACCACATTTCGAAATCTTCTATTCTCTTCTTGTATAAACTATTTATCGTCCACGTTTCACTTCCATACATGGCTACACTCCATACAAATACTTTCAGAAATGACTTCCTGACACTTAAATCTATACTCGATGTTAACAAATTTCTCTTCTTCAGAAACGCTTTCCTTGCCATTGCCAGTCTACATTTTATATCCTCTCTACTTCGACCATCATCAGTTATTTTGCTCCCCAAATAGCAAAACTCATTTACTACTTTAAGTGTCTCATTTCCTAATCTAATTCCCCGACTTAATTCGACTACATTCCATTATCCTTGTGTTGATGTTCATCTTATATCCACCTTTCAAGACACTGTCCATTCCATTCAACTGCTCTTCCAAGTCATTTGCTGTCTCTGACCGAATTACAATGTCATCGGCGAACCTCAAAGTTTTTATTTCTTCTCCATGGATTTTAATACCTACTCCGAATTTTTCTTTTGTTTCCTTTACTGCTTGCTCAATATACAGATTGAATAACATCGGGGAGAGGCTACAACCCTGTCTTACGCCGTTCCCAATTACTGCTTCCCTTTCATGTCCCTCGACTCTTATAACTGCCATCTGGTTTCTGTACAAATTGTAAATAGCCTTTCGCTCACTGAATTTTAACCCTGCCACCTTCAGAATTTGAAAGAGAGTATTCCAGTCAACATTGTCAGAAGCTTTCTCAAAGTCTACAAATGCTAGAAACGTAGGTTTGCCTTTCCTTAATCTTTCTTCTAAGATAAGTCGTAAGGTTAGTATTGCCTCACGTGTTCCAGTATTTCTACGAATCCAAACTGATCTTCCCCGAGGTCGGCCTCTACTAGTTTTTCTATTCGTCTGTAAAGAATTCGTGTTAGTATTTTGCAGCTGTGGCTTATTAAACTGATAGTTCGGTAATTTTCACATCTGTCAACACCTGCTTTCTTTGGGATTGAAATTATTATATTCTTCTTGAAGTCTGAGGGTATTTCGCCTGTCTCATACACTTTGCTCACCAGATGGTAGAGTTTTGTCAGGACTGGCTCTCCCAAGGCCGTCAGTAGTTCTAATGGAATGTTGTCTACTCCCGGGGCCTTGTTTCGACTCAGGTCTTTCAGTGCTCTGTCAAACTCTTCACGCAGTATCGTATCTCCCATTTCATCTTCATCTACATCCACTTCCATTTCCATAATATTGTCCTCAAGTACATCGCCCTTGTAGAGACCCTCTATATACTCCTTCCACCTTTCTGCTGTCCCTTCTTTGCTTACAACTGGGTTTCCATCTGAGCTCTTGATGTTCATACAAGTGGTTCTCTTATCTCCAAAGGCCTCTTTAATTTTCCTGTAGGCACTATCTATCTTACCCCTAGTGAGATAAGCCTCTACATCCTTACATTTGTCCTCTAGCCATCCCTGCTTAGCCATTTTGCACTTCCTGTCGATCTCATTTTTGAGATGTTTGTATTCCTTTTTGCCTGCTTCATTTACTGCATTTTTATATTTTCTCCTTTCATCAATTAAATTCAATATTTCTTTTGTTACCCAAGGATTTCTACTAGCCCTCGTCTTTTTACCTACTTGATCCTCTGCTGCCTTCACTACTTCATCCCTCAAAGCTACCCATTCTTCTTCTACTGTATTTCTTTCTCCCATTCCTGTCAATTGTTCCTTTATGCTCTCCCTGAAACTCTGTACAACCACTGGTTCTTTCAGTTTATCCAGGTCCCATCTCCTTAAATTCCCACCTTTTTGCAGTTTCTTCAGTTTTAATCTACAGTTCATAACCAATAGATTGTGGTCAGAGTCCACATCTGCCCCTGGAAATGTCTTACAATTTAAAACTTGGTTCCTAAATCTCTGTCTTACCATTATACAATCTATCTGATACCTTGTAGTATCTCCAGGGTTCTTCCATGTATACAACCTTCTTTCATGGTTCTTAAACCAAGTGTTAACTATGATTAAGTTGTGCTCTATGCAAAATTCTACCAGGCGGATCCTCTTTCATTTCTTAGCCCCAATCCATATTCACCTACTACGTTTCCTTCTCTCCCTTTTCCTGCACTCGAATTCCAGTCACCCATGACTATTAAATTTTCGTCTCCCTTCACTACCTGAATAATTTCTGTTATTTCATCATACATTTCTTCAATTTCTTCGTCATCTGCAGAGCTAGTTGGCATATAAGCTAGTACTACTGTAGTAGGTGTGGGCTTCGTATCTATCTTGGCCACAATAATGCGTTCACTATGCTGTTTGTAGTAGCTTACCCGCATTCCTTTTTTCCTATTCATTACTAAACCTACTCATGCATTACCCCTATTTGATTTTGTGTTTATAACCCTGTAGTCACCTGACCAGAAGTCTTGTTCCTCCTTCCACCAACTTCACTAATTTCCACTATATCTAACTTTAACCTATCCATTTCCCTTTTTAAATTTTCTAACCTACCTGCCCGATTAAGGGATCTGACATTCCACGCTCCGATCCATAGAACGCCAGTTTTCTTTCTCCTGATAACGACATCCTCTTGAGTAGTCCCCGACCAGAGATCCGAATGGGGGACTATTTTACCTCCGGAATATTTTACCCAAGAGGACGCCATCACCATTTAATCATACAGTAAAGCTGCATGCCCTCGGGAAAAATTACGGCCGTAGTTTCCCTTTTCTTTCAGCCGTTCGCAGTACCAACACAGCAAGGCCATTTTGGTTATTGTTACAAGGCCAGATCAGTCAATCATCCAGACTGTTGCCCTTGCAACTACTGAAAGGGCTGCTGCCCCTCTTCAGGAACCACACGTTTGTCTGGCCTCTCAACGGATATCCCTCCGTTGTGGTTGTAACTACGGTACGGCTATCTGTATCGCTGAGGCACGCAAGCCTCCCCACCAACGCCAAGGTCCATGGTTCTCGCAGGCATACGTTCAATCTGGTGCTGGAAGGTTTCTTTGGGAATGGGAACCCATTCTTCACGGAGTGCTGCATTGAGGAGAGAGATCGATGTCGGTCGGTGAGGCCTGGCACGAAGTCGGCGTTCCAAAACATCCCAAAGGTGTCTTACAGGATTTAGATCAGGACTCTGTGCAGGCCACTCCATTACAGGGTTGTTAGTACCATGTACACACTCCGCCACGTGCCGTGCATTAAGAACAGGTGGTCGAACGTATTGAAAGATGCAATCGCCATCCGCGAATTCCTCTTCAACAGTGGGAAGCAAGAAGGTCAATGTAGGCCAGTGCTGTGATAGTGCCACGAAAAAAAGGGTAGCAAGCCCCCTTCATGAAAAAACATGCCCACACCATAACACTACCGCCTCCGAATTTGACTTCACACGCTAGCAGATGACTTTCACCGGGAATTCACCATACCACAACCTGCCATCGAATCGCCAAATCGTGTACCGTGATTCGTCACTCCACACAAGCTTTTTTCCACAGTTCAATCCTCCAGTTACCCTCTTACGTCAAGCAAGGCATCCTTTGGCATTTACCCGCGTGATGTATGGTTTATGAGCAGCCGCTTGACCATGAAATCCAAGTTTTCTCACCTCCCGCCTAACTATCATAGTACTTGCAGTGGATCCTGATAGAGTTTGGAATTCCTGTGTGATGGTCTAGATAGATGTCTGCCTATTACACATTACGAACCGGCGATCTCTGCCAGTCAACTGACGAGGTCGGCCTGCGTGCTTTTGTTCTGTCCGTGTCCCTTCACGTTTCCACTTTACTATCACATCGGAAACAGTGGACCTAGGGATGATTAGGAGTGTGGAAGTCTCTCAAACAGACTTATGACACAAGTGACACCCAATCACCTGATCACGTTCGAAGTGCGTGAGTTCTGCGGAGTGTCCCATTCTGCTCTCTCACGATGTCTAATGACTACTGAGGAGACTGATATGGAGTATCTGGCAGTAGGTGGCAGCACAATGCACCTAATATGAAAAACGTATGTTTTTGGGGGTGTCCGGATACTTTCGATCACATAGTGAATAAAGAAAGAAGGAACAAGAAAACACTAGAGTTATGGGTACAACGTACGAAAAGGAAGTAAATATGTAAGGCACTCTATACCAGGTGAAACTATCAACAAACTATATATAACAGATCTTAAGATGGTCATTATAGATCAAAACCGGTAATCTGTTGACAAAACGTTTGTGACCGTTGTAGTGGGACGTGAAATTGAAGTGTCACCCATCCACCAGTGTAAGTCCAGTTTGCAGATGAACATAAGTTTAATTTAGTGTTTTGTTGATGTATTTTGTAATATTTGTAATGGTTGTGAATTATCTAAAGTTTTGTAATTATTTTTATGTTTCATGTACGGAGAGGGCGGCGCAACGAACGGAGACAGCATCTTCACTGCCGGGACCAGAGAGAAAATTGCTGGCCACTATACGTCGCGGGTCGACAGCCAAAGAGCAACAGAAGATCCTGAAACCGAGTTGTTGCGTCGTGCTTCTAAAAACTGAAAAAATAAGAATTTGTAATGTTTCTACAACAATGCCGTCATATAAAGTTTAATCATGTTGTAAATGTTCAGTCCTATCTTGTCAAGACTCAGGTTCACGTCTATATGCAGTATATAGGAAGATAATTAACTAGTGTATACTACAAAAGTTTAAATACTTGTTCCGAGAATTTATTTATGAAGAATTATATTAGTGAAGAAGCATTACTGATTTATTTGAGAAGATTAATAATTTCGACAACGTTCATAGCGAGTTTGAGTCTCAAAAGTTTATTCACTGTGGTTTTAATATTTATTAAAGCAGATAACTTGCATTAATATAATGTCTGAGAAGAAACAAACGACATCTAAATTGAAAAACGTTTTCGCAAACCAATTGGACTGAGTGAAGTAATTCTGCGCATACGACTCAAATGATGATGTTTTAACTACAGTTTCGTTCAAGAACCATTCAGAGACAACTTTAAAAAGAATTTAAATAATGTTGAAGTGTTTTGTAACTGAGGTAGCCGACGAAGTCTGCACATGGTCATATGTCAAAAGAAAATCGTTTATACAAAACTTACGTCGTTACACTACACCATATACGTAATGTAAACGAAATTTATAGAAGAGTACTTGGATATGTTGTTCTGAGTAAAAAAGACGGGTTGGTGATGCAGTTACTTGGATCTGTAGATGATCCAGGGTGATCGAAACATGTAATCGAACTAGAAAAGTTGCAACTGAGATGGAACAATAAATGAGAATTACCTTAAGTATCTGCTCGAATACAGTTGGTGAATAATCTCAAGATGATTACGTCGACTACAATGATTTACATAACCGCCGATGGTGATTACTTCTTCGAAGTTACACTGATATCCGACCATGTCTTCTGGGTGCTTCAGTTCTTCTGTCAGGCAGCGATTATTTAACACATTTTGTTCTTGGTTCAATAGATCGGAAGATGACACTCGGCGAGGGCAGAAATTAATAATCAATAAAACTGACATTTATAAAAAAACAATAACTGCGTAATCAAGAGTGGTGAGATGTGTAACACTGTGTTCTTTATGACGTAACCATCATCTGTGAGCGCTACGTTTATGGACATGGCGACGTCCACAAGATGCTTCTTGATTTTAAACATTTTATTTGTGACACACCTTTATATTATTTACAACATTTTATTTACAGGACAACTTGGCGTGAAGTTCAACTCAAAATGAACACGTTTCCCTTTATTGTAATACCTAGCTAAACCTTTTATTTCAAATATTACGTCATGGCTAATTATGTACATATATTCCATATATATGGCACTGTGTTACAGGCCTGAAGATGACAACAAAGTCTGTCGAAATCGTTTGTTTGTAAATAAAGAAATATTTATGCGATCTTGGTGTTAGAAAGCTTTTTGCGAGGTTAACTGGAAAAGATAATGTATTTAATCAGCGACGTAGCACTGATGATTAAGCACTTGTAGAAAGATTTGCTTTTGAGAAATCCAACATTCGCCAACATCACTGTGGACGAGCGACTGAAACACATTCTCGAAACTGTGCTCATTGGAACAAATGTGGTTTTTGCGTCCTTTCCCTTCCCTATGGAAATAACGTGACATTTGTAAGACCATATACCCAATGTGTAGTTTTTTTGGGTGTATGGTTACGTCCCGTCGATATCGTCATTATTGGAGACGCAACAATAACTCACATGGGGAAAGGTACGGAAAAGGAATTTTTGTAGCGTTGTTGAAGAGTCAATTCTGAAACAATATGAGGAACTGAAGGAAACAGTAAATCAGGTTGACCGTAGGAAATTAGAAACATGATTGCAGTTTTATTGTAAGCTGATTAGGAAACGTCCAGGAAAACATGAGCCAATCTGAAAAGGATGGTAGTGAGACCTAAGCACACATTAGGATCTGGTCTTAACGTGTCCAGCATGTTTCTCAGACTTCCCGTTACTTGCCACAAATGGAGTTACTGTATTTCATTAATTTTCTAAAGCAGTACTCCATAGCTTCAGTACAACATAATATTAGTTCTGTAGTAAACATTAACACATATTACATTATTAATAGCTGTAGCAATTGAGAATCAGGCAGTAAAAGCCTGATATTCTACTTGTCAGACTCTGTAATGTTTCACCGTCAAGGTTCCACTACCCACGAATGAGGTTGTTAGCGTTCCGCAATAAACACGTTAATGCTATGATGATTGTACACGTAGAAAAGCTGTTCTCTGTGATTAGAGGTTACTAATCTTAAGGTAGCATATTATCCAACAATATTTTTACCGCTTTCAGCATTGCACTTTTATTACAGAGCCAAGGTGCTATAGTTTGTGAAGGGCGAATCTTAACTAAAGAGATTTCTTTCTTACAACGTGTCTGATCAAATGAAATGCACTCGCTTGTTATTCCATTCAGTCGTGAGTCTATGAATTTTTAGGCACCAGGCAGTTTGATGATGTTTCGTTGCAATCAGACGATAACATATAAATTCTTTCCATGAACAGATCATTAGAAATCTGTTATAGTTGCAATTCACGTGTTTTGTGACTAGTTTAGAACCGACTGGCTCATTCTCGAGTCAGATTTACTGACTCCGTGCTGAAAGTGCATGATTTTAATGACAACCATCTAAAGTAGGTAATACGTGCATCTAAAGTGTCTGAAGATAAGTTGGCATTATACGTATGCGCGCTCTACAAGTCAGAATCAAACTGAGCCGTTTAGTTTGATTCTGGCTTGTATAGTGAACGTATTAATAATATCTAGATGCATGTATTGCCAACTTTAGATGGTTGCCATTAAAATCAGGCAATTTCAGCGTAGCCTCGGTAGGTCTAGCTTCAGAATGAGCCAGTCGCTTCGAAACTAGTAGCCATCATACACTGACGGAAAAATGTCGCAACACGAAAAATTTATTGATGTAGAGTAATAAGAGTTTCAGAAAACATGTTTTTAGGTAGCATATTTAAGTGGTGAACATTGCAAGAGCTCAGGTTAATGGAAGCGCGAGATAAGCCTCTGGAAATGTGCAATGCTGGTACATCAATAACCGGTATAACCGCCAGAATGTTAAATGCATTTTGTTGTATGGGTGCCGGATATCAGTTTGTGGGATGCAGTTCCATGCCCGTTGTACTTGGCCGGCCAATACAGGGATGGTTAATGCTGTTCGTGGATGACGCAGGAGTTGTCGTCCGATGAGGTCCCATATGTGCTTGAGTGGAGACGGATCTGGTGATCGAGTAGGTCAAGGCAACATGTTGACACTCTGTAGAGCATGCTGGGTTACAACAACGGTATGTGGGCAAGCGTTATCCTGTTGGAAATCACCCCCTAAAGTGCTGTTCGTGAGTGGCAGCTGAACAGGGCCAATCACAGACTGACGTACAAATTTGCACGGAGACGTTCGTGGGATAACCGCGTGAGAGCTCCTGCGGTCAAACCATGACTCTAGATGCAGGTCCCAGGTTGTTTGCTGGCCCTCAACTGGCGTCCTTCTAACCAACACATGGCCATCACTGGCACCGCGGCAGAAGCAGGTTTCATCAGAACAGATTAGATGCGCTGCCCTCGAAAGAGCTTTCACTTGATACCACTGAAGTCGCAAATGGCGGAGGTTTGGGGTCAGTTGAATGCATGTTACTGTGTTTCTTGCTCGCAGCTTACCTTAAAGTAGCCGATTTGTAATAGTTCTTTGTGTCAATGTGGTGCCAACTGTTGCTCAAATTGTTGCTGCATATGCAATACGATGCGACAGAACCACACATCGATCACAACGATGTTCCCTCTCGACAGTGCCACTTATCTGTACCCATCCACGGTCTTGTTGTGACCATAAATTCTCGTCGTCAGCGCTGCAAGCAGTTATGTATAGTGGCTACATTCCTGGCGAGACTTTCTGCAATATCGCAGGAGGAACATACAGCTTCTCTAGACTTATTGCACGACCTCGTTCAAACTCGGTGAAGTGTTGATAATGGCGTCTTTGTCGGCATAAAGGCATTCTTGGCTAACACCAGCTCACCATGTCCAATATCAAAGGTAACTAATGCACATGACCATTACAGTGTGTATTTAAAGGAAACCTGATTTGTATCCTCATTCTGACGCTACCAGCGGCACCCTTATGCAACTGGCGCGAAACTGGTACAGACATAATCTTTCAGATGCAGGAACAACACACCAAATTCCGTTTACGTCTCACAATTCCTTGTTGGTGTTGCGACTTTTCTCCCCTCAGAGTATAGATACTGCAAAAAATGGTTCAAATGGCTCTAAGCACTATGAGACTCAACATCTGAGGTCATCAGTCCCTAACTAACCTAAGGACATCTCGCACATCCATGCCCGAGGCAGGATTCGAATCTGCGACCGTAGCAGCAGCAGCGCAGTTCCAGACTGAAGTGCCTAGAACCGCTCGGCCAGAACCACCGGCATACATCCACCATTTGTGACAGATTTGTAATAAACTCTTTATAATTTCTGGTCCCACACCAACAAAATGTTGAAATTGTTTAAATTCTTCTGTTAAAAACAAAGAAGCCGATGATCAGGTACAAGCACGAAGGGCAATAAACCTGGGCGAACAAAAGACCCTCACAGAAACTGAACCTCAGTGACGGCCGAGTACTGTAGATATGACCAGCGAAAGGACTGACGTTTAACTTTCGACGCTAGAAACGTCGAATAGATTTTCTCCCTAAAAGGTATGAACACATGGAAAAAAGTAAACTCTTTATTATTTCAAACGTAGTCGCCATAGCTGTTAATACATTTTGTCCCACTGTGAGACAAGACTGTCAGTCTTCAGGGGAAAAAGTTTCAGGCTGCCTACGGAACGCTGATTGTACCCAGGCGTGCAACTCTTCTTCAGAAACAAATCGAAGGCCACGAACATCTTTCTTCGACACGAAAAATAAGAAAATCTCACGGGGAGAGAATAGGACTATATGAACGATGTGTAAGGGCTTCACAGCGAAACTTCTGCAGCGTACTTGAAACAAGCTGCCATTAAAATGCCCGTTCGCATTGTAAGGATGCCATATAAATTTTGGCAAGACTTGGATTAATTTTCTTACTTAAACTATTTTCTTCTCATCTGTAGCTATTAATGAACTAAAAGCCAAAAAACCATTTTTTGTCAATGTACTTTTACTGTTTATATCAACATGTTTCCTAATATCAATGTTATTCGATGAATATTTGTAATTACAAATGTCAACCTAAATGATCTAAAAATAAATTTTCAGTAAACATAATATACACTCCTGGAAATGGAAAAAAGAACACATTGACACCGGTGTGTCAGACCCACCATACTTGCTCCGGACACTGCGAGAGGGCTGTGCAAGCAATGATCACACGCACGGCACAGCGGACACATCAGGAACCGCGGTGTTGGCCGTCGAATGGCGCTAGCTGCGCAGCATTTGTGCACCGCCGCCGTCAGTGTCAGCCAGTTTGCCGTGGCATACGGAGCTCCATCGCAGTCTTTAACACTGGTAGCATGCCGCGACAGCGTGGACGTGAACCGTATGTGCAGTTGACGGACTTTGAGCGAGGGCGCATAGTGGGCATGCGGGAGGCCGGGTGGACGTACCGCCGAATTGCTCAACACGTGGGGCGTGAGGTCTCCACAGTACATCGATGTTGTCGCCAGTGGTCGGCGGAAGGTGCACGTGCCCGTCGACCTGGGACCGGACCGCAGCGACGCACGGATGCACGCCAAGACCGTAGGATCCTACGCAGTGCCGTAGGGGACCGCACCGCCACTTCCCAGCAAATTAGGGACACTGTTGCTCCTGGGGTATCGGCGAGGACCATTCGCAACCCTCTCCATGAAGCTGGGCTACGGTCCCGCACACCGTTAGGCCGTCTTCCGCTCACGCCCCAACATCGTGCAGCCCGCCTCCAGTGGTGTCGCGACAGGCGTGAATGGAGGGACGAATGGAGACGTGTCGTCTTCAGCGATGAGAGTCGCTTCTGCCTTGGTGCCAATGATGGTCGTATGCGTGTTTGGCGCCGTGCAAGTGAGCGCCACAATCAGGACTGCATACGACCGAGACACACAGGGCCAACACCCGGCATCATGGTGTGGGGAGCGATCTCCTACACTGGCCGTACCCCTCTGGTGATCGTCGAGGGGACACTGAATAGTGCACGGTACATCCAAACCGTCATCGAACCCATCGTTCTACCATTCCTAGACCGGCAAGGGAACTTGCTGTTCCAATAGGACAATGCACGTCCGCATGCATCCCGTGCCACCCAACGTGCTCTAGAAGGTGTAAGTCAACTACCCTGGCCAGCAAGATCTCCGGATCTGTCCCCATTGAGCATGTTTGGGACTGGATGAAGCGTCGTCTCACGCGGTCTGCACGTCCAGCACGAACGCTGGTCCAACTGAGGCGCCAGGTGGAAATGGCATGGCAAGCCGTTCCACAGGACTACATCCAGCATCTCTACGATCGTCTCCATGGGAGAATAGCAGCCTGCATTGCTGCGAAAGGTGGATATAGACTGTACTAGTGCCGACATTGTGCATGCTCTGTTGCCTGTGTCTATGTGCCTGTGGTTCTGTCAGTGTGATCATGTGATGTATCTGACCCCAGGAATGTGTCAATAAAGTTTCCCCTTCCTGGGACAATGAATTCACGGTGTTCTTATTTCAATTTCCAGAAGTGTAGTGATGCTTCAGTTTTCATGTAAACACATTTTCTGTCTTCATTTATAATTTTTATAATTTTACTGTCGATAATATAAATCGATTATATGAAATAGCAGGAAGTTTATATTTTTCATATTGTTGAAATTTTCCATCTTTGTTATTCACCATTAGGGCTATAAATCTTCACTTAAATAATCATGTCAAAACACGATACACAAATTTAATTTGAATAACAGTTTCAAATCAGACAGTCATGTTGATACTAATTTGTACTATTTGTGTTCTAAAAGGTACCAGAAGCCTCATTCGTAACATATAATGTATTTTTGGCACCGTGTGCGTCTGATTTGCTTTAGATACCTTCACAGCTGTGTTAGAATTGGGTCACACAGCGTCAGAGTGGGATAAGCGCTTGTAGAGTTTGGTACTTGTTACTCTCACACCGGTTACGTATTCTATGGTTTTTTTTCACCAATGAAAATGAACTTGACTAATAAACCTAATGTGTTTTTTAGGCCTGTATTTGTAAAGATACCTCCTCTTTCGGAAGTGACCTCTATGTCTCTGTTTCCAGCTATGTACCTGGCCTCTCCTCTCTGTGGTATATATGTTTCCAGTTCTGGAGAGAACGATTGAGTGGTAAACAGTTATGATACATAAAGTAGAATGTCATTATTAACTGCGTGCTCAGGTCACGTAATTGAAAATATTACTCTTTCCTCGCCCACAACGACAGATGTGCTACGCAAAATATTTCGGAGAGTTGCTTTTAAATGTGAAGGTTGTACTGAAGTGCGTGTCTAGTAACGACTGCTGTGATGGATGCAGGTTTAATGTAATGTCGCGTTTGTGGTTTTGCTGGAAGTGAGAGAGAGGAGTAAAAGGATGAAATTCAGTGTCGGTACATACCATACCCATTATGGCACTAAACGGACCGTCAGGCTTAACGGCATCGTCAACGAAGGATCACCATCAGCAGCAACACATCACACACTCGCTGACACATTGTGGAGAAGTTTCGGTTTTAAGGCAAGATATTGCACCCACACTTTGATGATCAGAAACTTGAAACTAATTATTATCTTGTTTTTCATCAAGCACTTGTTTCCACCATTAGGAATCGAACCGACTGCCTCTTGGTGAAACGCTAGAACATTACGGATCTTGAGCTTAGCAGCACACATTGCGACACCCAAATTTTCCTGTGAAGTTACACATCCTTAAATACACACGACTGGGTAGCACTACCACACGTGCTCATAACCGCAGTTGTAGCACAATTTAACATTTGAAACTCCAAAACACTTGAGGAAAGGGCGAAACAGGTGGCCACCACGAAGTCTAAGAACAGCACAGCTGATTTACCAAGGACAGGCTTTGTAATGAGGTACTGCGAACTGTGTAAGTCCTTCACTGATTAACAGTTGCCGGTCACTCTGCTCGTGTGTGTAATACTTGTAATTTCAGGTCCTTGATAAGCAGCACCCCTTGTCGTTTCGCTTCGTGCCTGCTATTAGTAACTTCCTTTGAAAAGGAATACTTTCTAACCGTTTCCATCCCCTGTAATTTTCATCTGCCGTCAACTTCAGTATGTAATTGCAGTGCTGCGGCAGGAACTGCAGATTAATAAAGTGTTATTCTCCGTAGTATCACACGCTGGTGGCCGAATTATTCTCAACAGGTTACAGCGTGTAATGTGTGTAATACTCGAAAGGCTCTGGCTGAAGTGGATAGGAAACACTAAGCCACAATATGAAATGGGCCGAAGCTATAAAACTAGAATTGATGAAAGTGAAAAATGACTTAGATTTATTGTAAGGGTGATGTGAAGGAGCAGTTAATCTGTGAGGGAAATCGCGGAAGAGACAATAGTGTGACCAGTTGTAAGAGTATTGCACCGGCGTTTGGAGTCTCCACCAACCAGGTATCACAACAGACATAGAAATAAGTCAGACTCGCTCCTAACAGAGTAACAAGTCGACGTAGTCCACATGGAAGTGTAACAGAGAAGAACGGGAAACATAACTGTGAATCCCTATTGGATGAATTTAGACAAATGGTATTCGACGAAGAGAGCGTGACAATCCTATTTGGTTGGTTCGATTCCCGGCGGGGTCAGGGATTTTCTCTGCCTCGTGATGGCTGGGTGTTGTGTGATGTCCTTAGGTTAGTTAGGTTTAAGTAGTTCTAAGTTCTAGCGGACTGATAACCATAGATGTTAAGTCCCATAGTACTCAGAGCCATTTGAACCAATCCTATTGTCATCACCACATACACTGAAGCACCAAAGAAACTGGTATAGGCGTGCATATTCAAACACATAGCTATGTAAACAGGAAGAATAGGGCGCTGAGGTAGGCAACGCCTATATAAGACAACAAGTGTCTGGCGCAGCTGTTAGATCGGTTACTCTCGCTGCAATGGTAGCTTATCAACATTTAAGTGAGTTTGAACATGGTGGTATAGTCGGCGCATGAGCCACGGACATAGCATTTCAGAGGTGCCGATGAAGTGGGGATTTTCCTTTACGACCATTTCACGAGTATGCCATGAATATCAGGAATCAGGTAAAATACCAAATCTCCGACATCCCTACGGCGGGAAAAAGAACCTGAACGGACGGGACCAACGATGACTGAAGAGAATCGTTCAACGTGACAGAAGCGCAACCCTTCCGCAGATTGCTGCATATTTCAATGCTAGGCCGTCAACAAGTGTCAGCGTGCGAACCATTCAACGAAGCATCAACGATATGGTCTTTCGGAGTCGAAGGCCCACTCGTGTACCCTTGATGACTGTACGACACAAAGCCTTACGCCTCTCCCGGTCCCGTCAACATCGGCATTGTACTGTTGATCATTGGAAACATGTTCCGTGGCCGGACGAGTCTAGTTTCAGATTGTAGCGAGAGGATGGATGTGTACGGGTATAGAGACAATCTCATGAATCCATGGACCCTGCATGTGGTCAGGGAACTGTTCAAGCTGGTGGAGGCTCTGTGATGGTGTAGGGCGTGCGCATTTGGAGTGATATGGGTCCCCTAATACGTCTAGATACGACTCTAACAGGTGACATGTACGTAAGCATCATGTCTGATCACCTGCCTCCATTTTACAGTCCGCATCTCGTAATGGTGCGGTAGCGTTCTCGCTTCCCACGCCCGGGTTCGATTCCCGGCGGGGTCAGGGATTTTCTCTGCCTCGTGATGACTGGGTGTTGTGTGATGTCCTTAGGTTAGTTAGGTTTCATCCATTCTACATCTACATCTACATGGATACTCTGCAAACCACATTTAAGTGCCTGGCAGAGGGTTCATCGAAGCAACTTCACTATTCTCTATTATTCCAATCTCGTATAGCGCGCGGAAAGAATGAACACCTATATATTTCCGTACGAGACCTGATTGCCCTTATTTTATCATGGTGATCGTTCCACCCTATGTAGGTCGGTGCCAACAAAATATTTTCGCATTCGGAGGAGAAAGTTGGTGATTGGAATTGCGTGAGAAGATTCCGTCGCAACGAAAGACGCCTTTCTTTTAATGATTTCCAGCCCAAATCCTGTATCATTTCTATGACACTCTATCCCATATTTCGCGATAATAAAAAACGTGCTGCCTTTCTTTGAACTTTTTCAATGTACTCCGTCAGTACTACTTTGTAGGGATCCCACGCCGCGCAGCATTATTCTAAAAGAGGACGGACAAGCGTACTGTAGGCAGTCTCTTAGTAGGGCTGTTACATTTTCTAAGTGTCCTGCTAATAAAATGCAGCCTTTGGTTAGCCTTCCCCCCAACATTTTGTATGTATTCTTTCCAATTTAAGTTGTTCGTAATTGTAATACTTAGGTATTTAGTTGAATTTACGGGTTTTAGATTAGACTGATTTGTAGTGTAGCCGAAGTTTAACGAGTTCCTTTTAGCACTCATGCGGATGACCTCACACTTTACTTTATTTAGGGTCAATTACCACTTTTCGCACAATTCAGATATTTTTTTCTAAATCGTTTAGAAGTTTGTTTTGATCTTAATTCATGTGCATTGTGCATTCCGAAGTACTTCGCCAATTCCAGCAGGACAGTGCGACACCCCACAGGCCCAGAATAGCTATAGATGGATCCAGGAACACTCTTCTGAGTTTAAACACTTCCGCTGGCCACCAAAACCGCCAGACATGAACATTATTGAACATGTCTAGGATGCGTTGGAACCTGCTGTTCAGAAGAGATCTCCACCGCCTCGTACTCTTACGATATATGGACAGTCCCACAGGATCCGTGGTGTCAGTTCCATCCAGCGCTGCTTCATACACGAGTCTGGCCCAAGCCACGTCGTGTTGCGGCGCTTCTGCGAGCTCGGGGGTGCCTAAACGACATTAGGTAGGTGTAACAGCTTCTTTGGCTCTTGAATGTATTTCGCATCGGGATCATGAGCATACGTTGCGGGAGATTAGATAACTTATGTCTTTACAAAGGCAGTCATTTTTTCCTCTCACAGTGCACTATTAGAAGAGAACAGAAAATGACGGGGAGTATTGTATTACTAGAAAAGAAGCAGTAACAGCAGGGGAGATCAGTAAGTTCGAACGTGAACTGGTCAGGGGCTGTCACCTAAGAAACAAACTGGTCAGTGGCGTTTGAACCCCTTGTAAAGCTGCCCAAGTCGACTGTGGATGAAGTGATTGTGAATTGGGAACGCGAAGGAATAACGTCAGCTAAACCAAGACCAGGCAAATCCCATGTACTGACGGAGGGCCACCTTCGAGCATTGCTGCGGGTGACTGCGAAAAAATCGCATGGAATCGGCAGCAGGAATCGCTCGTGAGTTTCAAAATGCTGTCAGTAGTCCAGCTAGCACTACGGCTGTGTGTGCACTTCTCGAGCAGCTCGTCGTCAGCCACACATTTCTACTGTGTTACGCTACGCTTGAGGTGCTGTAAAGGGCGACGCCACTGGACAGTGGATGAATGGCAATGAGTGACGAACCTCGCCACATCCCATGGCAACCCGACGGAAGGGTTTGAGTTTGGCGAATACCTGGGGAACTTTATCTGCCGTTATGTGTAGTGCCAACCTGTGGCGGCTGGTGGAAAATATCACCAATGTGCTACAATGTGGTCGCCTATAGCCTTTTGCCTTACAGTGGCAGTAATTGTAGCTAAACTTAATATGTTAATTTTACGTACGAGAATAGAAAGTGAATAGTTTAAATATATTCAGATTTTATAATTAAAAGTTTAACATCACGATGAATAAAATAAAATAAAGAAAATGTTACTGACAGCAGGAATGGAACCCAGGACGTTGATTACGTCTGTGCTTTACGCTACACACCCACAGTACCATCGCAATATAGATTTCATAAAAAGTAGTCGTACTCCATGCTTGAACACTGTGCTACACCCAGTTTAAAACAAAGTTATTGATCTCACTCTGTGAAAAACGTGTAGCACTCTTTAGTGCTGGAAGAGATTACGTCACAAGAGAGCATCCACTGAAGAGAACACACAACTGTGTCGTTCCTATGAACTGATCATGCCGTGGCTGACAGACATTTCAGCATCTTGCACTGGTTTCTAGATATCCCGGCGAGAGCGCTACAAAACATGTTTCCGTCCATTTTCTTTGCATCCCAGCACGGATGCGAAGAGAAATGGCGTAATTTTGGTGCGGTTACTGGCTCGCATTCGAAGCAAACTGGCATAATTTTAGTGCGATATTTACAGTGTACTGCAGCATATTAGCACATGAAAGTTATGGTGTGGTCTTCTTATTGCACTGGAAACATTAAATGCGGTAGGTTATGAACATATTTTGCAGAATTATGTGCTGTGCAGTGGAGGAACATTTCGGAGATTATGAGTGCATCCGCATGACAATGCACCCTGCCATGAAGCGTCGTTTGCGAGGTAATGGACAACAGCTGAGCCGTGGCGCCATTGAATTGGTAGACTGTT
This sequence comes from Schistocerca gregaria, assembly GCF_023897955.1. Taxonomy (NCBI): domain Eukaryota; kingdom Metazoa; phylum Arthropoda; class Insecta; order Orthoptera; family Acrididae; genus Schistocerca; species Schistocerca gregaria. The sequence goes on along the minus strand of NC_064924.1, from coordinate 315,337,947 downwards.
CTGTCTGGCGCCTCTGGCTCAGGTGTAGTATCGACTATCCCTCCAGTTTATAAAACCATCGAGAACATCGAGTTCGCCACAACAGCTGGAGACAAGAAGAACCGTATACCAGTTAAGAGTGTTTCGCTACTGCACTTGTCGACGGACCTTGTATTTTTTGTGGTTGTAGACTTAATTTTAGTATTGACATTAATGATACTTTTGATCATGGTAACGGTTGGCTTACTGAGGAAGAGTTGGTATCTGCGAGTTGTGTCCTTAGAAGGTCTTTGCTTGCCGATATACAGGGTGAGTCACCTAACGTTACCGTTGGATATATTTCGTAAATCACATCAAATACTGACGAACCGATTCCACAGACTGGAACAGGAAAGAGAGGTAATGACAGTGGCACGTAAAGTGCCCTCCGCCACACACCGTTGGGTGGCTTGCGGAGTATAAATGTAGATGTAGATGTAGACCGAACGTGAGGAGAGGGGCTAGTGTAATTGTTTAATACAAACCATACAAAAATGCACGGAAGTGTGTTTTTTAACACAAACCTACGTTTTTTTAAATGGAGCCACGTTAGTTTTGTTAGCACATCTGAACATATAAACAAATACGTAATCAGTGCCGTTTGTTGCATTGTAAAAAGTTAATTACATCCGGAGATATTGTAACCTAAAGTTGACGCTTGAGTACCACTCCTTCGCTGTTCGATCGTGTGTATAGGAGAGCACCGAATTACGTAGGGATCCAAAAGGAACGGTGATGGACCTTAGGTACAGAAGAGACTGGAACAGCACATTACGTCTACATGCTAACACCTTTTTATTGGTCTTTTTCACTGACGCGCATGTACATTAATATGAGGGGTGAGGTACACGTACACACGTGGTTTCCGTTTTCAATTACGGAGTGGAATAGAGTGTGTTTATGACATGTCAGGCCAATAGATGTTCAATGTGGGGTTCCATTAAAAAAAACAACGTAGGTTTGTGTTAAAAAACATACTTCTGTACATTTTTTAATGGTTTGTATTAACCAATTACACTAGCCCCTCTCCTCACGTTCGGTCTGTGGAATCGATTCGTCAGTATTTGATGTGGTTTACGAAATATATCCAGCGGTAATGTTAGGTGACTCATTCTGTATATACGGGGTTCGCTGGCCCGAGAGGGAGGCACGAAGTTTGGGGATTGACGGTAGCCGGCCGGAGTGGCCGAACGGTTCTAGGCGCTGCAGTCTGGAACCGAGCGACTGCTACGGTCGCAGGTTCCAATCCTGCCTCGAGCTTGGATGTGTGTGATATATTTGGGTTAGTTAGGTTTAAGTAGTTCTAAGTTCTAGGGGACTGATGACCTCAGAAGTTAAGTACCATAGTGCTCAGAGCCGTTTGAACCATTTGATTGACGGTAGCGTCGCGACAAGAGGTGGCCACGAGGTCCGAGCGGCCGAAGCCACGAGCTGCGCAAGGAGGGCCTGCGTAGAGCGAAGATACCGGAGTACTTCACCGGGGTCAGCGTCGAATACAAGCAGCAGGCCGACATCCCGACGGTTGGTTGGCAACATTCGTGTCTGACGACCGCTCGTGGCCTGGCTGCCTTCTTCTACCTGGCTTTCATCGACACCACTCAGTAATCGCACCGTGGATCCATGAAACTGCTTGCTGATAAAGGGGAGTAACATTCTGTAATCCTCATGGTGATTTGTGTCATTGTCTACCTGCCTTCCTTATTATTTTCTGGTTTGCACCCGACCCATCAGAGTTTTACTCGGTCGGCTCTTTTATCGTAAATATAGGCCGTAGTATTGTACTAAGACACTAGTTGTCGTTTGAAAATTTGTCCCGCTGCCATATTGCCTTTCCTGTCTAGTTTGTATCCGACCATTAATGTTCTTATGAATCAACTCCTGGTCGTAAATACAACAGGAACAGTTGTACTAAGGCACAGGTTGCCGTTAAAGAGAAGAGGGCCTTTTGGTTATATTTAGATGTTAACCGGTTCAATTCTTTGATTGTAATTAGTACATTTTTCACTCATTAGTTATAATGTGAACAACCTGTTGTACTACTGTGTGAGCCGGCCGCGGTGGTCTCGCGGTTCTAGGCGCGCAGTCCGGAACCGTGCGACTGCTACGGTCGCAGGTTCGAATCCTGCCTCGGGCATGGATGTGTGTGATGTCCTTAGGTTAGTTAGGTTTAAGTAGTTCTACGTTCTAGGGGACTAATGACCATAGCAGTTGAGTCCCATAGTGCTCAGAGCCATTTGAACCATTTGAACTACTGTGTGAGTTGCTGTGTTTGATGCATTTTAGCTGGATCTCGTGGTTCCACTCAGTGAGTTCTCTTGTAATAGGTGTTCACAAGTGATGTTTTAAGACGTTCCTTCAGAGCGTTTTTAATAACTGACAATCTATTTAACTTTGAAAATATTAACAGCCAACTGTCACCAGGGATTCAGGCAAAATAAGATTGCCAAAAGGGACGGGTTGGGATCTAGTCGCACCTTGGTTATCGACTGAAATCAAGAAGTTGGTTGCTTTGAAGTAAGCCTTCTCATTGTCATATTGTTTCCTAATCTCCTTAATCTTTAAGCACAGGTGCGTCTCTTAACCCTGAACCTTTTGACATACAGATTTCAAATTAAAAGGTACGTTATTTGTTTTGAGTAATTGAATTATTCTTGTCATCAATGGTGCTTATATAGTTTTTATGTGTTGCAGAAGGGCATTTAATAAGAGGGACTGTGTTCAGCTCGATAATACACATCGCTGTTAGACCCTACAACGAGCGGGCTGCATGTCCGGCTGTCTTGTAAGTGTTGCCAAATTGTTCGTCTTGTAAAAAAAAAAAAGTTATGGTTGTACATTGTTAAATAAACAAGTTGTGTGAAAAGTAAGTTATATTGGTGAGTGCTCCTTTCCACGTTTTACTTAATTCCAGTAAGTACGACATCTCACATTCCTGAAGAGGGCTAACCTAACCAGTTTTGCCCTGCACCAATGGAACGTCTTTATGATGAGTTAGATCGTCAAGTTAGCTCCAGATCGATCATCACTACCTTCCCTGGTTTCAGCTTTTGAGGAAGAATAAGCTACCATTCTTCGACAGACATTCAAACACCTCGTGGAAAGTGTCTCCAGCAGAGTTCAAGTTGTCGTGAAGACGAAGGGAGGACACATCCCTTATTAACATCCACTAATAGGTGTCCGGATATTTTTGATAAGATAGTGTCTGTAGATGCACAAGTAACGCCGACCACTGCATAAGTTCAGCGGACAATACATTAGTCACTTCCTTAACAGAGCGCAATGAATGCTTTGGAGCGCCGTAGCTGCTGTAGCAGCAGGAGGTCAGGTGCCTCACCACAGCTGGCGGAAGCCATGGCCGCCGTCCGCATTCCGTGGCACGAGGTAATGGTGGGTGGCAGTCGGTTACTTAGAACCAGCTCATGAACATGAGTCGACACTGAGGCGTGACGAAATTACAGAAAGGAGAATGGATGAAGATATCTCAGCTTAGACTGTCCAACATATCGACAAGGAATGGCGTACCATTCGCAACCATATAGCCCGGCATAAAAACAGTGCTCGTACAAAGATTGTAACCGTCAGGCAGTGGAGAACAGTGTCATCCCCTGTTGACAGCAATCTGTTTCGGACTCGACAGGAATTGTTGCCGTCAGTGATTGCAGTTTCTTCTCAACCAGTTTTCGAACGAATATTCCAAAGAGAAATGGATGAAAGCGGATATATGTAGTCCGGCATCTCGCAGGCGGCCACTGTTCATAGAGGCACACGAGGCCGAACGTCTTCTGCAGCCGAAGCTACTCAGAAACTGCGCAGTAGCTAACGTAGAGTCGTGTAGTGTAGTCCGACAAGTCGCGATTTTGCCCCTTTTCAAATTATGCAAGGCATTCTATGCAGAAAACCCAATGAAGTGTTGGGATCTCAGTATATGAACTAAATACTTCAGACTGGAGGGGGTTCTGTGCTGTTTTGAGGGCTCTATTCGTGCCGTGACTTGGGCCCAGTCACCTTCTCAATGATTAAGTCTTGTCTTTTCTTCAAAATCTTCTTCTTCATAATGTAATTGCTGTGACCATTCCTGCGTTCGCAAATGACAACAGCCTTATTCATAACGCTACGTTTTGTAAACCCTAGTCGCCAGTTTTGTAAAGCCCCCGTCGCTACTGCTGTGGAGACCGCCTTGCCACTGTTGTTACGGTAGGCCGAGTTTATGAGTTCCTGAAACGGCTTCTGGTGCAGCACACCGCTAAGACAATTTCTCCCTGCCACTATTACACAGCTATGCCCCTGGGTCAGGTAACAGGATCGGAGAACGAAGGTTGGAACAGAACATGGACCCCCTGCGTGGTAGTTGGGAACGCTACCACTATGCTACGGAACCCTCCAATAAATTAGTAACGAAGTTAAAATGGTTTATTTATCTTTGTGACTTGTTAACTAATTGAGTCTGTAACACTTCTTGTAATATAACACAAAAAGGCCTTCAGTGGTTAAGTGCAAATAATCGTATGTGAACTTCACAGAATATAGCAGACGCAATTTACAACAACCGTATGTTCACTTCTAAGAGATCACTAAACGACGTTCCCAGTCTAAGTCAACCCTGGACGATAATCTACAACCAAGTGAGCGAGAGCTGCTCTTCCGTCTTCCGAGTAGGCTTCTGTCCGTTGTTGTCCAGTCATTGGTGGATTGTACTCGGCCTGCAATTGGCCGAGGCGAAGTCGTTATTTTCATCCTCAACGCCGCCCGTGGCGCTGGTGGAACTCACACAAATGGCGTGTCTCTATAGCATTGGCACCAGTTCACATCTTTCCGCCTGTGATGCTTTTTCTCTGGCTGTTGCTTGTTCAGACGACACAGCACTACACACATGCGTTACTTGTTTGATGAATACTCAGACCCTGTTTCATCTTGACTGGCGCACTGAGTCACCCGATCTTATCTCCAGAGAAATTGTCTGGCTTGGCTCTGAGCACTATGGGACTTAACTTCTTAGGTCATCAGTCCTCTAGAACTTAGAACTACTTAAACCTCACTAACCTAAGGATATCACACACATCCATGCCCGAGGCAGGATTCGAACCTGCGACCGTAGCGTTCGCGCGGTTCCAGACTGTAGCGCCTACAACCGTTCGGCCAACCCAGCCGGCGGACTATCTGGAACAATGCGTGAAACATAGCAGTCAACATTCCTGAAGTTTCCTAGGTCTACGAGTTATATTTATTAATAAGTGGCGTCAGCTGGAAAAAAGCTTGCGGACTCTCGTCCTCGCTGAATTAATCGATACACGGTATTCGCGAGATGTCTACTGGCGGGTGAATAATTTTTGGTCTGGTGTGCTTATATATAAATGAATTGACGAAGGAAACGGTTCAAATAAACTGTTTGAAGGAGGCATTTGTAATGGGAGTAAAACGAAGTCTGAGAAACTCTACGAAGCCGGCAGTTCTGCTTACTCAGAACGGCGAGGCAGGGACGGTGTTTTTGTTACATGAAACGTAAAATGAATGCATCATACAGCACACGGTTGTAGCTCCACTGAATGACTAGAAAGTAGGAGGTATGCTGCTAGAATTAGTGCCTGGGTACGACCTTTGCTGCAGGAAAGCCGGCAGTTCCTCCGGCGTGGCGGCCACGTGAGAAACACGCCGCCGTCCGCATTCCGTGTTAGACCGTAATCTGCAGGCCGGCTGGCCACAGCCTCTGTGGGTCAGCTGGACTCGCGTGAAGCGTGTCACGATCCCGCAAGCACAGCAGAGTCCTTTCACCGTGCCAAATGCCACGAGATTACATAGAACTAGCGCAGGTGTATCAAGGAATTTTGCATCACGAATACAGATACACTTACAATATCGACCACAGTAGGGGTGAAACAAACCGAGAATACGTCTGAAAGGCTATGCTGTGAGTAGCCATAAGTTATTAGTCCTGGGAAGATACAGAAATACAACCACTATCAGTCTAGTAGATATAAGATTTTAATATCGTTTGACAATACTCATACAACTACATCTACACTAAATAACTAAGAAACTTGTACACTTGCCTAATATAGAGTAGGGTCCCCGCGAGCACGCAGATGTGCCGCAACACGACGTGGCATGGACTCAACTAATGTCTGAAGAAGTGCTGGAGGGAGCTGACATCATGAATCCTGCACGGCTGTTCATAAATCCGTAAGAGTAACGATGAAGTTGAGAAGTCTTGTGAAAAGCATGCTGAAAGGCATCCCATATATTCTCAATAATGTTCATGTCTGGTGCGTTTGGTGGGCAGCAGAAGTGTTTAACTCAGAAGAGGGTCCCTGGAGCCACTCTGAAGCAATTCTGGACGTGCGGGGTGTCGCGTTGTCCTGCTGGAATTATCCATATCCGTCGGAATTCACAGTGGACATAAATGGATGCAGGTGATCAGACAGGATGCTTACGTATGTATCACCTGTCAGAGTCGCATCTAGACGTAGCACCGGTCCCATATCAATCCAACTGCATATGTCCCACACCATTATAGAACCTCCACCAGTTTGAACAGTCCCCTGCTGACATGCAGGGTCCATGGAGTCATGAGGTCTTCTCCATACCTGTACACGTCCATTGGCTCGATACAATTTTAAACGATACTTGTCCGACCAGGCAACATGTTTCCAGTCATCAACAGTCCAATGTCGGTGTTGATGGGCCCAGGCGAGGCCTAAAGCTTTGGACCGTGAAGTCTTCAAGGGTACAGGAGTAAGCCTTCGGCTCTGAAAGCCCATATCAATGATGTTTCGTTCAATGGTTCGCACGTTGACACTTGTTCATAGCCCAGCATTAAAAGCTGAAGCAATTTGCTCAAGAGTTGCGTTTCTGTCACGTTGAACGATTCTCTTCAGTCGTCGTTGATCCCGTTGTTGCAGGATCTTTTTCCGGACACAGTGATGTCGGAAATTTTATGTTTTACCGGATTGCTCATATTCACGGTACACTCGTGAAATGGTAGTTCGGGAAAATCCCTACTAAGTCGCTATCTCGTAGATGCTGTGTCCCATAGCTCTTCACCTACTTTAAGACGACGTTCAAACTCACTTAAATCTTGATAACCTGCCATTGTGGCAGCAGTAACCGATGTAACAGCTGCGCCAGGCATTTGTTGTCTTATGTAGACGTTGCCGACCGCACGCCGTATTCTGTCTGTTTACGTATCTCTGTATTTGAATACGCACGCCTATACCAATATCTATGGCGGTTCAGTGTATATTCAGGGTGAAGAAAAATAAAGCACTCAGACTCCGGAGCGCAATTCCTCACATACTAGCAATACAAAAATGTCGCTCCCAAAATTTCGTCCTGGGCATTTTTCGTGCAGTAAATGGACGTTAAAAATTGGCAATCTGGCAACACTGTAATCACCTGTACCGCAACTACCTCTCTTTGGTTGTAACAGTGGTGCTGTGCAAATGCTGCAGTGGTTACGCTTTTTAGAGTACGCGCAGGAAGTCGAGGATTCGATTCTTGTTTTTATTTGCTAAAAATAATCTGCGTAGTACGTTATCTGTCATCTTAGTCGTCATACAGCGATTTCAATGGGTGTGCTGCTAAAGATATGTAGTTACGTACTACGAACACAGAAATGGAAAAACAAACGTTTTCATTGGTCAGCTCTTAAAGAAACCTTTTGCATCTTGTGGAAGCGAATTGTTTTGCAAGACTGCATCTACTAGATTCCGAACTCGTTTTGTGTGCACCCTCCCCCAGTGGTCCCATGGATTAATACCAACTACTGTTCTTACCGCGGTTAGGCCCATTGCAATTCGTTGCGGCCTTACTCTACCAGTAGGTCTAGAAACGTGTTTTGTAAATAATATTGGCGGAGGGTACACACAAATCCAGTAAGTGCAGTGGCGCGAAACAATTCGCGTCCACGAAGTGCAAAAGGCTTCTTTAAATGCTGAGCAATGAAAACGATTGTTCTTCTAGTTCTATGGTTGTAGTACGTAACTGGAAATGTTTTGCAGAAGATCCACTGCAATCACTGTATGACTATTAAGAAGCCAGATACCGTATCACAGACCACATTTAGCAAACAAAAACAAACAACCCTCGCCCTCCTGCATGCTAACCCAAACGCTATCAGCCGCACCAACTGCACATTGCTGCTGACAGAGGTAGTTAGCGTACAGTTTCACAGTTTTGCCAGATTGCCAATCTTTAACGTCCATTTACTGTCAGAAATATGCACAGGACGAAATTTTGTGAAAGACATTTTTGTATTGCCAGTGTGCGAGGAACTGTGCTGCGAAATCCGAGTGTGTGAATTTTTCTTCGCCTTGTATATATTGAAAACTTAAAAATAAAAGCTGTATTATCTGTTCGACAGCGTTCTTACCATGCCACTTAAATCTCAACGCCAAGGCTTCGTCCTTATCTAGACGGCAGTCGCACTCTCTAATTCGAGTCCAGTGCCTTAACCACTGTATTACTTTCCTACATCAAAATTACACGTATCTACGTAACAGTTCGTACACTGCTTATCATTAACACTGCAGCACGATGATGACGCCCATGTAACAAACGTCAGTCACCGCAGTGTTCCGTGTGATTGGATATGCAGTTGATGAGCAATTCAGCGCACCGTTCAGAACGTGTAAGAGTAATGTCATCTATGGTTTGATTACAAGGGAAGATGACGCTTCCATCCAGAAATCGCATTTGATTGATGGTTGTTCTTGTGGAAATCGTGTTATGCCTGGTGTAAAAAGCAGAAACATCTATCAGCACGTGTCATAATTTGACAGCGATAGGATTGTGGTTTATCAAGCCTGCCGCGATACTGCTGCTCGCCTTGCTCAGGATCTCATGACTGACGTGTAAATGTGGAATCAGAGAGTTCAAAAGGGCCAAACTCAACACCATGGAAGAGGTTAGTGGCCCCTGTCACTAGCGCACGAGAGGACAGGCATATTATTCATACCGCCACGTCAAATGTCCAAGGCAGACACTGGACTTAACTGCATACAAGACAATTAGTGTTGCGTCGTCTGGAACAACACGCACTGCCGGAACAGCGACCATTGTTGCGGCTTCCTTTGAAGCTGCAGCTGGGCGAAGTGTGCCAACGGTAGCACGCCCAGCGACCACACTGGGCTCGGGAGTCACACTAAGTCTTCTTTTCATACGATCATGATTCTGCACGCAGCATCATCATGGACTTACTCATGTGTGGAGACTACGACGAGCGCGAACGTTGCCATATTACATTCGTGCTGGCACCTGGTGTGGTGGTATGGGGTGTCATTGAGTACACTATAATATCACCTCTGGATTGCGTAGACATTTCTGATGTGGTGCCTGTGACTTATTTCTGAGGTCACCACAATTTTATAACAAGATGGCGCAAGATCCCCTCCTGACATATCATACACCTTGCCAAGGTGTAACAGCTTGCGTGCCTCTACGATAAAGATAGCCTTACCATAGGTAGAACAACATCGCACGGATATTTCTGGAGAGGCGAGACAAACTTACGCACCATGAAGACAGGTAGCAGCCTTTTCAATAGTTGCAGCCGAGCCCTCTGTTGTTACTCTACTGTGCGGCTTAATGAAGATGGGATCCTCAGGTAAATTATTCTGGAAGTGAAGTAGTCTCCCTTTCGGGCCTCTGGGCGGGGACTGCTCAGCAAGAGGGTGAGGAACAATAGTATGATGGCGAGAAACAAATCAACTATTTTACAGATCGGAACGTGGAATACTGGATCTGCTCATCCAGTAGGTACGTTAGAGAATATAGAAAAGGAGATGAATGGGTTGAAGTTAGATACAGAGGGATATAGTGAAGGGAGCTGGCAAGATGAATAGGACTTCCGTTGAATGAGTGCTGTGTTATCAACTATACATCTACATCTACATGACTACTCTGCAATTCACATTTAAGTGCTTGGCAGAGGGTTCATCGAACCACAATCATACTATCTCTCTACTATTCCACTCCCGAACAGCGAGCGGGAAAAACGAACACCTAAACCTTTCTGTTCGAGCTCTGATTTCTCTTATTTTATTTTGATGATCATTCCTACCTATGTAGGTTGGGCTCAACAAAATATTTTCTCATTCGGAAGAGAAAGTTGGTGACTGAAATTTCGTAAAAAGGTCTCGCCGCGACGAAAAACGTCTATGCTGTAATGACTTCCATCCCAACTCGTGTATCATATCTGCCACACTCTCTCCCCTATAACGTGATAATACAAAACGAGCTGCCCTTTTTTGCACCCTTTCGATGTCCTCCGTCAATCCCACCTGGTAAGGATCCCACACCGCGCAGCAATATTCTAACAGAGGACGAACGAGTGTAGTGTAAGCTGTCTCTTTAGTGGACTTGTTGCATCTTATAAGTGTCCTGCCAATGAAACGCAACCTTTGGCTCGCCTTCCCGACAATATTATCTATGTGGTCCTTCCAACTGAAGTTGTTCGTAATTTTAACACCCAGGTACTTAGTTGAATTGACAGCCTTGAGAATTGTACTATTTATCGAGTAATCGAATTCCAACGGATTTCTTTTGGAATTCATGTGGATCATCTCACACTTTTCGTTATTTAGCGTCAACTGCCACCTGACACACCATACAGCAATCTTTTCTAAATCGCTTTGCAACTGATACTGGTCTTCGGATGACCTTACTAGACGGTAAATTACAGCATCATCTGCGAACAATCTAAGAGAACTGCTCAGATTGCCACCCAGGTCATTTATATAGATCAGGAACAGCAGAGGTCCCAGGACGCTTCCCTGGGAAACACCTGATATCACTTTAGTTTTACTCGATGATTTGTCGTCTATTACTACGAACTGCGACCTTCCTGACAGGAAATCACGAATCCAGTCGCACAACTGAGACGATACCCCATAGCTCCGCAGCTTGATTAGAAGTCGCTTGTCAGGAACGGTGTCAAAAGCTTTCCGGAAATCTAGAAATAGGGAATCAACTTAACGGAATCAATTCAATTCAAAGTTAAATAAAGGTAATGCTGATGTAGGTCTAATAATGAAAAAGAAAATAAGAATTTGTGTTATCTGCTATTAACAACAATGAGAATGTACTGTCACAACCAATGTATTATATAGATACAAGAAGTTCTCGGGTTTCTAGTCGCATCAAGTGATTAATATTACAGGAGCTTTCAGGCAAGCACTCCTTGCCCATTGTCAACTGATACGACTGCCAGTGGGCTGCTGATAAGCCCCTTACATATAACTAGCGGCTAGAGCTCACTGGTGCTCGCGCATCGCCATGTATGACCATACCTTGACTCGGCACTCGATGTGTCCGTTTCAATTGCGCTATCGCTGGAGTCCACACTGTGCTGAGCTGCAGGCCAATGTCTGTCTTTAGGGTGTTATCGGTGAATCGGACACATCAAAGGCCGAGTCAATATATGGCCACATATGGCGATGCCGCGAGCATCGGTGACGTCACAGCCGGAAGGTAGTGTGTATAAACGGCATACCAGTAGCCTACTGGCAGTCATATCAGTTGACAATGGTCACGGAGTGCTTCACCAAAAAGCTCGTGTAATTTTAATCACTTGACGCAGTTGCAAAACCGAGAACTTTTTATTCATTGTTACCTTTGCAGAACTCTGCGTTCTTACAAGATAAAACCTGCTAGACTAGCGCATGTTTATATAACGATTAGCTCTGCAGATGATCAAGAGATTGAAAGAACGTGTAATGAGATAAAATAAACTGTTTAGGTAATTTAGGGAGATGAAAATTTAATTTTGCTGGGGAACCCAGATTCGCTATTAGGAAGAGGAGGGCAAGCAAAAGTAATTGGAGAAGACAGACTGTAGGGAGGGGCAGCGGGTACGGGCCAGTGGCAAAGGAATGAACCTGGAAGCCACGCGATAGAACTTTGTACAGAGCATAATTTTATAATCTATAGAATATTCCGTCGGTAATTTGAGGAACATAGACTTATTAAAACTGAAACACACAGCACTGATGTTCCACAACAATAATTAATTTATTCTTCGTTGTGAACCGGCTTTCGGTCTTTAAAGCCATCCCCAGACAACTTCATTAAACAGATAGTCCATACGACTTTAGCAACAGTTCGTAGTTGTACAAAGATTGTTTTTACGGAGATATGTGTCCTATTACGACGACATATCTACACGAAAAACACAAGCATAATGAAATACACAAAGAAGCTGTAAGTAAATAAACCTTGTATTACGTTACACTCAGAAGTGTGAGAATGTACAGATCAAAACAGAGCACGGACCGTGTCGGTACTCACTCCCGACGCTAAATCGCGAGTCGTCACAGAATAAAACAAAGATTTATTGGATGTTCGAGCTTTAATAATATTCATGTGCTCAATATCTCCACACATTTACGGAGACAAGTTGTTAAAAGAGAACATCTTCCGACGAACAGATCAATAGCAAATACCATTGCAGATAGTTTAGAGCAGTCCTCTGCGAGTTTTTTTTTTTTCATATTTCAGAAAAGATTGGTAACATATTTCCTGTTTTCCGACGGATTTGTATGTAGGGGGCAATGATTACATTTCCTTCAAGGTAATCGTGGACTACTTTATCTTGAGCGCATTCCTCTGTTTGTAACTCACTTGTTAGACCACAATCTGGAAATTTCATTTTGGGCACTCTGCTAGGTATTTGGCAATGTGATTAGCTAGTTTTGTTCTGAGAGAGGCTCTCTATGCCACAGAATAAGAAAGTCACGCTCCATTGTCTGTGACTGTAATGGCTTGAACATTATTACATCTGCATCCACACTCCACAAACTGTCTGAAGGTCGCGGCAGGGGGTACTTCCATTGTATCACATTTCAATGTTTCTCTCTGTTTTACATGCGCGTGGTGCGCGGAAGAATGGCTATTTAAACGCATCTGGGGTCCTGTAATTAGTGTAATCTTGTCTTCACAGTCCGTACTGGGGTACTACCTAGGGGAAAGGGGTTATAGGGTTTTTCTGTATCCTTCACTTAATACGGGTTCGCGTAACTACGTAAACACACAACGCGAGGTAGCTGATGTCTTTTTTCAAGCGTCTGCCAATTACCAGACGATGACTCATATACCTCAAAGAGAACAGCAAAGTCCCAGTAACGTCACATGTCTACTTGGCGTGGTGAGGTGCGCGGAATCGCCTCTTTTGTTCCATAACAATACAGATGTTATATAGCCGTTGCTTTCAGGAGCCATGGAAACACTAGTGGATGTCGCTACCATCCTGAATCCATTATTCTCTCCATGTTTACAGCAACCTTTTGCCAGACGCGGTATTCTGACATGACCATCGACCTGGTGTAACAAGAAACATGTTTCATCTAACCACTGATGCACGGTCATATTTCGATGACTCCGCGCCCACTGTGATCGTAAGTGACGATATCGTTCGCTCAGCGTGAGGATTTGTATGGGTCGTCTGTTGCGATGTTTTCCGAGACACATGTGTGCACCAGCGTTTTACTGTCACCGGATCTGCCACAGATCGCCGACTACCTTGTTGCAGAGTGCTTACAAGCTGACTTCCACTTCTGTGACGATGCGTGGAGGTCCAACAGCGTGGTTTCACTGTACTTCAACCACTTCCCACATACATGCTCACTACAGCAACTCGCCAACAGTCGATCAGCTCCACCGTTTCCGAGATGCTCACTTCCACGCGCCGTGCTATGGAAAGTCTGCTCTTTGTCAGAGTGGCTTGCTGCGCGGAGTGGCCGCGCGGTTTGAGGCGCCATGCCACGGACTGCGCCACCCCTCCCGCCGGAGGTTCGAGTCCTCCCTCTGGAATGGGTGTGTGTGTTGTTTTCAGCATAGGTTGGTTTAAGTAGTGTGTAAGTCTAGGTACCGATGACCTAAGCAGTTTGGTCCCTTAGGAATTCATACACTACCGGAGTGGCTTATGTCGGTGGATTTCCCCATTTGCAGCACATATCATCAATAGAGTGAATCCTGATTCGTCTTTGCTCCACTTATATGCTGTCCTTGCCACATTACGCGCCAGCAATGGTATTACGTAGCATTCAGTCTCGCTGTGGGTAATGGTTATAATTTTTTGGCTTAAGAAGAGCATATTTTAGCTGTAAGTGTCTGTTGTTTGACATCAGAACCGACTTTTATTACGTGAAGATTTACGCTATGGTAAACTAAGAACTTTTTGTGTGAAGCAGTCGATTAGAAGTACAGGGTGGGTACAACAAACTGGCCTGGAATATATTTCTAAGACTGACGTGGAACTGACATTTCAACGAAAAGGAGGTCTGCCCATCACAGAAAATACTGGAATATGTGTGTTCGATGCACCAATCGATTGCTGTCAAATGTGTGGGCTTGCTCTGTCCCGGAGAACTTACTTTGCAGTGTCACTATTTTTGAGTGAGTGAGAGAAGCAGACAAGAGGAGCAGACACATTCAGTGGACAGTTGAATGTAAAAAAAATTGTGGTCAAGTTAAAACAGGGCTTGTTTATTATCGAGTGTTATGCGAAGCACAGTTCATGGGAAATCTAACCGTAGCTGTTTAAGAATGGAAGTGTTTTGGAAAAAAAAGTCAGCAAAGTCAGCAGTGCGAAACTTAGAAACTTGCCCGAAACGGGTATAAATTATGCGTCCCTTTCGAAGTCCGATCTAGAAGCTGGAGAGATTGAATAAGGTTCTTTCCACCAACCTGTCGTCTTCTAAAGTTGTGTCCCCAGCGCAGAAGACAGCTCGTCAGTCGCGGGATCTTCTTCGACGGAGTCTGCTACGCTGTCAATTCGAACCTATGATTGAGCTTTTTTGCGGGATGCCACTTTCCCAGGTTAGTCTCTGTATCTACAGAGGCCAAGATCTGTAGTATCGACAATGATGGTAGGCGACACTTTTCATTAATGTATCCTGTTCGGTTATTATCAAAATACTGACACATTTACACTGTCTTTTTACAACACTCGTCAAAGCTTGGTAAGCACTACACAGAGTGGGTATTACATATTCACAACTAAGTTACGCCCGAAACAAAGCACAGCATGTCCGGCTCTGAAGAACACCCGAAACAGAGTGACTATAATATATTCACATCTAAATAACGGAACATACTGAGATACGTGACTGACCCTCCAGAACGCCCAAAACAGAGATACGTGTCTGGCTCTCCAGAACGCCCTAAACTGAGTGACTAGCTCAGCCGACGTACTTCATCTCCCAGACGCATCAAAGCGACGCGTAGGTGTCCGAAGCACTTCGGTTGCAATACTGTTACTCTTATGTTTCTCAAAACTAATGAAATTTAATAAACAAAAACGATAGACTCGTGGGGTAACCATGACAGTTAGTCATACTAAAAACTGGGTTAAATACAATGAAAAGTATATAAATAATTAATAAGAGAAGTTAGGCGTTTTGGCGCCTAGCACCCGAACATGCCGACCAATGAGATGCAAGTTCAGTACAATTGGCGGACTCATCCACAGGAATGGTGCATACTGTACCATCTGTCGCTTTTACCTCACTCTACTTTTGTACCAGATGTTACTTCACGTGTACCAAGCTGCATCAAGGTGAGCTTCTTAGCAAAATAAGATACTAGCGGACACAGCCAGGAATAACACATGGACTCTGTTCCGAATGAAATCTGTAATACCGGAAAAGAGCTTTAAGACCAGAAAACAAAGCTGAAGTCTTATTTTAAATATTTTCCAGGCTATCTAGCTCTTGAAACCGATCTTTGATAAGCAAAAGGAGCGGAGAGTACTACACAATTTTCTCGCATAATTGGTCGCATCTGTTTTCACTTATTCGGGCGTATCTCTTTATTAAAAACGCCGGCCGGTGTGGCCGTGCGGTTCTGGGCGCTACAGTCTGGAACCGCGTGACCGCTACGGTCGCAGATTCGAATCCTGCCTCGGGCATGGATGTGTGTGATGTCCTTAGGTTAGTTAGGTTTAAGTAGTTCTAAGTTCTAGGGGACTGATGCCCGCAGATGTTAAGTCCCATAGTGCTGAGAGCCATTTGAACCAT
The DNA here is from genome assembly GCF_023897955.1 of Schistocerca gregaria. Classification (NCBI taxonomy): domain Eukaryota; kingdom Metazoa; phylum Arthropoda; class Insecta; order Orthoptera; family Acrididae; genus Schistocerca; species Schistocerca gregaria. Next base: position 315,321,922 of record NC_064924.1, on the reverse strand, counting down.
TTATTAAAAACATTCCTGTAATTCTTCAGGCTTTCCCGGCGTTCTAATGACATCTATGGTTGTCGGGTATTCTGCCGCATATCAACGTCGTACTTGCACGATATTTCGGTAGCGTAACACGTTACCTTCATCAGGTGCGACCTGAGACTCTTAGGTCGAACCTGATGAAGGTAACGAGTTACGCTACCGAAATATCGTGCAAGTACGACGCTGATACCCGGCAGAACACCCGACAACCCAAGATATCGAAAACATTCGTCTTTCAGGACACACCTAGAGTCTATGAAAGTTCTGTAGGAGTTTTGAATGACTGTGGCGAATTCGTCAGTTGTTCTGCGACGCGGGCTGCAATCCTTTCGATCGGCCGGTGTGATTGTTTGCAGCGGCTATTATACCGCTTACGATGAAGTATCGCAGTGGGCACAAACGACGTGAGTGAGAGTTCCCGGTACGGGAAGTGCCGCGTTACGCTGCAGCGGGCAGTTTAGGCCCGCGGTTCCGCCTCCTTTGGCGCAGCTCGGCGGCACTTGCTACTCGTTTTTGCCGGCCGCAGCTCGCAATTAGCGGCGCTGCCGTCGCGGCGCGGCCTGACGAATCGCACGTAATGAGCCGCCAGCGGCAGCGGAGGCACAGGCGGGGCCACTAGCACGGCTATATAGCTAGTGGTGTTGCTGCAGGCGAGCGCTCGGCGCTGATAATGGACGCTCTGTTTGGGAAGCCGGCCGGTCTGCTGCTATCGCTTCGCGCCCATCACAAACATCCCTGAGGTCGAGTAAACCTAACCCGGCGGAGGTTGTCGTACTACAGCAGCTGATGTTCAATTAATGGAGTGGAGCATTGATCTGGAATCGAACTAATTTACTCTGAAATCTACATTTTCATCTGTACTCAGTGAAACGCATGGCAAATGGTACGTTCCATGGCATTACGAGGGGCATTCAACAAATAAACCAATAAACTGCCTATTCGCTTCTGTCTCGGGTTCTTCGGCCGACGTTCATCTAATGATTTTACTAACGTTTCGACAGCACGAGTGGTTGGCAGTTATAAAGGCACATTTGCATGCCGTGCGTGAGTTTCCTTGTGAACGCGAAATATTAATTAAATAATTAATCTCTGACAAATAAATAAAGCCTACGGCACAGAACTACAGCGCTATGTTGGTGATAAAACAAAATATAATTACGGCACTCTTATGTTTCATTAAGAAGAAGTAGGTCTTGTACAATAGCTAGTGCGAGTAGCACGAATATTTTATTAACTGGCACACCGCCATATTTCATGTTATATAAGAACACTGAGCGTTGCAATCTCACTAGGCACGCGACTCTGTAAAGAGTCTATATTTATGAAAGTAAGTTGAATTATTTAACTGTAGGCTTATTCGTTGAATATATCTGATTTAACTAACTGTGTAAACGTTTTTATGTTTAGTAGACAGTCACCTCTGTACGACGTATTGACATGCCTAGCAAATTATTCTAATATTGAGATTTTGAGTCCGCACCTACCGCAGCAGTCATTGGAAACGATTTAAATACGAAGTCCGATTATTTGTAGTTCGTTTCACGGTCAACTACGAATAACATTGCGTTTACGAAAAAGCCATTGCAAGCGTCTGATACCAAATAATTAAACGTCCACGTTCTAGATAAGCAAATATTAATTACAACCAATCACTATCATACATATTCAATAATTAATATTTTATTTATTTATTTATTTGTTTTATACATTGTCAAAGCTTCACTCTCCATTGCCGGTGGTGAACTGGAGACGAGCTCGCGGCCGCAGACTATATGTACCTGGCGCGCCAACATCCGAGGGCTTCTCCGCGGTCATTTCTGGTGCGTTTCTCCTCTTGCTACCTGCGTCGGTTGCTCGCTGCAGTACGGGATGCCAGGATCCGTTTACCTTAAGGCTTTCCTCTTTCTTGTTCAAACTGTTAGCGTGTTTTTGTATTTCTACAGCTTCTATGAACAAGCGCATGTGGTACTGCTTCCGTACAGCCAGAACTTCCATGTCGGCGAATTTTATTACGTGATCGGTCTCACTCAGTGCGTGCTCCGCCACAGCCGGTTTCTCCACCTACCCCAACCTGCAATGTCGCTTATGCTCTTTGATCCTGGTGTTGATTGATCGTTCAGTCATTCCGACATAAACTTTTCCGCATGTGCATGGTATACGGTATATTTCCGACATTGCAAGTGGGTCCTCTTTCTCCTTTGACGATCTAAGACACGCTTTGATCTTCCTTGTCGGTTTGAAAATCGCCTTTACGCCGTGTTTGCGCAATATACGGCCGATTCTGTCCGTCACTCTGGGAATGTATGGCAGAAACGCCGTACCCGAATTGAAATCCTGCAGCGCACACTCTGAACATCATTTCTACAAAGTTGGGTACCCCTGCGGTAAACAATCTCCCGTCTACACTGGCTAAAGTAACGAAATTTTAATTACAACCACCCTGTGTTTAACGGTAATAGCTAGTAGCATCCATCCGTCTTATGTCCTACACACAACCCAACAACGCGTTTGCAGAGAGAATGCTGTCATCGTTATTTTGTCAAACTCAGCTCACGAGATTTAAACACTAAAAAGTCCACCAACAAATTTGCGGCGTTCAAAACGGAATAAAATAAAGAACACGTTGGACTGTGTGTCCTCATCTTGCATTAAAATCACCGGCTTCAGTTGGCAGTCGTCAAATCTCACACTGCACCACGCACCAGGTTGCGCCCTCCTGATCAGCTGTGGGCTCCAAGAGCAAGTTGACGCTTCACCAAGTGTTCGTGAGTTGTGAGCTGACGTGTCAGGCGTATTACTGTGTAGGGACAGCGGTTTGTTCGTTCATATTGCTATTCTATTGGTCACCCACTTTTCCTCATTTCACAGGTGCTACTTGCGTACTATCGTCTACGATCGTCGGACTGTAGACATTTCACTAGATGTAAGAATGTTCGCGATCTTTCGCGAGATTGTTCCATAACACGGTATGGAGACCATTTTCATTATTTTCATTGAGTTCATTCTTTCTATTGTTATTACTTTTGTGCAGCAATTTATTAATCAGTCCTCACGTCAGGGATACACAATTAGTTGTAGTCAACTGAAGTGCCAAAGAAAATGGTATAGGCATGCATATTCAAATAAATAGATATCTAAACAGCCAGAAAACAGCGTGAGGTCGGCATTGCCTACGTAACACAACAAATGTCTGGCGCGGTTGTTAGATCGGTTACTGCTACTACAATGGCAGGTTAGCAAGATTTAAGTGAGTTTGAACGTGGTGTTACAGTCGGCGCACGAGCGATGGGACACAGCATCTCTGAGGTAGCGATTAAGCGGGGATTTTCCCGTACAGCCATTTCACGTGTGTACCGTGAATATCAGGACCCCGGTAAAACACAAAATATACAACATCGCTGAGGCCGGAGAAAGATCGTCAAGAACGGGACCAACGAAGACTAAAATTGCTAAAGATTTCAATGCTGGGCCATCAACAGATGTCAGCGTGCGAACCATCAAACGAAATATCATCGACATGGGGTTTCGGAGCTCAAGGCCCGCTCGTGTATCCTTTATGACTGCACGACACAAAGCTTTATGCCTCGGCTGGGCTCGTCAACACCGATTTTGGGCTGTTGATGACTGGAAACGTGTTGCCTGGTCGGAAAATTCTGCTTCAAATTGCATCGAGGGGATGCAGGCAACCTGATGTATCAAAGGACCCTGCATGTCAGCAGGACACTGTTGAGGCTGGTGGAGGCTCTGTAATGGTGTGGGGCGTGTGCAGTTGGAGTGATATGCGATCCCTGATACGTCTAGATACGCCTATGACAGGTGACACGAACGTAGGCATCCTGTCTCATCACCTGCATCCATCCATGTTCATTGTGCATTCTGACGGACAGGGGCAATTCCAGCAGGACACCGCGACACCACACACGTCCAGAAGTGTTACAGAGTGGCTCCAGGAACACTCTTCTGAGTTTAAACACTTCCCCAGACATGAACATTATTAAGCCTATCTGCAGTGTGCTGTTCAAAAGACATCTCCACGCCCCCCCCCCCCCCCTCGTACTCTTATGGATTAATGGACACTACTGCAGGATTCATGATGTCAATTTCCTTCAGCCGTACTTCACTCATTAGATGAGCCCATGCCACGTCGTGTTGCAGCACTTTTGCGTGTTTGCGGGTTTCTTTGGCTCTTCTGTGTACCTTCCACCACACTCTATGCCTCTCCTAAGTATTCTCATCATGTATATTTGCATTACTTTGCATTATGCGATGTGTAACGATTCCGCATTAAGAGTTCATGTATACGCACCGTAAGCGAAAACTGGAGGTACACACCAAATTTAAACTTGCAGTTTTACAATTTTTATTATAATTTCATTTACTTATGAAAAGCACGTCCGGCCAATTTCAGTCTTATGAGTTCCTCGTTTGTAGTCCATGACGTCTTTGTAGTCTAAACTTGCTATCGTTGATAAATTTTATTAGTAACTATGTTCCTACTTTGGAAAATCGACAAGAAAATATCTTTTCGAAGGCCATTGTTATAGACTGCGCGATGCAAACGCACTGAAAACAGGTTTTGAGAAGAAAAGGTGTGGCAACATTTTGGTGTGTATCTACTGTTATCGAAAATAGCTTTAAGAAGACCAACACCATTTGAAGATGTAAAAGTAGATGTTAGACTGTGATAGCAAGAAATACAACGGCGAGGCACCGAATGAACTTTGAGCATCAGGTACGACGAGGATTGAATGACAACAAAACAAGTATATTAAAAAAAAGGCTAGAAGTAAGTATAAGAAAGTGGTTAATTGACTGATTATTTCGGGTTAAGTAAAAACTCATCAGAATCATGCGAGTTACATTTGTTTCAAAAATATGTAAATATTATTCGTATTGGACTCCGAAAGTGTACCAATCACTGTCCTACACGTTTCTACGCCTTCACAGATAGTACACTACATCATAGAGTCTGTGTATCATAGCCAATACAGGAGAGAAGCTCAAAACATTGTGCTTTTATGTCTAAGTGTTTGAATTACACTATATGGTCAAAAGTACCCAGACACCCATTACTGGACATTAATATAAGGTGTGTCCACCTTTCGACTTTATGACACTTTCAATGATATTTCTGAACGTCTGTGCCTCTGTGCCCATTCTTCCTCAAAAACAGAAACCAAAGAAATGGTGTTGGACGCTGAGTTCTGAAACGAAGTCGACGTTCTTTACCTATTTCATCCCAAATGTTTTAGATACGGTTCAGGTTGGGACACTGGGCGGAAAGGTCCAATCCAACAATGTTATAGTCCACAAACCATTATCTCACAGATGTTGCTTTATGATAGAGTGCATTGTCATACTGAGACAATCATCGTCTACGAACTGTTCCTGAGCTATATACGGTACACGATGTTGTAAAATGTGTTCACATCTGTCCGCATTCGGCGTTTTCTTGAATGCAATAAGGGGACCACACCGTAACACGAGGAAACAACCCTATAGGGTAATAGTACCTCCTATGTATTTCACTCTTGGTGCTATACATAACGGTCGGTGAAGTTCTCCAGACGACATTCCCCAAACCCAAACATTTTCACAGGCTGTAGCATGATCCATTGCTTCAGCCACTAGTTTCGTGTCATCCACCTGAAACGGTCCTCCTCGTCCGTCATCTCGGAGCTTCAGTAGCGTCTGGTTAAGTCCTGTCGCGGCCTCAGCCAAAGACAACGAACGGTGCGCAAGGTAACTCACGCGACGTATTGCTTCGCAGACTTCCTCCCGAACGTTTGTTGGCGGATTGCTTTGGAGTTCACCACTGGTTTCTTCTGCTGATGTCATGATTTTTACAACCTCCTTTCGCAAAGCTCGACAGTCTTTGTCCGTCAGTACATTTGGTCCGCCTGAATGTCGCTTAGCTTAAGCTGTCGGCAGACGGACCGTCCATGCCAACGTTGAGAGTTTAGCGTGCCGAGTTTCTGAGGTCACAGCGTAGAATAGTACGCTGGGGAGTTTTTCTAAACGTGCAAAGCAATATCCCGCATGTCATATATTCTGAACGTGTATTTAATCGTTGCCTAATGAGACGACAGAACGTCAACCTACGTCACATGGACGCCATCTCTCTTCAGTATACAGTCGGGAGGCGCCGTATTGGCTCTCACCTGCAGTCCATATGTATGGCACGCCGTTTCTGAGCACCAGTAAAGTAAGGATCTCTAGAACACTCGTCCTTAATTGTACGATTCGTCGTCGTAAAATGACGAGAACCTTCATACTCATGGTTGATGAATGATTGTTACTTGCGTATTATCAGAAAATGCTATTTGAAGGCAACAGGACATTGATGATCCAGAAAAAAAGTATATTTCTTGGTATAATTTGTTTAAATTTTAGTTAGTAACATAGCTACGATTAAAGCTTTCAGGACGTGCAATATACTAGGATAGTGAGAAACCATCTGTGGTCTGGGTTGCACCGTGAGTAGCGTCATAGGTTTGTTGGGAATAGAGTGATTTGTTGGTACTTCACGTCCCACTCCATCCACACAATTGTTTTACTAACTATACTATACTATAATATTCGATGTTATGTAAATATGAGTGCACTCTTTTTGAGGAGTGAGTTTGTTCAGTTGATTTAATGCACGGGGCAGTTTGCACTACTTGCAGTAAGATATTTTGCCATTTTTTTCTTTTAAGTTTTGTATTTCATATGTTGTTAAGATTCTGCTACTGGATAGGAACAATGCACAAGTAAGAATGGCCTTATGGTTTTACTAAAAAGAGAGAATGATGAAATAATTTTTACCTCTTTGGAAATCAATTGTGAAGCTGCATCACATTGTCAGTAATGGAAATTTAATAATCCCATATCCTTGGTCATTGAATTATTATTTTCAAAACAGGAAAGTTTTCTTTATTTTGCATGGCGCCCTTTAGCGGTAATTTAAAAATAAATTTTGATGAGAGGAAATTAACTGGAGTGCCGTTAATTAAAAGAAGTACCCAAGTAAAAAAATGATAAGTTTAAATTATTACACGGCACAGATAAATTTACCAACAAGAGAGGGATTTTGTCTAACCTGCTCTGATACCGTGAAATGGACTGACAGCACACATCGTTTGCTAGACTATGCCGATCATTAATATTACGCGTTATGCACAGAAGTGCTACCCGGAAATTGCATTTACAGATCGGCGTAACAGATCTCAGGGACGCACCAGTAGCTGCTACAAATTCGAACATCAGTGATCTTCGGCAACAGCCAGCGAACGATATGTCGGCAGTCTTGCAGTTCTTCTAGCTGAAAGAGAAAAGTTGGCAGGCAAGGTTAATCTTGTTGGAATGAAGCATTGGTAAACAATAACAGTTATTCATATACTAACGATACTTTTACATAGATAAATACTTTGCACACCTTGAAAATATCTTTTAAGTACAATTCCCTGTTACAAAGTCATTCGAGAGAGCAACCATTAAGAGAGAGAGATATCGAGCCAGACGCCGCTCGTGTTTATATAACATAGATAACTATAAGCAACTTTACTGTCATTTTTCCTCAGTCTCTTCATGTTCTGAAAGCGTCTTCAGAGGAAAAATGTTTGAGAGACTTCGCTGCGCTCCTTTCCGGCGCGGCTGATCGCATAAAATTTGATTGTTGACGCCGCTTGCGCTGCGTCTGATGCATTATTTGCCAAGTAAAAAATATAATTACTCTTTCACATTTAATAATTAATTACAGTTTTACATTTAAGACAATTTAAAAACAGTTTCAGTATATCCATTGTGGATGACGAACTGCGACTGTAATTTAAATTGGCGTTTATCTGCTAATAAATATGCAACCAGTCGCCTTTTTACGATTTATTCAACCATAAACATGTTTTCGAGTCACTGCAGGCTCACCTTCAGATGGAGGTGTTACAACAACATTTTGGAGTGGTCCAAGTGTAGCTAGATGCAGTGATGGTGCTGCTGGCGGAAATGACGGAAATTTAGTAATCGGCGACGAAACATTTACGAATACGAAGGTTTTTTTTATGTTTTATGTAATTACAGTGCACTACACAGTGGTATTCAAATTATTGCTTTTTATAACGTGCGATATTAAGCTATGTACACAAACAAACACATTATGTAGCTACACTTGGCTTTACACTGGCTCACAGGATGTCAACATTCGATGTTTTTATAGAGAATATGGATACTACAGATACTGCACTTTACTACGTAGCCGTCCGTTGTGGCCGAGCGGTTCTACGCGCATCAGTCCGGAACCGCGCTGCTGCTACGCTCGCAGGTTCGACTCCTGCCTCAGGCATGGATGTGTGTGATGTCCTTAGCCTAGTTAGGTTTAAGTAGTTCTAAGTCTAGGGGACTGATGACCTCAGATGTTAAGTCCCATAGTGCTCGGAACCATTTGAACCATTTTTTAACTGATAGTAGTGTTTGGCAAGAGATGCATTGTATTATGATACAAATGTTACTAGTACAGATTTTACATTTCAGTAAATGTTGCTAGCTGCATGCAAAAGGTAAACAGGTAGAGGTGAATAAATCGTAATAAAGCGACTGGTTGCACATTTATTATCAGATAAACGCCAATTGAAAAACAACACATGGAATTAATACAAAAATACAGCGTTTCTTAAGCAGGTTAACATAATTTATTTTAGTCTTGAGGCTTATATTTATTTACACACGAATAGAACTTTTCAATAAGTGAGGATGATGAAATAATTTTTACCTCATTGGAGAACAATTGTGAAGCTGCATCACACTATTAGTAACGGAACTTTTATAAGCCAATGTCGTTATTTGCTGGACATGGTACTTTCCTTTTTGTTTTATAACGTTTTCACGGGTATTGAAGTTTTCATTTTCGTGTACTTAGACAGAATAATCTGTCTACATGTGGACAAGGGGGAAAACGTATGTTTTAATAGAGGTAATAAAGAAATTTTTCGCCGTCCCTTTTGTAAACAGTGTGATTTACGAGCCAGATACACCCGACAATTGCTGCTGGAGAGCGTTGCGATCGCGCGTACCACGTTTGGGGCCCAAGTGTGTTTGACTCGCATCGTTACCGCACGCTGAATTCTTCACGCTCCACGTTGACGTTCAAAAGCACAGCCCGTGTACCGACGGCTTTAGGTTATTCATTTGCCTTTCCACTTCACAGTCACATCACCAACAGTCTACTTGGGTAGCTCTACAAGGGCTGAAATATTCCCGAATGGTTTATTTCTCAGGTGACATCCAATGATCAGCCCATTTCAAAGTCAGTGAGTTCTCCTGATCGACCCATTCTGCTGTTCCTCCTCCTCCTACTGACAACACAATACTGCCCACCTCCTTCTGTTGTACTAACGGGTCCGCCTCTAGCGTCAGTTCCGCATTACACAAGGGTGTCGGGTACCTTTGATGAGAGACTGTATTTTGTGTTATCTCAGTACATATTATTCTGACTGAACGGTTTGTTGCTATCAGGGGTTGCAGGAAATAGCCAGTGAGAACGCTTACATTCGACTCTGGAGACTGATTCGCTGTAAGGCCTGAGTGTTAAAATAATTAGCTGGAGCTTCTTGGAGCTCACATAATAGAGCAGTCGGACAGCCTCCCTCGTGTGTGTAGGAGGAAATTCGTGTGCGCTCTGCGTAAGAAATGGTGTTTTGAGGTTATGTTTCTGAAGTCGGGGCTTAATGATCCTTCGCCATCAAAGAAGTTACTTTTCTAATACGGAAAGACTACAATAATTAGGAAGTACGTTTCAACACGCAGGCGCCAAATACTAATTAACTCTTCTCTCTCTCTCTCTCTCTCTCTCTCTCTCTCTCTCTCTCTAATGGGTGTTTCAAAATGAACATACCGGTTTTAAGGCGTTGTAGCATTTATTACGTGCAACTTACAGTTGTAAATAATACACCAAATGAAAGAGCAGCTCAAACAGTTTTGTTTGTATACATGTGTGCAATGGGAAGAGTATGGAATGACAAAGAGTGGCTGAAAAACGTGTTGAACGAGTACGAGTCTTTCACACTTAGCGCCAAGAAATATTCCGGCGGAAAGTTGATGGGCCTTTCTTTTTCGGTGAACCAACTGTAGCTGATGTTTCTTATCTTGAAGTGCTACGGCTGTGGCCTGTGCGTCAAGGGGAAGAAGCTTATTTGGGAGCAAGATGGTGCGCCGGCTCACTCGCGTAACTCAGTACGCGACTGGTTAAACGACGTTGTATCCGACCGGTGGATTCGGCGCAAGTGGCCGGTTGATACAGGATTTTTTATGCATGACCTCCACGCTCACACACTGTCCGACGTCATCATGGTTATGTGCCTCCGATACCAGCTGATCTATCCGACTTTAGAAACAGTGTTATTGCAACAGTTACTCCTGACACATTGATCAATGTTTCGGAACAACTCACCCGTCGACTCGATGTGTGATCGGTGTTCACACTGAATAATTGCAAGAAAAACTGTTTGTGATTCTCTTTCATTTGGTGTATTATTTATAATTGTAAGGTGAATGTAATATGTATTACAAAGCCTTAAAATCCGCATATTCATTTTGAAACACGCTTGTACCTAGTCTTGATTGCAAAAAAGATGATTTATTTATGGTGAGCGGTTTCAGTCTTGAAAGTCCATCCTCAGAGCGTAGGAAATCACCACGGGTGACCTGCATAGAGCTGAGCGGAGCTGTAGTGTACGCCGCAAGGCACAGTGGTTAGCTGCTGCTGTGTCTCTTCCGGGAAACACTACACCTCCGCTCAGCGTCTACGTGGGTCACCCATTGAGATTCACTGTGGTCTGAGAATGGTATTTGAAGACTGAAACCTGTCACCGTAAATAAAACATATTTTTTCATGCCAGAATGATATTTTTCAATGGAAACGAGCGTGTATTGACTAGAAACCACATGGATGATTGGAACAGTGTGGTAGAGTGGGACTCGAACTTGGGACCTCCGCCTTTCCGTGTCCGGCACTAATACAATGAACGCTTTCACGACCAGATGTCTTAGCTGCTGGCGAATCTCCCGAGTTCTATGACAACAGAATTTCTTTCTTGGAAACCGGTTGTAACAAATCTTGTTGCAATCGATTGGCTGTGTAATAAAAGCCATATTCTTGTAACGGATGCCCTCTCACAGCCATGTTTAAAATTTTAAGCTTCTGGGAAGTTTTGGTTATAAGACAGATAGTTGGAAGTTCGGAACAGTCTTGCAGAAATCCATGCATGCGGACAGTTCTTTATACAAGATCCACAACAAAAGAGGGTAGTCATTGAAAATCTTCTAGAAAAAGTCAGTTTCTATAACGGGACACCTGGACGCCGAATTATAACATCTGAAGCAGGATTTCGAGAAAAATGGCTATTCAGGAAACAAGTAAGTAGAGATTTACTACCGAATAATAGTAGGCCGAAGGAAAAGGATCAAACAAAGCGATTAACTGCCCATATCAGAAAGATTTTACAGGAATGTAACTTCAGACCAACGAAGAGAAAACGTCAACCACTCTGATCTGTGAAGGATAAACTCATTCCTCTGTCAGCATACAGATTGAATAAAATTCCGTGTATGTGTGGTAAGGTGTGCACTGGAACTACCAAGAGAAGCTTGAATACACTGATAACCAGGGAAAATCCCTTCTGTCGGGAAGTAATGAAGGGAAATTTTCTAAAACCAAAAATTTATCTAATATGACGAACTATTATCTGCGGCTGTATGGAGAAGTCACCGAAATAATAAACATTTTAACAGACAATTTTAACTTTAACAGACAAAGAAGTAGGTATGAAACTTACGTTAGTGACAGTAGCTCTACGAATTGACAAGTTTTATCTTTGAAAGATGACAATCGATACTTGAGAGTTATCTCTGACAAGGATTACCTCTGCCGATCACGTGTAAACTTCGACCAGACCAATTTATGCCGCTGTCCGACGTCCTACGCATTAATCGTCGAAAGTCAGGAGAAGAAGAAGTACCTCTGACGATGTCCAGCGCACCTGGAATGTTCAACTAAATCTTAACCTGCTAAGAAGCCTCCCATCGGATCGCAGAGCCATTGGCTAACTGGCGGCTGCGTTTCATGAACGTAAGAGACTTAATAAGGTCTAATTGAAGCCAACAAATTCAATTCACCTTCGTGGAAACTTGAAGCGTATTGCTTTTTAATGCTTTTTCACGAAATGACTTTGAAATGTTTTCCCGTTTCGTCTGCGTGGTATTATCGGCGGAAGTTGGTAGGTGTCACCTGGATGTTGTTGTGGTCTTCAGTTCTGAGACTGGTTTGATGCAGCTCTCCATGCTACCCTATCCTGTGCAAGCTTCTTCATCTCCCAGTACCTACTGCAACCTACATCCTTCTGAATCTGCTTAGTGTATTCATCTCTTGGTCTTCCTCTACGATTTTTTCCCTCCACACTGCCCTCCAATACTAAATTAGTGATCCCTTGATGCCTCAGAACATGTCCTACCAACCGATCCCTTCTTCTGGTCAAGTTGTGCCACAAACTTCTCTTCTCCCCAATCCTATTCAATACTTCCTCATTAGTTATGTGATCTACCCATCTAATCTTCAGTATTCTTCTGTAGCACCACATTTCGAAAGCTTCTATTCTCTTCTTGTCCAAATTATTTATCGTCCATGTTTCACTTCCATACATGGCTACACTACATACAAATACTTTCAGAAATGACTTCCTGACACTTAAATCTATACTCGATGTTAACAAATTTCTCTTCTTCAGAAACGCTTTCCTTCCCATTGCCAGTCTACATTTTATATCGTCTCTACTTCGACCATCATCAGTTATTTTGCTCCCCAAATAGCAAAACTCCTCTACTGCTTTAAGTGTCTCATTTCTTAATCTAATTCCCTCAGCAGCACCCGACTTAATTCGACTACATTCCATTATCCTCGTTTTGCTTTTGTTGATGTTCATCTTATATCCTCCTTTCAAGACGTGGTGTGTGATCTGTTAGCGGTCAACGTTTTCCAGTACAGCGCAGTTAATTAGCTCAGGGGCATTAACCACTTGTTTTGGAGGTGTGACGAGTTTAAACCTCTCTCGCGAGCAAAGCAAGGCTGACCATCCTTATTGATACAGATTTCTGTGGACAAATAGTGAAGCGGTAGTCTGAAGACTCTTCATGAATCGTGTCTCAGTTGAATAAATCTCAGTTGAGGGACATCAGAAGTTGATCATCTGATTGAAGTATTATCATCATCTGTTAAGTCAGTGAGTATTTTATTCCGATTACTTTTTCCAATGTGTCAGACTTCCTCATCTTTCCTGTATCTTTCCAGTGTGTGTGATGGTATGTTGTACGAATGTGTTGGGGCTAGAAAAGTGAAGAGCTGTTTTAAAAATTGTCAGTAGTTGCAGTAGGCTTCTCAAAAGAGAAAATGGGGAAGTTAAACACAGGGATTGCTTGAGGGACTTCGGAAAGATTGATTCTGAGGAATGTAGAGGGTGGAGGTTGGCCTTGAGCCAATAGGGACGTGGGAATTCGAACAAGAGCCGGGGTGGCCGCCTGCAGCGTGGCGGGCAGAGGGTATCCGGGACGTGTTGAGAAGAGGACGCAGCGCTGAGATACGTCATCTGGAAGGTGGTAAGACGTAAAATGCAGTATGCCACTGTAGATACAGTTCGCGAACCAACTCCCCCGATTTAGCTCGTCTCACAAGCGCAGCTGAAAATTATTTGCTCAGGCATCTCCGTGGATAGTTTCGCAGCTCTGTGCTATGTCGCTTTTGCATTAATTTATATGGTAGCGACATTTTGTGTAGTGCTTCACGGTGTACTTCAGCGTGTTGACGCATGGAATGGTTTGCCCTAGTGTGTGATAATGAATTCCCTTCGGCCTCCTTGCAGCGTGACAGTTAATAGATTAATGGTATGAGGCCAATTAGATATTTCAGTACATATCAGCACCGATAATAGTGTAGACCAATGACTCCTGATTACGTTCAACTATGCCACCTTACTTTGCAAATAAGATTTCAGTCACTTGAAATCAGTGTTGGAATTTTGAGGCAGTGACTTCTCTATCCCAATAGATTATTATCAAGCTCAAATTCACAATTAAAAAAACAGTAAGAACCTCCTGATTACTTAACTAAATAATACCATATCAGCTAGCCTTCCCCCCTCTTGATAACCCAGTGGGAATATCGGCCTAGGCCAGAAAAAAATACACTAGTGTTTCGTTAATAAAAAAAAAGTTAGGGTCGTTGTTAGTAATCACAAAATTAAATTCTCAAGCACACTCAACCACAGCACCCAGTAGGAGAGATATACAGGAAATAATATAGTGCTACACTAGTGAATGAGCACCAAACAAGCAATCAGCACAGGTAAGTACGTACAAAAAGATGACAACCGTGCAATAGTGCTGACAATAAATTTGGCACCATCGATCCGCGGCTACAAGTGGGTCTTCGTCCAACGCTACGTCCTCTCCGAGTAAGACACGAAAGGAAAGTCCCAGTTTTAACTAAATAATTAAGGCTCTCTTGCCATCACCGAACAAGAAGGTAATGTAGGCTGCGGGAACTTTTCACTTTCCTTCTCTCTATCACCTCGTTGAGAAAGGTGGTCTCTTCTTATAATTGTATGCGTTAGGTACCGATCCTTTTGTGTACATTACAGCGGCAAATTGTGTCATCAGCGCCGCTTTTAATGGGGCCATTAGATGCCACCGGAGGTATCAAATTGCCTGAAGAGCCTTCTCCAGTACGTAACTCACATTTTATTATCCGGGGCTCCGTATACGCCACAGGTTATATATAAATCACGAGAAACTAGTGACAACGACGAGAAGCGGTTAATCCCAGTTGTAGGTGATTAGCGACGTGGAATAATGGGGATGCTAATGCAGAACAGTCGCCAGCGTGGTGCTCGTGAACGAGAGAGAGAGAACTTGTCCACTCAGGAACTATACGTACCCATTGGCTTCCTCTTAATGCTTGCTGCTCAACGTGAAAGCGTGTGTTTTTACGCCGATTGGTTTCATGGTGCGAGGTATGAGGTTGTTTATGACTCAATGATGTGATACCACTGCATTCCTCTACCGCAATACTCCTTAACAGCAAATGGACTAGCCTTTACGAGGGAGATGGTACTTCGAGAGGATATAAAGATGTGTACCGCTAATTTAGCTTATTTGCTGTTTCGCACGCTTATAGTATTGGAGGGCAGCGTGGAGGGTAAAAATCGTAGAGGGAGACCAAGAGATGAATACACTAAGCAGATTCAGAAGGATGTAGGTTGCAGTAGGTACTGGGAGATGAAGAAGCTTGCACGGGATAGAGTAGCATGGAGAGCTGCATCAAACCAGTCTCAGGACTGAAGACCACAACAACAAAGAAGATATAAAAAGCTAAAACAACGAATACCTGTTGGTAATGATGAGCCAAAGCATGACACGTTCCACATCATTACGAAGTGTCGTATTCATGATCTATGGAACAAGTATTAATCTAATCTAATCTAATCTAATCTATGGCCACTGCCCACAGCGAAATCCATTGCCACCTGGTGTGACTGTAGGCACGTGGCGTTATAAGGATTGTTCGTAAGTCGAGCAGAAATGAGTGAAGAATCACTCCAGGTGGCCGCAAATGGAGGAATCCACTGGCATAAGGAACTTACACAAAGGGCAGTCATGGGCCGGAGCCTAGGAGCGAGCAGCTCGGAAACGGCGAAGCTGATCAGCTATTTGCGTATTACCCTCGTGAGGATCTACTGAAGGTGGTTGAAGGACGGTGCAATCGCCCGTAGGCGATAAAGTGTCGAACGTTCACGTCTCGTCCCAGAACCTGGAGGTCGGTCGCACTGGTACAGGCACAAGTATTTCGGATCACTCTGTTCGGCGCTAGTTGTTGAATGTGGAGCTCAGAAACAGACGTCTAGTACGCGTTCCAACGTAGATCCAAAGCTATCGTAAAATGCGGTTGCAGTGGACACGTGATCAACGAGACTGCGCCGTGGATCAATGGAAACTTGTAGCCTGTTCGGATGAATCACGTTCCTTGTTACACCATGTCGATGATCGCATCGGGATACGCCGTTATCTAGGCGAACAGCCGCTCAAAAAGTGCACCGCACAGTGGATACAGGCCTGTAGATAATGCAGGGGTCAATCACCTTGTCTTCCATAGCACACGTGGTAGTAAGCGTAGGTGACATGACAGCTGTGGGCATTGTTAGGACCACTGGAATCCCTTCATGCCGGCCGCGGTGGTCTCGCGGTTAAGGCGATCAGTGCGGAACCGCGCGACTGCTACGATTGCAGGTTCGAATCCTGCCTCGGGCATGGATGTGTGTGATGTCCTTAGGTTAGTTAGGTTTAAGTAGTTCTAAGTTCTAGGGGACTGATGACCACAGATGTTAAGTCCCATAGTGCTCAGAGCCATTTGAACCATTTGAATCCCTTCATGCTCATTGTCTCCCCCGGCGGCGATGCCATCTTCCAGCAGGGCGACACTGGCTTGAGGAGCATGATAATGAACTCACTTTGATGCATTGACCATAAAATGTTGGACGTTATCGGGTGCTAGTTCCGCGCTCGAAAAGGCTCGGTTAGTAATTTACGGGGATTTCGTAACCTGCGCGTGGGCGTCTGGTACCACATATATCCAGGAATATGCTAGGACTTGTCGTTTCCATAACAAGCACAACCACTGTAGTATTGTGTTTTAAAGATGGACCAACATACTGTTGAGTAGGTGGTTACACTGCAATTGTTCATAATTGTATGGTTAACGGGTAGGATAATGAACTGTTACATTTTATACCGACATGACGAACACGAGGATATACTGCAAAGAGTGTTTGACACAACTGGTTTAGGGCACAGTTACAAGCGCACAGTTGCTCTTTCTGTACTTATCGTAAACTGAGCTTATCGTAGAGGTTTAGAAATGTGGTGAGCCAGACTGGGATCGAATCAGCGCACTGGATGCGCAACCGTTCATTTGGACACCGGGAAGCCCGTTGCGTTTTATAGGCGGTTTACATCACTCCCTTAGGGAAAGGCCTCGTTAATGCTCACTGTCGCCCTTAGAAGAGATAAAAAAAGATATCCGGTGAAAATATGGTAACATAATGCGCGAAGTGTACACGATTCACAGAGAAATGACGCACATGACTTTCCTCCATTGAATTATAAGGCGGCAGTTGCGGCAAGGAGGCCACAGGATCACAGTGTTAAACAGAAAATCCTAACAGACAAAGTGAACCACCGCTGCTTCTCAAAGTAAGGCCACTGCCGCTGCCGCTATCTTCCACGTCCGTATCGGAACGGCGAGAGCGCTCCAAGGGTAATGACCCCACCGTCGATGACTCATAAAATTCTTGAAACAAAAAACAAATACAGATAATACTATCGTGACGCTTGCACGAGTTGTAGCTTGCCCCACATATACGGAAGAAATAGCATCAACACTGTCCCATCGCCATTATGACACTTGCAATGTGCAACTTACGTTGCAATATATGGAAACTACATCAGGAAGAATGATGCTTGCAAATTAAGTGAGACTTAGAGGACTTTCTAAGCTGAGCATAATTCCAAACACATGTCTCACGAGCAACAGTGAGATTATGGTTTAACGTTTCTTTGATGGCGATGTCACTTGTCACTACAGGCGTAGATAATGCTTAGACTGAGGAAAGAATCGGCCGTGTTCCTTTCATTGTTATCATCCTCGGATTCACCCTAAGCGATTTAGGGAAATCACTGAAAACCCGAATCTGGAACATCAGATGGAAGTAGGGAGGTAGTGCCTCTCAGATCTAATGTTCGTTTTAGTGAACAACTATACGCCGTTGGCCGAATTCCCGTAGTAAGAGGCAGCTGGAATTAAATGGAAACGAATACTCACCTGATGACCAAAAACTTTTACTAGACGACGTGAAGCGAGATGTGCTATTCTCTGATGTCATGTTCAGATAGTCGTTGCCAGATCTCGAGAACACTCAGAAGACGTTGGAATTAAGAACCTCTCAGTTCTCTGATTGTCCAACACCACTTAATTAGTGTGTTATTTGGTGTTGATGTTTCTGAGAGCAGAATATACAGATTTAAATATTAAAAAGAAGATTACTCATGCATAAGTAGAGGAACATACAATAAGAACAACAACAACAACATCGATATCCTGAATTGTTTATTTAAGAGATATGACAGTTGTTACAAACATATGATTAACGATGCGCAAGGACGTGAATGGGCGCGTCGTTTGCGACCGTCTATCGGACGTAAAAACCAAGAACTCGAGATCGAAATAAGATGTCGTCCTGCTCGAAATTTTAAATCTACGTTTCTTTCTCTGCAATGTATGAGATAGAATCAACCACACTCAGAGTTTATGCAATACATTTTTACCTTCGCAAACTCCTTAAAATTTCGTTCAGTTTTTTACTTAATTTGATGCAGCGCATTAAGTATGATGGATAACGAAAAGAAATCCAGTTCTTTATCGAGTGGAGATAACAGGATGTAAAATGTGCAAAAATAAAAATTTTCCACCCAGTAGTAATCGAAGAAACGGATATTAAGTTTTTCATATCGGCCAGAACACTGTCCCTCAGCTCAAGTGAGTAGTACAGCCATAACAAAAGCCGGCCTCAGCACAAAATCCAGAAATCACGGTTGTAGCAGCGGAAGTGTTAATGACGGAGGCATCTCATTTGAGCGATAGTCATAAAATTTACTTCTTTACCTCAAAAGAAGAAGTTACATAATTATTTTTTGTTTATTTGTAGGTACACATATGTAATCCTAGTACACACATTGAAATCCCTGCACCGCTAGAGAAGCCAAAAGAAAGTGGTGCAGCCCACCGATAAAGTGGTGTACTGTGCGGTAATCTGTTTTCTGCAATTGAAGCGAGTAGCGATGCAACAACCCACGCAGAGTTGATGGAAGTCTGTGCCAACAGCAGACCACGATATGACAGTTGTCAGGTAGCGTGGTTCAGTAAGTCTGAATGACGAAGCACGCTGTGGCAGACCCTCCCTCTTTAAAGAACCAGGAATCTTAAGAGAAATAGAGACCCAGGTACTCGAAGACCAATACACATCACAGTGGAAAAAGTGAAAATCTGTAATGAATCGGTTTTCAACACGTTTAAGTAATTTTGGACATGAGAAAAGTTGCCGTCACCTGGGCTTCGAGTCCGATCAGTTTCATTTAAAAAGCGAACCGATTCCAAGCAGCAGCGAAAATGTCGAAGCTATGTCATGCCAACTAATATGCCAGATCACTTCTTTAGCTGCGTAGTCACCGTGGGCAGTGATATGACCCCTAAGCAAAGGAGCAAAGCAAGCAGAATGGTAGAGGTACCGCGGAGGTGATCACACTGCACTCCCGTTCGGGAGGACGACGGTTCAAATCACCGTCCTAGCATCCCGTGATTTTATGTAAGTCTGCAGGCTTTCGTGGCCGTTATCACTGAAGTTAAAATCTTCTGGGTTATTAGGCCGCGTCATGTTTCTTCTAAAACGTTCGACGTTGCGACCCCTCTGCCGGGATCTTCCTCAGGAGCTTTTGGTGTCCACTGCTGTTGAGTGTTCTAGCAGCAGTGGACACCAAAAGATCCTGAGGAAGGTCCCAGCAGAGGGGGCGTAACGTCGAACGTTTTAGGACGAACATGGCGTGGCCTAATAAACCAGAAGATTTTAACTTCAGATCCCGTGATTTGCCTAAATCGCTCCAGGCAAATGCCGGGACGGTTCCTTTGAAAGAGTGCGACCGAGTTCCTTCCTCATCCTAGCAATATTGCGAGCTTGTGCTCCGTCTCTAATGATCTCGATGTCGACGAGACGTTAATCCCTAATCTCCCTTCTTTCAAAGCAAGCACTATGTATATCAGGATTTACCACAATTTAAGTCCCAAACATAATCGGACAAGGTGAATGAGAGTGGTTTTTTTTATTTTTTTTTATGCCATGATGTGGCAACAGATTATGCTCGTAAGGAGCGAACCGTCGCATGACCACATTACCAAAATATGCTGACAAGAATAGGGGAGTATTTCAATACTCTTTCCTTCGTGGCAGGCACTTCCAGAATGGCGACGACACAATTTTGGAAGTAGCACGTTTCCTGAACAGGCAAAGTGGGAGTAATACAACTGTTGTGAAAAATGTGTCACATGAAAGACAGAACACGTAGAAAAGGACTAACTCCATCACCATCAAAGTTTCATGCTCGCAGTTCCATTTTTCGAGATGATAGTTAAAGGTTTATGCTTACCGCTCGTAAGATTATTTATGGCCGACGAGAGATACGGTAGCGGAATCACCACCCTTCCTGTGTAGCTGTGTATCCTTTTGTTTCCAGAATTGCTGTCTCCGAATTCACGGAGATTAATAGGGGCAGCGCCAAACACAGCGGAAGCAGGTCCGCGCGCACGTGTGGCCAAGTCGAGAGACGCCAGCCGGCTGTGTGCACGGTGCCGGTGGGGGAATCCCCCGGCTGGCTTTGGGGGGAGCAGGTAATGGCGAGCAGCAGATACCCCGCCTGCCTGCCTGCAGTAAAGGGGCCCTGGCTCCGGCGCCTCGCCTCTGGAACAACTGCAATCACGCAGCCGGCGGGGGAGGCTCAGATACGGCGCAGGGGGAGGTTAAATTGCTGGGCCTCCCGTCACTCCTGCAGCGGCGGCGGTAACAAAGAGATTCCGGAGATTTCTACGCTGTGTCTAAGTACGCCCCAGCTAACGGCGGCCGTTTGCCTCCTCGTTCGTCGCGCCTCTCATTACGGCCCGAGCAGGGCATCGCTGCTCGTTTTACGAGCGCCCTTCAAAGCGACGAGTTTGTAACAACCGCTCGTATCAACTTCGAACCGCACTTGCACCGCGCACTTCCCCTTCGCAGAAAGTTTTCATCTCGGTGTCGTCCTTAAGACGTAGCTTTGTCCGATGTAGAAGTACCGTATCAAGCGTACTGGTACTAACAAGACGGGCATTTGTGAGAAAGACGACCTTGGAAGGACTAATGAGTTTAAGATCTGATGCACAGTGGACATCACGTGACGGAACAATTACGAGGGTGAGTCAAATAGACCGGCCGGAGTGGCCATGCGGTTCTAGGCGGTACAGTCTGGAACCGCGAGACCGCTACGGTCGCAGGTTCGAATCCTGCCACGGGCATGGATGTGTGTGATGTCCTTAGGTTAGGTAGAGCCATTTGAACCACATGAGTCAAATGAAAACCTTAAATATTTCTTAAAATATTATTTATTGTGCAGAAGTGGTACAAAGATGATCATAATCTCCCCTATGGTCAATGCAAGTACTCCAGCGCTTACAAAGTGCATAAATTAATTTAAAAAAAATTCTTTTGGTAGTCCGCGCAACCACTCATTCACCTCGTGGCGTACCTGTTCATCAGAACGGAACTTCTTTCCTCCCATTGCGTCTTTGAGTGGTCCAGACATTTGGAAATCACTTTGGGCAAGGTCTGGTGAGTATGGTGGATGAGGAAGACGCTACACGCCGTAAGATTAACATTACACCGACCCTTCTTTTCCTTACGTTTATGCGGCAAAGTGATTTGGTCTTTAGTCTTGGCTCTCGATGAGTTTATCTACTGAAACGGTTTTAAGAACAGAGTTCACTACCAAAGTGCTGCAGGTCAGTGCCGCTAGAGTGCTTAGATGACGTTAACATCAGAGGATTATATCAAAGGACGTTGCATCACAACTTCTCCCAGCGTATTTCGAACAGCGAGGTTCATATCAACCGTTGACGGAACGAAACAGCTAAGAATGTCAGTGTCAAATGGTCCTTAGAAGCTGATGTTGAGGCGATAGCAATGTCGTCTGATAACGGAAGCTCATCTACTTTTACCGCGCTTACTCTTACTACAATAGTGTACTTTGTGTTTTGCGGTCTTATGAATTTTTATTCTGTTACTTCCTTCATTCAGGTCATAAATTTCGAGTTCTACGCGAGAACGAGAATTAACGCCTTGTAAAGCTTTTTTAATGCAGTGTGATTCAGTAATGGAACCGTCTCCGAAACTGGGGAAGAAATAAGAATTCTTATTTTGACTTTATTTGACGATTTGAAAGAAAACAAGACAGAAGGATAGGGCGAAAGCTACTGCCTTCTAAATACAATTCATCTATTTATTTAGGTGTATCCTGAAACGCGCCAGGCTAGAGTCATTCCGTCTTTTCATTTTCAACGCTGTTATTCCCTCCTCAGTCATACCGTAATTAGATTCGTTTTTCTTTTTCCTGGTTAAGTGATGCAGGATTTTATATTCAAATTCAGACACAGATGATTGCAGAGGTCATAAATACCTCTAATTACGTCATTACGGTTAATTCTGTATGGGGTTTGCACGTTGTACTAGGTTGGTAAACCGGCCGGGTCTCAGCAAGCTTCCGCAATGTATGGTGACCCGTTGTTCGGATGGACAGCGCCCCCTTGGGACCAGCTTGTACTAGTTCTGCCGCTCTGGAGGGTAGATCCCCCAGCCAGTGGTCTAGCAGCAGCAGTCAGTCACCAGTCTGCAGAGCTTCGTGTGCAGGACGCCGATTTGGCGAAGCAAGCAGATTTTTCTGGAAAAACTGAGCAGCCGTCTGGCAGACGGTCAACACAAAATAGACCACGGCATTATGGAATAAAGAACCCGTTGGAACTACATGGAATCTGTGCGTTGCTTTACGGTC
This sequence comes from Schistocerca gregaria, assembly GCF_023897955.1. Classification (NCBI taxonomy): domain Eukaryota; kingdom Metazoa; phylum Arthropoda; class Insecta; order Orthoptera; family Acrididae; genus Schistocerca; species Schistocerca gregaria. The sequence goes on along the minus strand of NC_064924.1, from coordinate 315,299,200 downwards.
TGTCCTATTCATCCAAATGACCCCCTGTAGTGTTTACTGGCCACAGGCCGGACACTAGTCATAAAAGAACAGACTTGTGAGGTAACATCGCCAGGTTGGTGGGAATGTTGAACTTGAGGCATGTTCGAAGTGCTGCCGAGTGTTCTTGTTGTCAGGACTCTGAGGTTGTTCAGTCACCTCAGTCGCACGACTAGGAGACACAATGATTAGTGACAGGGCACCTACTTTACAAGAAAAAGGAACGTGCGTTTGGTCGCATTGACCTGAGCTGCAACATTTTCCGGGCGTGGGTGTCCATACCAAACTGCTAACATTTTACCGAAACTTTCAAAATTCATAGATCGGGTAGAGGATAGGTAAATTTTTTGGAGGAGAGAGGGCAATAGTCGTTTCACAAGATCCCATTGGGAGACCATACAACAACCGTGCGGAATGGCAAACAGACAGTTTTGGGCGGTTTCTCCGCAAACGTCTCTGAGAAGCGTGTTTCTACTTCACTCTGCATGGGAACTCTTCGGTGGACTCGTGGACAAACTCTTCCTCGACAGTTTTTGGCTGACTCTACTGTGGCTAATTCTGGCGAAGCTCTTCAATTGCGGATGACTTTAACATAGGCCTCTGCAGTTACATGGATTGCAGCCTATATTCTTGTACTACTGCACGATGGTAAGTTCATGCGGCCAATGTGATTGTGGGCTGATATTGTCAAGCCAATGTTTGGTATGTTGTTCTAAAGTTGAGGGGATCTTGTTTCGGTACGTGATGTCTTGCTTATGACTAGAGTTGTTCGGGTCAGGCATATGTTTTTTCCGTTATCCCAAAATGACCGATGCAATCATCTTGCCCGAGTCAGACTCGTGTGTTTAATCTTTACAGATGAAATGAGAGTTTAGTTTTAGATGCTTTCCCCTTCCGTTACCCACAGATTTCGCCACACAGTATTGTTCCCATTTTAACTGAATATTGTACAGGTTCTGTAATCCAATTTCCTCTTATCTGCTGGTTTGGAGAAGTGGCTGTTTCATTCATAAATAATATTTTTGTTTTTCCGTCATCGTTTCTTTGTAACAGTAAATGTAGGTCAAAATCTACACAGAAATCTTTGATTTCAGTAGTTACACGAACCCCTTAATTCCTTTCACTATTGTCAACTGCGGCAAGGATCAGAACCGTAATTCACCTGTCACGTTCATTAATTTCCCAATCGTTCCTGTTGCGCAAAGTTTGCCATATGACATCTGAGTTGGAGGGGGCAATCAGCATATCCCAAAGGTTCACTCGATACAGAGCACAGGAACAGCGGCAATCTATATTTAGAAATGAAATTTTTATGAAAAGAATGTATGTCAGGTTTCCTATTTTCTCATTTTACAGTATTGTGAAAAAATTACTATATAGCCTATGATAGGAACAACAGCTATGAATTTTGCTTTGGCCAGTGACAAACAGTATTACAATTGATAAGCACACCACAAAAATATTAACGTCCACAAGAAATTATCCCAATATCGTGTAACACAGTCTCTAGCCTCACTGATAGCATTATATCGGAGAGGAAGAGAGTCCAAGTTCCTTCAGGTGTTTCATATCTAGCAGGATGCAGGCTTTGTTGATTATATCTCACAGAGCTATCAAATTTCGATTATGCTGATTGCTACGTTTCACTCGCTGCTTCACATAGTCCCAGACATTTCCTGTGGTTTAAAGATCGGCTCATTTGTTGGGAAAGTCGTGAAATATGGGGTGTCCCAAAAAAAGCGCCGACAACTCTTCGGATGTTGTGCGAGAAGGCACACTGATCAGGTTACAAGAAGGAACCCTTACCCAGGAATACATGGCTTGGGCTGTGGAGAGCGTCAAAGTCTGAGATGGGTGCACGTTCACATTACGTCAATAAACCCAGCATGAGTAGCACAACGCGCTGTCTACATTACAAATGGGCTTCAAACTCTGTATCTCCCACGTCAACGCAGAGCCTCTATTGGCGGTGCTGAACCTCGCGCATATGAGCCAATATGTGCCGTTGCCTTTGCAGTATTTCAGTCGCTCCATGGACTCGCGCAATAATGTCCTCTGCTGACAGATGTGCCACACACCGTACTCTTCACAGTACCCAGCAGATAATAGTGGAAAGGTGTTAGATCTGGCAACGCGAAAAGGCTCACGCTAAAACTTGCAGGTGATAGTGGCCCTTTTTGTGCTATTGTAAGATCTATACTGTTTTTCTGGAGGGCTCTAGCTTTTAACATGGGCTGGGGGGTGGTCCTTGAGGTAACAGAGATGCGAAAAAGTCTCACACTAAAACGTGCGGGTGGTGAGGCCCTAGTGGTTAGCTGGCGACATGGGTGTCCAGTCCGTCCCTTATCGTAGGGCCTTCTAGCTTAACACGGTTCTGCTCTCGGCTTCTGTTCTCGCTTCTCCCCTCGAAACTGCGTCGGTCTCACAGTGGGAAGGTACGACATGCATTTAGGCATTCTTGTGTTAGTCTGTGGTATTCCATTTGCTCACTCGTTACTCGTATTACTTTGGTTAATTTAATGTCACGATTTATTCGGAGCTATATGACATACTACTGGATTTGCTTATCATGTCAGGGTTTTCATGGAAGGTGTTGGATTTGCCTGACACCTTACATATCACCACCCTTCGAACTTAATTTTTGCACTGAATTTAGGCAATGATTGAATCGTTGTCTAAGTCAGTCAAAAATTTTCTAATTTATCTAAATTTTGTTGCGTACTGTTTAGCCACGTTATTTTGTTGTATGCTAGTTTGTATTACTAATTTATATTTTTATATTATTCCATATTATAATTAAAAATGACAAGAGAAGAATATTTTTATGCTATTATTAATTTTAAATTATTTTCTTTCTTTATTTAAATGTGAAGTTTTTTTTAAGAAGTTTGTTATCGAAAGTGAGGAGTCTTTCACATCGATTTTCTTAGAAATATTGTTTTTATAAATATAGTAATTGAGTAAAAATCTATTCCTAACACATTTTCTATATATCATGTGCAATTAAAATGTTTTTGTTTCTAGACACTTATTTCAACATTGTTACACTAACAAATAAGAATTATTTCTAAGAATTGTTTTGACAAAGAAATATACATACACAAGTATTGAGATATTATCCTAATAAATGGTACAAATGTTAAAGAAAGGGAAAACATCCAACAATATATTTTTTTATTCTTTGTTTTTATAAAGAGAAAATAAGTAAAATATAGTTATCCTTTTATTTTTATGAGGAGATAATAAGTGGTATATAGTTTTAGCGTTTATATTGCCTTACTTTATGTTCTTTATATACTGTCCATTTGAGAACTAATGACTTGTTTTTATCGACAGTCTATTTTTTACTTAAGTCCATAGTCAATGACTGTTATTTTTTAGTTTATTAGCTGTCTGGTGTGCTTAACTTATTTAGTTTTTCACACGTTTCTTTTGCACAATTCGTACATCACATAATTTGATTTCGCACATTCACACAATCCTATGAAAGTTTAAGCATGAGGTTGGCGAATGTTTGTACACGAAGGTGATGGACTTGAGCAAGATGGATGTTGGCAAGTATTTTATGTACAGCTTCGTTCGTCGTTCCTTGTTGGCTTTGCAAGTGTGTGTTGCTGTTGTGGAGGTCCCATAATGGAATGGAGTTGTGAGTGCAGAATCTCGTGGTTTACTGGCTTTGTATGCGTGAAAGTCATCGTTATGTGTCGCTGAAAGCGGTCGTTTTTATTTGTATTACCTCACAGACAACTAGTTTACAATAGGATAGGGATTTGGGAAGGTATGTCGTCTATTCTTCACCCATCTTCTTTCTTGGTCTCAATCTTGCGAATCTTCAACTTCTGTTCTTCCTGCTTTTTCTCTGCTTCTTACTTGCTTCTTGATTCTTCTCTGGGTAGGATATGGAAATATTTACTGATAACTAGTCGCTTTGATGTTCTCCTCCTATTAACAGTTTGATAAATTGTTTGGGTGTGTCATTTTTAATTTGTGGAAGTTCTTCTTCAGTTTTGTGCATCAGCGTGATCTTTAATAGCAGTAGTGTGACTTTTACGCATATTTTTTGCCTGTGATGGCTTGTCCAAGCGGTCTTCTCGCCTGGCCGTTTTTTGCTCTCTCTGCTGTGTCGGGGGTGCCCCGGGGTTTACGAGTGGTGAAAATCTGGTGTCCTTGCACGGGTCTCTTATGGTGTCCCGGGTCTCTTCTGGCGTCCTGTGGCGCCTCTGCACGGCTGTCACTGTGCGGCTCCCTGTTCCATCCCAGCAAGGTTCCACCTAGCGGGCAAATTTATTGCCCACTTTCTATACAAGGGCCTTCTGTTGGTTTCGCTGTCCTTTCCCTTCTCTCGACGCTCCTGCTATGTAGGAATCGTGTCTTGCTAATTACGTCCTTTTCTTTCTTGATACATCTCGCATTGCAACTTGTGGGTCGTTGCATCTCTTCCTAGCTGGAGTTTTTACAATGGTTCTTACAAAAGTTTTACTTATAATCATCTAACATATATCTAGTTCCTACTTACGCCTTCTTAAAAAGCTTTACAAATTTCGGCGCCCTTTCCATGTTACAATTCTAAGATATGTGGAGTCTTAACATCTACTCAAGACTCCTCAAATTCGTTTTTTATTTTTGTGTAGTGTCGTGGTGTATAGAATTTTAGTATTTCATGCTGTTAGGCTATCTACGCTTTATCCCTTCACCTTAATCTATGGTACTATTGGTGTTATTATTGAAACTACTTTCTTTTTCCCACCTTCCTCTCTCTTCATTCTTCTTTCTCCTGACGATCTTATCTGCAACATAATCTTGAAATATTGTGCTGATTATTTACCAGTAATAAAATTAATCTTCAAACTTGTACTGAAAGCGTTTAATACTGCCAGCCTTAGGTAAATGTACCTCTGCTTTATCTTGTAAAATACCCTCTAATTCTCTTTTACTGTGTTCCAAAATACCTTGAACTTCTTGCAATTTTGGGTCGATTTCTTTATGGACTTCTAACATGAGTTGAGGCGATTCCTTCTTTTTTGCATACCATTCTAATTCTTCATCCTCTTTATCTTGCATCATTCTTAATTGTTTGTTTATAACTGGTATTTCTTCTAATTTTAGCTTTTGCTCAAAGAGAAGTTACGCTACCTTTTTACCGATATCTATTATCGCTCGTCTCTCATTTAAAAAATCTGCACCTATAATCAAGTCTACAGTTAGTTTAGGTATAATCACGAAGTCGGTTTCGATCTTTTGACCTTGGCACAAAAGAGTTAACCTTGTGTGTCTCGTAACTTCCGCAGCATTGTCTGTAATAGGACCTCTTACTTTAATCTTACGTGTTTTCAGAAAAGGCAATTCCTCATTGGAATTACACTACATGAATAAATTTTCTGAGATCGCAGTCAGTTCACTTCCGCTATCAGTTACAATATTGACTGGGATATGCTTTACCATGGCCTTCACAATTGGTTGCATTTGAAAGGGTTGGTTCTCTTCTTCTTTTTCTTGCATCAACGAATCCTCCACTGAATCATACATGAGTCTTTTTAGGAATTTCCCTTGTGAATTCGAACTTTCTGTAGGATAAGCTTCGACTGCTACCTCTCCCTCTTTTATTTCCTCTTCTCTATTTCTTCCTTCATTTACGCTTTCTTCAACATCCTTTACTTTTTCCTCGTCCTCGTCTATCTTCTCCTTCTTCGTCGCTACTTCCACATAATCGCATCTAAATGCTCTAATTATCGCTTCATAACTTCCTTCATTATATACATTGGGTTGTGTGCCCACTCGTAACTTATTTTCAGCTTCTGTCGGCTGCGCATTATCCTCATTGAATTCGCCTTCCCTGGTTGCCATCTCAAATAGCTCTGCAATACTGATTACTTCGTCCTTCCCTCCTACATTCGTTGTGCATGCCTCTGGTAATTCATCTTCCTCGTCAGTATTCTCCCAATTAATTTCGACCCAACACGATATTGTTATTTTCTTGTCTTCGTTTTCATCTGGTCCCTGCGGATTTGTTTCTTCCTTATTCTCTTCTCGAGATAAGATTTTTACTTCTCTGTTCAAGGTGCTGCAATTGTCCTGGGTCGGTACGTCTTTGGCATGGGCGCTTAGCTGTCAAATCGAACTTTTATCGGGGTTTGGTGGTCTTACCTCTACGTCTTCTATCTGTATTCGCTTTTATTGTTCAGCTTGTTGATAGTGGTTTCTTTGTTGATAATTTGTCGGTCTATTGGTTCTCCAGTACCCGTTCCCGTTGTTGTTATTCCCTCTGTAATAGTTGTTGCCGTTCCTGGGTGAATTATAGTTATTGCCATATTCTCTTCTAAATCCATAACCGGTTCTTTGTTGAAATCTATTGTCGTTTCTTGGTGCGAAGTTATCATGTGGTTCGTAATTATTGTTTCTTCGTACTATGTCTTGTGGATTCCACTGCTTTTTGTCTTCGTTTTCACGTGCGCTTCGTCTTTTTCTTGCGTCATCTTCCGAAAATATGAACTTTAGTTCCCTTAGAATACCTTTAAATGCTTCGATATCATTGCCTCCGCGACCTACTAATGATTGCTGGTATTTCAATGGTAGCTTCATCGCGCATAATTTAATCAACTCTCCGCCACTGTATGGTACATCTAAGCATTGATTTTTGTTTGCCATTAATTCGAAAAATTTCACGGGACTCTTCTCTCCTGAATTTTCAAAATATGGGTTCTGCAATAATTCGTACTTCACTCTGTTCTGTGCTTCGCTGCACTAATATCGTGAGAGAAACTTCTCTCTGAAATCTTCGTACGATCGGCATGTCGCTGCAACATTCTGCATGGTTTCTGCGACTGTTCCTGACATGCGTGCACATATAAAGTCTAATTTGTGTGCTAGCGTCCAGTGTTCTGGTAATCCTACTCGGAATTGATCAATAAAAGTTCGTGTATATAATGAGTTTCCTTTTCGAAAGTGTTGAAATTTTCTGACTGTGAGGAAATGATCGTTGTCGTACTTCGTCATAGTTCCATATGAAATTCGTGATTCTTCGCCACTTTTGTTTCTGATCATTTCTCCCGTCGTTCTTCCCTGTTGTGGTAGATCCATTGGATATTGTCCACTGTAACTTTCGCCTACCCTTGCGTAGTATCGTTGGAGTGGTACGCAATAATTTTCTTCCATCGGTTATGAACGTGTAGCTGAATGCATTGCACTGTACTCTTCGCGACCTGGCTTTCCATTGCCACGTATGTTACTTTCCGCTTGTGATTGGAATTGCAAATGCGTAATATCTTCGTTAATTGCTTGTTTTTCCGATGCTGTTACAGATACGGATGTGGTTGCAGACTCTGTACTTGTTCGATCCTGTTCGCTACGCTCTTCAATGATTTGCAACAACTCTGTTCGCAATTTCTGAAATTGTCTCTTCGTTTGCGCTTCTATTTTGACTTTGCGGTTATCATATCTTTTCAGCGCTGCTTTTGTGATACGTTTGTGTAACACACTGTTTTCAACAATGACACGCGCTGTACCTGCTGCTTGTCTAGTAATTTCGTTTATGTGTTTCTCTAATTTCTTGACTTCTCCGTGGGTGTTGTTACGTAATGTTTTGATCTCGTCCTGAATGTCATTACGCAATGTTTGTACGTCCTCTTGTACCTTGTCAATGTCTGTTCTCAACTGATTGTAACCTGTTATTAAGTTTCCTATCACTTCTCGAGATTCTTTTGCCTCGTCTTCAATATGACTTAGGTGTAACTGAATTTTTTTGTTTTGTTCTTTAATCTCACGCTTTTGTCTCGTGGTTTCTGCATTCTGAATTTGTTTTGTCATGGTTTCCGTAATTTTTTGTAATAATTCTGCCAGATTGGTGGGTGCTATTGCGTTTTCTTCTGACGTCCTACGCTCTGTGTTTTCGCCCAAGTGTTGGTTCGCAACCGATTGCATTGACCTCTGCTGTGACACGTTTCTGCTCGCATTCCTTGTACTCTGTGGTGAGGGAGCTCTGATTACTTGTACTATGGGTTCTACGTATTCAAGACGCAAGTTAGAATCCTCATCGACTGTCTACATCTACATCTACATCTACATGACTACTCTGCAATTCACATTTAAGTGCTTGGCAGAGGGTTCATCGAATCACAATCATACTATCTCTCTACTATTCCACTCCCGAACAGCGAGCGGGAAAAACGAACACCTAAACCTTTCTGTTCGAGCTCTTATTTCTCTTATTTTATTTTGATGATCATTCCTACCTATGTAGGTTGGGCTCAACAAAATATTTTCTCATTCTGAAGAGAAAGTTGGTGACTGAAATTTCGTAAAAAGGTCTCGCCGCGACGAAAAACGTCTATGCTGTAATGACTTCCATCCCAACTCGTGTATCATATCTGTCACACTCTCTCCCCTATAACGTGATAATACAAAACGAGCTGCCCTTTTTTGACCCTTTCGATGTCCTCCGTCAATCCCACCTGGTAAGGATCCCACACCGCGCAGCAATATTCTAACAGAGGACGAACGAGTGTAGTGTAAGCTGTCTCTTTAGTGGACTTGTTGCACCTTCTAAGTGTCCTGCCAATTGAAACGCAACCTTTGGCTCGCCTTCCTGACAATATTATCTATGTGGTCCTTTCAACTGAAGTTGTTCGTAATTTTAACACCCAGGTACTTAGTTGAATTGACAGCCTTGAGAATTGTACTATTTATCGAGAAATCGAATTCCAACGGATTTCTTTTGGAACTCATGTGGATCACCTCACACTTTTCGTTATTTAGCGTCAACTGCCACCTGCCACACCACACAGCAATCTTTCCTAACTCGCTTTGCAACTGATACTGGTCTTCGGATGATCTTACTAGACGGTAAATTACAGCATCATCTGCGAACAACCTAAGAGAACTGCTCAGATTGTCACCCAGGTCATTTATATAGATCAGGAACAGTAGAGGTCCCAGGACGCTTCCCTGGGGAACACCTGATATCACTTCAGTTTTACTCGATGGTTTGCCGTCTATTACTACGAACTGCGACCTTCCTGAGAGGAAATCACGAATCTAGTCGCACAACTGAGACGATACCCCATAGCTCCGCAGCTTGATTAGAAGTCGCTTGTGAAGAACGGTGTCAAAAGCTTTCCGGAAATCTAGAAATACGGAATCAACTTGAGATCCCCTGTCGATAGCGGCCATTACTTCGTGCGAATATCGAGCTAGCTGCATTGCACAAGAGCGATGTTTTCTGAAGCCATGCTGATTACGTGTCAATAGATCGTTCCCTTCGAGGTGATTCATAATGTTTGAATACAGTATATGCTCCAAAACCCTACTGCAGACCGACGTCAATGATATAGGTCTGTAGTTAAATGGATTACTCCTACTACCCTTCTTGAACACTGGTGCGACCTGCGCAATTCTCCAATCTGTAGGTACAGATCTATCGGTGAGCGAGCGGTTGTATATGAGTGCTAAGTAGGGAGCTATCGTATCAGCGTAATCTGAAAGGAACCTAATAGGTATGCAATCTGGACCTGAAGACTTGCCCGTATCAAGCGATTTGAGTTGCTTCGCCACCCCTAAGGTATATACTTCTAAGAAACTTATGCTAGCAGATGTTCTTGTTTCAAATTCTGGAATATTCCATTCGTCTTCCCTGGTGAAGGAATTTCCTGCTCCTCTGTCGTATGCTGACCTAGATTTTCTGTGCCTTGGCGTACATTATCCTCGTTATGGTGAGTTATATGTCCCGATACTGCATCGTCTGTTGTACTGTCCTCTATTCTCTGTCCATTTTCATGCTGGGTCTCTACCTCAATTCGGTCAAGGTCTCGATCTGCCATTGCTAATCTTTCCGAATCCCTTATTTTCTGTTTTAAAAGCAATTCACGCACCCTACTTCGCGTCAACATGCGCTCATACAATCTCACGCGTTTCATAAACTTTTTGCTCACACGACTTGACAAACCATTCACTTAGTTGTTGGGTCAGAACCAACTTGTCAACGATGTATCCGCCACCTGTGTGCTTGCATGGAGAGAAAACCTAATTCTAACAATTTTCAAAATGCGTAACTTAATTATGCTATTGTTTCTGCCAGACTCATTTCTATTTAATACTTTTACTATCTATGGACAGAGCACGTAACTGCAGTGTGCAAAAAAGCATCAGCATCCCTTCATGTCCTACAAAAATATAAAAAACTCTTCCCTTTCGATCTGAAAAAGAAATTAGTACAAACGCTTATACTCCCAATCATTGACTACAGCGATATTATCCTACAAGGCCTCTCTCAGGAAAATTCCCGACGTCTAGAACTGGTCATGAATGCCTGCGTCCGATATATCTGCCACGTTCGAGTTTTTGATCACATTTCACCAGCATATGCAAAATTGTCCTGGCTGCCTGCAGACAAACGCAGAGATTTCCATACACTCTGTCTCATCTACTGCCTTATAAATGTAAACTGTCCCTCATATCTCTCCTTGTCTCTAACGCTCATGTCGGAACAACATGACAGAAACACACGTTCCCATTATAATAAAATCCTCTCCGTTCCAGTGCATCGCTCAGTCACCTTCTCCAAGTCCTTTACAGTAGCGGGAACCCGACTCTGGAATAACCTCCCTCGTTATGTTAGAGAACTTAAAAACATGTCCAGCTTCAAAAAACAGTTAATGACGTATCTACTTAAGCAACAGTAATGCCTTCCTCTGTACATGAATGCACTTCACCTCATTACTTCCCTCTTTCGCCCTCCTTAAATCCCCATTCCCCAAAACACGCTAAACTAGTAAACATCTACTTTACACACCAAGATATTATGTACATCTGCACAAACCTTCGTTACTATTGCCAATCCTTCTCATGTTTGTCATTATTATTTGATTTTTTTTACTGTTATCATTATTGCTTATTATTGCTTTTATCATAATCTGTATGTATAGCACCTGCTGTAAAAATTTTGCCAGCATGTAATTTAATAAGTCTTAGTCATGCTTGTCATTACATTTTATTATTGCTTTTATTATAATCTGTATGTATAGCACCTGTTGTAAAAATACTGCCGCATTTACTTAATTAGGTCTTAGTCACTACTCTTTATTCATATTGTCACTACAGTAAGCTAACATTCTCATTTAAACTGTTGTCATGATGTAACTCTGATGTGTGAAATGCTGCATGTGTGGAACACTGGTCCGATGTAAGAGAGGGCCTGATGGCCCTAATCTGATCAGGTTAAATAAATAAATAAATAAATCTATCGCTGCAGCTACTGTTTTCGACTATGTATAACTTAAAGAAAAATTTTTTTCACTACGAAAATTTTTTAGCAGGATATTTTTCTGACCTAGTTAGGCATGTGGTCGACCTTCAATCATGGTATTTTACCATCCTGGCAGGGTCGCCATTTTCTAAACATTCATGGTGGTGTCTGTTTGTTCTGTATCGTGTCTCCTTACCACTTTCGCGCAACGACGTTCTGAGCGTGTTTTTTAGGGAATTGACTAGTTTGAACCTGGGACCTGTTGCTGGTAATGAGACGCCAGACCACACGTGACATGTAGAATTCAGAAGAGTTCAGTGAGAATAGCGATGATATAACCAAATACTAAATGATCTCAGCGTCAGCTCCACTGCACTCCCTGTAAAAGAATCTTAATACGAACTAAGTTTAGTGGAAAGGGTTCAAGGCTTTCGTATTTTTAGTTAGCTGGTAAAGTAACGTCGAAAAAGCAGTTAAGTTTACCTTTGGAAATTTTATTCTACTCACAAAACATCGTTTATAAATTGCACTGTTGATAAGAGGAAATGTTTTAATACAGGATGGTAAAAACCAACTGCATTCAACAAAAATGTGAACGAATATTCCCTGAATGTGTTTCCAAGTTCTACAATCGATCGAAGGATGACCTATGCCATATCACATCTATAATCTGGGTTTAATTTATGTTTCACAAAAGAGAAAACTATCAAAATGGTCTACAGTGACCCTCAATTATCTTTAATTACTTATCTAACTTGTCGTAATTACAGTGGCTGATATGGCTTCTCAATAACTGTATAACAGAAAAATTATCGCGTTTCAGATTTTTACTTCAAGTGGCAAATGTGAACACCATGAGTTTTAATTAACGATCGACACTAGTATTACGGAAAAAGGGGGTGTAACAGATGAGACCTCTGCAGTTCTGAGTGAAGCCTTATGCGCTCAAAAATGCGGCATCGCGTGCGTTCATTACCTTGTCGGTGTTTAGGCAGCGTCAGGGCAGCGGCGGGCAGCACAGCTCCGCTCACCTCGCCATTTCGGAAGCAACTCTCTCCTAACTTCTCCTTACTACAATTTACCGAAGTTGGTTTAAAAAAAACTATCTGGCTGTGTTTTCATCTGACCAATCAGGGTCTCAATGTTAACCTTAAGCTCCGCCTACAAAAATTCTGTCTATCCAATGAGAAACGTTATACTTTTCGTGGTGGGGCAAGGTTTTTAAAGTTTGCAACATAACAGAGACGCGAAAAAGTCTCACGCTAAAACCTGCAGCTGGTGTAGTCCTTTTAGCGTTATCGCAAGATCTATACTGTTCTTCTGGAGGGCTCTATCTTTTAACATGGGCTGGGGAGTGGTCCTACTGTAACAGACACGTGAAAAGGCTCACGCTAAAACTTGCGGGTGGTAGTGGCCTTTTTTGTGTTATCGTAAGATCTATACTATTTTTCTGGAGGGCTCTAGCTTTTAACATGGGCTGGGGGGTGGTCCTTGACGTAACAGAGACGCGAAAAAGTCTCACGCTAAAACGTGCGGGTGGTGAGGCCCTAGTGGTTAGCTGGCGACGTGGGTGTCCAGTCCGTCCCTTATCGTAGGGCCTTCTAGCTTAACACGGTTCTGCTCTCGGCTTCTATTCTCGTTTCTCCCCTCGAAACTGCGTCGGTCTCACGGTGGGAAGGTACGACATGCATTTAGGCATTCTTGTGTTAGTCTGTGGTATTCCATTTGCTCACTCGTTACTCGTATTACTTTGGTTAATTTAATGTCACGATTTATTCTGAGCTATATGACATGCTACTGGATTTGCTTATCATGTCAGGGTTTTCATTGAAGGTGTTGGATTTGCCTGACACCTTACAGGGTAGGCAAAACATCTCTAATCAGAGTGAGGTAGATCGGTTTGGCCACAGATAGGGTGCAATGATGTGGTCACTAATTATACCGGCTCAGATGTTAATACCGACCCTGTGCGGATTTTCACTCGCCCAGACATGCGTGTTGTGAAAGTTAAATGTGCATTCATCCGTGAATAGCACCAAGCTCGGGAACTGTGGCTAGAGTATGCGTTGTTGTACAGGGTATTCCACTCCAAAGAGGCACCACAAACACCTGTAGCGATTCCGCTTAAACTGAAATGTGTAATTTGTGACGTTTGACCTGGCAACACTGTATTCTCCAACGTCTTTTGACGAAGCACTACCAAGTGTAGAAGCATGATACCGGAATTTGGTTGCAATAATTACACGTCTGTTGTTTGAAACTGATAAACAGTGTTATATAAAAAATAATCTCCATCGCTATTTATATACTTCTCCTACCTCTCCGTCAGACTATAAATGCCACGCCAAAAAAACAGTTCTTATTTTGAAGCGAACAACTCAGCGAGCTATTTTCGTACATTTTCATACGATTTGAAACGTTGTTCACCGAGAGCGTATCCCAGTAATGCAAATAGATGATAATCGGACGGAACCAAGTCTGGAGAATAAACCGTGTGTCCTAGCATTTTCCAACTGAACATCGCATCGAGCGTTATCCTGACCCGTTTTGCTATGTGTGATGGGGCGTTATCATGGAGCAATCTGACTTTGTGTTGTCTTTTTCCATATTCCGGTCATTTTTCATGTATCGTTCCATTTGCTGTTGGTAGCGATCAGTCTTAACGGTTTCACCAGGTTTTAGCACCTCGTAATAGATGATACCATTCTGATGCCACCAGAGACAGAGCATTGTCTTCTTTCCAAAACGATTTGGTCTTGCAGTGGATGTCGATGGTTTTGCCTGGATTCACCGATGATTTACAACGCTTAGGAATCTCAGAATATATCCATTTTTCATCGCTTGTCACTATTCGATGGAGAAACGACTTTCTTTCGTATCTCGCGATAGGCATTTCACAAGTGGTCCTTCGATTTGCTTGCTGTCTTTAGAACCCATTTTCTCACTTTCTGCACCTTTTCCAGAGCTTTCAACCGAGGAGAAACGGAATTATGCGTCATTTCTCGCATCAAAATCACCAATTTTAAATTTTTTGAAGCACTCGAAACACTGTGTTTCCCAACAGCATGTTCGCCGAAAGCTTCGACAAGCATTCGATGCAATTCTGCAGCAGTTTTCTTCAAATGATAGCAGAAAGCTAATGCTGTCCGCAAATCGAAGTTCGTAGGCCCAAAACTCGACATGTTTACGGGTTTGAAAGAGATACCGATGTATGGAACTTGGGTTACTGTGTGTTGACATTCGTCGTCAGCCGTTACAGGAAGCAGATGATTCTGCATACGCGGTCTCACGAGCCCTACACTGACGGCTATAGGGAAATTCCGTTTCCATACTTCTAAACCTGGTATGTTTCCGCTAGTCACTATGGCTGAAGATAAGTGTTCAGTGACAATGTATCGCTATTCTGTAGAAGAGCGCATGTTTCCAATGAAACAATATTGCATTACTGTTTCCTTTAAAACATCTCAGCGAATGTTTGTTGAACGGTTTGGTGACCAGCATATACCGTCCAAATGCTGCTTACAAAAGTTAGTCTACAAGGTGGAGAGCAGTAGAACGGTGTTGGATCTTCACGGCGTGGCGGGGGAAGGCCACCATTATAGGGAGAAAAAGTAACTGATGTGAACCAACTGTTGTTGGCCTCTCCTGCAAAGTCTGTTCGACGTTTGTTTCATGAATGTGGAATGTCGCGGAGCACATGTCACAGAGCTGCGAAGAAAGCTGGCTTGCATCCATACAGGTTTACAGTTGTTCAGGAACTGAATGTCAATGACAAATGCAAACGAATTATATGTTGCCGTTGGTTTCAGAAATTTATTGTTCAGAGGCCAGGAATGTTACAGTACACATGACTCATTAATGAGGTGAAGTTGCACTTCTATAGCTATGTAAACTCTCAGAATATACATTTATGGTGTAAAGAAAATCCACACGCACTGGTCGAACAACCCTTGCATTCACAAAAGATGGCGTATTCCGTGTAACATCACAGCGTCGCCTCATATAACCAGGTGGAGTCCATCGTGACAAGTGCAGTTTACAGCGAAAGGTTTCGGGGATTTGTAAACCAGTTGGACGATGAAGGACCTACTCTTGGCTGGTACCAACAGGATGGTGCCACGTGCCACATGTCTCGAATTATCACGGCTGAGGTCGAATCATTTTTCCCCCAGCGGAGTGATTTCGAATGAATTGTGGCCCCCAAGGTCAGCTGATTTAACTCCACCTGACTTTTTCCTCTGGAGTGGCCTAGAGAGCGAGGTCTAAACGAACAAACCACACAGCTTGGAAGATTTACGAGATAACATCTTTCGTGAAATCCAGGCAATGACACCAGAGGTTTTGGCAGCAACGTTCTAGAATCTGCAGCGTCGTGTTCAACTGTTGAGGGTGGTCACTTCCAGCACCTTTTGTGATACACCTTTATTTCCCCATGAACAATGGCATGCTCATTTCATTTTATTCTCTGTTGCTTATACAAAGCTTTTAAGTGTAATTTAAGCAAATGTTTGTTTGTGGGACCTCTTTCGAGTGGGACACCCTGTAAACACGACTGCGCTAACTGTACTAGTCGTGGGTAGCCCTCCTCTCGTAATGTCTGGACTTTCTGCAAATGGTATGGATGGAGCCGGTGTTCATGGACAATAAGCCACACGGCCCTTTACCCGCGAGCAGTGCCTGCGTCACCTGCCGGGTGCCGGTGGCTGGGTGCTCTTCGTTGTCTGCACGTCCTCCTCCAACAGTAGTATTCGAGTCGAGTGTGGACGACTCCCATCACGTCTCGGCACATACCGCAGGACAGGCAGTAGACTCGGTATAGCATCCGCGGATACTCAGCAAAGGGTGTTAATAATTTACTGTTCAGTGGCTACTCATCAGGCAAAAACATCTACGGGCAACTTCCGGCTTCTCTGAGGCGTTCCTCGATGGCCCCCAAGGTGGACTGATGCGGAATGCATTACTTTCGAAAAGGCTCCGCATACAATCTTGCAGCATCCCTTCCACTGCAAGCCTCTTTGCCGTATGCAAGTACCATATCGATTATTTCAGTTTTGTACTGGTACATGCCGCACTGATGTCAACAACGTTACTGCACTGGCATAGCGCACAAAGTCTGCAGTAGGATGGGCACAAAGGCTGTGTGGAGGAATGTAGCACAGAAATATTATTAGGCTCAGGTCGTCCATCCACAGTACACACATGGCTAAAAGGTTGCATATCTTCGTATTCTGATACCAAAACGAATCGGAAATAAACAGCCACAATCGTTCGTTTTCAGACTTCGACGCTCTCTAGGGCCCAATCCGTGCGTTTCCAGACATGGGTGTCATGTTGAAAACCGATCAGCGTTGTCGGTGTTTCTTGATTTCTTGGGGACACCCGGTATATGCTGCCTGAGTGTTTGTCAATCCAGCCCTGCGAAAACCTGTGACATCATCTGGGGAGTAGCCACAACATACTCATAATGAAGAACTTGAGTGAGAATGACCAGATCACAGTATAGAAACCTTCAAGGAACCACCTCTGAACTGCAACTTTCAAGTACAGTGCGGATTAAAAGCCTCACAAGGCACTTGGTGGGATCAACGTCTCGTATTATTTGATAAGAGGTGAAGTCACGACTCGTTAAACCACGCTACACGCTCCCATCCAGCTACTTGCCAATGTCTGTGTTGTTTGGCCCATCGAAGAACTGCCGCTGTGAGCAACAGCCTTTTGTGAGGTACCCAGCTCCACATGTCGATTGTGAACATAAACCTGAATGTTTACTTCAATATTCTCGGTGACCTAGTGTTGTTATTCCATATCTCGTGGTGCTTATGATGGGGACACTCCAGTCTTCCAAAGTCACAACAGCCGTATTCACGTTCCTGGTTTGAATAACACTCAGGTACCCTATCACACCTCGACATACCCCTTATATCATCTGAACTTAATCCTATAGAAAATGTCTGCGACCATTTGGTAGTTGGAACGATGGCCAATAGTGTTGCCACGGTGGATACACGTGTTCAAGGTAACAAAAACTGACAACTGTCGGGAAAGCGTGTGATCTGTCCCCATCTTTTATAATTCCAATTCTTGTCTACAATAAGCAATGTCTTTTATGAAAAATTTGAGAGGATCGAAGATAGCAATAAACTTTGTAGTTTACTAAGCTTTTCGTGTAGAGGTAGCTCCAGTTCTTTTTGTCTAGGGGTTTGATTCTTGAAGCTGAAATTCTCTTTTTAGGTCCTCATGGTGGAATTTCTAGTATAGATATAAGTGTCTCGAGTATAGATTTAAGTGTCAGGAAGACGTTTCTGAAAGTATTTGTATGGAGTGTAGCCATGTATGGCAGTGAAACATGGACGATAAATAGTTTGGACAAGAAGAGAATAGAAGCTTTCGAAATGTGGTGCTACAGAAGAATGCTGAAGATTAGATGGGTAGATCACATAACTAATGAGGAGGTATTGAATAGAATTGGGGAGAAGAGGAGTTTGTGGTACAACTTGACGAGAAGAAGGGATCGGTTGGTAGGACATGTTCTGAGGCATCAAGGGACCACAAATTTAGCATTGGAGGGCAGCGTGGAGGGTAAAAATCGTACAGGGAGACCAAGAGATGAATACACTAAGCAGATTCAGAAGGATGTAGGTTGCAGTAGGTATTGGGAGATGAAGAAACTTGCACAGGATAGGGTAGCATGGAGAGCTGCATCAAAGCAGTCTCAGGACTGAAGACCACAACAACAACAACATGGTTGAATTGATCTAAATAGATTTGAAGATTGCTATTGCAGAATGTTTGTTGTTACGTTAACATATTTTGTGACATTTTGGTATATAATACAGTCTTTTGTACATTCACATTAACAAAGCCAAAATTACATTGCATGCCCAAAATACAAAAATACGTCCGATCACATCAGAGGCATGGTTACTACTATCTCAGTCTGCGGTAATAACCATATTCCAAAGGGTTTACAATTTTTCTTGACAAATTAATTTCGATTATTATTTCATAAATGAATCAGGAAATAAACATAGTAAACAGTAGCAGATTGCGCAATTAATAATGCAAATTATCGATAAGAAGTGCCTGACTTCCTGCAGATGGTCTGGATGGAGTCGGCGTCCATGGAGAACACGCCTCTTTGCACTTTTGGCCGTGTGCTGCACCTGTGCCACCTACCGAGTGTTGGTGTCATGGTACTCTTTGAACATTGTCACCACGTCCTTGTAACATCGAAAGTAAAGTAATTCCTTGTCATAAATTTTAGCTTGAAGTATAACATATTGTGTATAAAATTATAAGAAAGTTTTCAGAAAAGCAGCTAATTTGATCGGTCCAAAATTCGAAAAATAGTACTGGTATCGAGAACTATTGTTGAGAAAAGTAATGCTGGAGGAGGATGTCCCTTTACAAGCGGTAGGCTGAGTCCATGCCCTTCCATATCCGTATCCGACGACGTCTGTGGACTGAGGATGACACGACGGTCGGTCGATGTCGTTGGGCTTTCCGACGACTGTTCGGACAGGGCCAGTTTGTTTGGAACAATGGATGAAACGTTTGTAATCAGCAACCTTGCAATTTGTTAGCTACGTGAGATCTAAGTAACAATGAGTGGATTTAGCTGGATATGGTATGATGGAGAAATTTGTGGACTCTCTACCGCGCCGAATTCAAGCCGTTATCAAGATCAGAGATGGTGTCTGTTACTCGATGTTAGCATGAGGTTTTCTGTGGGCGATTAACTTTGACTCTGGTGTGCTTAGTTCCTATCTGAAAATAAGCCAAAGGCCTCGCCTCGTTGAACACGCCAGCTGCTGTCAAATCACCTAAGTTAAGCAACGTCAAGTGTAACCGGTGTTTGGATGGGTAAACACTTGGATACACGATACGCTTTTGGCAGCTTTCCGTTTGCTTTTACGGCAAAGAGGAGGATGGGTGGCGTCATAGAGTTCACCATCACCTGACTTTGTGACAATGGCGTGGATTCAACCCCAAACCTCTCCACAAAGTCTCATAACATGAGGACAGGTGAAACTGTTGATTAACGGACCTCATGGTGTTTTGCGAGAGGCTTTGTCCATGTGCTAAAAACCGATTTCACCCTCTCCCTTGTGTCGTCATCATCGCCGCAAACATGACACTACAACACATACGCATTACAGTCACCTATGCTTCTCAGACCCACTTAAACACACAACTCTCACGCATCGGGAAGGAAATGTGCTATTATGCGAGAAGGAAACGAAAATCTTTCCAGTTAGGTGGATGAACCCTACCTTTGGGCTCTCCCAGCCAACAATGCGATACGAATTTACTTGAAAATAGACTTACATCGGAGGATGCTGTTCTAAGCACCTTATAGAAAATTGCCGGAAATTACGGGGAAAAAAAAACGGTGGGAGGGAGCGGGCTATCCTCGATCCGAAAAGACAGGCGGAATATGAGTTCATTGCCACAACCAATATGTGATCTTATGGTGGATGCTTGCCCTCTGTACTGTGACAGAGGCGTCAACGAGTTTCGGCTGCCTCTTGTTGCGTCTAGCAGTCTTCCAAACGCCACCCTGCTGTGCGACCCTCCAGAGCTTCTAGCCTGCAGCAGGCACTCCTCCACGGGCAGGCGGCCCGATTACAACGCCGTCTTACTGCCTCCTGTCTTCCTCTAAACCGACTGGAGGCGCATTTTAATTTGAAGCAGGCAGCACCTCACATTCCGACTTTTATATATTTATGGATAAATTAAAATACTATGAAACAGCAACAAAACTACAAGCGCAGAAGGACAGTACGTTGCCACACTTAAAGTAGCAGAAATAGAAAACATGGAGAGATAAAGAGGGGAATCTTTCTAAAAATTCTTGGACTCACCATAGAAAAAAATGGCAACTTTAAATTAAGAAGCAACTAAGAACTCTACACAAAAATTCCCAAATTCCCAGACACAATCTGGCAAAGGCGGACAGTTTTCTTTGGGCATGTGTAAAGAATGGAGAGAAATCGGTTAACTAAAAGAATGTTCCAACGTTTCAATAACTAAGAGAACAAAGGTAAATGGATCAAAAATACTCAGAAAAGACATAGGAGAGATAAACATAACTTAAGAACACATTGAAAACAGACAAAAATTCAGAATCAAATTAAGAAGAAATATCAAAGGTCATCAAGAAAATGAGAACAAATGTGGAACAATCTTCACCCAGGAACAAAAACAACCGCGGAGGAGAGAATGAACAAAAAAAAAAAAAAAAATACTGGGAAGATAGGAAGATGAACTTTATTGGAAAGAATACTTCCTCTAAATAGTTTTACATGGTTCACAGTTGGCCAGAGTCGACGCAAGGAGAAGAAAATACTGTGGTTTATTGTTCATTATTAAGAGTCAAAAAAAACGTCAAGGAGGGTTTCAGAAGAAAGCTGCACCATGCAACAAATAGTCGACAAGTGCAGGTATTTTCTTAATCGGCGTAAAATTCTGTGTGGTAGTAAGGGAATATGTCTATGACGTGTTTGAGACGTGTAGTACAGCTGAAGCTTGGTTACACAGCATCTGCTTTCACAATATCCGCAGGGACTATAATGTTTTTGATGGTTTTTCCGCCATCATGAAATAGTGTTCTACTCGGCTTAGCAAGACAAAAAATCTGTTAAATGTTCATTTTATCGAAAATTTGCATGCCAAATGTTTCTATATACGATGGCTTCAGAAGTTACAGAACATAACAACAAAAATAATGCAAAAAGGTAAAATGGGATGAGGGATATGATTATTGAATCTTGCAGGAAAGTCATGTTGATAATTAGACTAATGACGAGGCCTCTGATTTCTTTTCTTATACTGTATAGAAGAGAGATAAACTTGTTGATATGCAATTTTTCTCGTATTTTCCGTGGTACTTGCAATGCTTGTTCCGCAGGAAAACTGTTTAAATATTGTGTGCTTCCGAAACGGTGACATAGGTATATTTGAGGAAAAAATCCGAAGAGAAAGAAGAAAATCTGATGTCTTTATCGTACTGATGTCCGCCACCGGTAGCTGAGTGGTCAGCGCGACAGACTGCCAATCCTAAGGGCTCGGGTTCGATTGCCGGCTGGGTCGGAGATTTACTCCGCTCAGGGACTGAGTGTTGTGTTGCCGTAATCATCATCATTTCATCCCCATCGACGTGCAAGTCGCCGAAGTGGCGTCAAATCGAAAGACTTGCACCAGGTGAACAGTCTACCCAACGGGAGGCCCTAGCCACACGACATTCCATTCCATCGTACTGATGAGTAAGGTCATGGTTCTCCATGATTGTTGTTTCAAGAGCAGCATGTGCCTAATCGTCGGAGTGAAAAAGTTCACTAGTACTTTTGACGTAACAAAAGATATTTAGTTGAGAAAGTAAGACCTATGTAAGTCGATCTAATAGTATTTGAGGGACATTCGTTGCTTCGAAAGTGTGGCATTAATATGCAACATGAGGATTTTTCTGTCTTTTTCAGTACGTATTGAATGCGATTATATTAAAAACGCTATTTAACGATCCAATAGCTGAACTCTGTAAGAAGTAAATTCAGAGAATTCTTCCAGCGATAGCCTGCGGTCGAAGAGTTTAGGCTGCACTGCTCTGTGTATACGTTGAGTTGCAGCACGCAGAGATACACGACAGCCACACTTGAAGTTGGACTTTGTGTCACTTTCTTGGAAGCAAATGTCAAGTGTGGTCGTTTCCAATGGCTCTGAACTTACAACAGTCGAGCGTGTTAGTTTCACAACGTGACAGATAGTTAATTTTCTTAACAGATATTCTTTCTAAAGGAGTATTCCATCGAACAGGAAGAATAGCACCAAAGTTGAAGTGACGGTGATTCAGCATGAAAGCAATAAAGTCATATGAGAAACAGCTCAGGGACACGTACAATGAAACTTAGAAGAATAGGGCTTGAATTGCTTTGTACTCGTTATGCTTCTGTGGGCTGTTACAGGAAGCTTCATATCCGCTGTGTATCACTTCACTGTGACCTGCTACGGCCTGAAAGCTCTGATTACGTAAAGCGTTTCGCTCGCCGGTTCTGATTGTCGAGTGCACTATAAATAACTGCACCTCTCTTAACCCACCGGCATTCTACCAGAGGTATTGTGTCAGGCACTAAATCAGCGGAGTGATGTGGCACAGTATGCTCGCATTCAGGAGGAGTGGGGTTCAAATCCGTGTCAAGCCTTCCAAGCTTACATTATCCGTAGTTGCCGTAAGTCTCTAAATACGATGTATGCGGCCAAATTCTTTATATTTCCGTGTCTTATCCGAGCTTCTGTACTCTAACGATCTTACACCCTAACTATAAATCTTCCTTTCGAAACTAATCACACTATTTCTGTAATCTAGCCTGCTTGATGAGCCTGTTTCATGTCCTGGTATCCCTCATCAATTTATAGCTCCCCCCGCCACCCACACACATATTTCTCTCCACCACCAAACTGGTTATTCCTTGATGCCTGAAATACCTTGAATGGCAAATTAAAGACCTGCAGTAAGAAAACAAGAAATCAGGAACATCATTAAAAATGAAGAACGAAGTGAAGCAAAATATTCGGGAAGATAGGTGTATCATAAAGTAACAAGGATTTCTCCTATTTATGCTCAGCACGATGTGTAGTAAGGGATCCGTCAACGTATCGATAGAACGCCACGGGTATCAAGTTGACAACGGAACTGCAAGTTTTCGTCTGACGTCGACAGCAGTTGCACAGGATCTGGTCGACCCAATGGTGCACGCCCACTGAGCCATGGCCCCAGGAATCTGGACTACCAGCGCCCTCTGCCGCCCCAAAGTAGAACGACGGCAGCCACTGAATCTACTCCGAAAATTATTTCGAGCAGTTAGTCCACGAACCCACGCGAATTGTAAATGGTTGCGAAAACACACTTGACCTCTTAGCCACAGACAAGCCAGAGCTGATAGAGAGCATCATGACTGATACAGGGATTAGTGATCACAAGGTCATTGTAGCTAGGCTCAATACCATTTCTTCCAAATCCATCAGAAACAAACGCAAAATAATTTTATTTAAAAAAGCGGATAAAGTGCCACTAGAAGCCTTCCTAAAAGACAATTTCCATTCCTTCCGAACTGACTATGCGAATGTAGACGATATGTGGCTCAAATTCAAAGATGTAGTAGCAACAGCAATTCAGATATTCAGATTGAACGGATCCCCCGTGGTACACAAAAAAGGTCCGAACGCTGTTGCAGAGGCAACGCAAAAAGCATGCGAAGTTCAGAAGAACGCGAAATCCCGAAGATGGGCTAAAATTTACAGACGCGCGAAATTTGGCACGTAATTCGATGTGAGATACCTTTAATAGGTTCCACAACGAACCATTGACTCGAAATTTGGTAGAAAATCCGAATAAATTCTGGTCGTATGTAAAGTACACAAGCGGCAAGACGCGTTCAGTACCTTCGCTGCGCAGTGCCGATGGTACTGTTATCGACGACTGTGCCGCTAAAGCGGAGTTATTCAACGCAGTTTTCCGCAATTCCTTCACCAGGGAAGACGAATGGAATATTCCACAATTTGAAACACGAACAGCTGCTAGCATGAGTTTCTTAGAAGTAGATACCTTAGGGGTTGCGAAGAAACTCAAATCGCTTGATACGGGCAAGTCTTCAGGTCCCGATTGTATACCGATTAGGTTCCTTTCAGATTACGCTGATACTATAGCTCCCTACTTACTACTCATATACAACCGCTCGCTCACCGATAGATCTGTACCTACAGATTGGAAAATTGCGCAGGTCGCACCAGTGTTCAAGGAGGGTAGTAGGAGTAATCCATTTAACTACAGACCTATATCATTGACGTCGGTTTGCAGTAGGGTTTTGGAGAATATACTGTATTCAAACATTATGAATCACCTCGAAGGGAACGATCTATTGACACGTAATCAGCATGGCTTCAGAAAACATCGCTCTTGTGCAACGCAGCTAGCTCTTTATTCGCACGAAGTAATGGCCGCTATCGACAGGGGATCTCAAGTTGATTCTGTATTTCTAGATTTCCGGAAAGCTTTTGACACCGTTCCTCACAAGCGACTTCTAATCAAGCTGCGGAGCTATGGGGTATCGTCTCAGTTGTGCGACTGGATTCGTGATTTCCTGTCAGGAAGGCCGCAGTTCGTAGTAATAGACGGCAAATCATCGAGTAAAACTGAAGTGATATCAGGTGTTCCCCAGGGAAGCGTCCTGGGACCTCTACTGTTCCTGATCTATATAAATGACCTGGGTGACAATCTCAGCAGTTCTCTTAGACTGTTCGGAGATGATGCTGTCATTTACCGTCTAGTAAGGTCATCCGAAGACCAGTATCAGCTGCAAAGCGATTTAGAAAAGATTGCTATATGGTGTGTCAGGTGGCAGTTGACGCTAAATAACGAAAAGTGTGAGATGATCCACATGAGTTCCAAAAGAAATCCGTTGGAATTCGATTACTCGATAAATAGTACAATTCTCAAGGCTGTCAATTCAACTAAGTACCTGGGTGTTAAAATTACGAACAACTTCAGTTGGAAGGACCACATAGATAATATTGTCGGGAAGGCGAGCAAAAGGTTGCGTTTCATTGGCAGGACACTTAGAAGACGCAACAAGTCCACTAAAGAGACAGCTTACACTACACTCGTTCGTCCTCTGTTAGAATATTGCTGCGCGGTGTGGGATCCTTACCAGGTGGGATTGACGGAGGACATCGAAAGAGTGCAAAAAAAGGGCAGCTCGTTTTGTATTATCACGTTATAGGGGAGAGAGTGTGGCAGATATGATACACGAGTTGGGATGGAAGTCATTACAGCATAGACGTTTTTCGTCGCGGCGAGACCTTTTTACGAAATTTCAGTCACCAACTTTCTCTTCCGAATGCGAAAATATTTTGTTGAGCCCAACCTACATAGGTAGGAATGATCATCAAAATAAAATAAGAGAAATCAGAGCTCGAACAGAAAGGTTTAGGTGTTCGTTTTTCCCGCTCGCTGTTCGGGCGTGGAATAGTAGAGAGATAGTACGATTGTGGTTCGATGAACCCTCTGCCAAACACTTAAATGTGAATTGCAGAGTAGTCATGTAGATGTAGATGTACTCGCTGTGGGAGCCGCTTTGCTGAGACATGTAATTCAGACACTGCCTAGTCGGAGCTCCGACATCATCGTTTCGGGGTTCGTGCAGAGACCCTCACCCTTGTCGACACTGATAGCTGGACTTGCATCTTGCTGCATTGTTTGTGATGAGTCTTTGTACGCTTTCAGAAATACAAGTTAAGTAAATCTTCTGTGTGTTGCCCTTGTCCATCTTTCCTGCTGCGACAGTTGCCACACCACTCTGTAGCGCACCTATCTTTACTGTTGTGTATGAAGCCGTACAGAATAGATCAGTAGTGTACGCGGCTCTCTATGTCACTGTTTTTAGCAGTGGTTCCCATCCCTTCTTAGACTATTATCTCTGAGTGGAATCAGACATTAGCTAGTAACCCCATGCTATCTATACATTTACCCAACAAATAGTACAAGCCCTAAATAACAAATTATCGCCAATTGGTATTTCTTGTGATCTTTCCAAGGCATTTCACTGCGCTGATCATGTCACACTCATTGAAAAACTCAGCTTATGGAACAGAAGGCTATACACAGAGCTGGTTTGAATCATACTTAACGAACAGAAAGCAAAACAATGCGCTGAATAACACAAATAATGTTGGGAGGATGGTAAATTCTAGTTAATGAGGAGTTATCACAAAGGGAGTCCCACAGGGTTCAATTTTGGGTCCTCTGCTGTTCCTTATTCACCTGAATCACCTTTCACTCAACGTTCAGCAAGCAAAACTAGTACTTTTTGCAGACGACACGAATGTTATAATATATCCCATTCCAGAAAAAGCAGCTGACGATATTGTTAAGGATGTCTTTCAAAGAATTGTTAAGTGGTTCTCAGAAAGTGGACTCTCCTTTAATTATGAAAAAACTCACTACATCCCGTTCAGTACACCGAATAGAGTCATATAGACAATTGATGTAGAAGGGCTCAGTTAACAGGGTAGATTTCTCCAAAGGTTTGTGTGTTCACATCGTATAATCGCTAGTCATGGTAGCAAACAGATCTGCCTCTAACGTACTTTTCATACTTCCACTCAGTAATGTCTTATGAAATAGTTTTCTTGGGTAACACACCACTTAGACATAAAGTATTGATTGCACGAAAGAAAGCAGTGAGAATATTAGTGGTGTTCACCCAAGGACGTTATGTTGGCACCTATTCAAGGAGTTAGGTATTTTAACTGCATCATCAGTGTACATATATTCGCTAGTGAAATTCTTTATAAATAATCCATTTAAATTTGCGAAGAACAGTGATGTTCATACGTACAACACTAGAGCAAAAAATGAGCTTTCCTATCCGTTATTGAAGCTGTCAGTTGCTCAAAATGGAGTACATTAATCAGCAACAAAAATCTTTGATCATTTTCCCAATAACGTAAAGTGTCTGGCAGGTAGCAGATCAAGTTTTAAATCTAGCTTAAAATCATTTCTTTTGGACGACTCCTTCTATTCCATGCACGAGTTTCTGTTTCAGAAAGGGTAAAACAAATTGTACCTCTAAATGTAGTTGCATGTGTAGAATATTAATATTAGCCCTATTCATGTGTGTATATATATCTTGTAATCTGCCTTGTTCCACATCATATCGATAAAGTAATCATGAAAATGATGTACGGAACATCACATAATTAAACTAACTAAATTCCCCAACCCACCTCCACTTTGTCACGATTTTAGCACTTAACTAAACAGCTTTAGCACCTAACTGAACTGTGGAATGAAAGACTTTTCTTGGAACACTTTTATTTCTAAAATGATGAAAAATCAATGCTATTTAGTTTGTGTTTGTGGAGGAGAGGGGACGAGGGAGCGGGCAGTTAGAAAGAATGACGAAGGAATTCGTGGTGCATCGCAAGTGCTGTCCACAGTTCCTAAGATAAGGGGGTAGACGCTTGTTGTAAAACATACTTCCCCTGCATTACTCCTTTCCATTGCGCCACTTTATTGACCTACTCACAGTAACCGCACTTAAAATGAAGCTAGTTAAAATGTGTGCACTACACTTACTCTTCGCGAGTCACTTGACTGCTGCACTCTTTACTTCTGAAATAGCAAATTTGGAAGACTTCAGCCTGTTAATGCTTTTTGCCTGACCACAGCATCTAATACTAATAGTAGTAGTAATAATAATAATAACACTGTGTACAGCATTATAGTAACCCTTATGTAGCTACTGCTGTGTCGTGCTGCCAATTAATTCATATATATTTTTCGAAGAGCGTAATGAAACAATTCTGGACTATTGCAGGTACTACCTACAACTTGGAGAAGACTTTTCTGCGGTATTTAGCATATGTTACGTGTACGTTCCACTTTTATCATTAGTGATGTACAGAACAAAGCGCAACATATGTGTGTAGCAGGTCGACTATGTGAGGAAACTGCAACCTCCACCGTATTAAAGTTAGTAACTGAGAAAAAGTAATTATTGATAAGTTATTAGGTCTACAACTTTGCTTCCGCCGTTTTGCAATAGACGGCAGCAGCGGCAAGTGGGGTTCAGGTGGTTAGTCATATGTGTAACACAATAAGCTGAGGTATCTGTAAACATAATGCCATAAAAATATTAGTCGATTTGTGATTGCATCATAAGGTTACTCTCGATTAAGTATGTCAACTTACGTACCCATTTCTCGCCAATTGCGGGAAGATTTAATTTTCTGATTTAACATGAAGAAATCTGCGTCTGTGGCTCTACAAATGCTGGACAAGACCAATGGTGAGGGAGCTATTAGTGGAAGAACGTGCAGAGAATGCCTTTAACGCCTTCAGAACGGTGATTTTGATGTCTAAGACCGGCATGGCGGGGGAAGACAGAACGTTTTCGTTGCTACTGAAACAGAGGAAGACAGTCACAGGACATCATTATCGAAAGCAATTGATGGGTTCGAGCCCAGCACTGAAACACAAAAGGCCACAATACACCGATAGACACGTAGAGGTAATTTTGCGGCAGGTCAGTGCTCGACCCCATGTCGCAAAACCCGTCAAAATATACATGCATACGTTGAAATGAGGAGTCCTATCCCTCCCGTCGTATTCTCCATGCGTTGTTCTCTCTGACTACCATCCTTTTCGATCAGTGGCATACAGTCTGGCTGACCCGCACTTCCGATCGTATGAATAACTGCAAAATTGAATCGATTCATGGACCCCCAAAAAAGACGCCCATTTGTTCCGCCACGGGGTTCGTATGCTATCCGAAAGATTGGAGAATGTAGTGGCCAGCGATGGGCATTACAATGAACCATAACCTTTTTTGTAAGTTTTTGACAATAAAGCCCAGAACTTCGAGAAGAAACGGCGGAAACAAAGTTGTAGACCTAGTATATAATCAGTATTAAAGCAAGGAAGTGCTCCGTCTTCAGGCCACATGTGGCCAATCGGGACCATCCGACCGCCGTGCCATCCTCATTTGAGGATGCGGATTGGAGGGGCGTGTTGTCAACACACCACTCTCCCGGTCGTTATGATGGTTTTCTTTGACCGGAGCCGCTACTATTCGGTCAAGTAGCTCCACAATTGGCTTCAAGAGGCTGAGTACACCCCGAAAAATGGCAACAGCGCATGGCGGCCTGGATGACACCTATCCAAGAGCCGGCCACACCCGACAGCGCTTAACTTCGGTGATCTCACGGGAACCGGTGTATCCACTGCGGCAAGGCCGTTGCCTAATCAATATTAAAGCCTTACAAAATTGTGATAACAATAATCATATTTTGAAAATAATTTAGTTTCCCGACCGCCGTGCCATCCTCATTTGAGGATGCGGATTGGAGGGGCGTGTGGTCAACACACCACTCTCCCGGTCGTTATGATGGTTTTCTTTGACCGGAGCCGCTACTATTCGGTCAAGTAGCTCCACAATTGGCTTCAAGAGGCTGAGTGCACCCCGAAAAATGGCAACAGCGTATGGCGGCCTGGATGACACCTATCCAAGAGCCGGCCACACCCGACAGCGCATAACTTCGGTGATCTCACGGGAACCGGTGTATCCACTGCGGCAAGGCCGTTGCCTAATCAATATTAAAGCCTTACAAAATTGTGATAACAATAATCATATTTTGAAAATAATTTAGTTTCGTGACTGAAACAGAATAGAATCTTTTAGTTTTTACCATTCAGAAAATTTCATTTTACCCTTCAGGGGGTAATCACACCCAGGTTGGGAACCACAGGTCTGTAACCATCTGGACTGCGGGTGTTGCCGTTAAGTTTCCCACGAGCAGTGTTTTTGTAACTATGGTGGCTTCTTGTCGGCGAGTGATGCTTTCGTTTCAGGACGTGAGAGGGCAGAGGCTTATGCGATCCCTTCTTCTCCACCTTGTAGCTCTTGGGCTTAACTGTGGGAGAGACAGACACGCAGGACGTCGGCGGGGCAGCTCGAGAGACCGGCCCACTTGGGCGGGTCGTTCTAAATTTGTGTCCGGCGGCGGACGCTGTGTGGCCTGGTGTCGCACGGCTGTGTTTTTCTTCTTGTTTCCAGGGAAATGAGCTGCCGGCCGGCCTGCGGCGTTATCTGTTTGGCTCCACGAATAGAGCCGGCCCGGACCGCGCGGCTGCGTGGCGGCCGGAAGCGGACCGTGCAGCAGAGCTGGCTGTAGCTAGCTGTAGCGCGGCTCCACCGTGCTTCCCGGAATGTCGCAGCGGCCGCACCGTGACGCCGGCGGCCGGCGACAGAGGGAGAGGCTGCCGCCGCCTTTTGTCGCCGACACGTTCGCCTCAGAGGTACACAGACGTGCCACCCAGCAGCCGTACTTTAACCCTTCTGCCTTCGACATTCCCAAATGCGAGCTCGTACCCAAATACGAGGGGGCAGTTGGAAAATACACTACTGGCCATTACAATTACTACACCACGAAGATGACATGCTCCAGACGCGAAATTTAACAGACAGGAAGAAAATGTTGTGATATGCAAATGATTGGATTTCACAACATGCACACAAAGTTGGCGCCGGTGGCGACAACTACAACGTGCTGACGTGAGGAAAGTTTCCAACCGATTTCTCATACACAAACAGCAGTTGACCGGCGATGCCTGGTGAAACGTTGTTGTAATGCCTCGTGTAAGGAAGAGAAATGCGTACCATCACGTATCCGACTTTGATAAAGGTCGGATTCTACCCATTCGCGATTGCGGTGTATCGTATCGCGACATTGCTGCTCGCGTTGGTTGAGATCCAATGACTGTTAGCAGAATATGGAATCGGTGGGTTCAGGAGGGTAATACGGAACGCCGTGCTGATTCCCAGCGGCCTCGTATCACTAGCAGTCGAGATGACAGGCATCTTATCCGCATGGCTGTAACGGATCGTGCAGCCACGTCTCGATCGCTGAGTCAACAGACGGGGACGTTTGCAAGACAACAACCATCTGCACGAACAGTTCGACGACGTTTGCAGCAACATGGACTGTCAGCTCGGAGACCACGCCTGCCGTTACCCTTGACGCTGCATTACAGGCAGGAGCGCCTGCGATGGTGTACTCAACGACGAACCTGGGTGCACGAATGGCAAAACGTCATTTTTTCGGATGAATCCAGGTTCTGTTTACAGCATCATGATGGTCGCATCCGTGTTTGGCGACATCGCAGTGAATGCACATTGGAAGCGTGTATTCGTCATCGTCATACTAACGTATGACCCGGCGTGATGGTATGGGGTGCCATTGGTTACACGTCTCGGCCACCTCTTGTTCGCATCGACGGCACTTTCAACAGTGGACGCTACATTTCACATGTGTTACGACCCGTGGCTCTACCGACTCTACCTTTCATTCGATCCCTGTGAAGTCCTACATTTCAGCAAGATAATGCACGATCGAATATTGAAGGTCCTGTACGGGCCTTTCTGGACACAGAAAATTTTCGACTCCTGCCTGGCCAGAACATTCTCCAGATCTCTCACCAAGCTCTGTTTGACTCAATGCCCAGGCGTATCAAGGCCGTTATTACCGCCAGAGGTGGTTGTTCTGGGTACTGATTTTCAGGATGTATCCACCCAAATTGCATGAAAATGTAATCACATGTCAGTTATAGTATAATATATTTGTCCAATGAATACCCATTTATCATCTGCATATTTTCTTGGTGTAGCAATTTTAATGGCCAGTAGTGTAAGTTTCCCTTGTCGACTGTGGTCAGAGTAATGTGTGAATGAAAACAAAAAGTGGAGAGAGAATGAGACATTAAAGGTAAGACATATCTTTATATTTCTACATTATTTGCAAGTACATTGAGATATCTGTCATATCGCTTTATAAGCTTCAAAAACCCTTCCAGGCAAAAATCACGGCGTTGAATACGGAAGAAACGTAGAACGGCTCGTTTGACGTCAACATTGCTGCCAAAGCGCCTTCCGCTGAAAGTCTTCTTCAAAGCAGGAAACAGATGTAAGCCACTTGGTGCGAGATCCGGACTGTAAGGCGGATATTGTAGGCGCTCCCAACAAAGCGTTGCAATATGGTTTTGCGTTGCCGTCGCCGTGTGTGGTCTCGCATTGTCTACCAACAACAGAAAGCCAGATCTGAGGTGGCCAGGCCGCTTTTTCCGAATCACCTCTTTGAATTTCGACAGAATGGGACAGTACCGCGCAGCACTGATGGTTGCGTCCTCCAGAAAGTCCAGCAGCAAAAGTCCTCTGGCGTCCCTGAAAACGGTGAGTAGCACTTTACCTGCAGACGGAGTGCTTTTGAACTGCTTTCGGACAGGTGATGACGAGTTTTTCCACTCCATCGATGCGGCCTTCGATTCGAGCGATTAATGGTGGGCTCACGTTTCATCCCCCGTCACAATCCGAAATAGAAGGTCATTTCCAGATTCGTGGCAACGCACGAACTATTCCAGGCTGATCGCGATGTGTTGTTCCATGTGTGTAGTGGTCAGTTGGCGGGGCACCCATCGTGCTGACACTTTCCTGTATCGAAGAATGTCGTGGATGATTATGTGAGCTCGCTCATGTCCGATTCCAAGTTCTGACACTACTCCATCGATGCTGATACGCCGGTTCGCTTTAATCATGTCATCCACCTTCCTGACATTTGCATCTGTAGTGGCCGTGCGCGTCCGTCCAGGTCTCGGTACGTCCCGCACTTGCTGACGTCCATCACTGAATCGCTGGCACCAACTCCGCACCATTCGCCTCGACATCACACATGACTCATACACCTCAACAAGGCGGTTATGAATTTCTGTGCCTGATACTCCAGGTGCCCATTCATAGAGGATAACAGCTCTCACTTCCGCCTTCGATCACGACTCCATAACGCACCTTCTCTCCATAGCTCCGGGAAAAGACTCAGCGCCTGGCCTCAGCTTTGCGCAGGCACTGCGACAGCGCCGTCTGCTTGATCGCGGTCGAGCTCTACCCAGTGATGTATCGGTGTCTTGCACGTGCGCGTTCACCTGCCGTGTCGCCTTTCGCCCATAACACACAATTCTGCCCACAGTCGACAGGGGAAACTTATTTTCCAACTCCCCCTCGTACATTAACTGAATTTCCCACCGGCGCTTGTTTGGTTATGAACCGACTTTCGGATTGTTAATACATGGGCAGGTGACAACTGAATGTCGCAAGAACAGATAAAATGACGTACGCCCTACACAGATATTACTCATTCAGATACAGAAAATACCGTATGTTTATAATTAAAGTGCAGCTACTTACAGAGGTCCAGTGTGGCCTGTAATTATCGTATGGCAGGCAGACTCGTAGCTATTCTAATGGGGTAAAGTGGAACCGATTTATGCTGGAAAAAAAACTTCCAATTTTGGCCACAAGGTGCACATCTGGCGCTGTGAATGCAAGAAAGACGTATAGAAATGTTTCTATATGTAATGGTGCAGAGCGGAGACTTTCCTCTATCCCTACCACATGTTTTGCAGCCTCTGTCCAGCCTTTCTTACAAAGAAAGTCTCTCGTAACAACTTTACTTTTTTGACAGTAGATTCAAACTATAGGCACATTTGCCGTGCGGTCTAACGCACTGCTTTCCGGGGGGGAAGGTGTACCGGTCGCCGGCACGAATCGGCCCGGCGGATTAGTGTCGAGGTCCGATGTGCCGGCCAGTCTGTGGATGGTTTTTAAGGCGGTTTTCGATCTGCCTCGGCGAATGCGGACTGGTTCCCCTTATTCCGCCTCAGTTACACTATGTCGTAGATTGCTGCGTAAACACTTTTTTCACGTAAGCGTACGCCATAATTACTCTACCACGCAAACATTGGGGCTACACTCGTCTGGTGTGAGACGTTGCCGGTGGGTCCACTGGGGGCCGACCCGCACAATAACCCTAGGTTTGGTATGGGGTGGCGGTGGGGTGAGTAGACTGCTGTGGCTTGTTGTGGGGTTGTCAACCACTGAGGGCTACGGCAGGGACGACGCCTCTCCGTCGTTTCTAGGTCCCCATTTCCATACAATATGCACATTTCCGAATCATTTGGTATATCACAAAGACCGGTCTGATTAATACACAGAAAGTCGCTGAATGTAATAGTCAATTAAACCTTATCAAACTAATTTTCCCCGGCAGTCTGATGTCACAATCAACGTGCCTAACCAGAGGACTGTTGTCTCGTGGGGGCGCAGTAAATCTCCGAGCCTTGATTTACACATTCTTAATAATTTACGATGTGACCAACAGTTACAAATATGAAGATGGTATCTGTGCTTTCGGACATGTCCGAAAGAACAAATGCCATCTTCATATAGTTAAGGCTAACCAGCCATTGACCTCCTTCTTTTGTGCGGATGCACACATATTGCCCGAACTCTTACCGGACTATGTAAGATGTTTGCTGCGAGTAATGAGTGTAATGGGCAGGGGCACTACGAATGTAGTGTGTGGACATTAAGTTGGGGTATGCCCCTTATAGCTGAGTGGTCACTTCTCGCTTCGCGCGTCGGGCGACTAGGTTGTGCTCTTAGTTCCGCCTCTACCGTAGCGCAGCGTGTTTTCCTCCTGTCAGTTTAGTGCCGTGTTGGTCTCCGTGCGCGTCGCATCGCTGGTTGTCGGCTGGTGTTTGGTGTTCGTGCGGCCCTTCCTGTCGCGGCGTCGTCTCTCGCCGTCATGTCCACCACGGTTCCCACGAAAGTTCCGCGTACAGGTACAGTCAGATTTACCTTTGACAAATCCACGCGTCACGTCCAGCCCGGTTCTTTGGAGATACATGACTGGTTAGTCGATACAGTTAAGGTCACTACTGATCAGGTGCATACCGCATATTTCGACAGCGAATTATATGTGTTTTTTGTTAAGTTTCTTGACCCGCTTCAGGTTGATAGGCTACTTTCTCGTCATGGTTCTCAGGTACCCTTTACGCACCGTGATGGTTCCACTAGTATGGTTCTCTTGGCAAATGCAGAAGTGATATATACGAATGTTCGGGTATTTAACCTTCCGCCCGAGGTTGACGACTGTTTTCTGAAGTCCGTTTTGCTTCCTTATGGGGACGTACGCCATATTCGAAAGGAACGCTGGTCTGCTCAGCACCGCTTACAGGTATATAGTGGTATTCGGTCGGTGGAAATGGTGGTCAAAAAACCTATTCCTTCTCACCTACAGGTATGTGGTTATAGGGTCCATATCACGTACAGTGGCCAGGAAGGAACATGTTATTATTGTAATGAAACTGGTCATTTCCGTACTAATTGTCCGCGGCGTGTGGTGGTATTAAAACCTACATACGAACAGCGTAAAAAATTGACTTTAGCTGATCTTCTCCCGCAAGGATCTCGGACTGAATCGCTCACTGTTACTGAGGGACGCAGTTTTCCCCCGTTGTCCTTGAGTAGGGATGTTGCTGCCCTTAATTCTGATGTGCCCGCGCTGATTTCTCACAACAAGCGTCGGCGAACACAGGATGATGCGGCTGATGAATCTTCCTTATTGGCTCGCCCTTCCGATGGGCCTCCGGTAAAGGACTCTCTTTCTCAGTCGGAAATCGTGGATGAGGACGCCACAGGTGCTATCACGCCATTGCAGAAGCTCCCTGACACCTTATCTGACGTTGTTCCTGCTGCCGCGGCAGCCTCTTCGGAGACGCCCGTGACGGAACCTGCTTCTGGTTGCCACGTGTCTTCTCCGGTTCTCTCTGACACTTCTCCTATTGACTCTGTTTCGCATCCCCCTTCTGGAATTTCTGTCGCCCCCTCTGGGTCACAGCCTCCTCCCATCAAACAACTGATTGATTCTCCAGAGCCAGTGGATCCCGTTGTTATTCACCAACTGTCCCACCGTGAACCCATGTCTGCGGACGAGTGGGATGTAGAGGCCTCTCTCCCGCAATCTGACACGGAATGTCTACATGATGCTCCCACGCAGCCGAACGCTGCAGCGTCGGCACCGCGGAGCCGCAGTCGAATCCGTAAACAGCCACAGAGAGCCGCGTCACGGCCGAAGAAAAAGCAGTGGGAAGATGAGGGTTCTGTTTCGTAGTTTTTCTCTCTGTGGTTCAGCGCTTGTTTCTGGTATGATTACTTGTATGTTGCTCCGTCAGCTGACGGCTCTCTACCGATCTTTGTTCTTCTTTCTAGGTTGAAGTTCCATGCAAGCATATACATTTCTTACTCTGAATATTAACAGAATATGTTCTGAGCTTCGGCTCGCCGCTTTACGACAGTTTATCTATCAGTCTGGGGCAGATGTTGTTTTTTTACAGGAAGTCCTATTCGACCAGTTTTCCATTCCTGGGTTCTCGACGTTTTTTAATGTCGCTTCCGAACTTTCTACGGGCACTGCCTTGTTTTATAGAGAAGGCATTCCGTTGATGAATTTCGAAGTACTCGACAGTGGAAGGGGGATCGGGTGCACGTTTTATGATCTCAGTTTACTCCTTCTTTATGCCCCTTCTGGTTCGGGCTGTACTACCGCACGTTCGAGTTTCTATAAAGAAGAAGTCATTTACCTGCTTCGTAAATCCCCGACAAAGATAATTTTAGGTGGGGACTTCAATTGTGTTCTACGGCCGGTAGATCAGTCTCCTAATTTTAATTTCAGTAAAGAACTCGACGACCTTGTGCGCTCCTTGTACCTGCGTGACGTGTGGGTTTCTCGCTATCCTACACTTGTGCGACATACCTACTTTACTCCCACGTCTAGCAGTCGCCTCGATCGCTTTTACCTTTCCGATTCCTTGTGTGGGCAACTTCTGGCTGTTGATGTGATACCAGCCTGTTTTACTGATCATTGCGCTGTAGCCATTACGTTTAATTACGAGCGACAACCGGTAAAATTGTTTCGTCCTCCTTGGATGCTCAATATCGCGTATTTGCAAGATACCTCCCTTGGTATCGTCCTGGAGGACATTTGGACTCGTTGTTCTCGTACTATGGACCGGTACCCGTCTATCGTGGCATGGTGGACACTGTATGCAAAACCACACATCCGTAGGGCTCTCATGCGTTTTGGGGCTGCGAAGGTGGCAGAAGATCGACGAACGCAAGAATTTTACTATTCTGTCTTACGTCAACTGTACGATAGTGCTACGCATGCTCCCCTACGGGTTACTGATATACAGCGCATCAAAGCCAAATTGCTGCAGCTCAAACGCATTCAAATGGAGGGCCTGCGGACGAGGTCTCAACCACGTTCCCTTCTACAAGAGGAACTGACGTCACTCTACCATCTAGTCCGTTTACGGTCGCGCCGGAAACGTGGGTGCCTTGCCTCCCTCACAACCGCTGACGGCCGCGTGTTCACCTCTCACCGTGACATTTCTGACTTCGTTTACACCTATTTTAGTGATCTGTACGATACTCATGTCCCGGCGGAAACCTCTCTTGACGACTTTACCTCCTTGCTGCCTCGCGTCGTCACTCCTCAATTAAACGACGCCTTTCTGCGTCCCTTTCAGAAGGATGACATATATGATGTTGTTGCAGGATCGCAGTCCCGCAAGTCGCCTGGATTAGATGGTATTCCTAAGGAGTTCTATGTTCAATTTTGGCCACTCATTGGTGACACCTTAACGTCAATAGTAAATGAAGTGATGCGGGGAGTCTCACTTCCTGCTCCTTTTCAGGAAGGCAGAATGGTCCTCCTCCCGAAATACACAGGTCGACCTGCAATTGATTCCCTCCGTCCTATTACTCTCCTTAACTTTGATTATAAACTTGTCGCTCGAGCAATTAATATCCGTCTCTCTAAGCTGCTCGATACCATTATTGCCGCCCACCAAAGCTGTGTGCCTGGACGCACGATACTGACTTCCGTTCTCGAATGTCGCGATGTAATCTCGGTGGCGGCTGCCGCTAATATCCCAGGGGCTTCGCTTTTTCTTGATTTCCAAAAAGCGTTCGATCGCGTCAGCCATGATTTTTTATCGAGAGTGCTCACCGCTGTCGGCTTTAATAATGATGCTCGACAAGTCTTAACTAATCTTTTTACCGGTATCAGTGTCTCGGTGATTGTGAACGGTCACCCTACCCCCCGGATATCGATCAGAAGGGGGTTACCCCAGGGAAGCCCCTTATCCATGTCACTTTTTGTTCTATCCTTAGAGACCTTACTTCGCCATCTCACCATGCAATTACGTGGCTGGAATATATTGGGGGAAATTTTTGCAGTCCGTGCATACGCCGATGACGTCATGGTTTTAGTACGACATGCCGAGGACTTACCGCGGCTTAAGGATACCTTGGATTCATTTTGTGGTCTTGCTGGTGCTCGCATTAATGATCGCAAATGCACGTTCCTGCCGTTGAGAGGCTTTGATCATGTCGTCATTCCTTGGGCGACGGTTGTCGATCGCCATAAGACCTTGGGGATCATAGTGGATCGTAATCCGACCAAAATGGCGGCACTAAATTGGCGTGAGGTTACGAGTCGTGTTCACGGGGCGATCCTTGAACATGACCGCCGTTCCCTTAGCCTCCTTCACAAGGCACGGGTTTTAGAGACCTATGTCTTCAGTAAAATATACTACGTTGCGCAGGTCTTCCCGCTTCCCGCGATGATGGCCCGCAGGCTGAAACAGCTGTCTAGTCGATTTCTGTGGCGCCGCCATGTCTTCCGTGTCCAGTATGAAGTTGTGGCCAGGCCTCGGAAGCTTGGAGGATTGGGTCTTTCAGATATCAAAGTGAAGACGTCCATCTTATTTGCCCGCCGCAATGTTTTAACCTGTACGCGGGCTCCGCATTCAGTCACCTCTCGTTTACTTTCCCGCCTCCGGCCGGCCAGTCTGACCCCTCCTGTTGATGTTGGACGGATTAATCCTAAATTGCGGCACATTCGTGAATACTTTGTACTTGTCGGTATTATGGGTGCTGATATACTTTCTATGACGCATATTACTACCAACATGCTACAAATCCGTTGGGGTACAGCATGTTTCCCTTCTTCTGTTGAACTTGCTTCCCCGTCAACGTCATGAAAAACGGTCTGGTCTCATCTTAGTCTTCCCATTTTGCCGATGGAGATTGTTTCAACGTGGTATAAGGTCATTTACCGTCTGATACCTACTGGTGATCGTCTTTTTCGTATTGGCCTTCGTCCGACTGATCAGTGTGAGGAATGTCATCAAACTGACACCTTACTTCACAGGCTAGTTGCTTGCGGACGGGATCATTGGCTCTGGGTCCGCCGTCAATTAGCTTTTCTTACTAGAGGGCCTGAAACCGCATTCCCAGACGACATCTTCTTACATCCGGACATCTCTTATTTTCCTCAGACGAAAACGAATACGATTGTCTGGCTCTTGGGTTACTATGTCCACTACGTCATTGAAGGCGGTAATGACCCAGATCCCCGCGTTTTTCACCATTATTTGTCAACTGCGCATTGGAAATGGCAGCGGTTACCACAATACCGAACGCTTTTTGCGAATATGCTTTTTCTTGTGTTTAACCGTCAAGGTGTTGGTTAAGTTCCCCTGTGATTCCTGTTTCTTCCCTGAGCTTGAGTCCCCTCCCTTGTTGTATTTTTTCGTAATTTTTTTTTCTCTTTTGCATGTATATATATACACCCAAAATTCATACGGGTGGGATAACGGGTTGGTCTTCCCCTTCAGAAGAAATGTTTTATTTGTGTTTCAACTAATTTGTTGATTTTCTTTTGCAGCTAATATTAAATGATGATTTGACTATGGTTGTCTGAATTCTCGTGAAATATACCAAGTCAATCTGATAATAAAAAAAAAGTGGTCAGTGCGACGGAATGTCATACCTAACGGCTCGGGTTCGATTCCCGGCTGGGTCGGAGATTTTCTCCTCTCAGGGACTGGGTGTTGTGTTGTCCTTATCATCATCATTTCATCCCCATCGACACGCAAATCTCTGAAGTGGCGTTAACTCGAAAGACTTGCACCAGGCGATCGGTGTACCCGAAGGGAGGCCCCAGCCACACGACATTTCAATTTCCATTAAGTTGGGAATGTTGTTCTCACGGGGAGCTTTTTTGCAGTGTGTAGCTGCAATCGCACTATGCTCTGTACCGTCGGTCGCTCAGATGGATAGAGCGTCTGCTATGCAAGCAGGAGATCCTGGATTCGAGTCCCGGTCTTGGCACACATTTTCAACTGTTCCCGTTGATGTATATCAACGCCTGTGGACAGCGTAGGGTCTTGATTTAATTATCGTTTTATAACAGCCACAAATGTTCTTCTAGCCTTTCTTTTGAATTGAAGACCATGGATTCTTCGTGGCATAGGAACACCAGTCTGTCCATCCCCTTTCGACAATCCAGGGAACCCAACATCGGAATGGTGAGATCAGACCTTGTGGGTTGGAACAAAACTTAACCGTCACTCTGGGTAAGTTGGCTACGGGCTCCTACGGACGCTTGCTTACTCAGTTGCGATACTCTCTGTAACAAAACTGACGGGAGAGTCTCTGTCGCCCTCAGTTGCTTGCAGTGCTTAGTTGTAGCTGGCTTGTGGAGTTTAGAAGCACATAAGTTGCCTCCATTTCAATATCTTTGTGCTTGCCTACTATAGTCAGCAGCCGCCATGGACGTTACAACTACCGTCCCAACTGTTTTCGCGTTAAAGGTTACGCAAACGTGGTTATTTCGTTAGTGAACCTTGACAAGTGCAACGGTTCACATATTGATTGGTAGCCCAGCAGTGACTCAACCGCGCTGTATGCCTGGCGCTAGGAGTCAGCGCTGCTCAGGGCGAAGCTATTGCTGCTGGAGTACTGGCTACTCTCCTAGTTTTACTGTCCCTGTTAATACGTGTCGATAAAACGCATATCGCACTCGACTAGTCTTAGACAGCTCTATCGAATGGGCACGTAAAATTAAGCTTTAAAAATAACTGGGTTTGTAACGGGAAACAGACTGACGCTTTTTGTCGACACTGGGCGTCGCTTGCAAGACGTGATAACCAGTAATTGTTTGAGTTGACGCCAGCTACACACTGCAAAAACGAAATTGCAAGTATCTGTCAGAACACAAGAGAAAATGCACCTGCAGACTCTTGAAGAGACACCCCGTAGAGCAGCGTACTTTTCTATATGAGGCTCCTGATTTGTCTTCATTTTCTGTTATACATTACATGTGAGGTCTTATACTGAGGACAGTCAACGAAGCAATCGAAAAGTCCAAATGACTGGGCAGATAATAAAAACAAGTTAAACTCCACACCCTGCACACAGTATGAGGTAAAGCACTGGAGGTAAGGCGCTGGGATTCAGATTTGGAAACAGCAGGGTTGAGGTCCGTGTGTAGCCTTCTAGATTTCGACTATCTGCGTTTTCCTTATATTTATTAAAGGTGAGTGAATTTATAATTTTCTTGAAAAGGCCACGGTCGATTCCCTTCCTCTGCCTTATCCACTCAAAGCACACATTCCATCTCTAATGACCCCGTCGGCAACAGGACTACGAAA
Organism: Schistocerca gregaria; assembly: GCF_023897955.1. Lineage (NCBI taxonomy): Eukaryota > Metazoa > Arthropoda > Insecta > Orthoptera > Acrididae > Schistocerca > Schistocerca gregaria. The sequence goes on along the minus strand of NC_064924.1, from coordinate 315,257,999 downwards.
CCACGTCTTCCTCTTTTTGTAGCCGTAAGCGACTCATACTTATGGCTTTACATACTTGATATTTCAGTGTTATGTTACGAGGGGCACCTGGAGCAATTTTTGGGCAGAACCTATAATATCCCAGTGTGGTTTAATAATTGGGCGTCTTCTTTAACTAGGGCGCTTGATTGTGTTGATCACAAAATATTATTGCAGAATATGGCCAATTATGGAGTACGGGGAATAGCTCACAATGGGTTCACCTCTTACTATAAGAACAGACAGCACCATGTCATTATCCACAGTACTGAGAATTGCTATGACGTGCAGTCCCAATGGGGCACAATTACGTGGTAGATGCCCCAGGGGTCATTGCTGGCGCCGCTACTGTTTCTTATTTATATTAATAATATGCCTTCTAGTGTTAGAGATGATTCTAAACTGGTTCAGTTTGCTAATGACACCGCTTGGTAGTGGAGGATGCTGTGTGCGTCACTGACTCAGTATCAAATAATGCAGTGCAAGACGTAATTTCATTGCTCGTAGAAAATAAATTAAAGCTAAATCACAGTAAGACTCTGTTCTTACAGTTTGTAACACGCGATTCAAGAAAATCAAACATTTTGATTACACGTAATGGGTGTATGATTAGCGAGACTGAACGGTTCAAATTCCTAGGCCTTCGGATACATAATAAGCTGTCTTGGAAAGCCCATGTTCAGCGCCTTGTTAAAAAACTACAAGCTGCTTTATTTGCCATTAAAACAATGTCTGAAAGAAGTGATAGTTCAGCACGAAAAATAATTTACGTTGCTTATTTTCATTTGCGTATGACGTATGAGATTATTTTTTTGAGGTAATTCTTCTGATTCAAAAACGGTATTTTTGGCTCTAAAAAGGGCTTTTCAAGCAATATTTGGTGAAGGTTTGCGAAACTCTTGGCGACTCCCGTACAGTAGTGTGGGAATTCTGACACTGGCCTCCCAATACATATTTTTTGATGTCGCTTGTTGTTTAAATTATCAGCTTATTCCGGAGAGTTAGCAGCTTTCGCTCAGTTAATTCAATGTAAGATCCAATCTGCATTTCTAACACACTGTTTGACTCTTGTGCAGAAAGGCGAGCAGTATTCTGCTGCATCCATTTTCAGTAAGCTGCCACAAGATATCAAAAATCTTAGCAGTAATCCATGCACTTTCAGGTCTCTACTGAAGAGTTTCTTCGTGGCTCCCTCCTCCTATTTTGCCACGGAACTCCTGGAAAAATTAAAAAATTAAGCTAATTCCCACTTTACGTTGATGATTATGTTTGTTTAAACCTATGGCTTGTCGTCTGCACAGGATTCATTTGCATTTCACTTTATCTGTTATTACTCTTCTGTTATAATTTCATGTACTGACTCGTTCCATGACTATGGAGACTTGCTCCTCAACTTAGTCCTACTTTTGCTCTTCACTATTTTCTCTGTACACTGGTTTACTTTGGTTAATTGTATGCTGCGAACAAGTGAGATTAATTGTTATTATACTGGAATTGACTTCTTATTAAATGAATAGTTTTGTTACTGGAACTCAGTAGAATGCACAACATATCTATCTCTGCTACAACTATCGTAAAAATGTTCTGAAATCATTTCTGTTACCGTACGCAATGCTTAAAGAACCTCAAACCTTGCAGTGGATTTTTCGTCGACATTAGTTATATTCAGTGCCACGACTATCACTAGAGCATGAGACTATCATTATTAACCAGAAAATGATTTTTTTCTATAACAGTCCATAATGTTTACTTAGCAATGTTTACTTAGCAAGATTTCCTTTTTGAAACATTTTAACTTTCACACTGTTAAAGTTTACAATATTAGCAGTCCACGTCCGCCTGTGAAACACAACCTAAAATCTGCTGCTTTGTACTCCGATCTGGAACTGCTGTAAGAAATAGTCGTAAATTCACTTTTTACCTGACCGCTTATTGCGGTATGATTGCCCTTATTATCAGATTTGAATCTGCCGCGGCTGCGGCTCGTGCCGCCGTGTCGGATCTCTGCACCACGAACACTGCTTAAAAAGCTGTAAATGTCTTAAACAAATGGGTAAAATACCAAGCAAGCTTTCTAATAATACCATACGAGTTCTCCTTAAATAACTATATTTAAAACTAGAATACTAACAAGTTCACACACCTTTCTTTATAATCAGCGATGAATGGCGTCGTGCTTACAATCTTGAAAAAAGAAAGCTACCTATGCGATAACATAGCGTCACAGTGTAATGGTACTTGAATTACGCAACCATTACGGCACCTTACCTGAACCTCTCGATACCAGCAACATTCTACTGTTTTTCTGTAAAGTAGTTTACATATTTCTGACACAACATTCAGATTTGATTTCATTAATGTAGAGGTACTTTGATACATCAATATGTTTATATTGCAATGATATAATTCTTATGCGTATGCTTTCTTTTGTCACTATGATCTTTGACGTACTTGTAACTCTGATTTTTGGGCGCGTAAGCGATTATTAGTTAGTTGTTAGAGAGTCGGACTTTAAGAAAGTCAAGTCTTGGTCGCCACGTTGGAAAGACGCATATTGTAGTCAGCTTATAAGATGTGAACTTTAACAGTGAGGAAGATGTTTACAAGTATGTTTTGTATTGTGAAGTGATGTTTTATGTGTTACGTGATATTGCAGCAAAAGTAATAAAAAAGAAGTGTAACTTAAATTCGGAGTGCTGATTATCTTTTTACATCACCATTGTGCTAACTTTGGAAGGTTTAATCTTCAAGAATGGTTTGTGAAGCGCATCTACGAAACTTTTGTATATATCAGAATAAAACCTATGCCTCTTTGCATCCGAGCTTGGAATCATCATCACCTAGATTTTCGACGATTGAGCCATGATTTTACAACGAGACCACCGTGGGAAACACGAAAAGATGAGTGCCTAATTTATTCATTATTATTTAAAATGACTTTATTAACTGTGTCCTAATGACATCTGCCACATAATAACTTTAATGTTGCCCGAAAATGCAGTATTTAGCAGCGTGAGCCACACGACAATCATTATTAAATTTTGACCTTTGTTGTGGTAGGGTTGTTAGAACTGGTTCCTCCTCTCTACGTGACTCCAAGAAGACGGCAATGACTTTATTATTCTTACCCTACTATTTATACAACGGCTGATTGTCATGAAATCTCTGAGTTTTTCTTTACTAATTCTTTTCTGTGGCGGTTTCAGAACTCGCCGACACAGATATTATTTCACAAATCCAGTACATAATCCTTTACAAATACAAAATATAACATAATTGTCTCTAATCTGGCCGAGCGGTTCCAGGCGCTACAGTCTGCAACCGCGCGACCGCTACGGTCACAGGTTCGAATCCTGTTTCGGGCATGGATGTGTGTGATGGTTCAAATGGCTCTGAGCACTATGGGACTCAACTGCTGTGGTCATTAGTCCCCTAGAACTTAGAACTACTTAAACCTAACTAACCTAAGGACATCACACACATCCATGCCCGAGGCAGGATTCGAACCTGCGACCGTAGCTGTCCCACGGTTCCGGACTGCGGGCCTAGAACCGCGAGACCACCGCGGCCGGCTGTGTGTGATGTTCTTAGGTTAGTTAGGTTTAAGTAGTTCTACGTTCTAGGGCACTGATGACCTCAGAAGTTAAGTCCCATAGTGCTCAGAGCCATTTGAACCATTTGACTCTATTCTATTATTATTGAGAGTCCACAGATGTAATCAGTGCCTATTGTAATTGCATAAAGTATGTGTTTCCAGGAAATGACATATAAAATTAATAAAAATAAAATAAGTGTTCTGGTTGAATTAACTGGTGCAGTGGGCCACTGAAGTTACGTATTGCGTTCAGAGTTTCGGCCTCTAAAGTGGAAGCCGTTGGAAGACAGAGAAAGCGGAGCTCCCTTCCGGCGTGCAGGTTGCGAAGGCAGCGTGTTGAGTGGACGGGCCGCTCGCAGTGCTAGAGCGCGGCGGGTGTAGCGTTACGCGCGTGTCCTCTGCTACGGACCGTTGTTGGCGACCGTGACAGGACCGGACCGGACCGCTCCTGCGCACGCAGCTGAAAGTGATACCTGCCTGCGCCCGGGCTGGGGTCGTGGCACGCCGTGAGAAAGCGTACTGTCTCATTCCTAACTGCTGGCCGGCCTTAAGTTACCTCTGTACAACACTGACACACGACACGCATAACAAGCACACACGCGCGCACACACACGCGCACACATACACACACACACACACACACACACATACACACACACACACACACACACACACACACACAAACAAGCAATGCAGAAATTCTCCTGTGTGTAAAACGCTGATGGCGAGGATTTTCTTTGCTTGGTCCTTTGGTTTCAGAAGATTTCATGGGGATCTTTTTCCGATTTCCTACTGTACTTACAGCGATGTAAGGTACATCTGACTAAAATTGTACAAATAGGTATGTCCCTTGACTTAAGTATTACTTTTCTAAAAATAAAAAAGGAAAACAGAAGTAAACTTAATTAATTAGGCCTCTATAACTTTTTGCACATAATACCATTGATTAAATAACTAATTAACTGAAACGAGAAAATGACCAGTCTTTTTAAAATTAAAGATACAGGTTGAGTCGATAGTTAGATTATGAATAGTTGTGCATGTGGTCATTTAGGAGGTTTACAAAATTCAGTCGGCTGTGGTGTTGCTAAAGTAGCTAAGCATGATCCATAGTGGCCTTGACAATGACGCTGCCTGCACTATGCTGATATTATATAGACTGCGAAACGCTTTACTTAAATTTGTAGATTACTAATTCATATGTATTTGAGTGGCTAAAAAACATCAAGATTTTTTCGAACTATTTACGTGGGCATTTATGAAAACTTAGAAAAGAATGTCCTTACGTTCCCGCTCCCTCCCGACGCACTATTAAATTTAGATGCGAATACAAATATTCGTAGACAACTACGAGGGGCGTTTGAAAAGTCCGTGCAAATAGTAAAAACTACTTAGGTGTTTGGAGTAAACCTTTGTTTATTTTTCGACATAGTCTCCTTTTAGATTTATACACTTCGTCCAACGCTGTTCTAATTTGTTGATCCCTTCCGAAAATAGGAATTGTCCAAGTCTGCAAAATAGCTATGATTGCAGCAACTATTTCCTCGTTTGAATAAAATCTTTGTCCCACCAGCCATTTCTTCAAATTGGCATACAAATAGTAGTTCAAGGGAGCCAAGTCTGGAGAATAGGGGGGATGTGAAACGAGTTGGAATCCTATTTCTAATAAATTTTGCGACCACGACTGCTGAGGTGTGTACTGGTGCATTCTCGTGATGGAAAAGGAATTTTTTGCTTTCCAATCGCCGGCGTTTTTCTTGCAGCTCGATTTTACAACGGTCCAATAACGATGAACAATATGCACCTGTAATAGTTTTACCCTTTTCCAGATAGTCGATGAGGATTATCCCTTGTGAATCCCAAAAGACAGTCGCCATAACCTTTCCAGCCTGTTTTGTTGCAGATTCCCCCTTGGTAGCCCATTATTTAGATTGTTGTTTGGTCTCAGGAGTATAGTTATGTATCCATGTTGCATCCACAGTGACGAAACGACGCTTAAAGTCCTGCAGATTCTTCCTGAACAGCTGTAAACCATCCTTGCAACACTTCACACGGTTCCGTTTTTGATCAAGCGTGAGCAATCGCGGAACCCATCTTGCGGGTAGCTTTCTCATGTCCAAATGTTTCTGCAAAATATTATGTACCAGATCATTCGACATGCTCACAGCACTAGCAATCTCACGCACCTTAACTCTTCTGTCATCCATCACCATATCATGAATTTTATCAATGACTTCTGGAGTCGTAACCTCCATAGGGCGTCCAGAACGTTCAGCATCACTTGTGCCCATATGGCAACTCCGAACATTTTGAAACCACTTATATATTGTTCTAATCGAAGATGCAGAGTCACCGTAATATTTATCTAGCTTCTCTTTAGTCTCCTGAGGCATTTTCCCTTTCATAAAGTAATGTTTAATCACCACACGAAATTCTTTTTCGTCCATTTTTTGACAATCGACTTCCTTGATTCACACGAATGCCAAGCACAACGAAATAGATCAGTATGGCTGAAACGTGGTGTGCGTTCTTTCCAAAGACGCTACTAACTAAACATGACCCCGATATGCGCTGGTGGTGCCATCTCTCGAACTTTGCACGAACTTTTCAAACGCCCCTCGTAGAATAATTAGAAATTAGGAGTCTAACGCATACTTCCTGTGAAGGAAGTTTAGGAGAAAGGCAGAGACAGTCGTTTACGTTGTAAAAACAATGCATCCTTTACATTTCTTCAGGATCAAGAAAATTCAGTTTTCACCTGTAAGTCTGCAGGCTTTAGTGGCTGTTGTCACTGAACTTAAAATCTTCTGGGTTATTAGGCCGCCTCATGTCTCTTCTAAAATGATCAAAGTTTCGCACCCTCTACTGGGATCTTCCTCAGGATCTTCTGGTGTCCACTACTGCTAGAATACCGACGGCGCCTAATAAACCAAAAGATTTTAACTTCAAATTTTCACATGTTCTTCTGGCAGGTATATATTATACAGTTTGCATATTCAATGTGTGTCATTAACAACCACATTGTTTTGTTATACAAGACACACACATTCAATGTGTGTCATTAACAACCACATGGTTTTGTTATACAAGACACTGTTCTACAGCTTCATAATCTCTTCTCGGCTGGGGTCTGAGAGCCCATGTCATTTGTGACCATTCCATCTTTAGTGACTGATTTGTATGTTATGGCACGAAAAGCTCGTTATAACGCACTATTAATGCCTCTAAACTTACCAGAGTGCAATTAAAAGTTTAAAATTGCTTGTATGCGAATAGAAAAACTGCTGCTATGGGATGTCGTTAAAAATTAACTAGACAGATGAACTATAATATGAAGAGGTATTAACAGAAGAGATAGGGTAGTGGAATATGTGTGAAACCATCCGGGAATAATTAAGAAGGCGAAAGATGGTGCATAAAGAGGAAAAAGTAGGTCTGCGTAAAGATTAATATACAACAAATTACTCAGTTCGCAGTAGGAGAGGAATATTAAAAAAAAAAAAAAATACACAGGATAGGAAATAACGGTAGTCGGCACCTCAAAAGTGAAAGACTGTCGATAGGCTGTCCTACTAGAAACCCCAGAATTGTCGGAGATGATGCAGTTATTTGTAATGAAGTACAATCTGAAAAAGTTGCAGATCTTGATAAGACTTCAAAGTGATGTTCATACTGATAACTTGCTGTAGAGCAAAATCAATTATTCACAGTTATAATCAGTCATCTCATAGAAATACCTGAGTGTAATTATTTGTAGGGTTATCAAATGAAATGATCACATAGGCGCAGTCGTAGGTAAGGCAGTCCATAAAGGAGACTGCTTACCAATCATTTGTCTCATGTCTGTTCCATCTCAGAGTATCGCTCAAATTTATTGGACCCATGTCAGATAGGACAAGCTGCACACGTTAGACGTGTACAAAGAGTGTGGTACGAAAGGCCACAGGTTCGAAACTAAGTTTCAATTTAAAACTGTGTACCAGACCGCTGCCTTTCGAGTGTAAGTGCTTTGTCGACTGAGCTCTCCACGCGACCCGAAGGTTGTGAGGGTAGCTCGTGAGTCATACTTGGATGGCTCAGACAGCAGAGCACTCACCTGTGGAAGGCAAGTGTCCCATGTTCGAGTACCGACCGGACGCAAAGCTTCACTCTGCCAGGAAGTTTCAAATCAGCGCACATTCCTCTGCAAAGTGAAAATTCGTTCTCATCACAGGTTTGTTTCACTCGCTGAAGAGCGTCAAGGAAATTCTGAAAAGCCTGAATTGGCAGACTTGAAGATGAACGGAAACTGTGCCGCGAAACCCTTGGAACATACCACAGCCCTCTAAATACCGCTCCGATGAGGAGCGTGAATACAAAATTAACGGGAAGAAACACTAACATTTGGTACCAAACTAAATACTGTCTGCTATGTACTTCACAGTGGTTTGCACAATACGTATGTTGTCATAGATAAAAGAGGACAGATCAGATGCCTAGATTTGACATACTCTCCCTTCTGAATGGTTTCAGATACAGAACACAATGCTCATTTCACAACGCCTAGGAAAAACTGAACACTTAGAAAAGGAGGAGAAAACGAAATGAAACTTTACGGGCTAGGAAGGTACTTAATGTTATTTCGGTAATTACAAAATCGAGTCAAATTCACAAAGAACTTGGCAGTTTGAGCCTATTTATCAGACGGCCTCTGTGGCCGAGCGGTTCTAGGCGCTTCAGTCCGGAACCGCGCTGCTTGCTACAGTTGCAGGTTCGAATCCTGCCTCGGGCATGGATGTTCGTGATGTCCTTAGGTTAGTTAGGTTTAAGTACTTATAAGTTCTAGGGGACTGATGCCCTCAGATGTTAAGTCCCATAGTGCTCAGAGCCATTTGAACCCATTTATCAGAATGACTTTGCTCACCCCTCCACACTGGCCTGGGTACAAGAACCGATGGGGAAGTTGTCATAAGGACATTATATTTTCCCCTGAAGCAAGCTGACCCTCAACTACTGTCAATGGTCGTTGATGTCCTGGACACCGACGCTAGGACAGAGTTGACGCCCGGGCTGGTTCCAAACATGTTCTGTTGCGAACTGAAGTAGCAATATTGCTGGTCACGCGAGCATCTTAGCATCACGCAAGCAGCTCATAGAGGTACACGTCGTGCGTCGACGAATATTGTCCGATGGATGTACGGCGCCATGATGTAACAGCATGAGATGTAACGCATGAGGACGCAAGATGTCCGTGACGTACCGTTGTGCTACCAGCCGTGACCTAACTTATACCTAATGAATCCCCACTCAGGAGTAAAATGTATGTGTCTCACAGTAGAAGATCGGGATCCGTCCGCAGGTCACTTTCATACGCGCCCGTGATAGTCACCTGGGGCTGTGTTGAACCGCGAATCATCGCCGAACACAATGCGAAACCATTCGTCAGCATTGCATGTTTCCCGATCGCAGCTTCACCCCCAAGGCAGCCCTTAGTGTTGACGTGTTAACAACAAGGGGCGGTAATTCCTAGTCCAGGTGCCGCTAGCCTTCGACCAATTGTGTGCGATTACACAGAAAGTCGCAGAGAGTGCATTACTTACTGTCGAAAGTCATGCGCAGCTGTGAAGGGGTCATAATATGGTTGATGAACAATACGGTGAGCCTCCCTTGCGGTGTTCTATCAGAGCCTTGATGATGAATATGCCTGCCCCCACGTCCCCATGCAGTCCAACATCGGGACACTGTTAATCAGATCACTCCACTATTTTGCGTATTTCACGCTTTGTCCATCGGCCGAATGAAGCCTCACAATGAGGCCCCTTCCAACTCTTGTCACGTTCCGATAAGTCGGGCTCATACGAGCTTTTGTTATATCCGTGAACTTCAGAGTTATCAAGTGTCTGACGCTGTTGACGCACCTCATATAACCTACGGCGCCTGGTAACAACACTCAACACCAGTAACACTAAGGCACTATGGAGGACATTCTACCTGTGACAGAGAATTGCAACTCTAAATCATTTACGTATCCGCCGATGGTGAGGACGTGTTCGAAGTTACACTGTCATCCGACAGGGTCTTCTGGTTGCTTCGCTTTAATTGTCAGGCAATGTATATTAATGAAGAGCAGATATGCAGGGTGAATCACCTAAAACTTGCTACACAAATATTGCGGAAATGGAAAGCGTTATTTATGTGCTGTTTTTACAGAATGGATTGGTACTCAAGGGCTCGTATTGTTAGGTAAGCAAAAGATAGTTATAATACTTAGAAAGCGTATTTTTTCTACAAACATGTACAGTAGAGCGTCCATTATCCGAACGTCGGTCAACCGAACGACCGCTTAACCGAACTGTGTACTCGCTCGCACCTGTTACTCTCCCACCCTACCGTCCATCATCCCCCTCTCTCCCAAACCAAGTTTCCCACTGGGCCACCGCTGGCGGAACATTGCCTCTAATGGGGCCTTTACAAGGCGCTGCTGACCGGCCAAGCCGCCAGTCGCTGTGTTTCAACAATCGGCACACTTCTGTCGGCTTGGCACTGGCAGTAGAAGTAGCTGCAGTAGCAAAGCTGTTCACAGCAACAGCTGCGCCAGCTTAGAGTTGAGGCGTGCCGCTCCGCAATACTAAAAGAGATGCCTATTTTTATGAATAAATTTACTGTACTTCTTTTTGGCAAATAAACATATACAGTTCGATTATCCGAACAAACCAGTTTTCCGAACACCCATGTCCCCCAATTACTTCGAATAATCGACGCTCTACTGTACTTTTTAAAAATAGAAGTACACCTATCAATATTAAAAAAAATGAAATGTGAGATAAATTAGAACCTCAGTGATGTTTGTTGCAGGATTCTAGTGCGAGTCGTTTACGAGACATCGTGAAATCGTATTCTGAAAAGTTCGCCTCGGACACTTGTACACCACACTACCTGTGGTAGCACACACTAAAGAACAATACAGGTTCATACACTATTTACGTGGGTATTATAATACATATTACAATGTATATATACCAGTTACCTATTGTCAGCGTAACAATTCGTTTGATCTCAAAATGATTATCACAGCTCATATTTGTCACTCTACAAAAGAAATCTCCACTTGACGTTGTGTACAAATGTTGTCTATAAAGTCGTGTGAGTGGCGCTAAATTGCATATCATGTATCAGATTTTACACAAGTGTTACTTAAGATGGAAGCACTTTTCTCTAGCAAAAGGAACATTTAGTCACAAAATACTACCCACGCACAACACTGACGTATGTCTCCTATTAAAATATTTCATGTAAATCGTCCGAAAGAATTAGGCTTCATACATCAGCAAATAAGAAATTGATATTACATAACGTCCTGTGACCACTATTTTTAAAGATTCAATCTGGGTTGAATTGTGTCTTTTAAAGTATATTTGGGACCACCGGTGCACATTTACTTCCATTCATTTATATCTAACAACCTTTATGTTTGTTAAAATTCTCGATTCAAAACTGCCGTGGAATTATTTTTGCTAAAATGGCGGCAATTTGTCTATAGTTATTCTATAGTTATTCTATAGTTATTCTCGATTCTTTTTATATCAAGTTAATATATTCAGATAAAAGTCTTTAAACCTTTTGTACTCTATTCTTTAGCATTTAAAATTATTCTCAATGAAACATGTTTCATATTTTTTATACCAACTACTAGTAAACTCCGCTGTAAGTTACTAGCGCTAATGGCTGCGCTCCTAAATGCGGAGATGAAAATTAACACTTAAAAACATTAATTAGATTGGTTTACAATTGAAATAAATACAAATCCACGTCTAGACAATAGCGACTCTATTTTTCAAATAATAATTCACAATATTGTTACAGGTTTTCTCTTTACAGACCTCACACGTCTCACGTACGAACAGTTCATCGGTTAGCTCAGAAAGAACAACTGAACCACAATTATCACAGATAACAAAAAAAAGTTATAATTGTCGTTGCCTATGAATGTAGTTCTCTGATAATATTTTTAATTCACACAGAAATTAAATTATTACAGAAATAATGAAATAATTATCGTCATTTTTACACGATACTGTGTTTTTTATACATAGTATGGATAATATTTGTTGAAGTTTGTACACTTAGTTGATTTTAACATCTTGTGGCTAGAATATAGTGTCGTGGATATTACACAGATATGGAACCTACTTCGATGGAGAACCTGTAGGAAACTTACCTGACTCATGCGCTTCCTCGTGCGATTGCACCGGAGCTAACGTGCGGTTCGACTGCAAGAGCAGGAAGAACATTAATTTCTCGCTCTTCTGTCGTCATTTGTTGCCTTCTGTTACGTTGTCTAGGTGTTACATTATCACTTTCACGTAACTGATTGAAGAGGTAGATAGATAATCGCCGATATGGTTGACGTCTACGGTTTATCTTGCCGCGTACATCGTACAAGAATGAACTGTTTGCTTCCTACACTACCAATACATCATGAGCATGTCGGCTTTTTCTGCCATACCTAGCAACTACGTAGGTTGAATGGCACGAACAAGTGTCTGTCTGGAAACTTTTCACAATGCAAATGTCGCAAAAGACTCGCACTAGAAACCTGCAAGAAACACCTCTGATATTCTAATTTACCCTGTTTCAGTTTGTTAATGTCAATAGGCATTGTACCATTTCAAAATGCCACGTTTACACAAAAATTACCCTTTCTACGTATTATTACAATCTTTTTATTGGCTAACAGCACCAGACCCTGACTATTAACGCATTCCAGCACATTATTAGCACTTCCCATTTTCGCAACATGTGCGGTGCAAGTTTTAGGTGATTCACCCACTACATATTTAAAATCGCCATGAATGTTTTGGTGAGAAACAGTGAATTCTACACACAAAAACTGTGAATTTGGCAACTGAGGAGAAATTAGGACAAAGCTGAAAGAATACTTATAGTTAACCTACGCTGCAGTGTACGTGATGGTTGGTATTCCACTTGAAACTTACCCTAAAACGCTTCACAAAAACACTAAGTAGTTTTTCACTGACAGCAGTTACTGTTACATCTGTTGGATAGTATTTACTTGCGTAGCCTTCAAGGTCTCATTAACTTTAGTAGCGGATGCAGTCCTTTTCTCTTTAAGAAGAAATAATCTCCTCAAACATTGCTTCAATCACCTAAGATGAATTGTTCGTCTGTTCGATTTCAGCTCTGAGGTTGTTTTGCTGTTGCAATCGAGTCTTCCTATTCTGTGTCAACATCGACATTTCTATATGCATCTTATACAGAAGGTATTCAGTGATTGTAACAGATATTTCTGACTCCATCCTTTCTGTCGTATTTGATTTTTTATTGCTCCTTCCGTTGCCAGTTACCTATTTGTAGGTCTCAGGCCATGTTGCAACAATATGTGAAGTCATATGGGATAGTGCATTTGTAACGTACTACATCCCTCGACCTTCTGCTTCACACTTAAATGGTTCGAGTAATTTTTAACGTTCTCTTTTGTAAAGACGATTACTACCCTAGACGTTATCGTTTCTTTTATTTTTTTTATTTTTCTTTTCCCTAATTTAAGTTCAAACTACTGTGTACAGTTTGATGAAATTCAATCTGGGTAAGTCCGATTATGTTTGAGATCAGCAGATCTATACTGAATCACGATTTTTTCGTCTATGGTAAGGTGTCATTCATTTTTATTTGTCCTTATTTAATTCACGTCTATTTTTGGTTTCTTTTAGAAGATCTCTTCATTTTCGTCTTTTTTGTAACTTCACTCTATACCAGTACACCTTACCATGAGTGTTGATACTACCATTCGTTATTTTAAATTTATTTGTCCTGACGGCACTTTGTATCATAGTTACAGTACAAAAATAGTATATAAATTTTTTCAATGCTAAATAGCTGCGATTTCCTGATAGAGTGACACTGTGTGTGGAAGCAACAGTGTATCGTGGATTTTAGTGAGCAACAGACTTACCGGCTACTTTAGCTAAACACCGCATCATTTTTTGACTTAAGGCTTCATCCTGTCTTATCCTTCTATAAACGGCCTATCGCTAATTTACTTTCTGCTAGAAGGGTAATGATATTCATAGGCTAATTTTTCTTAGTGTATTCATTAGTCTCAAAAGCTTCGAAGATGTAAGATATACAAAAGAAAACTTTTTACTTATCTTCATTTACTCTTCTTGTTGTTGTTGGCTCCAAGTCTTGCGTCTAGGAGTACGTTCTTGTGGCTGAAATTTTGATTTAACGTTGTGGGTTCCTGATGACTAAACAACTGATGAATATTTGCCTGTATACTTCTTGAATTTTAGTCTTAGTCACATTATTAAATATCACACCATTCTTAGAATTTACACTTAATATTCCAAATTACATTGTTAGTGACTCTGTCTCCACTAGAGACATGCCCACTACTATTTACATTCTGCGGTACCCACAATATTGCAAAGAGTTTACAAAACGAAAGAGTTTACATACTTTCTTGACAAAAGAAGCATCTTCGCTAAAATATGTCATTAATTTGTAAATGAATCCAAAAATAAATTTAATAATTAGATTTAGATTGTGCAATTAATAATTTGAATTTTAAGCATACCAGAAATTTCGTAATTTGAAGTATTTCTAAAAGAAGGGTAATTTTAACTGCACTTAAAGAGTACTAACAAATTAATTTCTTTTTACATATTTTAGCCTGAAATGTAATACATCGTATATAAAATCAAATGAAATTCTTTCAGTGAAACAGCCGACAATGTTTACCTATACAAAAATCGACAGTATACATGGTATCGGTTAATTCTATAAAAAGAAGGCAGTGTTAGAGGAGGGTGTCCCATTACAGTGTCCAGTCATTCCAATGGAAAACAGATTCGCAGTTTTACATGTTTCTTGATAGATCGTCGATTTATTTGTGTGCTTATCTATTTCATTCTATTGTCTTTAGAGCTCCTAATATCTATTTTCACTTTACAGTTATTAAATTAGGTTGTTGTCCTTGGAAAAGCACAGAAACTTCGGAACAGGGAAAAATAACAGTTTTATTCATATTCCGCCAAATTCATAAGACAGTCTCAATCTTCTTAGGTGTCTTACGTTAACTGACGATGGCTCGAGAAGCTGAGAAAAAGGTTTGTGTGAAAATAAATAAGTTATTGCGAAACATAGGTAAAGGTATTTATCCACTAAAAATTTCCTCAATCCAGAACAGCTTAAAACATATCAGCCGTCCTCTTGAGCCTCCCATTATTTACTGTGTGTAAGGGCAGATTTGTTTCTTGCCTACAGCTTACTTTCGTGGAAAAAGTGTTTAATTGTGTCGACATGAAACGCGAATATGTTTGATAAGATTTTCTTATTGACTGTAAACGTAAGTTAACTTCACAGACAGATGCTAAGTGTAGAATTAGTTACGAAACTTTGCACTGTGACTCAATAAACGATGAAGCCCATTGTTGTCCTGTTGGATACTGGCAAGTCTAAACGGGAATAATGGTGGTGGGGAAGAGGAGGAAGGATGAGGAGGACGACAAGGAGGAGAAGAAGAAGAAACAGAAAGAGAAGAGTTAAATTCACCATCGAGGAGGGGGTGGGGGGTGGGGGGCAATGAATACAACGGATGAGGTGCAAGCAAATACCATTAACAGATGTATCATACCGCCACTTGAATGACGTGACATACAGGAAAATAAATACAGACATATATGAAAACACTCAGTCGGGGATACGAAATCTACTCCTTGATATTACGAATCCATTAGCTTAAGGCACCTGCGCCACCTGGCTGGATAGCGCACTGTGTTCTTGGTGTACTCCTGAAAGAACACTCGAAGTACAAAAGTCTGTGACGGAACGTTTGTAATGAGCTATAAAATGGAATAGAAACAGTACAATTCGCATGAAAACACAGCGACTCTTGGCTCTCCTTACATTGGCAGGCACACAGCGCAGCGGTGCTACCTGCATATAGCGTGACCGTCATGGAGAACAGTGCCGCGTCGTGACGCCATCTCAGAATCAGCATACCCCATTGACGTGGCGTCACCTACATATGCATGACAGCCTCGCAGCAAGGTTTCTGGTGTTTGTTTCCTGACCTTAGCTGCAGCTGGCCGTGACACGAGTTGCACTTGCGCCATCACAGGCAATGCCAACTACTCAACAGCGTTTCCTGAGCGCACTATTTTCAGTAACATTGACATAGCCTTCAGGTTCATTTCAGCCTTATCGGGATATGACCCAAAACTTTTTATCTTCATATTAAAGCATTTATAATTATTTTTTTTTTTGGTATCGTAATAGTAGCCATGTTCATGGAAGAAGTTGTTTATGCAAACTATTATTTTTTCTTACTTGGTTAACATTGTTTCAGTACATGTGAACCATTTTATGGGGTTTATTATTCTACTAACTGACTTACTTCACTAACTGACCGGACAACGTATCATCGTCTTATCGGCGCCGCGTACCTACACTACTGGCCATTAAAACTGCTACAGATGATAAACGGGTATTCATTGGACAAATATATTACACTAGAACTGACATGTGATTACATTTTCACGTAATTTGGGTGCGTAGATCCTGAGAAATCAGTACCCAGAAAAACCACCTCTGGCGGTAATATCGGCCTTGATACGTCTGGGCATTGAGTTAAACAGAGCTTGGATGGCGTGTACAGGTACAGCTGCCTACGCAGCTTCAACACGATACCACAGTTCATCAAGAGTAGTGACTGGCATATTGTGACGAGCCAGTTGCTCTGCCACCATTGACCAGACGTTTTCAATTGGTGAGAGATCTGCAGAATGTGGCGGCCAGGGCAGCAGTCGAACATTTTCTGTATCCAGAAAGATCTGTACAGGACCTGTAACATGCGGTCGTGCATTATCCTGCTGAAATGTAGGGTTTCACAGGGTTCGAATGAAGCGTAGAGTCACGGGTCGTAACACAACTGAAATGTAACGTCCACTGTTCAAAGTGCCGTCAATGCGAACAAGAGGTAACCGAGACGTCTAACCAATGGCACGCTATACCATCACGCCGGGTCATACGCCAGTATGGCGATGACGAATACACGCTTCCAATGTGCGTTCACCGCGATGTCGCCAAACACGGATGCGACCATCATGATGCTGTAAACAGAACCTGGATTCGTCCGAAAAAATGACGTTTTGCCATTCGTGCACCCAGGTTCATCGTTGAGTACACCATCGCAGGCGCTCCTGCCTGTGATGCAGCGTCAAGGGTAACCGCAGCCGTGCTCTCCGAGCTCATAGTCCATGATGCTTCAAACATCGTCGAACTGTTCGTGCAGGTGGTTGTTGTCTTGCAAACGTCCCCATTTGCTGAGTCAGGGATCGAGACGTGGCTGCACGATCCGTTACAGCTATGCGGATAAGATGACTGTCATCTCGACTGCTAGTGATACAAGGCCGTTGGGATCCAGCACGGCGTTTCGCATTACCCTCCTGAACTCACCGATTCCATATTCTGCTGACAGTCAGTGGATCTCGACCGACGCGAGCAGCAATGTCGCAATACGATAAACCGCAATGGCGATAGGCTACAATCCAACCTTTATCGTAGTCGGAAACGTGATGGTGCGCATTTCTCCTCCTTACACGAGGCATCACAACAACGTTTCATTAGGCAACGCCGGTCAACTACTATTTATGTATGAGAAATCGGTTGGAAACTTTCCTCATGTCAGCACGTTGTAGGTGTCGCCACCGGCGCCAATCTGGTGTGAATGCTCTGAAAAGCTAATCATTTGCATATCACAGCATCTTCTTCCTGTCAGTTAAATTTCGCGTCTGTATCACGTAATCTTCGTGTTGTAGCAATTTTCATAGTCATTAATGTAATATCTATGTGTATTTTTCTTAAATACCATAATGGCATTGTAGAGTGAGTACTAGGATTATCCCTTGTAACATGTTACTTCATTAAATAATTTAAGTAATTTAAATAAGTCAACAAATATCGTGACTGGTAGCGGTCTATGGAAAACCTTTCCATGAAATTATTCTACGTGTTCAGTAAGTACTGCAACACACCTTCTTCTGAAAGTACTTTGGTTTTATTCGGTATTCCAATACACAATATTATTCCCCAGTTTTTTAGCTACAAAATCCTATTTTTTAACATAGTATCTGTTCAACACGACGGCCTTAAGCCACCGTGCTCTGAAGGCCGATATAGCCGCATGGTGCCACTCTGCTTGTCGACGCCGGAGGCAAAGACTTGCCGCATCAATAGCCTCCCCAGCACGCACGTACTTGATCCCGCAGAGTGCGTCCTTCTTTAGGCCAAGCAGGTGCGAGGCAGCTGAACACGTTACAAGAAGAGAGCACTTGCCAGACTGTAGGATGGATGAAGAAGAGCAGTCTAATAAAGTTTTGTTAGATTCTCTTGGGTGCGCAGACTTGTAAGAGGCCTTGCGTTCTTATGCAGAAGGTGAAGTTAGGTTGATTTTTTTGTGGCGACGAATACGCTGAAGTCTTTTCTTCAGTTGCCTGATCGTAGGACGACACTCTTCCGATTTCACCTTTGCGCTACTAGGGAGGATATGAAGCAGAATAATCCCTCCAGGGTCTCAAAAGACCATCGTCATGACATTTCGGTCTGACGGTACGGCTCTGAACTTCTGCTTTGGAGGAGAGGTGATGTGGCGCCACAACATGGATTGCCATTTTGTTTCCGCTTCGAACCGATAAATCCATGTTCCGTCGCCTCTGACGATGTCCGACAACAAATTGTCACGATGAGTCCTGTACGGCGCGAACAATTGCGCACAGATGGTTCTTCGTTACTCTTTGTGGTCTTCTGTTACGCGGCGAGGAACACAGCGGGCGCACACCTTTGCGTATCCCGAATGATGGACGAGTGCGTCAGTAGTACCAATAGAGACGTCCAGTTGAGTACCGAGGTGTTTGGTTGTGATCCGTTGATCACCTCCAATGAGAGTGTCTGCACGTTCCACGATGACATGTGTCAAAGCTGTGTGCGGCCGGCCGGCACGCGTGAGGTCGGACGGATTTGCGCGACCTTGTTGCTACGATGGCAGACGTCTCGCTCAAAACTCACCGTGCTTTTGTATCCGTAGAAATTCTGCAAGCGCCTGGTTTTTCCGCTGGAAGAAACTCAATGAAAGCTCTCTGTTTGGAACGCATCTCGTTACAGATGCCATTTTGAAGGCTACATATGGAACCGGCACCTATTCCTCGAGCAGAAATATAGCACGACGTCCCACAAAAAATTCCACATTTTTTCAATCGAAACTGCCAGAGAAAAAAATGCATGTTTCATTAGTTATGGAACGCCCCTCGTACTTCCCACTCGTATTTCCCACTCCCTCCAATTACGACACCTGGTGTGATTGACAAACGCGACAGTAAATCTGTTTGGGGACGAGGCACACGTTAGTCTTCCCCGGGAACATCCGTGGGTGCTATTCTCCTGACAACAAGAAATGAAATGGGGGTGCTGCGGCTCGTGACTCAGTTTATTACCCCGAAACCGCGGGGGACTAATGCTGCGAAATATTTCAGGGAAGGCGATTTCCTGAGCGTGCGGGCACCCACCTCATGTCCGGAGGCCACGCGGGGTTGGGGGTGGATATTGCGGCGCGGACCTTCCCCACGGGCCGCACGCAATTATCGCACCCTGGACGCGCTCCTCTGCTGCTGCTCCTCGATCTCTGCTTACAGGGATCGATTGCGACGGAGATTCCTCGTGAAAGCGAACTCACCTCTGGGTCTTCGCACGTAACAGCAGATATAAGGCTCTGGGTAGCCCCCATTAATACCGGTGCTATTGAGATACTTCTGCCTTTCGGATCGCCTTCAATAACGTGAAACGTCCCCTTTGAAAAATTATACAAGACTGGTCTATGTGAAACGTCCTCTTTGAACAATTATACACGACTGTGCTTAAACTGACACAGAATATTTTTTTAGCGCAACGCAATCTGACTTTCAAAAATCCCTACGACGAATGGCCCTGACTAACATTAACCTATACCTTTCACAAATCACTTACCTCACCAAAAATCTTCGTTACTCGAACTACTGCAATACAGCGAGCGCCGCTACTGCCAGCTAACTAAAAGATTCAAACTACGGAAGTCACTAACTACTGATAGGTATAGTAAGCGAATGAAAGATTTTAATAGGGAACAAACAATGTATTTACCTTTATAGTCATAATATATATATCAGTTCATGACACCAATTCTTACAAATTACAAAACTCCGCCATCTCTCTCCCCACGTCCACCACTGCTGGCGGCTCGCCTCCAACTGCGCAACGCTACGCGCTGGTAGCATCCAGCTGCCGCTGCCCAACACTACAATGGCAGACAACAATGCAAACCAGCCACAGGCTGCACACGGCACAGCCAGTGATTTTTATACAGAGCGCTACGTGGCGGCGGCGTTACCAATAAAAAAACCTAAACAGCCTACTTACAAACGATATATCTTGCAGGCATTAGCCACGCGGTAGCTGTGAATCTCTCCAAGTGCACTGCTGGCCGTTAAATTTTCAGTACAGTGAAGGTACCATGCAACAAACGTCAGATTAACATCAAGTGAATGACGTGTATAGATACGCAAATTAATAGCATTCCAGCGCAACTGCACAAAGTAGAGATGGGTCCTTCATCTTGGGAACTACTTCACTGGTGATCGCTCTTTTTTGGGAACCGTTCATTTTTGCTCGTTCGCCGTTCATTGTGCTTGGTATATGGTTCTTACGAAAAACTGATAATCAGTAGTATAGGTGAAACTTCCTGGCAGATTAAAACTGTGTGCCCGACCGAGACTCGAACTCGGGACCTTTGCCTTTCGCGGGCAAGTGCTCTACCAACTGAGCTACCGAAGCACGACTCACGCCCGGTACTCACAGCTTTACTTCTGCCAGTATCTCGTCTCCTACCTTCCAAACTTTACAGAAGCTCTCCTGCAAACCTTGCAGAACTAGCACTCCTGAAAGAAAGGATATAGTGGAGACATGGCTTAGCCACAGCCTGAGGGATGTTTCCAGAATGAGAGTTCGAGTCTCGGTCGGGCACACAGTTTTAATCTGCCAGTAAGTTTCATATCAGCGCACACTCCGCTGCAGAGTGAAAATCTCATTCTAGTAGCATAGGTGACTGAAGATGGAAGGGGCCAAGAGGGGGACTTGCCTCCATCCGGGAGTACAGAGTTTTTATTAATAACAGAATTCTCACACACTTGTAATTTTCGTAATTCTGCAAAACTTCTCATTTAGCTAACTGTAGCGTTATGTGGATGATCGCAGTGAAATAATATGAGGTGGCGCACGAAAAACCGGCCCCGATTACAGACTGCTCGCCAATTGCGCACGATTTGTTGACCGCTACGAGCGGAATAGATAAACATGTGATAATTAGGCAGTGAAGAAGTAACAAATAAGATAATGCAAACAACTTCGAAACATTAGACGACTGTTGGTTAGCGACAATGAGGAGTCTAGTCCTTGGGGTCGATTTTTCGTGCGCCACCCTGTGTCACTGAAATAATGTTGTAGGACTTATCATATTCTTTTTACAAAATGTGACACCATACATTCGATTACGACGGGCGGGCTTTATTCGGTTGCAAGTCGGTCTGCCTTCCATAATAATGAACGTGCTGTTTTACCTTGGATAAACAAAGACGGAAAATGGCCACTCGTGTGTGCAGTGACGACGTCCTTTGCATGTGTAATCACAAAAACTCTTGCCTTTTTACAAGTATCTTCTGCTGTTTATCGAAATAGTGAAGTAAGCTGATAAGCCGTTTTGTTACCTGAAAAGATATATGTATTACATACCACGTAATTTTTATGTGGTTTACTTAATTGTAAAATACATTTTAATTCCGGTCATGGACGCTGAATAGAGTACGAAAAGAACCAGAAGTTCAGAGTTCAAAAAAGGTTTGAAATAGATCTAGAATGGACGCGCGAAACGAACGAAACGAACAACAAGAAGTCGATATTGAACTATGAGCAGTCGGCAGTGGAACTGCGACGAGTGGCCACGCGAAGTCCGGCAGAGCGAGACCGAGAGCGAGGCAGACGGGAACGAGACCGAGGCTGGGAACGAGACTGGCCGACGTGCCGTTCGCGAACGAGACCGATCAGTTCCCGTTCCCGGGAACTATAAGTAGTGAACTGAAGTGAACTACGAAAGACCGTTTCTTAGAATTCGTTCTTCGCTCGTTCCCTTCATCTTGGTGAACCATTCCTTTGGACCCGTTAGTTCGTGAACGACCCATCTCTAGCACAAAGTAAGTAAGAGCGGCAGGATCGTGGCCTATGGAGACTGCAGTTTATTTTTCCACAGTGGTGCTGTTCAGGTTGTCAGGATACAACGACTGTCACATAAATTTGTTGAAATAAGTTCAGGAGGGCCATACGCACCGCGATGCAACACCTCCAAGGTCGTACGTGTTACCACACTTAGGACCCTGGAGGTGTTGCATATCGATACCATCCCATGGGCGTCAAAGTAGACAGCAGATGCTGATACTGGTCTTGCAGGATTCTGTGGATCCAGTGGAGCAAGCCCGCTGAGCCACTTTCGCAGCAGCCTTGAACTACAAGCGCCCTGTGGCCCCGCATTGTAGGGCAGCCGATGGCAACGACATGGCGTGACTCGCACTTGGAGCCTCTTCACTATGTGATGCTACGCAGATACCACCTAGTCGCGGCTCCGACACAGTCATTCAGGCATTAGTTCAGAGAGCGTCATCCGTGTTGACACCTCCAGCTGAACTCTATTTCTTGCTTCGTTATTTGCAGTGAGTCTTCGTATGCTTGGAGAAATATGTCCTGTTTACTGTGTTAACTTGTCTTCTAATTATATCCGTTGCTGTCCTGCTTTCCTACGACAACAGTTAAGAATCCTCAGTAGCAAACATCACCTTGTAAGACGTGTATATTTCTATTGTCTATTGTCAAATCACAATTTATGAAAGATTTATATATTTTATTAATAGGATTAAGTAGGGATAATTAATATTTGTCATGTTGGAAATAATTGTGGTAGCAGGGAATGTCTGCACCAAAGTATTGTTGATATAATTTTAAAAAGGGCGGGAGAAACCGCGTACGGATACATTTTAAGAAAAGAGCTGTGAAGACCGCGCATTGATACATTTTGTAATGGTAGCACGGATTGTCTGCACCAGAAAGCATTGATGGCAGGAGAGACCGCACTTTAGCGTTCGTAGGAAGTCAGTAGTAAGCGAGAAGTGAAGCGATTCGGTAGCAGGTCTGAAGGTTGAGAGGAGCGGTGTGTCTGCTAGCCACTAGCTATGATTTACAGGAGATTATAAACGGATGTACAGAGACATCAGCTAACTATTATAATAAGAGGAACTAATATTACTGAATTAATTTTTTGAGAAACTCAGGACCACTGAAGGTATGTTTGCGCATTGCTAGTTGTAAGATTATTGTAAAAAGTTAGTCCTATTTGAACGTTTGCAAAATCTTTTCATTACCAACAGTAAATATTTGAAGCGTTTTCAGAATATGATTAATTTTTGCCAGCAATGTTGCATTACTGATTATAATCCATCCCAAAAACCATCAACATAAAACTTTGCAAAAATTTTATTGTTGTCAAGAAAAAGTGTAACTATGAATTAAGTAACTTTATTCAAATTAATTAAAGAATAACGTCAGCTTTGGTAATAAATACAACCACTTATTATGACAGCCCACCAGCAGTTAATAAGAGTATAGTAAACCAGAGTAAGTATATTCATGTCGCAGTTCGATGTAGCAGTCAGATGGCGATCCAGTAACAGTAAAAAAGGTAAGGAATAGTTTTGGGTTACTGCAGATAACGACAGAGGGCCACGACGACGACACATTATACACTCCTGGAAATGGAAAAAAGAACACATTGACAGCGGTGTGTCAGACCCACCATACTTGCTCCGGACACTGCGAGAGGGCTGTACAAGCAACGATCACACGCACGGCACAGCAGACACACCAGGAACCGCGGTGTTGGCCGTCGAATGGCGCTAGCTGCGCAGCATTTGTGCACCGCTGCCGTCAGTGTCAGCCAGTTTGCCGTGGCATACGGAGCTCCATCGCAGTCTTTTACACTGGTAGCATGCCGCGACAGCGTGGACGTGAACCGTATGTGCAGTTGACGGACTTTGAGCGAGGGCGTATAGTGGGCATGCGGGAGGCCGGGTGGACGTACCGCCGAATTGCTCAACACGTGGGGCGTGAGGTCTCCACAGTACATCGATGTTGTCGCCAGTGGTCGGCGGAAGGTGCACGTGCCCGTCGACCTGGGACCGGACCGCAGCGACGCACGGATGCACGCCAAGACCGTAGGATCCTACGCAGTGCCGTAGGGGACCGCACCGCCACTTCCCAGCAAATTAGGGACGCTGTTGCTTCTGGGGTATCGGCGAGGACCATTCGCAACCGTCTCCATGAAGCTCGGCTACGGTCCCGCACACCGTTAGGCCGTCTTCCGCTCACGCCCCAACATCGTTCAGCCGCCTCCAGTGGTGTCGCGACAGGCGTGAATGGAGGGACGAATGGAGACGTGTCGTCTTCAGCGATGAGAGTCGCTTCTGCCTTGGTGCCAATGATGGTCGTATGCGTGTTTGGCGCCGTGCAGGTGAGCGCCACAATCAGGACTGCATACGACCGAGGCGCACAGGGCCAACACCCGGCATCATGGTGTGGGGAGCGATCTCCTACACTGGCCGTACACATCTGGTGATCGTCGAGGGGACACTGAATAGTGCATGGTACATCCAAACCGTCATCGAACCCATCGTTCTACCATTCCTAGACCGGCAAGGGAACTTGCTGTTCCAACAGGACAATGCACGTCCGCATGTATCCCGTGCCACCCAACGTGCTCTAGAAGGTGTAAGTCAACTACCCTGGCCAGCAAGATCTCCGGATCTGTCCCCCATTGAGCATGTTTGTGACTGGATGAAGTGTCGTCTCACGCGGTCTGCACGTCCAGCACGAACGCTGGTCCAACTGAGGCGCCAGGTGGAAATGGCATGGCAAGCCGTTCCACAGGACTACATCCAGCATCTCTACGATCGTCTCCATGGGAGAATAGCAGCCTGCATTGCTGCGAGAGGTGGATATAGACTGTACTAGTGCCGACATTGTGCATGCTCTGTTGCCTGTGTCTATGTGCCTGTGGTTCTGTCAGTGTAATCATGTGATGTATCTGACCCCAGGAATGTGTCAATAAAGTTTCCCCTTCCTGGGACAATGAATTCACGGTGTTCTTATTTCAATTTCCAGGAGTGTATGTTTCGTCGAAGTAATCAGAAAATCACTTTTAATAAGCAGCAATTAAATTTGTATGCGAAGATTGAGAAAGAGAATAAATTCCAAGGGGAAGATTTCATTTGTTATTATTAAGCAAAAGATATAAATCCTAAGGGAAGGTTACATAGGTTATTGTAAAAGGGAAGGTTATCATTAACAAAAGAGATACAGAGGAGACGGGTATTGCGTAATAACAAAAGAGGTATAGAGGAGACGGGAAGGTTTCAACCTTGCCTTTGTGTACGGAGTTGCACAGAACACTACGTGAACAGCGCATGAGGACAGAAATATTATTCGCTCAGCTGTGCAGAATCGTACAGTCACCTTACGTACTTCGAGTCAGGAAATGGGCAAGTCTGCTGTAAGAAAAGTATCGACATGCCAACTGCGACGATGTCTGCAGCACCACGGACTGTCAGCACGGCAACCACTGCTGCGGCTTCCCTCCAAAAGGCACTAGAGAGGGGCAAGCCAACTGTGGTGCGCCAATAGACAACACAGCACTGAAGCGTTGATGAGACCAAATCCTATTAGCAGTGAATGATTAGGGAAGAGAGCAGACATACAACCATAGTTCCAACAATTTATTTTTAAAATACAGTAAAATTTTCATTTATTCCTTATAAACACGATGACCCCTGCAGATTGCACAGTAGAAACGTCACCGCTTCCAAGTATACTGCGGAAAAAAAGAAAAAAAAATAGTACACCTGGAAAGACGACTTAGATTTTGATCCGATGAGCGCATACGCCACCTGGGCGATAGTAGATATACTGATTATGGTTTCAGCATCATCCGCCAACAGACAGAGTAGTGGCGTAGCTACCAGAGCGCCTCTTATGTCTCCCTTTTAAAAGAGAATGCCGGTAGAATGTTCACATGCTATTGGTGTGAGCATCTACGGAAAACGGCAGAAGAACAACGGAACTACCACTCGGCGCTAAGTGGTTAGAAGTCCAGGACTCTACAGGTTCGGAGGATCGTCTGCTCTATAAAGAGGGGTAGATAGATGGTGATCTGTGGCTTCTTTGCCGAAAGTGCACAATGCTAGTGCAAGCACAAGTGTTTCGGTGCATCTGTTCATGGTGCGTTGTTGAACATGGAACACCGCAGCAGAGAACCCGACGTGTTCCAGTATTAACTGATCGACATCGACAATTACGACTGTCGTGGGCACGGGACCATCGGGATTCGACCGTGGACCATTGGAAATGTGTCGGCTCTTTGGATGAATTATATTTCTTACTACATCAGGTCAACGGTCGTCTCTAGAAACGCCGTCACTAGGCTCCAAACACGCATCGCGCCTCGGAGGCAGGTTGGTGGGAGCAGTATTATGCTATGGAAAACATTCTACTGCGCTTGCATGGGACCTGTGTTAGTAATCGAACACATAGTTTCAGCTGCAGATAACTTGTATCCCTTCGTGCTTGATGTCTTCGCTGATGTCGATGTTATCTTTTCAGCAGTATAGTGGTCCGTATCTCGAAGACAGAACCGTGCTACAGTGTTTTGATGAGCACGATAGTTAAATCACGTTGATGTCTTGCCCACCAAACTCGACAAGTAGAGTTTGGTTTCAGCAACGCTTTAGTACTGTGTTGTCTATTGGCGCACCACAACACGTAGGACCCTGGAGGTGTTGCATCGCAGTGAGTATGGTCCTCCTGAACCTACATATTCATGTGACAATCGTTGGATCACCAACTCCAATGGAGCCCCTGTGGGTCTGTTGATACCGCTAAAGATATACAACTAAGAATCATCTACAATAATTTTACCTTCCGGACATCTTCCACTCAAATAGCCTTCAAAATCCAAGCTTCGAATTCAGTGTCATTTAGTAATTCCATCTTAACAGATACGAAGGATACTGCGAATGAAATACGGATCCAGTGTAGTCTGTGAATTCTGTTCAAATATGTTTGGAAGATATACATCATAACTGCACACTTAACACCCACACTGACGCCCCAGGTGGTGTTCCAACTTATGGTCTTGCTCCTCGAGGCAACATCACCACTCCGAGAGATCAGTTGTAATTGAAATGTTACGTTGCTCTACTGCAAACATTGTACGGTGCCATAATTATCTATCAAAGCTGAAGTCAGGTCGACAGTTCTTAAATTACATTGAGTATTTTGTCAATATTTATTGACCTAACAAACTGTTATCTCAAAGAGTCCGACAAAGAGAATATAAACGTTAAACAGTTTTAGTCATATGATAAATTAATTACTTTATCGTCCCATAATGCTCTGTTTTTGACATCCTGAGTCCACATTGCTAAAGTAATGAATAGACTGAACCTAGTATTGCCGCAGCGACACAATTACGCCACTTTATCTATATTGATCTAGTAGTCGGTTGATGATGTTTAGTGCACAGTGAGGAAACATCTCTTTCGTTGCCATCGACTGGACTGTAAACTTTGCTATACCTCTCCTTTTCGAATGATGCGGAAATGCAGTACTACTAAATAGCGCAGTATTACAATTTGCTGAAATTCGTTATCAATGCGAATTTCCTTATAAAAGGTAATGCAATAGGGCTCACCTCCCTCTGAATTTACTTACTATTGTGGTGTAAAGGGAATGACAAAGACTAATACCAAAAGCTTCATTGTAGACACCTGGAGAAGAGTTACGGAGTTCTATCAATGCGAGCATTGAGACAAGTTGGTCTCGAGATTAGTTCCTGTAAGAAAATTATATTTGCAAGAATTAATACCCATATGTAAGTTTACATTCAGTATTTTATCAATCTAATTCAGCAACTGTAGTTGTGTATGTCTGCATAATATGATCATCAACCAGTTGCATAGGAAAAATTTAATTTCTTAACAATTTTAACTGCAAACACGGCCAATAAAAGGAGCTGCAAATCAGAAAGATGAATATTAATTTCTTAACCTGTTTCAGACGTTTAGTGACCTTCTTCAAAATGTTATATCTAGTTATAATCTTCTGAAGAAGGGCACTAAGTGTCTGAAACTGGTTGAGAAAATAAAATCTTTTATTCAACTGGTTGCTAGTTATTTCGGTTTACAGATGCCTATTTTAACGAAGAAATATCTTTTTGCCACAAACAAGCTTTGGGAACTCGTTGTTGAGCTTTTTGTGAGCTGTTAAAGAACAAAATTTAATATTGCTTTTCTCTGTTGTGGATTATAAGTCAGCAATCTACTAAGTAACTACAGTAACAAATATAGATATATATCTGTTCTCAGATAACCACAATATGGTGCTTGGCAGTCTGTAATTTTATAGTCTCGTGTATTAGGCTTTCTTCCAGTTCCATTCACAAGCAAAATGTGGTACGAATAGCTTATAATCCTCCGAGTGTGCTGTTATCATGCTAATTTCACATTCTCGGTCTCTTCCGGAGTGATTCGCAACTTCTACCGTGAAAATATTTTCTTAGAATTTCTTGAGTAGGTTTTCCGTACGATACTCGCCAGCCCTCGCCGAAGGCTAGACTTTTATCAACATCTCCGTTGCAGACTGACGCTAAGCGAAGAAATAATATGATTGCAACGGTGCAGCCAATACTGCACAATCTCAGTATCCCTCGTGAGTACGGCCTGACAACCAGCTTCACACACTTCATTATTCCCATACCCATCCCAAAGGTCATATACGAGTGTATAATTAAATTTCGTGCAGTATACGCAGAAAGAACACAGACATTCCAATATTGTGTTACATATATGAAAACAAGGAGGCAACTTCAATGGTACGTCTCTAAACATTCATGGTGGTGTCTGTTTGTACTATATCGTGTCTCCCTACCACTTTCGCGCAACGACGCTCTGAGCGTGTTTTTTAGGGAATTGACTAGTTTGAACCTGGGACCTGTTGCTGGTAAGGAGACGCCAGACCACACACGACATGTAGAATTCAGAAGAGTTCAGTGAGACTAGCGATGATGTAATCAAATGCTTAATGATCTCAGCGTCAGCTCCACTGCACTCCCTGTAAAAGAATCTTAATACTAACTAAATTTAGTGGAAAGGGTTCAATGCTTTCCTATTTTTAGTTAGCTGGTAAAATAACGTCGGAAAATCAGTTAAGTTTACCATTGGTAACTTTATTCTACTCACAAAACATCATTTATAAATTGCACTATTGATAAAAGGAAATGTTTTAATACAGGATGGTAAAAACCAACTGCGTTCAACAAAAATGTGAACGAATATTCCCTGAATGGGTTTCCAAGTTCTACAATCGATCGAAGGATGACCTATGCCATATCACATCTATAATCTAGGTTTAATTTAAGTTTCACAAAAGAGAAAACTATCAAAATGGTCTACAGTGACCCTCAATTATCTTTAATTACTTATTTAACTTGTCGTAAATTACAGTGGCTGATGTGGCTTCTCAATAACTATATAAAAGAAAAATCATCGCGTTTCAGATCTTTTCTTCAAGTGGCAAATGTGAACACCATGAGTTTTAATTAACGATCGACACTAGTAATAAGCAAAAAGGGGATGTAACAGATGAGACTTCTGCACTTCTGAGTGAAGCCTTATGCGCTCAAAAATGCGGCATCGCGTGCGTTCATTACCTTGTCGGTGTTTAAGCAGCGTCAGGGCGGCAGCGGCCGGCGCAGCAGCCATCCAGCCCGCCGTCTCGGAACCCACTCTACTCTAACTTCTCGTTACTACAATTTACCGAATTTGGTTTAAAAAAACTATCTGGCTGTGTTTTCATCTGACCAATCAGGGTCTCAATGTTAATCTTAAGCTCCGCCTACAAAAATTCTGTCTATCCAATGAGAAACGTTATACTTTTCGTGGTGGGGCAATGTTTTTTTAAGTTTGCAACGTAACAGAGACGCTAAAAAGTCTCACGCTAAAACCTGCAGCTGGCGTGGTCCTTTTAGCGTTATCGTGAGATCTATACTGCTCTTCTGGAGGGCTTTATCTTTTAACATAGGCTGGAGGATTGTCCTAATGTAACAGACACGCGAAAAAAGTCTCACGCTAAAACTTGCGGGTGGTAGTGGCCCTTTTTGTGTTATCGTAAGATCTATACTGCTTTTCTGGAGGGCTCTAGCTTTTAAGATGGGCTGGGGGTGGTCCTTGACGTAACAGAGACGCGAAAAAGTCTCACGCTAAAACGTGCGGGTGGTAGTCGTACAGGTAGTCTGGCCCGTCCTCCCTTATCGTAGGGCCTTCTAGCTTAACACGGTTCTGCTCTCGGTTTCTGTCCTCGTTTCTCCCCTCGTTACTGCGTCTGCCTCACGGTGGGAAGGTACGACATGCATTTAGGCATTCTTGTGTTAGTCTGTGGCATTCCATTTGCTCACTCGTTACTTGTATTACTTTCGTTATTTTAATGTCACGATTTACTCGGAGCTATGTGACATACTACTAGATTTGCTTATCATGTCAGGGTTTTCATGGAAGGTGTTGGATTTGCCTGACACCTTACACGTCTCTCCCTTTACAAGAATCGCATTACCTGTGCGAGTGTAGAATGTAGACAAAAGACTGCATATATGGGAGTTTGTAAGGTTTGGAACTATTCGGGGAGAGCGCTCGGATAACCAGAGCAGTTAAGGCGACCGCTCTGAAGTGGAAAATCCGGATTCGAACCCCGGTCCGGCACAAATTTACATTGTCATCAATTCATTACGCAGCAGGAGTTTCACCATGTTTGTAAATGTGAATATGACTATCGTATTTCATACACGTGGCATTCGCAGCAGTGCCTGTTCTTTTAGACGTGCATGCATGCATGACTGAAGAACATTGCAGATTACATCGAAACAACACAGACACTGCAATATGAAACTTTCATTGTTCTGGCTCATATAAAAAACTGTAAAGTTTTTCCTAGCAATGAAAAGTAGGAACAGTTGTCTGACACAAATGAGTGGAAACCTAGAATAAATTGCTGAGAAGCCTCCGAACAAAATTCGGGTGGGACTGACGAAAGGAAGAACAAACGCAGAGTAAGGACGAACAGAATTTGGGAGTGCAGATAAAACGGTGCTCAGTAAGTACAAATACGCTTTTCATTTAGACACAACGGATAAAAAATTATTTATACAGCCACCTAATTTTGGGGACGTGCTCGCGGTAGCAGCTGAGTCATCCAGTAAATTAGAAAAGAGATAGTGACGGACACAATAATTACATTTGTACTCATCAGTTAAAAAAATATTATGGATATCATCCATGTTATGTATTACTTGACAAAGCGACCCATAGATCCTACTATAAAGGAAAGTAACTTCGTCTCATGACAAGGTACAGCCAGGTTTCGGAGCAAAGTTGCATGCATCGTTACCACGCATGCAAGCTTGGATAGCTATCGCAGCAAATGGTTCCTCGTAAAGCAACGACTGTTTGCTGTTAACGGCATTAAATTTACTGGCGAATAAAAGGGAGAAACGAATGACAGTGATAACGGGAAAGGTTGCGAAACCACACTGGTCTTGTGGATTGATTTGAAAGACTACAGGCGACTGCAAGTTTGCGCCCTGACGGTACTGACTTGTAAACATTCCACTTGGTTATCTGGCCATGCGTCTGCTAAATCAAATCTGTCCTCTGACAGTGGTCGCTATTGCTAGCCTGCTTTGGAGACTATCACTTACATCAGAATCTTAAAAAAAACTTGAATGCTAAGAAAAATTAATAAAAAGGTGGCCCTGTAATTATCATACTCATTTAGTGATGGGTTATGTACACCAACACGAGTTCAATCTTTTATAACAATGCCAAGAATTTATAAATCTTAAAATAGGACAAACAACACAAGTTAAGTGAGACCACAAATAAATTACAAACTGGCAGCACAAATATAAGCAACACATACTTAACACGGCACTGGATGGCGTTTTGTTATCAAAGACAAAAAATGGCTCTGTGCACTATGGGACTTAACTTCTGAGGTCAGCAGTCCCCTAGAACTTTGAACTACTTAAACCTAACTAACCTAAGGACATCACACACATCTATGCCGGAGGCAGGATTCGAAACTGCGACCGTAGCGGTCGCGCAGTCCCAGACTGTAGCGCCTAGAACCGCTCGGCCACTCCGGCTGGCTATCAAAGACAAAGGTTTATCTGTGTTATCTACTGACCATGGCTCAAAACATGGATAACGCAATTTGAAATTATGTAATGCTGGATAGATTTTGATGTATTTGTTCTACACAGAAGCTACACTACGTTGGTACAGCTGTGAACCAGTGGCTAGACTATGATTCTCTTTGCCTGAGAAGCCGGAGCAGCAGTACTGAACCCTTTCTCGATGCGTAGCGCGGTCTCAGGTGATGGTTGTGGCCTAAGCGTCGGCAGAATGGCAATGTGTGGCGCCTATAGCTCATTATCGCGGGCACGAAATACGCAAAGTCGCGGCAAGCGATAACACTCCCGTTCGCCGGTCATACCATGGACCAATTTGACTCACTTACGTGGTAGCACACCAAGGATATCAAACGTCAAAGTGGCAGACCAGATATGAACAAGACTGTCCTCGGCACAGCGGGTCGTCCGAGATGACTGAGGTCCAAACTGCTGGTGCACCTAAAGACTTCACCACAGGCTCCCAGGTCAAGACCAGTGCCAGTGCGAACTCATGCTTAGGACCAGCGTTCCAAGTGCAACCCACTCATAACAAGAGTCAAGACCAGAATTTTTTTCTCCAGACCGGAGTCTCAGTCAGAAGAAATTTTTTTCCAGTCCTCACTTTTCCATCAAACCTCGGTTGGTTGATTTGGGAGAAGGGGACCAAACATAGAGGTCGTCGGTCCCGTCGGATTTGGGAAGGACGGGTAACTAAGTCGGCCGTACCATTTGAAAGGGACCATCTCGGAATCTGCCCCAAGTGATTTAGGGAAATCACCGAAAAACTAAATCAGGATGGCTGGACGCGGGTTTGAATCATCGTCCTCCCAAATGTGAGTCCAGTGAGCTAACTACGGCGCCATCTTGCTTGGTAAACTCGAAAAGTGCACCAACACAACTGCTCCCACACTGTTTCGTGCCAATCATAAGGCTCCACAAGCGTCACATCTCCAATCTAGCTCGTCCACTCAACCTCCAGACCAATTGTAGCCAAAGTTAATAGTATTATTTACCTGCTAGAGAAGCAGCCAATCCCTGACTCACAAATTTCTGTGCATGGAGGAAAAGATGTTGTTACGCTCCCGAATTTTGTTTCCCACGCCCACTTCAGGCAGCGTGTTTTGAGAGTTTTCGTTTAGTCTTAAGTTGAACATATTTATCACAGAGATCATTATCTTGACGGGACGAACGTTACAGCCTGTCCGACCAGGGACTTCTGCTAAATTAAGAGTAGTACTTTGGTGTCCCAACATAGACCATTTCAGAGCCACCACAAATATTGTAAAATTCTTCAGAAGGCCCAGGGATTCCCAAAAAAACTCGGCAGGTACAGGGACGACACCACCTGAGGGCTCCATCTGTTTATTTTATTTTATTTTAAGCCAAATTACCTCATTGCTTTAAACCTCTTTTATAGGGGTGTATTTCTGCCAGTAAATTAGCCCGCTCGACAGGCAGTTGTCCATGGTGTGTTGTGAATGAAGCAGTGTGAGGAACTGAGGATGTACCAGAGCTGTCAACTGTCTCTGTACACGAGCTGGCTTAACAGCTACACATCTGTATTAATGAAGAGAGTGCAGATATGGTGTATATTTACGGTTTCTGCCATGATAGTGCTCCTGCTGCTGTCGAAGAATACCATCGGCGCTTTCCGACACGTCGAATTGCTGGTTGCAGAGTGTCTACCAGAGTTTGAGACATTCCGTGAAATTGGTATTCCTCCAAGTTT
Organism: Schistocerca gregaria; assembly: GCF_023897955.1. Lineage (NCBI taxonomy): Eukaryota > Metazoa > Arthropoda > Insecta > Orthoptera > Acrididae > Schistocerca > Schistocerca gregaria. The sequence goes on along the minus strand of NC_064924.1, from coordinate 315,224,255 downwards.
CCATTTTTAAGTTGAACGTGTACTTCAGCAAACTGCGCAAGAACAGTGTAGTTCAGCTACCAGCACGTGGTATTTTTCTGTATGTATCAGTGTTCCACCAACAAATGTAGGGGAGCTCCGTGTATAGTGATCCCCTGGGGTAGTGTGGTACATCTGTAATATCTTGCCAAACGAAGGTACTATCTCTCGGTGGAATTTTATACTATGTCCTGCTTATGTTCCAAGCGTCAGTTGAATATCTGGTAATGCGATCTGTTCTGTTGTTTGAAGATAAAGGAAAAAAATCGATTTTGTGGAGAATTGAATCAAGGTAAGATCAGTTTTATTGCGACATTAAATGCGATTTTCTTGGGAGAAATATTATATATAGCTAGTATTTTGGTTATTTACAGCTTTAATTTAAATCAACTCTATGTTTAGACATTTTAAAGTGCGTTAGCCATCTTGCATCCATTATTTTCTATCCTGAGAGCGTCTGCCGCAAGACGATGCCGCTTCTCTGCAAGGAGATCGCTTTGTCTCAGAAGTATTCAAACGTAAGACTCGAGTCTTCCACTGATAATTTTAAATGGTTATATATTAACCTCGCAGAACTTCACAATGCTGGGGGTCTTTTTTTGTGGCATGTTACAATACAGAATCACCGGTCTATGCGGTCTAACTCTGTTGGTGAGGCAGTAAGTTTATCCACAGAGGAGAGTCTGCGTCTCTGCAATTCGCTTTGACAGTGCAAAAATGTGATTAAAGTAGCGAGAAGTGGATAAACAGGCTGCGAGAAAGCATGTAAAATACTGAGTATTCCCAGAATGTCATTGAAGAGACGAGTAAACAATTTAAATCAAGATGCACCTGAAGACAAAAGAGTCTTTGGTTCAAACCGACCTGTTTTCAGCCCTGAACAAGAGAAGGAACTAGAAGACTATTTTGAAAATGGCTTTACAGTTAGAGATATCACAGTTATTGCTTTTCAGCTGGCTGAGAAAAACAAAATTAAATATCCTTTCAACAAACAATCAGATCTTGCTGGAGAAGACTTGTTTTACGGATTCAAGAGTCGTCACCCAGAAATGGCACGGCACTCGCATGAAGTGATATCTGTGGCTAGGGCTCACGTCTTTAACAAGCCTAATGCAGATACTTTTTCTCCACACTAAAAACCTTCTTAGACGAAAACAGTTTTCACCCCATCGAATCTTTAACGTCAGTGAGTTAGATGTAACTACTGCCACAAAAAAAAAAAAAAAGAAAAAAAAAATTGGAGTAAGGTCCTCGCCTGGCGAAAAAGAAGCAAGTAGCAGCCATTACATCTGCGGAACGTGGATTTCTGCGCACAGCAGCCATTTACATGCCCACTGGGGGACATTTCAGCTCCCCAATTATCGTATCCCTCGCAGTCGAGTCGGAAGCAAGCCGAGTTGGCTGATGGTGATCCACCAGCAGTATTATTTTCTTGCAATTCTTCAGGCTGGGTGCAATTGGAAACTTTTTCTTAATGGTTTGACCATTTCCCGAGCACTACTAAGCCATCAGAAAAGAACCCTGCTCTTCTAATATTAGATGATAAGCACCAAGAATCTGGTCGTTATTGTGCACAGAAGGGAAAACAATATTACAATGGTTACAATTCCACCTCATTAGAGCCTTAGTTGCATTCGTGGGCTGTATCATTCATGCTTCAACGTAGCACATTGTATGTGTCTGCTATCGACAAGTTTCTCAGCAACAATCCTGGACGAACAGTGACCCAATACTAGTGAGAAGCATACCGAGGTATGGGTTATAAATACTAAATCAAATAGAGGTAACGCAGGAGTAGCTTTAATAATGAATAAAAAAAGTAGGGGCGCGGTTAAGCTACTACGAACGGCATAGTGAACGCATTACTTTAGCCAAGATAGACACGAAGTCCACGCCTACCACAGTAGTACAAGTTTATATGCCAACTAGCTCTGCAGATGAGGAAGAGATTGAAGAAATGTATGATGAGATAAAAGAAATTATTGAGATAGTAAAGGGAGACGAAAATTTAATAGTCATGCGGGACTGGAATTCGATAGTAGGAAAAGAAAGAGAAGGAAAAGTTGTAGGCGAATATGGAATGGGGATAAGAAATAAAAGAGGAAGCCGCCTGGTAGAATTTTGCACAGAGCATAACTTAATCATAGCTAACACAAGGTTCAAGAATCATGAAAGAAGGTTGGATACATGGAAGAGGCCTGGAGACACTGAAAGATTACAGGTAGATTACATAATGGTAAGACAGAGATTTAGGAACCAGGTTTTAAATTGTAAGACAATTCTAGGGACAGATGTGGTCTCTCACCACATAACAGTTACGAACTGTAGATTAAAACGGAGGAAACTGCAAAAAGGTGGGAATTTAAGGGGATGGGACCAGGCTAAACTGAAAGAACCAGAGGTTATAGAGGGTTTCAGAGAGAGCATCAGCGAACGTTTGACAAGAACGGGGGAAAGAAATACAGTAGAAGAAAAATGGATAGCTTTGAGAGACGAAATATTGAAGGCGGCATAGGATCAAGTAGGCAAAAAGACGAGGGCTAGTAGAAATCCTTGGGTAACAGAAGAGATATTGAATTTATCTAAGGAAAAGAGAAAATATAGAAATGCAGTAAATGAAGCAGGCAAAAAGGATTACAAACGTCTCAAAATGAGATCGACAGCAAGTGCAAAATGCCTTAGAAGGGATGATTAGAGGACAAATGTATGGATGTAGATGCATATATCACTAGGGGTAAGAGAGATACTGTTTACAGGAAAATTAAAGAGACCTTTGGAGAAAAGAGAACCATTTGTATGAACATCAAGAGCTGAAGGAAATCTATTTCTAAGCAAAGAAGGAAAAGCAGAAATGTGGAAGGAATACATACAGGGGCTATAAAGGGCGATTACTTCAGGGCAATATTACGGAAATGGCAGAGGAAGTAGATGAAGATGAAATGGGAGATATGATACTGCGTGAACAATTTGACAGTGCGCTGAAAGACCTAAGTCGAAACAAGGCCCCTTGAGTAGACAACATGCCATTAGAACTACTGATAGCCTTGGGAGAGGCAGCCCTGACAAAACTCTAGCATTTGGTGAGCAAGATGTATGAGACAGGCTAAATACCCCCAGACTTCAAGAAGAATTTATTAATTCCAATCCCAAAGAAAGCAGTTGTTGGCAGGTGTGAAAATTACCGAACTATCAGTTTAATAAGTCACGGCTGCAAAATTGTATCACGAATTCTTTACAGACGGATGGAAAAATTGGTAGAAGCCGAACTCGGTGAGGATCAGTTTGGATTCCGTAGAAATTTTGGAACACCTGAGGCAATACTGACCTTATGAATTGTCTTAGAAGATGGATTAAGGAAAGGCAGACCTATGTTTGTAACATTTGTAGGCTTAGAGAAAGCTTTTGACAATGTTGACTGGAATACTCTCTTTCAAATTCTGAAGGTGGCAGGGGTAAAATACAAGGAGCGAAAGGCTATTTTCAGTCTGTACAGAAACTAGATGGCAGTCATAAGAGCTGAGGAGTATGAAAGGAAAGTAGTGGCTGAGAAGGTAGTGAAACTGGATTGTACTCTATCCCCGATGTTATTCAACCTGAATACTGAGCAGGCAGTAAAGGAAACGAAAGAAAAATACGGAGTAGGAATTAAAATCCATGGAGAAGAAATGAAAATTTTGAGGTTCGCCGATGACATAGTAATTCTATCAGAGACAGCAAAGCACTTGGAAGAGCAGGTCAACGGAATGGACAGTATCTTGAAAGGAGGATATAAGATGAATATCAAGAAAAGCAAAACGAAGATAATGGGATGTAGTCGAATTAAATCAGGTGATGCTAATTAGATTAGGAAATGAGACACTTAAAATAGTAAATGAGTTTTGCTATTTAGGAAACAAAATAACTGATGATGTTCGATGTAGGGAGGATATAAAATGTAGACTCGCTATGGCAAGGAAAGCGTTTCTGAAGAAAAGAAATTTGTTAACATCGAGTATAGATTTGTTAGGAAGACTTTTCTGAAAGTAGTTGTATGGAGTGTAGCCATGTATAGAAGTGAAACATGGACGATAAGTAGTTTAGACACGAAGAGAATAGAAGCTTTCGAATTGTGGTGCTACAGAAGAATGCTGAAGATGAGATGGGTAGATCACACAACTAATGAGGAGTTTCTGCATAGAATTGGGAAGGAGAGTAATTTGTGGCACAACTTGACTAAAGAAGGGATCGGTTGGTAGGACATGTTCTGAGGCATCAAGGAATCACCAATTTAGTATTGGAGGGCAGCGTGGAGGGTAAAAAATCGAAGAGGAAGACCAAGAGATGAATATACTAAGCAGATTCAGAAGGATGTAGGCTGTAGTAGTTACTTGGAGATGAAGAAGCTTGCACAGGATAGAGTAGAATGGAGAGCTGCATCAAACCAGTCTCTGGCTGAAGATCACAACAGCAACGACAGCGATGTTAAACTGATCCTAGTGAACTTTCGTTGTGGCAACGAAAACTCGGTACTGCTCGCAAGTGATGAACGTCAGAATTCAGCGCAGCAGCAAATCAGTTGAAGAAATATTTGCCCACGTACAATGCAAGGAAAAGTAATTATACTAAGCATATCATACTTTAAGCTTTGAATAACTGTGTTACGATAAGTGCAGTGAGGTGGCATTCGATTATAAAATAAAACTTTATTAAGGGGCTGATGAAAGAAACTGAAGTTACTGAATGATATAAAAGCTACTAGTTTTTAAAACTGCATTATGAAACTGAATTTTAACGATTGTGACAGTTTTTACAAAATTCACTTCTTATAGGAAAAATATATGATTCTGCCATGTGGCGTATATCTATGAATCTGAGTCCAAGCCGTGTGAACAGTTAATATTGTTTAATCTCGTCTCGACAGTTGAACTAATAGACCCGAATCAATAAGGAAAAATCATATCAAAAATTTGCGTTTCTTTCAAACTCAACAAAAACTGTAAAACAATAAACTGGTAGCCAATATCGCAGGAATTCTTTTTATCCCATGACTACCTGTTTCGGCGAAACTAAAGCCACCATCATATCTTAGGACTTCAGTTTCGACGAAACAGGTAATCATGGAATAAAAAGAATTCCTGCGATTTGGCTACCAGTTTACTGTTTTACAACTATCTAGATCGCTCGCACATGAGTACAATGTACTCCCTACTCAACAAAAACTATATGCAAGCAAGCAATGCCTTGCAAAGTTACCTGAATATCTTGATATTTCTAAATCCAAACTTTAAAAAACCATTTTTCCATAAATCAACATCCTCTGCGTTTGCTTCTCTGTGTCCTGCAAGAATCCCGAAACCATGCAGCTGTGTGACTGAGACCAGACTCTCTCACATAATACTCCCGCATGCCAGACTGGTAATGACAATGTTGCAGACAACCAAAGATCACATAACTTGTACTCACAAGGGAACCTCCCCATCGCACCCCCTCTGATTTAGTTATAAGTTGGCACAGTGGATAGGCCTTGAAAAACTAAACACAGATCAATCGAGAAAAGAGGAAGAAATTGTGTGGAACTATGAAAAAAAATAAGCAAAATATACAAACTAGGTAGTCCATGAGCAACATAGGCGACATCAAGGAAAGTGTAAGATCAGGAGCATCGTGGTCACGTGGTTAGCGTGAGCAGCTGCGGAACGAGTGGTCCTTGGTTCAAGTCTTCCCTTTTCTTATTTTTCGCAAAGTTGTGATCCGTCTGTTCGTTCATTGACGTCTCTGTTCACTGTAATAAGTTTAGTGTCTGTGTTTTGCGACCGCACCGCTAAACCGTGCGATTAGTAGACGAAAGGACGTGCCTCTCCAAAGGGAACCGCAAACATTTGATCGCAACGTCATAGGTCAACCGAATCCTCCACAGGAAAACACGTCTGATATATTCTATACGACACTGGTGACGGCATGTGCGTCACATGACAAGGAATATGTTGTCGACCCACCTAACTTGTACACTTGGCAAATGGGTTTTACCTTGTCCGATTTAGGTTTTCTTGTGGATGTGACAATCATTCCCAAAAAAGTGATGAAAACATAAGAGTTTGTCACATAAAGTGCAACAAATGAATGCAACAGTTTCACAGTCGCACAGTTTTCCCTGTGCTCTGTCGAAACTTATGTTTGTAACGTTTTCAGTTTTTTTTTCGTGAGCGGACGGACGGACAGATAATAATTACCTGAAAATAAAAACTTAAACTTTTCACGCGAGGGAAGACTTGAACCAAGAACTTCTCGTTCCGCAGCTGCTCACGCTAACCACGGGATCACAGCGCTCCTGAGCTCAGAATCTCCTTGATGTTGCCTATGGTGCGCATGGACTACTCAGTTTGTATATATTGCTTATTTTTTTCATAGTTCCACACTACTTCTCCCTGTTTTCTCGATTGATCTGTGTTCAGTTTTTCAAGGCCTATCCACTGTGCCAACTTATAACTAAATCTGAGGGGGGTGCGATGGGGAGGTTCCCTTGTCAGAACCTCTATGATGTAACATGTCGTCTGTTAAAGACTTATGTTTGAAAAATGTCCTGTGTACAAGTATGAAATATGACTCAGCAGTTGTGGCTGCTGTGTAAGAGTACAGGAGGTCATGAACACCCAAACTTTCGACACCTAGCGGATTTAAAATGGTTCAAATGGCTCTGAGCACTATGGTGCTCAACTTCGGAGGTCATCAGTCCCCTAGACCGTAGAACTACTTAAACCTAACTAACCTAGGGACATTAAACACATCCAAGCCCGAGGCAGGATTCGAACCTGCGACCACAGCGGTCTCGCGGTTCCAGACTGTAGCGCCTAGAGGATTTATTGGTTATTTTTCTCTGAATGCTGTTAAACGTAAGATAGATTCTGCAATCTGAAAGATAAGGCACTTAGATCTGCTGTGGTCCTGCTCCTTTAGACTTCGTGAAACTTGTGCAACAGGGTCGCGAGCACACCTTCAGTTGTGCACATTTTAAGGAGCTTCTGTCCATGCGCATCTCGCGTGACGTAATTGCTTCATGGGCCACATACATACGGATCTGATAAACAACGTGCGCTGTTCTCGATGTGCACAGCTAGTCCTTGCCACTCAACTGGAAGTTTACATCAGTGCTACCAGGTGGTACCACACTGAAGCAGACTTTTATCCCCATTCGCTAGGCATAAATGCTGGTAGATGATAACATACTCCTCAGATATGCTAAATCGCTCACTGTCTAGTAGAATGAGACTGGACATCAGTATGTGTTAAAGATGTACTAACAGTAAAGGCATTTTTTGGATTTCTGAATGAATTATTAGCTATGGATTTTATCATACAATAATCCATTTGGGCCCCTGAGAATCAGAAGGGCCTAAAGCACATCAACGTCTGTTGTGATGTTGTAGCATTTATTAACCCTTCTGAAATCTGTTGATCGTATGGTGAGTCAGGTTTATCTGTGCTGGCGACCCACATAATATAAATAAAAATTCATGAAAAGCTGTATCACTGATTTGTCTGAAATTCACTTAAATGTGATATCGACGGCGGTATGCTTTAGGATCTTATGTATTTCAGCGCTAATTCGTATTCGAATCAAGTGACCACGTTGGTAGACATTACTACTTAAATTTAATAATTTCGACAAACGACACATTCTGTTTTGAGTTTGTTGTCTATTGCACGGAATCGGCATTCGTATGCAATGTAAATATGAACTTGATGTATCTATTTTAAATGATAACAGAAAAGTAAAGCTGTGAAGACAGGTCGGGCGTCGTGCTTGGGTAGCTCAGTCGGTAGAGCACTTACCCGCAATAGGCCAAGGTTCGGAGTTCGAGTCTCGGTCGGCACACAGCTTTAATCTGCCACGAAGTTTTATATCAGCGCACACTCCGCTGCAGAGTGAAAATCTCATCCTGGGAACAGAAAAGTAAATTACTAGGAACAATTAGCCTCAAAGGAACTACGGCCTCCGAGAACAGACAGAGAGTGACGATATCAAATAAGCGTACCTACAAGCGAACATTTAACAAGGGAGTGTACAGTTAGCACAAGATGCTGTGTGGATGCAGCGTAAGACTGTCTGAGTTTCAGCCAGGAGTAAATTCGTGAATTAATAGATTTGTCAGAAAAATTGGAAAAGCACAGAAATGCGAAATGGAGAATCGTGAAAGCTAATACATTATTTCTTTATTGCCCTAAACTGTACTTAATTGTGTACAAAACAACAAAATTATGTGACAAAATTTTGTCAGATAAATTATGCATATTATTGTTATTAGCATTATTATTACTGTTATTATTATTGGCAATACTTGTAGTTGTGTAAATTTGTCCATAAGCATAACTGCTATGCAGCAGATGCTATTAATTTCACTCTCGAATTTATCCACATCTCAAAATCTGCGAACATACAGAATGTATGCTCACGAGCTGTCACTGTGACTCAGCGAATAAAAAGAGAACTCACATCACTGTCATCGAATACCAAAGTAAGCTAGAGAGACGTTACATCAGCTTACAACACGTCGGTGACCTACTAGAGAACTCGTAGCCCTGTAACCCCTGCTCCACACTGACCTGAAAACACGTGAAGTAGGAGGAAAGGGCTCTCTCAAGCGAACTTGTAGGACGCCGGCGAGCTTCCCGGGACGGAACGGAACGGAAGGGAACGGGACAGTAAAATGGAAAGCCGTGCGACACGCAGAGCCGTGCAGTGCGCCACGGATTCGGGTCGCCGGGTTGCGGTGTCGACCTTGACCGCGCTTCCTACGGCTGGGTACTGCTCCGTTCTCTTCCCCTGAGCAACACTTCGCGGACAACTCACCGCGCTGAACCGCTAGAAGAATCTGGTTATTTTATCATTTTCTGCTCGTTCTTATCGCTTGCACGTGTGCTGAGCAAGCAACCATCTACGCATAGCAGTTTCTTTACGTAAATGTTTTACTAGATCTACTTTGCGTAGTTGTACATCAAGGTTTGTTTAAATAAATGAATCACAACAGTAACGTTATGCATGCGAGAGCATGCTTATCTAATATGTTCCAAAACACCGCGCATCATAAAAAAGAGATTCTCCAGTGCTCGAACCTCCGGTTGTATTGATGATGAAGAGATAAGGTCAAGTGTTTGGAGACCCCGTGGGCTAGCGATCATGTGTATAGCCACAAACGGGTCGTCTTAGTGTCACTATCTTACAATACAGCGGTAAAGAATGTATACTACACACTTGCTCCATCTTAGGCAAATGGAACAAAAAGGTTGATTCTTTTTGAATTGGACGATGTGCGGTAGGCTTGATGGGATTCATACACTGAAGCGACAAAGAAACTGGTATAGGCATGCGTATTGAAATGCAGAAATATGTGAACAGGCATAATACGGCGCTGCGGTCGGCAACGGCTATATAAGCAACAAGTGTCTGGCGCAATTGTTACCGCTGCTACAATGGCAGTGAATTTGAACGTGGTGTTGTAGTCGGTGCACGAGCGATGGGACATCTCCGAGGTAGCGATGACGTGAGGATTTTCCAGTACGACCATTTCACGATGGTACCATGAATATCAGGAATCCGGTAAAACATCAAATCTCCGACGTCGCTGCGGCCGGAAAAAGATCCTGCAAAAACGGGACCAACGACGGCTGAAGAGAATCGTTCAACGTGTCAGAAGAGCAATCCTTCCACAAATTGCTGCAGATTACAATGCTGGGCCATTAACAAGTGCCAGCGTGCAAACCATTAAAAAAGAGACATCATCGATATGGGCTTTCTAAGCCGAAGGCTCACTCGCGTACACTTGATAACTCCATGGCACAAAGTTTTATGCCTCGCCTGGGCACGTCAACACTTACGATGAACTGTTGTTGACTGGAAACATGTTGCATGGTTGGACGAGTCTCGTTTCATATTGCATCTAGCGGATGGTCTTGTACGGGTATGGAGACAACCTCATGAATCAGTGGACCCTGTATGTCAGCAGGACACTGTTCAAGCTGGTTGGGGCTCTGTAATGGTGTGGGGTGTGTGCACTTGGAGTGATGTGGGACGCCTGATACGACTGGATACGACTCTGACAGGTGACACGTACGTAGGCATCCTGTCTGATCACCTCCGTCCATTCATATCAATTCTGCATTCTGACGGACTTGCTCAATTCCAGCAGGACAATACGACACCCCACACGTCCAGAATTGCTACAGAATGATTTCAGGAATGCTCTTCTGGGCTTAAACACTTCCGATGTCCATCAAACTCCCCAGACATGAGCATTATTGAGCATATCTGGGGTGCCTAGCAACTTGCTGTTCAGAAGAGATCTCCACCCACTCGTACTCTTACGGATTGATGGATAACCCTGCAGGATTCATGGCGTCAGTTCCCTCCAGCAGTGTTTCAGACATTAGTCGATCCCATGCCTCGTCGTGTTGTTGCACTTCTGCATGCTCGCGGGGCCACTACACAATATCAGGCTGGTGTACTAGTTTCTTTGGCCCTTCAGTGGAGAAACACCATTACTTCATGGGCGGTTCATTATATTTTCACCGTCACCAGCGAACTAAAACCAAGCTGAGGATTGCAAGACGGCTATGCACAGCAAATGATTGACATTTTTATGTTAATGTTTTAAGATCTTGATCTGGAACAAGCTTCAAAGTTTTCTTGATATATTTATCCGTTTCCGACACACAGAGGTACAAGCGAAATCTAAGTAACCAATAACCGCAGCAAATTGTTCAGATTTTAACGGCATATTCTCTAGGCATTTATGTAAAAGTGCCTTCTCCCTCCTTTCAAAAATTTCCGTTATCGAGGAAGAAAGGCTCAAAGTTACCCTACTTGTGCACACAAAATACGCAGTTAGTAAGTAATATCTACTCTACGGAAGGAGAGTAGTACTCGGTACTCAGTATTTCGAATATGAAATTGCTAACCCTAACTTCTTTTTATTGTGATTTGTCGCCATCTCGACAATTTTCGTGGAAATCTCAGTACCTTGTGTGAATAATATCTGCAGTTCTGCATGGACTACAATTGTGTCGATAGTGCCACAGTCTTTATTTTACAGCTGTACAGGTACTCTAATATTCCCTTTACAAACTTCTAGGACTTGGAGATGGGACTGATGAGACAATATTTTGAATTGGAACTCATGTACGGAAACCTACCGTTTCCGTGTTACAACCATTTGAAAAGATATCGGTAATGCAACCACTGTTCAAGTAATTTATTAGGCGTGATCCAGTACATCACTTGTTTTGTAGTTCCACTCATTAATAACCAAAGAAACCGGACCGGTGTGCAGTTGGCGTGTTCTCCTCAATATGATACAGTACGGCATCTTCCAGTTCGGGTGTGATGCGTCTGCTTGGAGCACCACAGTCACGCCTCCTTAGGAGAAGCCGTAACATAATTGTGGTGCAAAGCTTTTGCGATGGGACCGGATGTTGTGGATAACGATATTGACAAAGCCGACGAGCAGCCCTTGCGTTACTGTGAGCTTCGTCATGCAGAAGGAACACGTCGGTGTATTCTGCAAATGTGTTTTCAACCATGTAGATCTAACATTCACAGACACGTGAATAAGGCTCGAACCAGGTCAGAGAGGCAGGACAAACGTCAATTTAAATCAGCAGATCAGACGTAAGCATTCCCTACGATAACTACCCTGTTGCATACCTACCTACAAAACGTGTTTTCAAACCGCTGTAGCACGGAAACGGTAGGTTTTCGGACATAGGTTCCAATTCGAAATATGGTCTAATCAGTCCCCTCTACAAGTTCTAGAAGTTTGAAAGGGGACTTTTAGAGTATCCTGTGTATGTTAAGACTCAAGTGCCAAGAGAATAACTGTCAACAGAAAAGGGACTTACGAGTAGGTCATCTATTTTGAGTATGTAGACTTTCGGAGGGTATTAACCAATGATACTGATGTCGGGTCTCCAGCCACATGATACAATCACGTGTACACAATATTTCCGCGTTTTTTGTGACCGCCATCTTTCGTTGTGAGGGCTGTATGCTAATCTAACCAGAATTGTTACATACCATAAATTATGGCCCTTTTATAAACCGCGGAAGACGAACAGTGCTTGTGCAGAAACAGTACTTACCTGCCTCCAGCGCAACTGCAAGTACAGCGCCGCCAGTAGTGAAAACTGGCAGAAAACGACTAATCGCTAGCGACTACCGCTGTCAATACATTCACGTCCCCCAGGGCTGGTAGAATGAAGGAGGCACTGCGTGCCTGTAGTGCAAACGCCAGCTCAGCGTGAAAGAGGGCAAGTCGAGCAAGGGTGTGGACGACAATAGCAAGTTTTGTTTTTTAGCCTAATTTTTTATTGGCTCCAAATGTTCCTTAGACAGTCTTTTGTAAGATTCCTTCATATGAAATACGCCATAAATGTTAAAGTATGTTAAAACCGCGATCCACTGCATGGGGGCCTGGCCCATCTTAGCGCTCGAATGCAACCGATGTGGTTCTATAATACTTACCGACGGAATACGGGTCCCGTTAGTTTCAGGTAGTATCACAGGGGGCGTTATTATCAACAAAAATACACTACTGGCGATTAAAACTTCTACTCCAAGAATGAACGCAATGATAAACGGGTGTTCATTGGACAAATATACACTCCTGGAAATGGAAAAAAGAACACATTGACATCGGTGTGTCAGACCCACCATACTTGCTCCGGACACTGCGAGAGGGCTGTACAAGCAATGATCACACGCACGGCACAGCGGACACACCAGGAACCGCGGTGTTGGCCGTCGAATGGCGCTAGCTGCGCAGCATTTGTGCACCGCCGCCGTCAGTGTCAGCCAGTTTGCCGTGGCATACGGAGCTCCATCGCAGTCTTTAACACTGGCAGCACGCCGCGACATCGTGGACGTGAATCGTATGTGCAGTTGACGGAATTTGAGCGAGGGCGCATAGTGGGCATGCGGGAGGCCGGGTGGACGTACCGCCGAGTTGCTCAACACGTGGGGCGTGAGGTCTCCACAGTACATCGATGTTGTCGCCAGTGGTCGGCGGAAGGTGCACGTGCCCGTCGACCTGGGACCGGACCGCAGCGACGCACGGATGCACGCCAAGACCGTAGGATCCTACGCAGTGCCGTAGGGGACCGCACCGCCACTTCCCAGCAAATTAGGGACACTGTTGCTCCTGGGGTATCGGCGAGGACCATTCGCAACCGTCTTCATGAAGCTGGGCTACGGTCCCGCACACCGTTAGGCCGTCTTCCGCTCACGCCCCAACATCGTTCAGCCCGCTTCCAGTGGTGTCGCGACAGGCGTGAATGGAGGGACGAATGGAGACGTGTCGTCTTCAGCGATGAGAGTCGCTTCTGCCTTGGTGCCAATGATGGTCGTATGCGTGTTTGGCGCCGTGCAGGTGAGCGCCACAATCAGGACTGCATACGACTGAGGCACATAGAGCCAACACCCGGCATCATGGTGTGGGGAGCGATTTCCTACACTGGCCGTACACCTCTGTTGATCGTCGAGGGGACACTGAATAGTGCACGGTACATCAAAACCGTCATCGAACCCATCGTTCTACCATTCCTAGACCGGCAAGGGAACTTGCTGTTCCAACAGGACAATGCACGTCCGCATGTATCCCGTGCCACCCAACGTGCTCTAGAAGCTGTAAGTCAACTACCCTGGCAAGCAAGATCTCCGGATCTGTCCCCCATTGAGCATGTTTGGGACTGGATGAAGCGTCGTCTCACGCGGTCTGCACGTCCAGCACGAACGCAGGTCCAACTGAGGCGCCAGGCGGAAATGGCATGGCAAGCCGTTCCACAGGACTACATCCAGCATCTCTACGATCGTCTCCATGGGAGAATAGCAGCCTGCATTGCTGCGAAAGGTGGATATAGACTCTACTAGTGCCGACATTGTGCATGCTCTGTTGCCTGTGTCTATGTGCCTGTGGTTCTGTCAGTGTGATCATGTGATGTATCTGACCCCAGGAATGTGTCAATAAAGTTTCCCCTTCCTGGGACAATGAATTCACGGTGTTCTTATTTCAATTTCCAGGAGTGTATATACTAGACCTGACATGTGATTACATTTTCACGCAATTTTGGTGCATAGATTCTGAGAAGTCAGTATCAAGACAACCATATCTGGCCGTAATAACGGCCTTGATACTCCTGAGCATTGAGACAAACACAGCTTGGACGGCGTGTACAGGTACAGTTGCCCATGCAGCTGCAACACGATACCACACTTCATCAAGAGTAGTGACTGGCGTATTGTGACGAGCAAGTTCTCTGCCGCCATTCATCAGACGTTTTCAATTGGTGAGAGATCTGGAGAATGTGCGGGACAGGGCAGCAGTCGAACATTTTCTGTATCCAGAAAGGCCCGTACAGGACCTGCAACATGCGGTCGTGAATTATCCTGCTGAAATGTAGAGTTTCACAAGGATCGAATGAAGGGTAGAGCCACGGGTCGTAACACATCTGAAATGTAACGTCCACTGTTCAAAGTGCCATCAATGCGAACAAGAGGTGGCCGAGGAGTGTAACCAATGGCACCCCATACCATCACGCCAGGTGATACGCCAGTATGGCGATGACGAATACACGCTTCCAATGTGCGTTCACCGCGATGTCGCCAAACACGGATGCGACCATCATGATGCTTTAAATGCAACCTGGATTCATTCGAAAAAATGACGTTTTGATATTCGTGCACCCAGGTTCATCGTTGAGTACACAATCGCAGGCGCTCCTGTCTGTGATGCAGCGTCAAGGGTAACTGCAGCCATGGTCTCCTAGTTGATAGCCCATGCTGCTGCAAACGTCCTCGAACTGTTTGTGCAGATGGTGGTTGTCTTGCAAACGTCCCCATCTGTTGACTCAGGGATCGAGACGTGCATGCACGATTCGTTACAGCCATGCGGATAAGATGCCTGTCATCTGGACTGCTAGTGATACGAGGCCGTTGTGATCCAGCAGGGTGTTGCGTATTGCCCTCCTGAACCCACCGATTCCATATTCTGCTAACAGTCATTGGATCTCGACCAACGCGAGCAGCAGTGTCGCGATACGATAAACCGCAATCGCGATAGGCTACAATCCGACCTTTATCAGAGTCGGAAACGTGATGGTACGCATTTCTCCTCCTTGCATGAGGCATCACAACATCGTTTCACCTGGCAACCCCGGTCGACCGCTGTTTGTGTAACAGAAATCGGTTGGAAACTTTCCTCATGTGAGCACGTTGTAGGTGGCGCCACCGGCGTCAACCTTGTGTGAATGCTCCTAAAAGTTACTCATTACCATATCACAGGATCTTCGTCCTGCTGGTTAAATTTCGCGCCTGTAGTACGTCATCTTCGTGGTGTAGCAATTTTAATGGCCAGTAGTGGAGTATTGTCTATAAGATTTATCTTCGTAACATGATTAGTTTATGGTAAACAGTCTAAAAATACGTGTTTGTCTCGCGTATGCTTAAATTAACACTTCGTTTTTTATACGGAGTAAAAAGTGAGTGCCTGAATATGACAAACAAACGTATTTATGCCGATAGAAAAGGTTAGAAATGTAAAGATAGCTGAGCAAAAAACACTTCTATTAATAAGGAAAACCTAGTTAATCGGTATAATTTCATCAAAATGAGAGTGTTTCGATATCGACGGAAAAAGGTGCCTTTGCGGTTTAAAGGTCAGTTCAGTTACGTTATTAAAAAGGCAAAAGTTGAATGTTGTTAATAATTATTTCGGGTTACAAGGCCGTGGTACATGGAATTCTTCAATTCCTAACGCTTCGTCCAATACTAAGTTGGACATCTTCAGAGGTATGGCTGGTCCTGTTGAGTCCTGCCGACTGACGAGTCGGGCGTCGGAGAGCGGCCAAAATACCGAGGAAAGTGGGCGTGGTCTAGCTTGCACATAGTAGCAGAGAGAAAACTAGTCAAAGATAAAATGTAGCTATCGATAATAGTCCGTCATAGATAAAAATCACTTATCGATTCTGTAATGCCACTGTCCATATCTCACTTAATTTCAAGGCCTCTTCTTTTCTATTAAAGTTATCTTCATGTTTATAAATTTCAATAGCCTCCCTATACAGTCGTGGGTAATAGTTCGTGGTAGAACTTAAAAATGTAGTTTCAGAAAACTTAAATACATGGTCACTTGACTAAAGTCGATTTATCTATTTTTCCCAGTCGGCAAAGACTTTTATGCTCCTTTATCCTCGTATTCACACTTCTTTTCGTAGTACCAATATAGACCTTGCCACAAGTACACGAATTTTATACACACCGCTAGATGATAATGGTGGCCTTTTACCTTTAACAGAACGGAGTACTTGTCCTATTTTCCTGGTAGGTTTGAATACCGGTTTCACTTTATGTTTCAGTAAAATTTTGCCTATTCGATGTGTCACCCTACTAATGAAAGGTAAATACACCGTGTTCTTCCATTGCTGTGTACCATCCTTGTCCTTTGGCCTGCTGTAATTCGGTCTTAAAACTCTATTAATTTCTTTGTTTCAGTACCCATTCTTTTCGAAGGCCTGTTTCAGATGATTCAGTTCCGTATCCAGATGTTTCGGCGTACAAATCCGTTTTGCCCTGTCCACTAAACTTTTGATTACACCTTTTTTTTGTTGTGGGTGGTGATTGGAGTTCTTTTGTAAGTATCTATCAGTATGTGTGCTCTTCCGAAACACTTTATATTTTAGACTGTCATCGGTCTGTCTCATGACTAACACGTCGAGAAACGAAATAGCCTGGGCTTTTTCCACTTCAATGGTAAACTGAATTTTAGGGTTTTTGCTATTAAGATATTAAAAAAATTCGTCTGAGGCTTTTTTACCGTGCGTCCAAACCACGGATGTGTCGTCTGCGTAACGATACCAAAAAAGAGGTGTAATCAAAAGTTTAGTGGACAGGGCAAAACAGATTTGTACGCCGGAACATCTGCGTACGGAACTGAATCATCTGAAACAGGCCTTCGAAAAGAATGGTTACTGAAACAAAGAAATTAATAGAGTTTTAAGACCTAATTACAGCAGGCCAAAGGACAAGGATGGTACACAGCAATGGAAGAACACGGTGTCTTTACCTTTCATTAGTAGAGTGACACATCGAATCGGCAAAATTTTACTGAAACATAAAGTGAAACCGGTATTCAACCTACCAGGAAAATAGGACAAGTACTTCGTTCTGTTAAAGATAGAAGGCCACCATTATCATCTAGCGGTATGTATAAAATTCCGTGTACTCGTGGCAAGGTCTATATTGGTACTACGAAAAGAAGTGTGAATACAGGGATAAAGGAGCATAAAAGTCTTTGACGACTGGGAAAAATAGATAAATCGACTTTAGTCAGGTGACCATGTATTTAAAGTTTCTGAAACTACACTTTTAAGTGCTACCGCGAACTATTACCCACGACTGTATAGGGAGACTATTGAAATTTATAAACATGAAGATAACTTTAATAGAATAGAAGAGGCCTTGAAATTAAGCGAGATATGGACAGTGGCATTACAGAATCGATAAGTGATTTTTATCTATGACGGACTATTATCGATAGCTACATTTTATCTTTGACTAGTTTTCTCTCTGCTACTATGTGCAAGCTAGACCACGCCCACTTTCCTCGGTATTTAGGCCGCTCTCCGACGCCCGACTCGTCAGTCGGCAGGACTCAACAGGGCCAGCTGTAACTCTGAAGATGTCCAACTTAGTATTGGACGAAACGTTAGGAATTGAAGAATTCCATGTACCGCGGCCTTATAACCCGAAAGAATTATCAACAACAGTACCATCCGGTCGTGAAAGCCTTCATTGTATGACAAAAGTTGAATCTCTATACGCAAACATTTTTCAAGTTGTCGGAATGTCTAACTCGTGAAGTATACATGAAATTACATTACACGTTTTTGTAACTCTCACAGGCGTTTTCTCTACTGTAATACGGAGGTTTTTTGTGATATATTTTAATTTAGAATTTAGGAGCGCATTTTTGTCACGACTATTTTGTCCAAAGAATTGGCTTTTATTTAGAGTAAAACCCTTTTGTTAAATATTTTTTATATACCTAAATACTATAATCATAACGTTTAGGCTTTCACAGCCGGCGTTTCCATTAACTAAAACTTTCGGGCTAAGAGGCCTCGGGCTAAGAGGCCTCTTACACTGGAAGATCTAAGTACTATGTTAGACAATATCATCAGTTACAAATGAATCTTTGAAATTTTGTTCTAGGTTGAAAACCGTGGCGTTCAGAGCTCCAACCAACCATTCTCGCACCCCGTGAAGGCCTTTCGTCGATCTCCTCTTGTGCCCTCTGGGAGCTACGAGGGCTGTTCAATAAAGAATGGTCATAATTTGTCGCGCTAAAATTCAGTCTTATGATATTCTGTTAGCTTAATGGGCAAAATAACACGCTGTAGTAGTTTCATTGTTGGGACTCCTGGTTCCCGCCTGTGAGAGACAGACAAGGTCACGTTCAAAATGGTTCAAATGGGTCTGAGCACTATGGGACTTAACATCGGAGGTTATCAGTCATCTAGAATGTATAACTACGTAAACCTAACTAACCTAAGGACATCTCACACATGCATGCCCGATGCAGGATTCGAACCTGTGACCGTAGTAGCCGCGCGGTTCCGGACTGAAACGCCTAGAACCGCTCGGCCACCGCGGCAGACGTGACAGTGTCAGGCATGTTCAGTATATCCTACCGCTGCAATGGAGGTAACAAGCGAGGAACAATATGCGGCTTTGAAATTCTACTTTCGTCTCAACAAATCTTCATCTGAGGCCCACTAAAAGTTACAGGAGGTCTGTGGAGATTCTGTTGTTAGCTAGAGCACAGCTCGAAGGTGGTTTAAAATGCTGAAAGATGGGAGACAATAAATTTCAAAGAAAGGTGGACCCGGTATCCAGTTACTGCTCTCACGGAATAAAATATCAACACTGCTGCTTTAATTGTGAGAGAGGGTCGACGAATTACCTCAAGATCACTTTCTGAAATACTGAACATTTCGTTGGGTGCCACCCACACGTTAGTGACAGAGAAATTACACATGACACGTGTTTGTGCGCGATGGGTACCAAGACTGTTGATTCCCGAACAAAAGGACATTCGCGTGCAGGTCTGCGTGCAGTTCAAGTAGATTTTAAGGGAAGTTACTTTCAAATGTAATCACTGTTGATGAAACTTGGCTACAGCATTTTGATCCTCAGACCAAAGAGCAAAGCTCACTGTGGAAATCTCCTTCATCGCCAACCAACAAAGAAACAAAAGTGGTCGCTTCTGCTGGGAAAGTTATGGTCATCTCATTCTTTGACATTCATGGCATGATTTATGAGCATGGTTATGTACCTGCACACATATCAGTAACTAGGCAATACTACAATGTAAGGTGTCAGGCAAATTCAACACCTTCCGTGAAAACCCTGACATGATAAGCAAATCCAATAGTATGTCACATAGCTCAGAATAAATCGTGACATTAAATTAACCAAAGTAATACGAGTAACGAGTGAGCAAATGCTATACCAGAGACTAACACAAGCATGCCTAAATGCAGTCGTATCTTCCCACCGTGAGACAGATGCAGTTCCGAGGGGAGAAACGAGAACAGAAGCCGAGAGCAGAACCGTGTTAAGCTAGAAGGCCCTACGATAAGGGACGAACTGGACACCCACGTCGCCAGCCTACCGCTAAGACTACCACCCGCACGTTTTAGAATGAGAATTTTTCGCTTCTCTGTTACGTCAAGGACCACCCCCCCCAGCCCATGTTAAAAGCTAGAGCCCTCCAGAAAAACAGTATAGATCTTACGATAACACAAAAAGGGTCACTACCACCAGCTGCAGGTTTCAGCGTGAGATTTTTTCGCGTCTCTGTTACGTTAGGACCACCTGCCAGCCCATGTTAAAAGATAGAAGCCCTCCAGAAGAACAGTATAGATCTTACAATAACGTTAAAAGGACCACACCAGCTGCAGGTTTTAGCGTGAGACTTTTTCGCGTCTCTGTTGCGTTGCAAACATTAAAAACATTGACTCACCACGAAAAGTATAACGTTTCTCATTGGATAGACAGAATTTTTGTAGGCGGAGCTTAAGGATAACATTGAGACCCTGACTGGTCAGATGAAAACACAGCCAGATCGTTTTTTTAAAACCATGTTCGGTAAATTGTAGAAAGGAGAAGTGAGGAGAAGTTAGTTAGTTCCAAGACGGCGAGCTGGATGGCTGCTGCTCTTGCCGCCGCCCCCCTGACGAACACCGACAAGGTAATGAACGCACGCGATGCCGCATAACAGCGCATAAAGCTTCACTCAGAACTGCAGAAGTCTCATCTGTTACACCTCCTTTGGCGTAATACTAGTGTCGATCGTCAATTAAAGCTCATGGTGTTCACATTTGCCACTTGAAGTAAAAATCTGAAACGCGATGACTTTTCTGTTATGTAGTTATTGAGAAGCCACATCAGCCATTGTAATTTACGACAAGTTAGATAAGTAATTAAAGATGATTGAGGGTCACTGTAGACCATTTTGATAGTTTTCTCTTTTGTGAAACTTAAATTAAACCTAGATTATAGATGTGATATGGCATAGGTCAGCCTTCGATCGATTGTAGAACTTGGAAACCCATTCAGGGAATAATTGTTCACATTTATGTTGAACGCAGTTGGTTTTTACCATCCTGTATTAAAACGTTTCCTTTTATCGATAGTGCAATTTATAAACGATATTTTGTGAGTAAAATAAAATTTCCAATGGTAAACTTAACTGCTTTTTCTACGTTATTTTACCAGCTAAATAAAAATAGGAAAGCCTTGAACCCCTTCCACTAAAATTAGTTAGTACTAAGATTCTTTTATAGGGAGTGCAGTGGAGCTGACGCTGAAATCATTAAGTATTTGGTTATATCATCGCTAGTCTCACTGAACTCTTCTGAATTCTACATGTCATGTGTGGTCTGGCGTCTCCTTACCAGCAACAGGTCCCAGGTTCAAACTAGTCAATTCCCTAAAAAAAACACGCTCAGAGCGTCGTTGCGCGAAAGTGGTAGGGAGACACGATATAGAACAAACAGACACCACCATGAATGTTTGGAGATGTTAAGGGAAGTTTCTTTCAAATGTAATCACTGTTGATGAAACTTGGCTACATCATTTTGATCCTCAGACCAAACAGCAAAGCTCACTGTGTAAATCTCCTTTATCGCCAACCAACAAAAAAGCAAAAGTGGTCGCTTCTGCTGGGAAAGTTATGGTCATCTCATTCTTTGACATTCATGGCATGATTTATCAGCATGCTTATGTACCTGCACACACATCAGTAACTAGGCAATACTACAGGGATGTCCTGAAAACATTGCAAGTCCATATCAGGCGCAAAAAGACCACATTTCCGTGAAGCAGGCTGGATGCTGCACCACGATAATGAGCGGCAGCATATTGAGAATGTCGTTGCTGGCTATCTTGCAAAAATCACCGTGAAGTGGATCCCTCCCCCTCCCTGTAGCCAGGATTTAGCTCCATGTGACTTTTTTCTGTTCCCTAACATAAAAAAACGCCTTCGTGGGAGGCATTATCCGTCATTAGAAGCAGTGGTGAAGGCTGCGGAGGCGATGTTGAAGGACCTCTAAAAAGATGGTTTTCAGCATGTATTTGAAGACTGGCAGAAACGCTGGGACAATTGTAACGCATTCATGGGAGGCGACTTTGACAAGGACCATCAAAATTATGAGGATGAGTAGAAGTATGTTGTCAAAAAAGATTATGATCATTCTGTATTGTACAGCCCACGTAGTTTTCCTCCTTAAAATATGTAATACAATTACAAAGGTTTACAATAAAGGTCTCAAGTCAGTTTTGTAATTTGTTTGGTATTTTATTGAAAAAGAAATCATGAATATCGGTTCCAAAATAGAGCGTCACACAGGTCTACCCACTTAAGTTCCTGATTCGTTACTGAAAAATCTTTCTCCGCTTACAGACACTCATTCTTAAAGTTTTATTGTTGAAAATCATTCATCACTTTTCAGGGGTTGGTAGTATAGAGATGCAGCACGCTCATTTAGCAGAATCCGTTAGTTCGGTGAAATCTTATCGTTCCAGGGCCGGCGAATTCAATGTGAACAGTCGCCTAGCGTGGCCCGGAAGTGTCAGCGAGCATTTTGTCTCTACCAAAAGTCATTTCCCACGATGTGATCTATAACTCCAAGCTGTTTGATGCAAACGCTTTGAAACGCCTTCTGTATCTCAGAAAAAAAGTGAATGCTTATTATTGTAACTGAAATTATTGACTTGCTCACAACCGCTTCGGTGAACCGTTCATGACGTCCGTGGTCTAAAGGCAGCTAGTGGCGTGCACTTTTGGCCGCAAGCTGGACGCCGGTGCCCTCCCAGTACCGCCGTGCGCTGCCCTCCCAAGCGCACTGACTTCTCCGTCCATCTCAATATTTGCTAGGGATATTTAAGGCTGTAACACATCAATAATTTGCTCGACTTGTTCATATAGATGGTAATATGAAGACTCCAATGTTAAAGGACTGAGCGCCATGGTGCAAAGAATCGTCGGACTACTACTGAAATTTCGTTTTTCTAATTCGTTTATTAGTTACAATACAAAAAGAAACACATCTATTGTAAGCAAGGCCAAACAAATACCATAAAATACCGATTACGCTCAACTAAGAAATGGACAGTTTTAAGTCAGACGTATAGACACTAAAAAGAATGGAACTTACAACTTTAGAACTTTCCACTTAAAATGGCCCTATAACTGCTTGCTGTCTTCTTTGTGCGCTACCATGACTCAAGTTATGACTATTTAACGAAATTTTGTAGAGCTTGCAAACAATTTGCGTGCTTTGTAATATGTTCTCACTCTAATCAACAGATGTGTACGTAGCCTCTACTCTTCCCACGTTAGACATAGACTAGAATCTCTGAATACAACATGCTGTGACTTAAATGTAACAGTTCAGCACAGAATGTATGCTTCACAACATCCCGTTTACTGAAAATAACTCGGGTTGTCACGTCACTTTTGTTAAATTCCGCTTAATTCAAAAAGCTTCCAACATGAGCAGATATCTGGCAGCTAGCTCATTTCCTTACAACTGTCTGATATAATCGACATGATACACAGTTACACCCCAAACATACAACAAGGAAATACAATAAAACAGGTAACAGATACAAGTATTGTAGTTGCTACAGTAGGAAATGGTAGTCAGTTAACAGTAAGATGCGAAAGTAGATGTATGGGAGAGTTTCTCGAACACGTTTTTTGGAGTTAGGTTAATCGTAATTTTGATTAGTACTTGAGTGCAGTCAAAGTTAATGACACATCGGTATGTTGTCTCAACTCAAAGTAGCTATCAACCGAACGAAATTTTCTGTTACGGTTCCTAATAAGATGTAGTTTCAATCTTTTTATCTGCGTAAATTACTTTAGTATTAAACCTCATCTGCAGCTTTTCGATAATACGTTTAAATAAATTATTCACGCAATGTCAAGGTTTGAAAAAAAAAGGAAGGAGCTATTACTCAATATATTAAATCTCAGGCAAACAGTGATTGTTTTATCTGATTGTACACTCCTGGAAATTGAAATAAGAACACCGTGAATTCATTTTCCCAGGAAGGGGAAACTTTATTGACACATTCCTGGGGTCAGATACATCACATGATCACACTGACAGAACCACAGGCACATAGACACAGGCAACAGAGCATGCACAATGTCGGCACTAGTACAGTGTATATCCACCTTTCGCAGCGATGCAGGTTGCTATTCTCCCATGGAGACGATCGTAGAGATGCTGGATGTAGTCCTGTGGAACGGCTTGCCATGCCATTTCCACCTGGCGCCTCAGTTGGACCAGCGTTCGTACTGGACGTGCAGACCGCGTGAGACGACGCTTCATCCAGTCCCAAACATGCACAATGGGGGACAGATCCGGAGATCTTGCTGGCCAGTGTAGTTGACTTACACCTTGTAGAGCACGTTGGGTGGCACGGGATACAAGCGGACGTGCGTTGTCCTGTTGGAACAGCAAGTTCCCTCGCCGGTCTAGGAATGGTAGAACGATGGGTTCGATGACGGTTTGGATGTACCGTGCACTATTCAGTGTCCCCTCGACGATCACCAGAGGTGTACGGCCACTGTAGGAGATCGCTCCCCACACCATGATGCCGGGTGTTGGACCTGTGTGCCTCGGTCGCATGCAGTCTTGATTGTGGCGCTCACCTGCACGGCGCCAAACACGCATACGACCATCATTGGCACCAAGGCAGAAGCGACTCTCATCGCTGAAGACGACACATCTCCATTCGTCCCTCCATTCACGCCTGTCGCGACACCACTGGAGGCGGGCTGCACGATGTTGGGGCGTGAGCGGAAGACGGCCTAACGGTGTGCGGGACCGTAGTCCAGATTCATGGAGACGGTTGCGAATGGTCCTCGCCGATACCCCAGGAGCAACAGTGTCCCTAATTTGCTGGGAAGAGGCGGTGCGGTCCCCTACGGCACTGCGTAGGATCCTACGGTCTTGGCGTGCATCCGTGCGTCGCTGCGGTCCGGTCCCAGGTCGACGGGCACGTGCACCTTCCGCCGACCACTGGCGACAACATCGATGTACTGTGGAGACCTCACGCCCCACGTGTTGAGCAATTCGGCGGTACGTCCACCCGGCCTCCCGCATGCCCACTATACGCCCTCGCTCAAAGTCCGTCAACTGCACATACGGTTCACGTCCACGCTGTCGCGGCATGCTACCAGTGTTGAAGACTGCGATGGAGCTCCGTATGCCACGGCAAACTGACTGACACTGACGGCGGCGGTGCACAAATGCTGCGCAGCTAGCGCCATTCGACGGCCAACACCGCGGTTCCTGGTGTGTCCGCTGTGCCGTGCGTGTGATCATTGCTTGTACAGCCCTCTTGCAGTGTCCGGAGCAAGTATGGTGGGTCTGACACACCGGTGTCGATGTGTTCTTTTTCCATTTCCAGGAGTTTATTCTCACTGCGGGGAGAAAATTATACGCTACTGACGTAACCGACATTCGGATTAATAATGTTACCTATTTATTAAAATAACCACTATCAAAGTCTGTTCAATTGGTTTCGATTTATCTGTTATTAGCCTAATGATTCTGTTATTACGAAACTTATTAAAAGATTGGAGTTGGGTTTGAAATCAGAGATGTATTGGTATGTGTAACCTGTGTCTCCGCTCTGTGAAGGATATGCTATAGATCCGACGCTCTGCTGTTCTCGGAAAGTGCTGATTTGCAATATTACTAAACCAATGGCCAAACGTGTAATAAAAATTTACGACCGTCTCATCGCATTGATTAGCGGCACAACTCACAAAAGAAATAAACTTGAATTGTTTACCTGACTGGATATGGGACTAGATCGTATCGAGTTAGAAACTGATATACAGACATTCTACTTTAACAATAACAGCAGCTTAATTGCATATTAATACACCTAGCTACCGGATTATTATTCTACTCAAAACCAAAGGGTGGAAGCTTGGCCAACACACTTCTAAACACAGTCTTTTATGAAGCAAGTGACAATCCGGTGTTCAGAGTGAGATCAGTAAAATTTCCGCTCGTCAGCAAAGTGAAACAACTAAGATCACAGTTTCTAGCCGCCTTTTTTATGTCGCGAAAACAAAGTTTGGTTGGCTGCTCAGTGTAAATCACGATGAAACTGTTTTCTTCAAACTGTTCCTTATATCCACACTACTGTAGCAACTATTCTTTTTACAACCTAGCAGTTTTTTCAACACAGCTTAACCTTGAACCATCTCGCTCATGAACTATGTCCTCTTCGTCCATAAAACGTATGCCCAGACATAATTTCTTTTTCTGTAGGGCCTAAACTTCCAGAAACACATAAACAATATGCGCAGGTATATAGCGAATAATATCACAATTCAGAATAACAACATCAGTTTACGTAACACTCCCTCAATACATGCTAGTTCAGGTAAATCAGAAGATAACTGAAAGCAATTAAAAGAAAGAAAATAAAGAAAATAGATAAAGTTTCCTGTTTCTCCATAACAGATAGCGATTTAGCATAACACTGTCAAAAGAATACCAAAGGAAGTCCAAGATATGTCCGTAACACACAGATTAAATACTGAAGATATTATTCTGCGAAACAGAATCTGCTGAAATCATATATGAAGTTGTGTTAGATAAATTCCCAGTAGCAGAGGAACTACAGTGTATCATAGACTCTAATGTCAATTAATGTAGCCATAAATTTTTTTCACAAACTACTGAATAACTCTCTGACGTGCTGAAGAGTCAGATTATCAAGTGCACTTTCACCTCTACGAAATACCTATTAATGAGCCGTGTGGATGTCATGAAATTTCAGCCACTTTTGCATAATATTTAAACGTGGTTTCCATAATTTTGCCGATACATGATAATGATGCTGTAAGTCTGTTTCAACTTGCGCTGATCAGTACCTTTCCTGGATTAAGCACATACTCATTGATTATCGCTAGCGAGGACCATTACTGTCGTAAGAACAGTTTACTCAGATTCTGCTGCATACTTACCATAATTCTTTTTGTAAGTCTTGTGGTATAGCATAATGAATATTTCTTATTTTCGGTGCCGTATTCGCCGTACGCTTTAAGGAAGTCATTGCTTCATCCATCGTGAGTGGCAAACACAGGAAATAGTAGCAGAATACAGAGTGTGTCTAGTTTCGAGGTCTCGTTCGGATCCCCTATTATCGTTTGAACTTCATAAATGCACTTGAGTATGGTAAATTTGCGAGATACACTATTCGACAAGTTCCACTGGAAGGTCTGTTTTGGCAGGAGAGAACATTTAAAAGCCGCATGCAAGTCATCTCGATTTTCCGTACGCGAGTGTTTATTCGTCGTGTTTTGTTCTGACAGCGTAGTCTGACATAGGTACGCAAGAACTTTAGCTTTTGTATTTTCAGCCTCGACTGACTCGTTCACGGAAACTTTGTTACATGCCGAGTGTGCTGTAAAAGAGAAAAAGTATAATATTCGAAACCTATATTGTATTGCCTTCGCACGTAGGCAAACATCGCTTCATAACAAATGTTTTTTCAATATGTGGTTCCATGCTACAAAACTTTTTACTTTTTTTTTGATAGCAGAAGGAAGATTGATGACGCAAAATATTACACACCATTTCCTACCGCGAGACTGAATACCTCGTGGTGCAGTTGTGGGCACGTGACGAGGCACGGAATACACAGGGTGAAGAAAAATGCGCGAACTCGGACCTCGCAGCGCGGTTCCTCACATACTAACAATACAAAAATGTCTGTCACAAAATTTCGTCGTGCACTTACTTCCGGCAGTAAAAGGACGTTAAAGTTTGGAAGTCTGGCAACACTGTAATCACATGTTCGGTGACTACCTCTGTCAGCACATACTAACAGCGGTGCGTAGTTCGTGCGGTGGATAGCTTTTTGTCTTAGCATGCAGGAGGTCGGGGGTCAGAGTCAGATTCCCTGCGTTTTTGTTTTTATCTGCTAAATGTAGGCTGGATGGTATGGTGTCTGTCGTCTTAATCGTCATACAGCGATTACAGTGGGTCTCCTAAAAAAACATTTGCACTTATGAACTACGAACACGGAAATGGAAGTAAATCAGTTTTCAATGGTCAGCTTGTAAAGAGGCCCTATGCACGTCGTTGACGCGAACTGTTCCACACCACTGCATATACTAGATTTCAAATCCGTTTTCTGTGTACCCTCTCCCAGTGGTCCCGTCGGTAAATACCACGATCAGACCCATCACATTTCGTTAGGGTCTTAATTTTTTGTATACATTTCTTATTTTCCTCTGGAATTATTCTAAAACAGTGTGGCATACGTATGGTACACACAAACAATGAGTCTTTGGACATCCTTCTGGTCCTCTGTGAATCTGATAACCAGGCTGGTGTTGCCGCTCGTGAATATGCTGTTAGATATCCTGGCCGACGTCATTCAGATAAAAGTGTGTTTCGTTGTATGGAACTTCGCCTTCTGGAGACAGGTCCTCTCCTTCCACCATTAATTGGCAGAGCTCGTCAACGGGTTCGCCGTACTAGAAAGCTATTCTGGAGGTCATACACCAGGAACCGCATCGAAATACACGTAGCGTAGCAATGCAGCTGCGATGACGTGCTGCACTAGTGTGGGCTGCAACTCTATCATTATTCTTTAACACCTGCATCTTACAGGCCACCGTCTGTAGATGCAATTCTGTGAACGGTTCAGGTAACAACAGGAAGCCAACGATGTCTTCAAAAACACTGTAATATGGTCGCATGAAGCAGCGTTAGCTCTGGAGGGTGTCTTCAATATGCACAATGTCTACGGTTGGTAGAAGGTAAGCCGCACGTCACCTGCCACCGTGGATGTCAAGTTCACTTGGCATTACCGTCTGAGCCGGCATATTTGGAGACAAGAGTTTGAGTTCCTCCCTATTGCCCGACCAGTTGACTGCACCAAGGTATCATGCATTCCTCTCAAACTATTTACCTTGTGTTCGGCAGAGGTTATGGTACAAACATGATGTTGCACCTCCACACTTTGGAATCAACGTGCGACGGTATTTAGACAGAACATAGCCAGGGAAATGGTGCTGACGGAGAGGTCTAGTTGTATGGTATCCGCGTTTACCTGACCTAAACCCGCTGCATTTCTTTCTGTGGGGACACATGAAGGAGCACGTGTTTTCCACTCCGTCGACACATGTGCAAGAACTGATAGCGCCTGTTCACATTGCTCTTGTAGCTGTGGATGCAGCCACGTTGCGAAGAGTCCAAAGCTGTGTGATCCAGTGGGTTACGCAGTGTTCGGATATGCCGGCTGGGGTATCGCTTTGAGCGTTTGCTCTGTGGACAACGTATTCGTTTGTATACGTCATGCTGTCATTAATACTGAAATTATTATCGTTACTCGTTGCTATTGCATGTAGTATAAATGACTAGTAGGTTTTGAGTTATTTAACTGTGCAATCATCTTTAGCACCTATAAATTCATATTTTTGTTGTTATTCTGTCATATGGTAGTCATTTTTTCAACTGCCTATTTCTGATTTGTCTGACCACGTTTTTGTTGTGTTCATCGTTACAGGACACTGTACTATACAAATGACACATACCTGTCACCTAAGAAACGGTGTATACTACCGTATTACAGGGCAGAATGAAACACGCAAACAAAAACAAATACGTATCGATCCAGAATCAAACTATCGTTCTCCCTGCTTGTTAACCCAAAACGCTAGCCACGTTTCTTCTGCATTTTGTTCTTTATTGTTCGTTGTATTTGGCGTAGCGGACGTCACATGATATCCGTTGCAGTTCGATGTTGACCGCTTCACTCATTTTTATTATTATTGTTATTATTACGAACACGCTCCCCTGGACCAACTACACAACGCTGCTCCTACATACTGACAGAGGTACAGAGGCAGTTACCATACAAGGGATTTCAGTGTCGCTAGATGGCCAGTCTTTAACGTCCATTTACTGCCGGAAAAATGCGCAGGGCGAAATTTTGTGACAGACATTTTTGTATTGCTAGTATGTGAGGAATCGCTCTACGAAGGCCGAGTGCGAGGATTTTTGTTCACTCTCTATATAGAACCGAAGCAGAGGCGATTGGGAAATCATTCTAGCGACTATATGGACCAGCTATGATGTAATCAACACACTGACTATGAAAAAGGGGAAATTACTATGGCTAGGCGCCTAGGATGGAGCATCTCGGAAACGGCGAAGCTGGCCGGCTGTTCGCGTGCTGATATGGTAAGCATCTTTGGAAAGTGATTCACGGATTGTGAAGCCACCATTAGACAACAAGATGCTGGACATCCACATTTTATTAAAAACTTGGTTGTCGAGTGCTTGCTCGCTGTGTAAAGCAGGATAGGCAGAGATCTGTGACAGATCTGACGACGGAGTACAATGCTGGCGTAGGCACAAGTGTTTCGGAGCACGCTGTTCAGCGCACGTGAACATAGGGATCTAGAGCAGACCACTTCTGCGTGTTTCCATGTTGACACAACATTGTCAATTTCGATTGCAGAGCACATAGAGTTACGGAAATTGGGTCATGGATCAATGGAAACGTATCGCCTGGCGTTTGAATTATTTCTCTGGTTACAGCAGATCGATGGCTGTGTCTGGATATGTTGTACCCAGGCGAGTTGCAGGTAGACAGAGGGACAGCGCCCCAGACACAGGCCGTTGGCGTCAGTGGTATGCTGCAGGACACGTTCACATGATCCTGCATGCGAACTGTGCAAGTAAGCGAAGGCATCATGTCACCTGTGGCCTACGTGAACATTATTGCAGACTTTGTGCCTCCCTCCAAACTCGATGTCACCTCCGATGGCGATGGTATCTTTCAGCCGATAACTGTTCATTTCAGAAAACCGGAATTGTAACCTAAAGGAATCGTGTGACTTGTGGCTAGACATCTGGTACGATGTACCACTGAAAATCTAGCAATGACTTTTAGAATCCATGCCACGCAGAATCAATTCTGTATTGCGTTCCAAATGTGGAATAGCTCTGTAATAAGCATGTCGTCATAATGTTTTTTATTTTTTTCCCCATCAGAATACACTGAGGTGATGAACGTCATGGATCACCTCCAAATATTGTATCACACCTCATTTTGCCTGCCGTAGTGTAACAATTCGATGTTGCATGGACTGAACAAGTCGTCGGAAGTCCTCTGCAGAAACACTGTCCCATTCTGCCTGTATAGCCGTCCGTAATTGCGGTAGTGTTGCCGGTGAAGGATTGTGTGCAAGGACTGATCTCTCGATAATGTCTCACAAAAGTTTCAAATGTTCAGATGTGTGTGAAATCTTATGGGACTTAACTGCTAAGGTCATCAATCCCTAAGCTTACACACTACTCAACCTAAATTATCCTGAGGACAAACACACACACCCATGCCCGAGGGAGGACTCGAACCTCCGCCAGGACCAGCCGCACAGTCCATGACTGCAGCGCCCCTTGACCGCTAGGCTAATCCCGCACGGCACACAAAATTTGGATGGGATTCATGTCGCGAGATCTGGGTGGCCAAATCATTCACTCTGAATCTGCAGAACGTTCTTCAAACCAATCGCGACAACTGTGATCCAGAGACATGGCGCATCGTCATCCATAAAAATTCCATCGTTGTTTGGGAGCAAGTAGTCCACGAATTGCTGCCAGTTGTCTCCAAGTAGCCGAATATCACAATTTCCAGCCAATGATGGGTTCAATTGCAGCAGAGGACTCAATGTAAACACAGCCCTCACCATTATGGAGCCACCGCTTGGTGATATAGTACCTTGGATTCATGGTTTCGTGGGGTTTGCGCCACATTTGAACCCTGCCATTAACCCTTACCAACTTAAACTGGGTCTCATCTGAACAGGCCACAGATGTTCAGTAGCCTAGGGTTCAACCGATATAGTCATGAACTGAGGAGATGCGCTGTAGTTGATGCTGTGCTGTTAGCAGAGGCACTCGGGTCGGTCGTCCGCCTCCGTAGTTCATTAACTCCAAAATGGTTCAAATGGGTCTGAGCACTATGGGACTTAACTTCTGAGGTTATCAGTTCCCTAGAACTTAGAACTACTGAAACCTAACTAACCTAAGGACATCACACACATCCATGCCCGAGGCAAGATTCGAACCTGCGACCGTAGCGGTCGCGCCGTTCCAGACTGCAGCGCCTATAACCGCTCGGCCACTCCGGCCGGCCATTAACTCCGGATTTCACCGCACAGTCCGAACGGTTACGTTAGTTGTACGTCCCACATTGTTTTCTGCGATTATTTCAAGCAGTGTTGTTTGTCAACGATGACAACTCTCAGCAAACGCCGCTGAACTTGATCGTTAAAGAGAAGGCCGTCGGGCACTGCGTTGTTCGTACTGAGAGGCAATGCCTGAAATTTGGTATTCTCGGCATACTCTTTAACACTGTGGATCTCGGAGTATTGAATTCCCTAACGATTTCCGAAATGGAATGTCCCATGCTCCTAGCTTCAACTACCATTCCGCGTTCAGTCTCTTTTTATCCCCGTGGTGCATCCATAATCACGTTGGAAACCTTCCGCTGCGTCAATGAACTGCCCTTATATACTTTGTGTACGCGATACTACAGCCATCTGTGTATCTGCACATCGCTACTGTATGACATTTGTCACCTCAGGGTATCTACGTAGTAAGCGTGTAAAGAGGAACGAGATTTCAAGATAAAATCAGTCTGACGACAACTCGATGGAACTAACTGAAAGCTGCAACTGCTTCTAATCTCTTCCTTTTCTCACCACCATCATCAGCAACACAAAAGCAATGCATCATTCTACATGGGCTTACTACCACCAACCACGTTGACCACATCACACGTCTACTTTTATCACATTGAACATCAGGTACGTTAAGATGTAAATAGATTTTCGCTAGTAACGGTCACCCATTTTAAAAAATCAGTATCTGCGCCTCATAATTTGTTAGTCAAAAATGCCATTTGAAATTTCCTGCGTTGGCGATCAGATTTCATTCTCTTACATACACTGCTCTAGAGCCAACAAATATTCAGCAACACACTTTCAAACAAGACTGCATTGCGGGTGGTTAGTTGGAGACAGCTGTGATACTGCATACGGGCGTCAAGCTACATATATGTATACGTTTAGGTATATGTGAGTATATGATCCTTCATAATACTCTTTTCGTACATATGAGGAAAGCAAGAATGACAGGCTTGCTGTTAAAGAACTAAAAAGTTGCAGATCCAATCGTATTTCCTGGTCACTTTATAAGTTCAATTATAAACTCGAGTAATTATAGGTAAGACGTTTTGCAGCATAAGGCGGGGGAAGCAATACTTTGCGGAAATTATCGAGTCATTTCTTTACAGGAATGAATTGGCGTTCACAAGCTCCTCATGCGCCTAAACACTCTGTCGTATTGTCCATTAATTACGGTTGAGACGGTTAAAGAGAATATAAACTATTAACAATAATAATTATTATTTGCTTGCCTTGTGGAATAATTTCGACCAGAATGCCAAACACAGGCGGCGAGGACCGTGGCGAAGATGAGTAACCAGACGTGATAGTTATTCGGAACTGTCGCCTGGCAACGGAACGTAACGCTTTATTAACAATGCCGTATATCGCCGACTGAACTGAATATAGACTGAGTCACTAGCGGCGCTTTCGGGGAACCGTACTTTATCATGTATGGAAGGCCGGCCGGAGTGGCCAAGCGGTTCTAAGCGCTACAGTCTGGAACCGCGCGACCGCTACGGTTGCAGGTTCGAATACTGCCTCGGGCATGGTTGTGTGCGATGTCCTTACGTTAGTTAGGTTTAACTAATTCTAAGTTCTAGGGGACTGATGACCTCAGAAGTTAAGTCCCATAGTGCTCAGAGCCATTTGAACCATAATTTGCTTTGGTAAATCCCATCATCCACTCACTACCTACTGCTTGAACTGTGACACACTGGCTAGAAAATTGCAATGCTCTCAAGGAACACGCAGGCACATCGTAAGCAAGCATAACAACATCGTACCTACTAACTACGCACGTTTTATGGCAGAAAAAAGTGTCGGAGTGGAAACTTTTTTAAGTAAAATATCTCGTAAACGACTCGCACTAGACTTCTGCAACAAACACTCTGACATTCTAATTTTAGCTAGTTAATATCTTCAGGCGGCCTTGCACGTGGATGGCTGACCATCCAGGCCGCCATGCGCTGTTGTCATTTTTCGGGGTGCACTCAGCCTCGTGATATGCCAAGTGAGGAGCAACTCGACCGAATAGTAGCGGCTTCAGTCAAGAATACCATCATAACGACAGGGAGAGCGGTGTGCTGACCCCACGCCCCTCCTCTCTGCTGAGGATGACATGATGGTCGGATGGTTCCGGCAGCCCACTCGTGGCCTGACGACGGAGTGCTAATATCTACAGGAATCGTTCCATTTAAAAAAGTGTATTTTGCACAAAACTTGGCTTTATAAGTATTATTACGGTTTGTTGTGGCTGAAAATACGAGTTTCTGAATACTAATTAGTTCTGTGAAAAGCGCACATCAATAGCACCTTTCATTTCTGTAATGTATGCGGTACAAGTGCAAGGTGATTTACCCTGTATACCATAGTGTACTGCATTAAGTGTGCTTGTCTTTGGGCTCATTATCTCCACATGAAACTGGGAACTGAATTAGAATTTTTGTATTCTTTTAATTCCCAGTGTTTTATTTCTTTCATATAATTAATTTTACAGTTTTGTAGAAAATTGTAGCCCTTGCTCCATATAACGGCACAGTTAGTTTATAGTGCACGAACACCGTATAATATGCGCAAAAGACATCATGGTGCTGGAAAAAGCAAATGACAAAACTTAATGGGCAAACCGTAATGTAAATAAAACAGTAACAACAGATAATCCTGGTAGAAATACAGTCGACACTTACAGTGCCAATACGTAAGGATAAATTAACTAAAATAAATATCAGTGCGGTTATTCCTACGCCTGAAACGCTCATCCAACTATACATAAGATCAGTGCTGTAAATGTATTCTGTTAAAATAACTGAGAAACGAATATCACGCTGCGCGAAGAATCAGCCCCTTTAATCACTAATTAGGTATTTTCTTGTTTCCCTAAATGTTCAGATGGTGCTTTAAATGTGACAAAAACTCACTGGATTTCTGATAGCTGTTCAAATTTAACCAATGATCTTTTCGTAATTGCTTGTTTCCACGAGACAAGAGACTGAAGTAAAACGGAAGAGAGAATCTCAGAAGCGAGAAAAATGATTGTATCTCCTCGCTGCGCAGTGATGGATGACATTAAAATCTTATCGATTGCCATTTTCGGAACTTATAAGCAAAATATCCCAGGTCGATTGGCTAAAACCAAATTAATCGGCCGTGTCTGCTATGACTTCCATCAAGATAATTTCTGTGTAAATCTCTTCGATATAAGCACTACAGAAGCACAAGTCAGAGAAAATATATCGTGTAACTGACAATTATGGCCAACAGATTCACAAGTCATTAATGAGGTACAATTCCATTCCATTTTGTGAAATACGACTCTGTAACTAAAACTTATGAGTTGTGTTAACATGCATAGTTTGGAGTGAATGGTTAGTCTGTTGCCAATTAATATCTCATATAAGAATTTCGTCAATCTACAGGTTCAAAAATTGTTCAAATGGCTCTGAGCACTATGGGACTTAACTTCTGTGGTCAAAAGTCCCCTAGAACGTAGAGCTACTTAAACCTTACTAACCTAAGGACATCACACACATCCATGCCCGGGGCAGGATTCGAACCTGCGACCGTAGCAGTCGCGCGTTTCCGGACTGAGCGCCTGAACCGCTAGACCACCGCCGCCGGCTCTACAGGTTGTAACTGTCTTTTGCGCTATACAGATCCTTCAGAGGATTCTACTGCTGCGGTT
Organism: Schistocerca gregaria; assembly: GCF_023897955.1. Taxonomy (NCBI): domain Eukaryota; kingdom Metazoa; phylum Arthropoda; class Insecta; order Orthoptera; family Acrididae; genus Schistocerca; species Schistocerca gregaria. Next base: position 315,188,744 of record NC_064924.1, on the reverse strand, counting down.
TTTATATTAGTTAAACTTAAACATCGATGAAACAGCTGTTTTACACAGATTATGAGTAAATAAGTTTGATGGGTGGTATAAAAGACACATCTCCGTATCTTAAAATAATTTTTATTCTGTTTTAGCCAATCATTGCAAAAGCAGACACAACGTCTGAAGGGATACCGCAATCACTAGTTATACGATGTTACTTATAATCCGTCTTGATTGCAAAAATGTTTATTCACATGACCGGTTTCGGTTCCTCGAGAACCATCTTCAGATGTGCAATTTCGGTTACAGGAGTAACCCGTCCACATACTACAACCTTCACATGTTGCGTCACATTCAGCATGTCAGGTTAATATGTGTGGACGGGTTACTCCTGTAACCGAAATTGCAGATCTGAAGATGGTTCTAGAAGAACCGAAACCGGTCATGTGAATAAACATTTTTGCAATCAAGAAGGATTATAAGTAACGTTGTTTAACCATTCAAGCTAGGGCACTTACCTTTTTAGATTTAATTTCGAACTGAATGTCACAGGGGACTAAAAGGAAGAGACAATGCCGAAGCTGTCCCTAACATAAATAGATGCCGTTACCCAAGGACTCGGCATTCTTCTGTCAGTAGACGCATTTCAGGACTTGCAATTAGCAGATGCTCGCTCCCTTGAATTTGTCCTAATTTGGTCTGGACCGCAGTACCATGCTCGTAACACGTTTTGCAGTTGTGTAATGCTTCCTCTCGGCCACTTAATTATCAACGTCCCTAATTGACGGTTGTATCCAGAGCCGCGATTATCAAGTCTGGTGTCGTTTCTAGGGCAGCTCTTGCGTCAAACAGACCGCGTGGAGGGACGTCGTCACGTGGCACCGAGGAAAAAGTGTTCCTTCACTTTTATTCGACTCACTTTGTGGAATCTCTATTGACGCTCGAATTAGATTGTTAAGTAACTGAAAATGATTTTAAACGGCTAAATTCCATCTTGTTCTCTCGAGTGAGAAAGTCCTTGGTGTTATCAAATTTCTCAATATCATCTGCCCGTGATGTTTCACCCATTATTCTCTCAGAAACCTTTTCCCTGTAAACACGTCACGTTTTGTGCTGTAGATGGCAGCTACCTTTTAGTGTTGCTATACAAAAATCGCGAAATGAAGACCACTGGAATGAAATTTTTGGGACAAAGGATAACTTAGGTATAGACTAAATATCACTTAACCAGATCTTGAAAGTACGTGAGATGTTTTTGTAGTAGGTGCAAAAATTTTATGAGCGAGTAATTCGTAATCCTAAAGGAGACAAGATAGAGTGTGGCAACTGCAGAGGGATCACACTACTCAATTTGAGATATAAAATACTCTCTAATATACTATTCGATAGAATACTCCCGATCATACAGAGGGGAAGTCAATTATAGATCAAATATTCACCTTAAGACAAATCCTGGAAAAAACAAACTAATACGGAGTTGGCACGCATCACCTCTTTATAGATTTAAAAGCAGCTTATGATAGTACAAATAGAGAGCAGTTATATCAAGCTCTAGGTGAACTGGGATTCTCGAGAAAGTTGGTAAGGCTGATGAGAATGACAATGAGCGAAACACAAGGTAGTGTAAGAATAGGAGGAATGATGTACAACACATTGAGTATTAAAAATAGAGTGCGACAAGGGGATGCATTGGCATGCCTTCTCTTCAATGCCGTCCTGGAGAAGGTGATGAGAAACGGAAACCTTCTTAATAGGGGAACGATTTTCTATAAATCAGTGCAGATACTTGCCTACACAGATGACACAGATATAATAGCAAGAACTCAAAAAGCAATGGAAGAGACATTTACAGCTCTTGAACAGGCCAGTAGGAACATCGGGTTAATTATTAATGAACAAAAAAAGAAATATATGGCAGCTGGAAAAGCACATAGAGAAAATATGCCAAATGCAACAACAATGGGCAATTATAAATTTGAGAGAGTGGAATATTTGAAGTATCTGGACTCGACAGTTACACATCTAAATGATACCTCCTATGAAATTAAGCAGAGATTAATCCTAGCCAATAGAGCCTATTTTGCCCTAACAAGACTTCTATCCTCAGGGCTCCTCACTCTACCACGAAATTAACTATGTATAAACCACTTATACGACCAGTGCTTACATATGCCTTTGAAGCCTGGACATTAATAAATAAATATATTGAAACAGTGGATGCATTTGAAAGAAAGGTACTTAGACGAATTATCGGCCCAATCTGTGAAAGAGGAAGATGGAGGAGGAGATACAACCATGAGTTGTGTATCATATACAAAGACCAACCCATCAGAAGGATAGTGAAATCATCCACACTGAGGTGGGCGGGGCATGTGGCTCGCATGTATGATGCAGAAGTACCAAAAATAATATTACAAGAAAAAGCCAGGAGGGTAGAGGGGACGTGGTCGACCAAGAGCCAGATGTGAAGATGGAGTGATCGAAGATCCTAGGAGGACGGGCTATAAAAACTGGAGAGTATTGGCAAAGGACTGAGAGAAATGGAAGGAAATTGTAGAAGAGGCCAAGGCTCATCATGGCCTGTAGAGCCAAGAAATCTTTGGGTGCTGATACGACTGCAGATAGTACTATATCATCTGAATAGAGACGTATCTGTTTTTTTCCCCTGCTTATACGGATCGGAGCGTGGAATGTCAGATCCCTTAATAGGGCAGGTAGGCTAGAAAATTTAAAAAGGTAAATGGATAGGTTAAAGTTAGATATAGTGGGAATTAGTGAAGTGCGGTGGCAAGAGCAACAAGACTTTCGGTCAGGCCAATACAGGGTTATAAATACAAAGTCAAATAGGGGTAATGCAGGAGTAGGTTTAATAATGAATAAAACAATAGGAATGCGAGTAAGCTACTACAAACAGCATAGTGAACGCATTATTGTGGCCAAGATAGACACGAAGCCCACGCCTACTACAGTAGTACAAGTTTATATGCCAACTAGCTCTGCAGATGACGAAGAAATTGAAGAAATGTATGATGAAATAAAAGAAATTATTCAGATAGTGAAGGGAGACGAAAATTTAATAGTGATGGCTGACTGGAATTCGGTAGTAGGAAAAGGGAGAGAAGGAAACGTAGTAGGTGAATATGGATTGGGGCTATGAAATGAAAGAGGAAGCCGCATGGTAGAATTTTGCACAGAGCACAACTTACTCATAACTAGCACTTGGTTCAAGAATCATAAAAGAAGGTTGTATACATGGAAGAAGCCGGGAGATACTGACAGGTTTCAGATAGATTATGTAATGGTAAGACAGAGATTTAGGAACCAGGTTTTAAATTGTAAGACATTTCCAGGGGCAGATGTGGACTCTGACCACAATCTATTGATTATGAACTGTAGATTAAAACTGAAGAAACTACAAAAAGGTGGGAATTTAAGGAGATGGGACCTGGATAAACTGACTAAACCAGAGGTTGTGCAGAGTTTCAGGGGGAGCATAAGGGAACAATTGATAGGAATGGGGGAAAGAAATACAGTAGAAGAAGAATGGGTAGCTTTGAGGGATGTAGTAGTGAAGGGAGCAGAGGATCAAATAGGTAAAAAATCGAGGGCTAGTAGAAATCCTTGGGTAGCAGAATAAATATTGAATTTAATTGATGAAAGCAGAAAATATAAAAATGCAGTAAATGAAGCAGGCAAAAAGGAATACAAACATCTCAAAAATGAGATCGACAGGAAGTGCAAAATGGCTAAGCAGGGATGGCTAGAGGACAAATGTAAGGATGTAGAGGCTTATCTCACTAGGGGTAAGATAGATACTGCCTACAGGAAAATTAAAGAGACCTTTGGAGATAAGAGAACCACCTGTAAGAATATCAAGAGCTCAGTTGGAAACCCAGTTCTAAGAAAAGAAGGGAAAGCAGAAAGGTGGAAGGAGTATATAGAGGGTCTATACAAGGGCGAGGTATTTGAGGAAAATATTGTGGAAATGGAAGAGGGTGTAGATGAACATGAAATGGGAAATACGATACTACGTGAAGAGTTTAACAGAGCACTGAAAGGCCTGAGTCGAAACAAGGCCCCGGGAGTAGACAGCATTCCATCAGAACTACTGATGGCCTTGGGAGAGCCAGTCATGACAAAACTCTACCATCTGGTGAGAAAAATGTATGAGATAGGCGAAATACCGTCAGACTTCAAGAAGAATATAATAATTGCAATCCCAAAGAAAGCAGGTGCTGACAGATGTGAAAATTACCGAACTATCAGTTTAATAAGTCACAGCTGCAAAATACTAACGCGAATTCTTTACAGGCGAATGGAAAAACTAGTAGAAGCCGACCTCGGGGAAGATCAGTTTGGATTCCGTAGAAATATTGCAACACGTGAGGCAGTACTGACCCTACGACGTATCTTGGAAGCTAGACTAAGGAAAGGCAAACCTACGTTCCTAGCATTTGTAGACGTAGAGAAAGCTTTTGACAATGTTGACTGGAATACTTTCTTTCAGATTCTGAAGGTGGCAGGGGTAAAATACAGGGAACGAAAGGATATTTACAATTTGTACAGAAACCAAATGGCAGTTATTAGAGCCGAGGGGCATGAAAGGGAAGCACTGGTTGGGAAGGGAGTGAGACAGGGTTGTAGCCTCTCCCCTATGTTATTCAATATGTATATTGAGCAAGCAGTGAAGGAAACAAAAGAAAAATTCGGAGTAGGTATTAAAATCCATGGAGAAGAAAGAAAAACTTTGAGGTTCGCCGATGACATTGTAATTCTGTCAGAAACAGCAAAGGACTTGGAAGAGCAGTTCAACGGAATGGATAGCGTCTTGAAAGGAGGATATAAGATGATCATCAACAAAAGCAAAACGAGGATAATGGAATGTAGTCGAATTAAGTCGGGTGATGCTGAGGGTATTAGATTAGGAAATGAGACACTTAAAGTAGTAAAGCAGTTTTGCTATTTGGGGAGCAAAATAACTGATGATGGTCGAAGTAGAGAGGATATAAAATGTAGACTGGCAATGGCAAGGAAAGCGTTTCTGAAGAAGAGAAGTTTGTTAACATCGAGTATAGATTTAAGAGTCGGGAAGTCATTTCTGAAAGTATTTGTAGGGAGTGTAGCCATGTATGGAAGTGAAACATGGACGATAACTAGTTTGGACAAGAAGAGAATAGAAGCTTTCGAAATGTGGTGCTACAGAAGAATACTGAAGATAACGTGGATAGATCACGTAACTAATGAGGAGGTATTGAATAGGATTGGGGAGAAGAGAAGTTTGTGGCACAACTTGACTAGAAGAAGGGATCGATTGGTAGGACATGTTCTGAGGCATCAAGGAATCACCAATTTAGTATTGGTGGGCAGCGTGGAGGGTAAAAATCGTAGAGGGAGACCAAGAGATGAATACACCCAAGAGATTCGAAGGATGTAGGTTGCAGTAGGTACTGGGAGATGAAGAAGCTTGCACAGGATAGAGTAGCATGGAGAGCTGCATCAAACCAGTCTCAGGACTGAAGACCACAACAACATGGCGGAGTTGAAGCTGAGAACAGCTTTGCCTCCAATTTGTTTTCTGAATTTATATTTCTTTATTTTGGTTGTAATGACGTTTTATCCTGCACGTCGTAACTAACCACTAATTTCCACTTACATTCGAGTCTGTAGATTTATTCGTAAAATAGGAAAGAGGACAAGACGATAAATTTTAAGTTCAGTACTTACGTGATAATTTTAGCTGCAGTCTTGTGGTTCATGTTGAAATGTCTTCTTCACGATTCGAGAAACGTACGTGAAACCTGAAAAACTACAAGAAGTCGTGTTTTCATTATAGTGTTGGAAACCAAACATCTAGCTGCGTAAATCTTCGATTTGTCAAAGTTTTACTTTTCTGTCAATCGCTTACCGTTACAACGTCTACTACTCGAAGGGTTTTACATTTTCGGTTAAAACGAATTTTTCTGTCATCTCTCCATTTGCTGTCGACAAGAATTTTTACAACGAACTCCACCTTGGATCACCTTGCCGTCAGCTCTCACATGTAACTATTACGCCATAAATACGCTTCCAGGCAATGGTAGAGACAAAAACAAATTAATACAAAATAATGACTTAATGTAACATAAGTTTTTGTAATTTATGGAGTTTTATTCTGATCGCCCTCTTAATCTACAAAAACTAATTTTCAGGTTTTCTTTGTTCTACAGAATAAACTTTTGTTTATGTTTTGACTAACATCGTGTTTATAATGGTTCATGTATATTCCGAATTTCAGAACAATAAATGCAATAGCTGCAGATGACCCGCCAGGTTAGCCGCGAGCGCTGATGCACTGCTTCCTGGACTCGGGTAGGCCCACTAGCCCCGGATCGAATCCGCACGCCAGATTAACGACGCGGGCCTGTGTGCCGGCCAGCCTCGATGTGATTTTAAGGCGGTTTTCCACATCCCTCTAGGTCACTACTGGGCTGGTCCCCACGTCCCTTTCTAGGCGCTTCAGTCCGGATCCGCGCAACTGCTACGGTCGCAAGTTCGAATCCTACCTCGGGCATGTCTGTGTGTGTTGTCCTGAGGTTAGTTAGGTTTAAGTAATTCTTAAGTCTAGGGGGTCCCCGACCCCCCTAGACTCACCAGCGTGATATCTAGTTAAAAAAAAGTCTTTCATTGCTTGGAAGTGATCAGGTTAAATAAGAATATATTAATTAGTGATCTGAGGGAAAATAGAAATATCTCAGGAACACCTGCTATTTTGCACATAAAAAGTTATATTTGTGTAGAATTTGTTGAATTCTTTGTCTCATGTCGAAACAATAATATAAATATCAAATTACATAATAAATTGAAAATTGTTCCCTTTCTGTTGATTTACATAATCTTAATAATTATAGAATACTATTCTATATTTAAATATATTATATTTCATGCTTTCTGAACAAAGCATAAAAATAAAGAAGTTGGAAAAAGGTCATATGTTTTGTGTAATGACTTGTCTCAAAGTAAGAAACGACACAGATTAGAGAAAAAATTGAAGCAATATGTATATGAAAGCGCGTCAAATTTGTATGTATATGTTTCAAAAAAAGAATAAAAGAAAAAATCCACGGAGGATGCCACAACTGGGTTGAAACATGTTTGGGGATTAAATAAAATAAAAATAATGCTTTTGTAAGACGTCGACCCTCTTTTATTCATTGATAATGACTGTATTAATTCACTGTAGACTTAGGCTAATGAAGCTTGTTTTACAGTCCAGTGTGTCGTATGCTTCAGTGATGTAAGCCGACCCTCAGGCGGACAGAAAAACTCGTTATTAAAATCATACATTTACCATATACAACTCTGAAGAGCACTGTCTATTTTGTTGATATTATGCCCAACGAAATCTGGTGGCAATTCCTTAGAGTCTCCAAGTGATAATGTGTTTGCTTAGGAGAAGAAGAACTTCTTAGTCGAGATCGCTGTACAAACTTTATTGTAGATAAAGTGTTGTGGCGTCTTGGTAAGCATGACTTGTTATGTCACGGGAAGAATGTTTTGACGTAGTAAATTTAATTTTGCGTGCCAACACATCGCTCTTCTCGTGTTTTATGTACGTGGAAATTCTATTGAAAGATTTTTTGTGTAGCTGGCACAAGATTTTTGTAACTTAGTTTTACCGAAACTGGTTATCCACGATAATGTTTTTATAGCGATCTCGGTTAAGTAGTTCTTCTCCTAAGTAATTACTACAGATCGCCCCTTCGAGCTCAAACGAGTAAACTAATATTGTGTTCGGTTTCTGATGAACTTGCTTTTGATTCAATCTGTTGCGTTAAAGAGGCCAAAACAAAGTACGGATCTATGAAGGGACTTCAAAAAGTAAGTTACAGATTATTATGTCAGAGAAACTAACTGTTACTCAGTGCTGTGCTATATTTCAAAGTGACACTGTTTACATGACACTAGTCACCTAGTCACTGTAAACAACGGCCAGAGACATTCGGTTCCTCGACGACAGTAATCCGCTTCTCGGTCAGGGAGTCATTCGATATGCGGAGGGTGACATCTTTGGGACATGTCTTTGCAACAGTTATCCTATCAGCTTGCGGAAAAGACAGAAATCGTATGGCACAAGACCTGGACTTCTCGATCAGCATTGGCCACATCTATTCGGTCTTGGTCAAATTATTGGCACCATTTCACTAAGACTGGACTCGACGTTGCGTTTCCGCTGTAACTTCAGGATTTCACGATCAGTCTGTTGGCAATTTAGAGATTTAGCCCAGTACTCCAACTTCGGAGACAATTCAAACTGGCGCGCCACTTTACTCCTACTCTGCGATGGACGTGTTACCGGTATCTTAACAGAACTGAGTCCGCAGGAAGCCCAGAATGTATACTCTCTTCTGACAATGCGTCACTCTTGTTGCAAAAATGGTTGTAGTGTGGGATGACAAGTGTAACTAACTTTCTGAAGTTCCTGCGTACGAGGCAGCATGTGAGGTGTAGCACCTTGAGGCACGAGTAACCGCGCAGAAAACAAGAAGTATCCATAAATTATCTCTATAACATAAGACTGTAATATCTTTAAAGCTATACCAGATATTAACCAATGGTTTTCAACATGGGATAACTCAAAGTTTTGTCTCCTCATTCGTACACATCAATCTGTGTACCCTTAGTGCCGCGGATAATGTCTTGTGGGAATTCCATTCCCCTCCAAGCCGGCTCAAGATCTCCACTGTGACGTCCAAACGCATTGAGAATACGTGCCCTCGAGGCCTGAAGGTCTGTAACCTTAGTTCAGTACACAATATCCTTTTCAAAATCCCACAGGAAGAAGACTAGTGGTGTGAGGTCACGGGATCGTGGTGGCCATCGAATTGGACCATCTCGTCAGATCCATCTATTCGGAAAATCTTCAACTGGAAATTTACGGACGTTCTGGGACCAGTGGGGTGGTGCCCTTTTTTGCTGGAATATGACATCACGTTGCACTTGTTCCAGTTCTGATACAGAAACTCTTGAAACATGTCCACGTAAACATCACTGTTGACGTAAGGAAGGAAGGACTATCGGGTTTAACATCCCGTTGACATCGGGGCCATCCTGATTTACGTTTTCCGTGATTTCCGTAAATCGCTCCGGGCAAATGTTGGGATGATTCCTCTGAAAGGGCACGGCCGACTTCCTTTCTTAATCCGATGAGACCGATGACCTCGCTGTTTGGTCTCTTCCCCAAACAACCCAACCCAACCCCAACATTGGGGCCATCAGAGACGCAGCACGAGCACGGATTGTGTCAAGGACTGGGAATGAAATCGGCCGTGCCCATTCAAAGGGATCATCCCGGCATTGGCCTGGAGGGATTTGGGGAAATCACAGAAAACCTGAATCTGTATGGCAGGATGCGGGTTTGAACCGCCGTCCTCCCGAATGCGAGTCGAATGTGCTAACCATTGCGCCACTTCGCTCGGCACCGTAAACGGTAATGATGCAACTGCGCATCAGCCTGCACCAAACATTGACCTTAGCACTGTCTCTTTTCATTTCCTGTGTAACACGAAGATGCTCTGAACCACATACACGAACGTTATGATCATTAAGATCTAAACATTCATGGTGGTGTCTGTTTGTTCCATATCGTGTCTCCCTACCACTTTCGCGCAACGACGCTCTGAGCGTGTTTTTTAGGGAATTAACTAGTTTGAACCTGGGACCTGCTGCTGGTAAGGAGACGCTAGACCACACATGACATGTAGAATTCAGAAGAGTTCAGTGAGACTAGCGATGATATAACCAAATACTAAATGATCTCAGCGTCAGCTCCACTGCACTCCCTGTAAAAGAATCTTAATACTAACTAAATTTAGTGGAAAGGGTTCAAGGCTTTCCTATTTTTAGTTAGCTGGTAAAATAACGTCGAAAAAGCAGTTAAGTTTACCATTGGAAATTTATTCTAATCACAAAACATCGTTTATAAATTGCACTATTGATAAAAGGAAATGTTTCAATACAGGATGGTAAAAACCAACTGCGTTCAACAAAAATGTAAACGAATATTCCCTGAATGGGTTTCCAAGTTCTACAATCGAACGAAGGATGACCTATGCCATATCACATCTAAAATCTAGGTTTAAATTAAAATTCACAAAAGAGAAAACTATCAAAATGGTCTTCAGTGACCCTCAATTATCTTTAATTACTTATCTAACTTGTCGTAAATTACAGTGGCTGATGTGGCTTCTCAATAACTATATAACAGAAAAATTATCGCGTTTCAGATTTTTACTTCAAGTGGCAAATGTGAACACCATGAGTTTTAATTAACGATCGACACTAGTATTACGCAAAAAAAGGGGTGTAACAGATGAGACTTCTGCAGTTCTGACTGAAGCCTTATGCGCTCAAAAATGCGGCATCGCGTGCGTTCATTACCTTGTCGGTGTTTAAGCAGCGTCAGGGCGGCAGCGGCCGGCGCAGCAGCCATCCAGCTCGCCGTCTCGGAACCAACCCCTTAACTTCTCCTTACTACAATTTACCGAAGTTAGTTAAAAAAAAACTATCTGGCTATGTTTTCATCTGACCAATCAGGGTCTCAATGTTAATCTTAAGCTCCGCCTACAAAAATTCTGTCAATCCAATGAGAAACGTTATACTTCTCATGGTGGGGCAATGTTTTTAAAGTTTGCAACGTGACAGAGACGCTAAAAAGTCTCACGCTAAAACCTGCAGCTGGTGTGGTCCTTTTAGCGTTATCGTGAGATCTATACTGCTCTTCTGGAGGGCTCTATCTTTTAACATGGGCTGGGGGGTGGTCTTTGACATACCTGAGACGCGAAAAAGTCTCAAGCTAAAACTTGCGGGTGGTAGTGGCCCTTTTTGTGTTATCGTAAGATCTATACTGCTTTTCTGGAGGGCTCTAGCTTTTAACATGGTTCTGCTCTCGGCTTCTGTCCTCGTTTCTCCCCTCGGAACTGCGTCTGCCTCACGGTGGGAAGGTACGACATGCATTTAGGCATTCTTGTGTTTGTCTGTCGTATTCCATTTGCTCACTCGTTACTCGTATTACTTTGGTTAATTTAATGTCACGATTTATTCGGAGCTATGTGACATACTACTAGATTTGTTTGTCATGTCAGGGTTTTCATGTAAGGTGTTGGATTTGCGTGACACCTTACAAAGATACACGAAACGTTGCCCCGTCGGAGAAGCAAATCCTTTCCTAAAAGCCATGTTTTGCATCAGTCTTGCCTAGCATATCCTCTGCAAACTGTTCGATCTGAGGTTTGTACTTGGGCTTTAGTGCCTGAAGCAGCTGCGCCTTGTAGAGATGTTTCGGCATATCCATCCTGTTAAATAGTAGGGGAGGATTACAGCCGACAGGAATATTACAGTTTTTAACGCTACCGTCAGCTGCAGCCTATAAATTGGTAATGAAATTGCAGCTGACGGTGGTGCTGAAAATTGTGATACTGTAGGGATTAAGCGGTTACCGCTTATACAAGAAATTGTGAACTCTTGACAGTCTCATTTCCACGCCACAAGCAGCAGTGCCCAGCTATTTTGTCAGACTCTTGCAAGCGCCTGCCGTGCCTCGTCCACGTTAGCGCCTGCAACAGATGAACGATCCGCCCTCATTTTATGGAAACACTAACTGTATCCATAAATAGCATATGCCAAGCCCGAATAGGGTGTTTTCCTTCCATATCGCGTTCGAAATTTTCGTTGCATTTAAGTATCGGACGTTGTCTGTATGAACCAGGCTACACACTGAGGTTTCTCCTGAGGCGTCCACATTTTATCAGGTTTCCAGGTTGAATTTTGCATCAAAATTCTGGAAGGCTGAGAAACTTAATGAGTTATCGTAACACATGTTGAAAACAATTTGTTATTATTATCTACTATAGTTTTAACTTTTTTTTGAGTCATCAGTCTTCTGAATGGTTTGATGCTCCCCGCCGCGAATTTCTCTCTTCATCCCAGAATAGCTCTTGCAACTTACCTCCTCAATTATTTGCTGAATGTTTTTCAATCTCTGTCTTCCTCTACAGTTTTTACCCGCTACAGCTCCCTCTAGTACGATGGAAGTCATTCCCTCACGACTTAATAGATGTCCTATCATAAAGTCCCTTCTCCTTGTCAGTGTTCTCCACATATTCCTTTCCTCACCGATTCTGCGCAGAACCTCTTATGCATTCCTCACCCTATCGGTCTAACTAATTTTCAAAACTCGTCTACAGCACCACATCTCAAATGTTTCGACTCTCTTCTGTTCTTATGTTCCCACAGTCAAAGTTGCGCTACTGCGTGCTCCAAGCGTACATTCTCAGAAGTTTCTTCTTCAAATCAAAGCCTATGTTTGATACTAGCAGAATTCTCTTGGCCAGGAATACCGTTTCTGCCAGTGCTAGTCCACTTTTGATGTTTTCCTTGCTGCTTCCGTAACTGGTTATTTTGCTGCCTAGATAGTAGAATTCCTTAACTTTATTTACTTCGTAACCATCAATCGTGGCGTTAAGTTTCTTGCTATTCTCATTTTTGCTGCATCTCGTTGCTTTTGTCTTTCTTCTATTTACTCTCATTCCATAATTTGTATTCATTAGACTGTTTACTCCATTCAGCAACTCGTGTAATTTTTTTCACTTTCATTATGGACAGAAATATCATCAGCGAATCGCGTCATTGCTTCTTCGATGTACAGATTGAACAGTAGTGGCGATAGACTACATCCCCGTCTTACGCCCTTACTAATCACAGCATTTCGTTCTTGGTCGTCCACTGTTATTATTCCCTCTAGGCTATTCTGCATGTTATATATTACCCGTCTGTCCCTATAGCTTTCCCCTATCTTTCTCAGAATTTCGAACGTCTTGCACCATCTGCCATTGTCGAACGCTTTTTCCAGGTAGACAGATTCTATGAACGACTCTTGTATTTCTTTAGTCTTGCGTCCATTAACAACCGTAACGTCAGAATAGCCTCACTGGTGCCTTTACCTTTCCTATAGCCAAACTGATCATCACCTCTCTTAAAGTTAGTCTTCAGTCGTAAAGGTAATTTGTGGGCACACAATATTGTAGCTAAACAAGAACGGTATGGTCTTGGAATAGTAATGTGCGTGCGTGAGTGCGTGGGGCTCTGTGTAAGTGTGTGTGTGTGTGAGAGAGAGAGAGAGGAGAGAGAGAGAGAGAGAGAGAGAGAGAGAGAGAGAGAGAGAGAGAGAGAGACTTTGGCGCCGTGGCGTCGCGCCTCCGGCGGAAGTTGCGGCTGGCGGTCACTGAGTTTGCTCGCCGTCAGCGAGTTCTGTCTGAGAAGTGCGAGGGAACAGACGCGCAGTGGCAGTCACCTCCTGCGACTCACTTCCTGCCTGGTGTGGGCGTCCAGCGTCGCGTGTACTGTCGTGACGCCAATATGCGACCCGTCATTGACTGTAAACCCACCGACATCACCGATTCCAGAGAACTCTGTGGGGAGGGCGCAGAGGTTACGGCACCGGAAACTTGCCCTCTAGGGGTAGAGTTCAAGTTCCAATTTGGTTACCTTGATTATTCTTTCATTTCCGCCTGATAGTGACCCGGATAGCGTGCCTGAATAGCACGCCGGAAAGTGTTACTTACCATTAGCGCCGTGCAGGTGGTAGCAGAGACCCAGCCATGTGAGCCATTCCCTGATCCATTAGGGGCCTCAGTGCTGGACTGCCTCGACACCCCAGCCACTTCCTGCCGCTCGTTGGCTTCTACTGGTTGTCTCCAAAGTGCTATGGGATCAATGAAATTGACCTCGTACTTTGTTTTTCGTGTCTGCTACGATATGATTGTTGGCAGTTGATGTCCTTTTCCTTGCCTTTAACAGCCATTCGATACAGCCCTGCACTCCTCTATCATACTCCGGAAGCCACCTAATAGCGTGTGGCGCAGAGTATTTCTGGTAACACAAACTGATCTGCCCCCCCCCCCTCACACCCCGCACGCCCTGTTCCACTTGCGAATGGCACGTGGAAACAGTGGTAGTCTTTAATGTGATGTCCTGTTCACTCGTCTAATATAGGGTGCCTAGGAAGCTGGTTTCTCGGATAGCTGGACAACATTTCAAGCAGTCATTTATTTTAGTAAAGTAAATTGACAATACTTAACTTGACCTTTTTACAATGAGGTGTCGAAAGCAATTGGCGACTTGCAAATAATCAAGGTCTTTAGATATATACAATTTCCAAGCAACGAAATCACACAAGTTCAGCTATTGAGTTTATATGACAGTTCGTCTTCTATTGCGGCTCTTCTTGTGCATCTTCTAGTGCGGCTGTCCTACTGTAACCTCTCTTCTCTTGTAACGTCTGCCGCTGAAGTTTTCTGACCATCTCGGTAACATTGACTAAAGGGTCCCATGACGAAACGCGCCACTCTTCGTTGGATCTTCTCCATCCCTTCTATCAGTCACCGCTCGGGGTAGCCGCGTGATCTCGGGCGCACGGCTCTCCCTGTCGGAGGTTCGAGTCCTCCCTCGGGCATGGGTGTGTGTGTTGGCCTTAGCGTAAGTTAGTTTACGTTAGATTAAGTAGTGTGTAAGCTTAGGGACAGATGATCTCAGCAGTTTGGTCCCATAAGAGCTTACCACAAATTTCCAAAATTTTTCTTCTATCACTGCTACCTTGTAAGCACCCCATATTGATGAACAATGCTCAATAATCTGTCGAACAAAAGTCTTATGAGCCAGTTCTTTCGTGGATGACTTACATTTTCCTAAGATTCTTACTGTGACTCTCAGTCTGGCATCTGCTTCTGCTGCTGTTTGTTTTATGTGGTCACTCAACTTTTAGTCCCTCTGGATGGTTACTCCTAGATAATTTACGGCTGACACTCTTCCATCAGTTTGTCAAAACTAGTGTAGCTGTTCAGAAATCTCTCTCTTTTCCTATGAATGCGCAACCTGTTACATTTATTCATTTTCAGCGTCAACTTACAGTGATTGCACTATTCACTATTTCTCTGTAGGAGATTCTGCAAATCGATGCAGTTTTCTGGCACCGTTACTTTGTTACAGAAAACTGCATCATCTGCGAACAGTCTTAAGCGGCATCTGATGATTTCTATCGCCGTTTAGTGATAAACATAAGAGTTTAATAAGAATAGGACCAGATTTGCATCTGGGTTCAACACTTGCTTACAGATAGAGTTCAACAAGTCGCTCTTAATGGAGCAAAATCGGCAGAGGTAAACGTAATTTCAGGAGCGTTCCAAGGAAGTTTGGTAGGACCTTTGCTATTTACAATACATATAAGTGACCGAATTGATAATGTAGAAAGCTCCAGAAGGCTGCTGGCAGATGTTACGGTTGTCTACAAGAAGGTAGCAACGTCAAAAGACTGTAGCGCTTTCCAAAAAGACCTCAGAAGGTTGACGAGTGCTGCAGGGAATCGCAGTTGACCCTGAACACAAATGTAACATAATGGGGGTACACAGGAGAAAAATTACTCTATTGATGACAAATTGCTGGAAACAGTAACTATCCTAAAACATCTAGGCGTAATCATCCAGAGCGACTTTAAGCGGACCATAAAAACAGACAGCAGGAAAAGAAGAGGTCAAACTGAAATCATATGAAAAACCTCAAGAAATTATAAGTCATCGACGGGTGTAGTGGCTTACAAAACACTTGTTAGACCGCTTCTTGATTCTTGACTATTGACATGGAGGTCCAATAGAAGAGATGGACAAGATCCAACAAACGTCACGGGATCGTTTAGTCAGCGCGAGAGCTTTATAGAGATAACAAACTCGAGTGGCAGACGCTACAAAGAAGTGTTGTGCATGACGCAAGAGTTTGTTACGTCGCGGGAACAGTCGGACATTATATACTTACTCCCAGATACGTCTCGCGAAATAATAAAAAGGCGATTTGCAAACAATCATTCTTCCCAGCTCTAACATTACCACCACTTTACTGATGACCTCAGATGTTGAGTCCCATAGTGCTCAGAGGCATTTTTGAGTACCACCACTTGCAAAGTAGGTTAGAAATCAGATTAATAATGTTGCTCACTCAGCATATGTTCGCTTTATCGGGCAACATCAAAGTTATTGACTGTGTATGGTATCACCAGAATGGAAGTAATGAAGCCACTGTAAAAAGTCATTAATTTTGGCACTTATCTTGAACGGATTCCCATGTAGATTTCGTAGAGGTTATTATGGCTCATCTTATTGATTCTAGAGTGATTTCACTTTGACTGCTAGAAGGCCCAGATCTGTATTTTAGCAACATTTGAAGCCCTAAAAAATGTGTTTTTCAGGAAAATCTTAATGATTAAACAATCCCAGATCGCAACAATGGTATGGTAGAAACAATTTTTTACTTGGTGTTCACGATCCACATTTTTATTAAACTTCTTGTAAATTCACATATACTTCTTCTTAATTGTCACATCGCCAAGAAAACAGTTTTGTATCAATCTTCATATATTTAATTTCCACTTTAACCAAACACAAGACTTGACTGTTCTTTTACAAAGCGAAAACAACAACTTAACTTCTGCAAAGTGAAACAAACACTGTTCTGTGCGTATTCGCGCCGAAACCGTTACAAGTAAGTCAAAGATTATGACAGTCTCACAGAAATGAATACACACAAGAACCATATCACTATAATATATTTATACATCGGAGTACGTATACATTAATAAAACCAAATGTGAATATTGTCACCAAAATATGTCTGTTACTTCGCTGAAAAGTAGTATGATATTACTAGTACCGAGAACTGGGGTTGGAGTGCTGTAATGGTCACGTAAATAAAGAACCATTGCACAGCCCAGTGGAACACTGCAGAGGAATTCTAAGCACCGTCCATCACGCATCGCCATGTCCAGTGTGGAGTATAGATGTAGATGTGTATTAGATTTATCGTTGCTTCTAGTGTACTCTCTGAACTCGTTTATGGCTCTCCTTCACAGCTGTTGATATTTTCCTTACAATGACCTGGCTTTACTGGTCGTCTGTTACATTGAGAGTGCTGTAATGTTCCTTATCCTCCGATGTCGAGGAGCTTTCTTGGCACGGGACGAAGATCGACTCGCGACCGCGGACAGGTCCACGCACTCCTAGAGTTGTGCAGTGCGCGTGGCAAGTTACGTTACTACAGAGGGCTGAGCGGAGAATCCTCTGCGTGAAGTCAGGATAGCATTTGAGAAACGACGCTATTAAAACATTATTACAGTTCAATAATTTATTTCCGCACCAGCCTTGGCAGTTGCTCATTCAGCTGCGTTTTGGATGCTAGCTGACGTCTGACCAGTCGGCTCCGCGGTTGCATGCCGTGTTGAGGTTTAGGAACCTGGTGCCGCTGCCGGTTGCTGGCGAGCAGTCATGGCCATTGAACAGCACGAAATGGTCTCGGGCTGGCTGCTGGAGTGTGGAAGAAATATAGCTCCTTGCAGCATGTCTTATGAGTAACGAAAGTTCTTGTCTCACTTCTTTTGTTCTTCTGTCACAGTCTCCTTGCTGCAGAATGCGTGTCTTCACAAGTGCGATCATTCGATTGGAAAAGAGTACAGCAAACAGTACTCCAACTAGCTTATAAAATGTCAATGTCCTCCAAAAAAAAAAAAAAAAAAAAGGTCCAAAATTAAAAGGTAGAAAGGACTACACAAAAAACACCAGACGTTTCCACTTGAAAAATTTATTGTTCGTGACGTCCGCCTCGTTGTTATCAAACACTGCCTCCAGCTACACCATGTTCTGATATGAAACGTCTGTACACCACGCAAATGCTCCCTTATTGAATCGCCTCCTTTCTCACAAGGACCGGTAAACAACTTTACTCATCACTGACGATCATTTACTCCCCATTTCGAATATGCAAAACTCTCCGAGCCTCAGCTCAGTTCCACACACAGGGTTCGCGAAACCCGTCCTTCCCTCGCGAGAGCTGCCAGCTGACTCCTGATTTAGGGATCTCCATAAGCGATCCACGAAATTACATTAACCAAGAAGCCTTCCGGTCAATCAGCCTTCACAGCAGAAAGTAGGCACTTCGACTGGCTACTCTTGCTAACGCTCATTCTACACTCCTGGAAATGGAAAAAAGAACACATTGACACCGGTGTGTCAGACCCACCATACTTGCTCCGGACACTGCGAGAGGGCTGTACAAGCAATGATCACACGCACGGCACAGCGGACACACCAGGAACCGCGGTGTTGGCCGTCGAATGGCGCTAGCTGCGCAGCATTTGTGCACCGCCGCCGTCAGTGTCAGCCAGTTTGCCGTGGCATACGGAGCTCCATCGCAGTCTTTAACACTGGTACCATGCCGCGACAGCGTGGACGTGAACCGTATGTGCAGTTGACGGACTTTGAGCGAGGGCGTATAGTGGGCATGCGGGAGGCCGGGTGGACGTACCGCCGAATTGCTCAACACGTGGGGCGTGAGGTCTCCACAGTACATCGATGTTGTCGCCAGTGGTCGGTGGAAGGTGCACGTGCCCGTCGACCTGGGACCGGACCGCAGCGACGCACGGATGCACGCCAAGACCGTAGGATCCTACGCAGTGCCATAGGGGACCGCACCGCCACTTCCCAGCAAATTAGGGACACTGTTGATCCTGGGGTATCGGCGAGGACCATTCGCAACCGTCTCCATGAAGCTGGGCTACGGTCCTGCACACCGTTAGGCCGTCTTCCGCTCACGCCCCAACATCGTGCAGCCCGACTCCAGTGGTGTCGCGACAGGCGTGAATGGAGGGACGAATGGAGACGTGTCGTCTTCAGCGATGAGAGTCGCTTCTG
Organism: Schistocerca gregaria; assembly: GCF_023897955.1. Taxonomy (NCBI): domain Eukaryota; kingdom Metazoa; phylum Arthropoda; class Insecta; order Orthoptera; family Acrididae; genus Schistocerca; species Schistocerca gregaria. Next base: position 315,170,007 of record NC_064924.1, on the reverse strand, counting down.
CCTTGGTGCCAATGATGGTCGTATGCGTGTTTGGCGCCGTGCAGGTGAGCGCCACAATCAGGACTGCATACGACCGAGGCACACAGGGCCAACACCCGGCATCATGGTGTGGGGAGCGATCTCCTACACTGGCCGTACACCTCTGGTGATCGTCGAGGGGACACTGAATAGTGCACGGTACATCCAAACCGTCATCGAACCCATCGTTCTATCATTTCTAGACCGGCAAGGCAACTTGCTGTTCCAACAAGACAATGCAAGTCCGCAGGTATCCCGTGCCACCCAACGTGCTCTAGAAGGTGTAAGTCAACTACCCTGGCCAGCAAGATCTCCGTATCTGTCCCCCATTGATCATGTTTGGGACTGGATGAAGCGTCGTCTCACGCGGTCTGCACGTCCAACACGAACGTTGGTCCAACTGAGGCGCCAGGTGGAAATGGCATGGCAAGCCGTTCCACAGGACTACATCCAGCATCTCTACGATCGTCTCCATGGGAGAATAGCAGCCTACATTGCTGCGAAAGGTGGATATAGACTGTACTAGTGCCGACATTGTGCATGCTCTGTTGCCTGTGTCTATGTGCCTGTGGTTCTGTCAGTGTGATCATGTGATGTATCTGACCCCAGGAATGTGTCAATAAAGTTTCCCCTTCCTGGGACAATGAATTCACGGTGTTCTTATTTCAATTTCCAGGAGTGTACCTCCTGTAATGTCCCAGTTCCCCGAAAACCGGAAAACCGACTCTGGCGTTCACAATAGCGGCCAGTACTTGCTGCCAGGGGCACAAGCAACTGAAACGTTGTATTGTGTATCTTTATGTCTTATGTGTACCTAAACTGTGGTGGAATAAACCACTGTGTAGCCCTGACGAAAAGTTTTTTTTTGTCTTTCCTGATTCTATTCGGAAGATGATCTAGATGATCTTTCTTAAACGTTCACAAATTTTTCTTTCGCCCGTCATCAACTGCGCTGGTACTCCATCCATAATGACATTATTTTTGCTTGACAATTTCAGCGAGACGGGCTGCTATCTAATGTATTTAGAGTTCGACCGTGATCAGTTCCCTTTAGTCTAGCGATTCCTTGCTTTTTATTTTTCGAAAACAAAGTGAATTTAAGATAGCAGCTGTATGGAATCATTCTTTCTTTCATCAATCATGAGATTTAAGAAGTCAAAAGTGACAGTCGTTTGACGGCCTGTGGATTCTTACTTTCTGAAGACCGTTGTAGATGTAAAGTACGCTCTGATGATGATTGTGCACAAATATTCAGCTGACTTGAATGTATCTTGATAGGCCGTTGCAATATAGCTTAGACACTAGTGTACATTATCAGGATCAGAAGCGAACTTTACATCAGTACAGCGTCATGAATATGCTTTTGGTCTGATAGTGTTTAGAGAGTGTGTGCAGGGTTCAACAAATAATATCAGTAAGCCTTTAAGTTAGCGAACTCATCAAGTAAATGATAACACACATGTAAAAATTCCTCATCCCTGTTGAACACTGAGATTCGGCTGAATACCCATGAACTATTTTTTCGTCATCTGCAGCGGGATAAATTGAAGAGTCATATCCACGTATAATTCTGTTACAGTTTCAGTAGCAAATTGTTGGAACGCATTGGAAGCAGCTGCCATGAGATGGCAGCAGCGACGGTAGGAAAGTGATTCCTTACGTTTTCTGAGTAACGTCATCACTGGTGACGTAGCAGGAAGTTTGTACTCGTAGGAAGAACGTGAAGTGCTTGACTTTCTAGGAAGGCCATCCTATGTAAGAAGTCACTTTATCAATAAACTGCAAGTCTCCTTGCGCAAATACTGAGTTACACAAATGTGTATCCTGACGACAATTACCGATGTCTCGGAAACAGTACGTGCCAGGCGTTGCCAGACATGAATCAGTCACGAAGTTGCATTCGGCCATGATAAAAAGGGAAAATTTACTAAGATGGTAACAGAACAGGTACCATCGGTGACCAAGCAGCGCGTTACAATGAAATTACAAAGAAACGGACGCCCTTAGGTGCTTATAGGCGTTGACATACGTCAACGGGGCCAGATGAAAATGTGTGCCCCGACCGAGAATCGAACCCGGGATCTCCTTCTTACATGGCAGACGCTCTATCCATCTTTTTTTTTCATTTTGTTCGTTATTGATCGTTGTGTTTGGTCGTTGCGGACGTCGCAAGACATCGTGTTCAAGTTCGGTGGGCGATCCTTCCACTCTGTTTTTTTATCACAGAGGCCAAGCGGCTCTCTGACCGAACACGCTGAGCCACCGTGCCGGCGCGGCCTCCTGCCTCAACTAGAGCTGAGCAGCCGATCGCCAACAAAATTCCGTTATCCATCTGAGCCACCGAGGACACGAAGAATAGCGCGACTGCAGGGATTTACCTCTGGCACGCCTTCCGCAAAACCCGGACATGTCCGAAAGAACAGTTACCATCTTAGTAAGTATATAGTTAAGGCTCACCGGCCACTTGACCATCTTCTGTACGAATGCACAAACAGTGCCCGAACTCTTACGGGAATCGGCAACGCGCCGCGAGTAATGAGTATAATGGGCGGGTGCACTAGGAATGTAGTGCGGGACAATACATTGAGAATGTGGGTTTCGCAGGAGGCGTGCCAGAGATAAATCCCTGCAGTCGCGCTATCCTCTGTGTCCTCGGTAGCTCAGATGGATCCGCCGGCACGGTAGCTCAGCGTCTTCGGTCAGAGGGCTAGCTGCCCTCTGTAATAAAAAACTGAGTTAATGGATCAACAACGAACTGAAACGGGTGTCTGCCATGTAACTAGGAGGTCCCGATCGGGGCACACATTTTCATCTGTCCCTGTTGACGTATGTCAACGCCTGTAAGCAGCTAAGGGTGTTCATTTCATTGTAAAAAGGTAAAAGACTGCGGGCTTGGTGGCCCTAGGTTAGTAATCAACAGAAACGATTTACCTTGAAAGTCGAAGCAGCCATGGAGAGATCCAGTATATTTCAAGCCCTTTGAATACTAGCAGTTTAAGAAAAAAAAATGTAATGTATATATAAGGCGAAACACTTAAATCTTATGCCTCTTTATTTCCTGAATAGTTCAGGACATCGAAACGTGGTTTTCAGCAAATGGTTGTAGACAGAGGGGTAATCACTTGATTGAGAAGTAGCGGCTCCGATCTCGTAAACTGATACTGGCGGAAGAGCTGTCTGCTGACCACATCCCCCTCTATATCCGAATCCAGTGACGCCGGTGGGATGAGGGTGACACGGCGGCCGGTCGGTACAGTTGGGCCTTCACGGCTTGTTCGGATGAGTTTAGTTTTTTTTCTTATAGCAGTCCGAGGAACAGAAGAAAGTATCTTTGTAAATGAGACAATGTAATTTTGAGCGGCATTCGAAAGATATTAAAAACCAGAGTGCATAGATATTACGCTCGTTAATGTTGCCGTGGAAGCTCTTCGCAAAAATACCCCAGAAAGGTAAAGTGGCTGGGGTCGGCTACTGCTTTGTGAACACCGCCAGCCGGGAACCTTGCGCCAGACTCTGTTGTTTCGATTTTATATTAGTTTACGTAATAATTGTTCACTTGTACAGTTTACACGTGAATTTATACATACATATGAAATACGAGGGCATGCTAAAAAGTAATGCCTCCGAATTTTTAATGCAAAAACTCTTAATTCTTTTTAAATAAAACAAATGCTATTAACTTTCAATTTTTTAAATTTTGTTTCTCAACTTAGTCAACCTGGCGACGAACACGTATCTCCCTACGAGAGACAAGTTTGTTGAGGCCGTCACTGTAGCATAAACTGACTGTAGATGGAGCCATAGTGTCATCTATGCTTGCACCGTTTCACCACTATCAAACTGAAGTCCTCGAAGGTGATCTTTAAATTTCGGAAACAGATGAAAATCGGATGGGGCCACGAAGGGACTGTATGAAGAAGTATCGATGACGGTGAACCCAAGGTGTAGGATTGTTGCATATGTCACGGCGCTCGTGTATGGTCTGGCATTGTCACTCTGAAGAAGAGGGTGCTTCATCTGTGGACGAACTCTTCGAATTCGTGCTTACTCGACGGTAGCAAGCTGTTTCTCACACAGCGACATCGTTACCTTACACTCCGCCATGTTACACGCTACAATTCGGAGCTATCTAACGGCAGAAGGTTGCAATTTGCGCCAGAGAAGCGGAAAAGTTGACTAAATAATATGAGTGACATGTAACATCTCAATCGATATTGAGAATAGAATAAAAAATTCAGAGGCTTTACTTTCCTCAGCTTGTTCCGATGCACTAGATTACAGCATATACCTCCATTTACAATACTCATGGTCGACTCTGTATCTATTTCGTATGAAGTATGGCCAAGAGGAAATGCCCTTTATCTTGGTTGTACAGGGCTATCTTTATGCTGCGTAAAACAACGGAGTGCTTCATGGGAACCGCCTGAGTTAACGCGGCCGTCACTGGTCTGGCCGCGTTACCTTTCAATTTAAGCCCATTTTATAAATTTTTGGAGTACACGATTTTAACTTTCAATTAAAATTTATTTATCTTGATCACACGTTTATACAATGATGACTGGTTTCTATTGGTAAAGCAACTATCTTCAAATCTAAAATAGAAAGAAAAAGTATTGTTCGTAAGAAAGTTCTACCTATTTACAATACGCAAGGTACCCATAGGCGTTTTCTAAACTGTGTGTGTATGTGGACGAAGGGGGAAGGTAAAGGGTACTGTTGTCCTCCTAAAATCTGGAGAAGATGTTTTCTTGATTTCAGAATTCTCACTTATTTCTAAAAATGATTCATTCTACTCGAAAGCAGGTTGAGCATTGCGGTTCAGTCTTGGCGGATGTTAAATTTAACAAAAGACTGCCGAAATACAGTACTCCATCTTTCCTCTGTGCTTACTTCTGCAGTCATTAACAAGTTCCGGAAAGGAACAGTTACCTCGCGTAGCATAATAGAAACATAGCCGCACTGCATCTGGCCGACACCCGCCCCAAATCTCACAAGACCAGCCCCGTCGGTTGCTGCACACCTCAATTTTAACAGTAGGTTTGCACCTGACCCTTCAAGGTTTACTGAAGCCTCTGTCAGTTTTCTAAGGTAGAGCCACTGAGGAACACTATCATGCTATACGGTATTCACCTATACTTCACCCGTGAAATATCAAAGTCAGTGAGATGTTGGATCTTATATAAAGTTCTTGAACTGTAGTCTTATACTTTGTGGGGCGCAGCCTAACACGACATCCAGCCATAGAGTAGTACAGTAAGTTCCATAATCCAGTTGCCATGGCTGCACAATAACGTGCCAGACCAAGGAGACGAACACCACATTGGTTCAGTTCTAGACTATATGAGTTGCTCAACCGAGACATATTAATACAACCTATAAAAAGATATACTTTGGTTATAATAATGAAATATGCTTACTTTTTAGGTATAGAAGTAATATGCCTTTAAAAATATCGGCTAGATGAATATCAAAACTCGAAGATACCGTAAACTTTGCGTACCTCCTGGAAGGTCTGTTTCTTTGGGCATAATGTTCTCAAAATCAACTACTAAGCTGTAACAAAAATGGCACCTTTGGGACCTTCCCCCTTCTTGGGCAAATTTCTGCGGTCGCCAGTGTATGTATTGTATAAAAGAGAAACTAAGTACCGGATAACATACCACAAAAATTGAGATACAGTGAGCAACATGGTTCAAATGGCTCTGAGCACTATGTGACTTAACTTCTGAGGTCATCACTCGCCTAGAACTTAGAACTAATTAAATCTAACTAACCTAAGGACATCACACACATCTATGCCCGAGGCAGGATTCGAACCTGCGACCGTAGTGGTCGCTCGGCTCCAGACTGTAGCGCCTAGAACCGCACGGCCACTCGGGCCGGCTGCAGCGAGCAACTTGCTTCATGTATTATAAAGACATTAAAAATGCTGTGTGTTTTATGGTGCTACTGTTTTACGTAAAGATAAGCGCACATCTGCTACGGTGTGCAGTAATGCGCACAGTTTCATTATTAAATTTACAGTGCCAACACAAACAAAATTCAACAAGAAATACGCAAAAAAAGAAGAATGCTGCATATATAACTGACGGCGGTAAAATAATCCCATAGCTTCCAATCACAATATATGAGGTAGTTTAAAAATTAAAACGTAAGATATGCAAGGACAGAGAGGAAACGTTGCGTCACTGATGCGTTTATTGCGAGCAGCAGAGGTCGCTTTCTTCAAGTACCCTATAACTTCTTTTCGTATTCAGTCTCTGAATTGCTTTGACAGAGTGCAGAAACCCCTTCCACGAAAGGTCTTGCTATCTCCTTGGTTTAACACCAGGCGGTAGGCGTCAGAATCACTGATGTTTCTGTTTGTTAATTTACCTCATTTTCACACACGAACCGAAAATATTAGACGGCTAAACAGCTTCTCAGAAATACTAAATTACTCAATCTGACTAAAATCACACTATTAATTTAAAATCAGTCTTTTTCTGTGTATTTCTCGTTCAGTTTTGTTTGTTTTTACGCGATATATCTAATCATGTAACTGAGCACACCGTTGTGCCCTATAGCGGAGGTGTGTTTGTGTCTGTTTCAAACAGTAGCATCATAGAACACACACTAGCTTTAATGGAACAGCATGTGTGTCTACTACGTGAGACGAGTTACTCACTGTTACGAAGTTTAGTGGTATATTCTCTGCCATTTGTTTTTCTTTTTATGTATTACATATAGCAAGTAGATCGAATTTTCCACACACAATATTTTTTCTCTCTGCTTTAGGTCTGAAGATTACTATTTAAGGAACTGAGAGCTGTTACCATTTTCTAAACGTGGGTTCACGATAAGTAAATTTTATATTTAGTGCGTTTCTCGGACACTTTGGCGTAATGTTTTAACGTCAACATTAACGAGCGCTATATCACTGTACTAGTCTTCGCCAGAACTTTCGAATGCCCCTAAAAGGTATACGTTTTATTAAGAAATCCATACTTGCTGCAGTACCTCGGTTGATTCAACAAAATAACGTGCATCTCTGTCTGTTGTTATTTGCCGAAAGCTTTGTTTCGATTTCTTGAACTCATCATCATTTAAAAGGGACGCTTGTTTTTGGTAATTCAAACGTGTATACAGACATTTACATCCTTACGGGTTTAGTTTGACTGCCTACAATTGGACTGGTAGTCGATTGCGTCTTTATAGCAGGAATCATTACGAGATTTGCATGAAGCAGAGACTGGAAACCTAAACTACAACATCCATTCGAGCCGTCTATTTACAATGAAGCGCCAAAGAAACTAGTACAGGCGTGCATATTCAAATACAGAGATATATAAACAGGCAGAATACGGTGCTGCCGTCGACAACGCCTATATAAGACAACCAGTGTCTGGCGCACTTGTGAGATAGGCCACTGCTGCTACAATGGCATGTTATCAAGATTTAAGTGATTTTGAACGTGGTGTTATAGTCGGCGCGCGAACGATGGGACGCAGCATCTCCGAGGTAGCGATGAAGTGGTGATTTTCCCGTGGGACCATTTCACAAGTGTACCATCAAGAGTGCGGAAGACATGGAATCTCCGACACCGGTGCGGCCAGAGGAATATCCTGTAACAATGGGACCAACGAGGACTTAAGATAATCGTTCAACGTGATACAAGCGCAACCCTTCCGCAAATTGCTGCAGATTTCAATGCCGGGGCCATCAACAAGGGTCGGCGTGCGAACCATTCAACGATACAACATCGACATGGGCTTTAGGAGTCGAAGGCCCACTCGCCTGGTCGAACGAGTCGCGTTTCAAATTGTATCGAGAGGATGGACGTGTACGCGAATGGAGACAACCTCGTGAATCCATGGACTCTTCATGTCAGCATGTTCGAGCTGGTGGAGGCTCCGTTAATGGCGTGGGGCCCGTGCAGTTGATATGAGACCCCTGATATGTCTAGATACGACTCTGACAGGTGACATGTGCATAAGCATCCTGTCTGATCACCTGCATCCAGTCCGTTGTGCATTTCGACGGACTTGGGCAATTCCAACAGGACAATGCGACACCCCACATGTCCAGAATTGCTACGGAGTGACTCCAGGAACACTATTCTGAGTCTAAACACTTACGATGGCCACCAAACTCCCCAGACATGAACATAATTGAGCATATCTGGGATGCCTTGCAACTTGCTGTTGAGAGGAGATCTCCACCACCTCCTACTGTCATGAATTTATGGACAGGCCTGCAAGTTTCATGGTGTCAATACTATCCAGCACAACATCAAACATTAGCCGAGTCCATGCCATGCCATGTTGCGGCACTTCTGTAACCTCGCGAGGGTCCAACACGGTATTAAGCATGTGTACCAGTTTCTTTGGCTCTTCAGTGTAGCAGGGCGCGTTAGCAGCTTCTTTACGGAGTTCAAGGAGGCGTGTCGGTCCCTGTTCTAATCTGGCCGGCGGATTAACGATAAGGGTTGGTGTGTTAGGCAGCCTGGATGTGGTTTGTAGGCCGTTTGCCACATCCGGCTAGGCAATACTTCGACATGGATAATATTAGACGCAATGATGAGTACAGCCCAGTCCCTGGGCGGAGGAAATTCGCCGACCCAGCCGGGAATCGAGCCCGGGCCCAGAGGACTGATAATCCGTCACGCTGACCATTCAGCTACCGGGGGCGGACAATCACTAACGCTGACAAGTCCAGATTAACATGCCGACCCCGGAAGAGACGGAGTAAGATCAGGAAGAAAATGGAAGATTAATCGCCCATTGGATCCGTTTCATGGCAAGTGCTGCGATGTACGTCAGCCACTCGATAACAAGAACACACGTGTTCGCTACAGACAAAGCTGACGTGACGCGAGTCAGTGACAGCGACGAGTGCATGTCGCAGTTGTTTAGATAGGAGACGCCCGACCCCTTTCATTTATATGCACGGCCCAATTGAGTCACTTCTCCGTTATTCGATCGCGGGAACATCGCCGCCCTGTAGCATACATCCGGGACGCGAGGCGGGCGTCGAACTAGAGACCTTTCGATCCGCTGCATAAGTAGGTCGGCGAGGCGTGGCTCAGTTGGGTAGCGGCCGGCAGCTACATGCGAGTACCAGCGCATTTCCTGCGGGCAGTCAGCAAGCTACAGCGCTGCGCACTAAAGCCGAGCTACGTCTGTAAGTTCCGCATTATGTGTTTCTGTACGAAATGTAGCCCAAATTTACCTTCCACTCTATAAAAAGTCTTCGCATTGCTTCCCACAAACTGTAAACTCGTATGCTAAACTTTGACTAAACAAACCTAATTTGAACTGAACTGTAACTGTTCTGAATACAACTTGCCTTTATGTTAAATGCGGAACTGGAGTAAAACGATTATCTGCTCATAGTCAAAATTTCCATTTACCTCGCGTCCTGACAACATTGTTACAGATTTATAGAAAGCACAACAACAAACACCAAGCAGAAACAGCTAACCTAGTTTTCTCTACTTAAATAAAATTTGCAAACATTATTCGAACTGTTGCATAGCATAAGGTGCAATATGGTGCTGCGTAAAAATAAACATTATTTAAACAGTGGGATGGGGAGAGTAAATATTCCTATGAAATATTATTCCAAGACTACGATCTTAGAATGAAGTAAGTATTCAAAAAGACATAGTATACTTCGCTTGATCTTTACCCATAACATTGGCCTTAGCAAAGTGAACAATGATTTAAAAAGGGTACGAAGTTAATGGAGAATTTCTATAAAACCAAACAGCTTAATCAGTTGCTATGTTAATGCTGACTGAGAGAACTGGGACGGTCTTTCTCTCAGCTCTGAGCAAGCTAACTAGCAGACAATAATCATATCTGCAAACGAGCTGCGCAGTTTTGCAGTTTTACCTCAGACTTCTTCTCTTAAAAAAAGTAACATTATTAAAAATTTATATTATTTTCGCCTTTCAGTATAGATATCAAATTCATCTTTGCCGTCCTTTACAATAAATTTTTCTTCACGTAACAAATACAATCACAAATCGACAAAGCACTACTGAATACGTCCATCACCTACCACGCCTCAACTAAGAATGTATCAGCTAAGAACGTATGAGACTGCGCAGAGGCAAAGGCTCTGGCACAACGAAGCCATACACTGTTTAACACCTTACATGTCTTCCGCCTTCCTCCACCAGTATTTTGTACGAGGGTCATTTCAGATAGGAATATGACGAGGACGAAGTTCTAAACATTATGGATAGAAACATATAAAACATGTTACGTACACAAAGAAAAAATAGCTTTACAAGAATATGACTTAACAGAAGTATAAGCAAAAATTTTAAAAATTCAAGAACATGTGAATGTAGTAATCAGTAGAATTCTCCGCAGATAGGTTATCGTGTTTCACGATGTCTATGAGAACTTTCTACACAGGGTTATTTTGAAAGTTTATATGTCACATTTTGTATTGTAGTAAGCAGTACTGATGAGCTAAACTGGTTTTTTTTTTTTTTTTTTTTTTTTTTTTAAGGATTAGCTTACAGCCTGTCAATAAAGACTTACATACCTGAAGCCCAGTGACAAATAACAGACATACACTCCTGGAAATTGAAATAAGAACACCGTGAATTCATTGTCCCAGGAAGGGGAAACTTTATTGACATATTCCTGGGGTCAGATACATCACATGATCACACTGACAGAACAACAGGCACATAGACACAGGCAACAGAGCATGCACAATGTCGGCACTAGTACAGTGTATATCCACCTTTCGCAGCAATGCAGGCTGCTATTCTTCCATGGAGACGATCGTAGAGATGCTGGACGTAGTCCTGTGGAACGGCTTGCCATGCCATTTCCACCTGGCGCCTCAGTTGGACCAGCGTTCGTGCTGGACGTGCAGACCGCGTGAGACGACGCTTCATCCAGTCCCGAACATGCTCAATGGGGGACAGATCCGGAGATCTTGCTGGCCAGGGTAGTTGACTTACACCTTCTAGAGCACGTTGGGTGGCACGGGATACATGCGGACGTGCGTTGTCCTGTTGGAACAGCAAGTTCTCTTGCCGTTCTAGGAATGGTAGAGCGATGGGTTCGATGACGGTTTGGATGTACCGTGCACTATTCAGTGTCCCCTCGACGATCACCAGATGTGTATGGCCAGTGTAGGAGATCGCTCCCCACACCATGATGCCGGGTGTTGGCCCTGTGTGCCTCGGTCGTATGCAGTCCTGATTGTGGCGCTCACCTGCACGGCACCAAACACGCATACGACCATCATTGGCACCAAGGCAGAAGCGACTCTCATCGCTGAAGACGACACGTCTCCATTCGTCCCTCCATTCACGCCTGTCGCGACACCACTGGAGGCGGGATGCACGATGTTGGGGCGTGAGCGGAAGACGGCCGAACGGTGTGCGGGACCGTAGCCCAGCTTCATGGAGACGGTTGCGAATGGTCCTCGCCGATACCCCAGGAACAACAGTGTCCCTAATTTGCTGGTAAGTGGCGGTGTGGTCCCCTACGGCACTGCGTAGGATCCTACGGTCTTGGCGTGCATCCGTGCGTCGCTGCGGTCCGGTCCCAGGTCGACGGGCACGTGCACCTTCCGCCGACCACTGGCGACAACATCGATGTACTGTGGAGACCTCACGCCCCACGTGTTGAGCAATTCGGCGGTACGTCCACCCGGCCTCCCGCATGCCCACTATACGCCCTCGCTCAAAGTCCGTCAACTGCTCATACGGTTCACGTCCACGCTGTCGCGGCATGCTACCAGTGTTAAAGACTGCGATGGAGCTCCGTATGCCACGGCAAACTGGCTGACACTGACGGCGGCGGTGCACAAATGCTGCGCAGCTAGCGCCATTCGACGGCCAACACCGCGGTTCCTGGTGTGTCCGCTGTGCCGTGCGTGTGATCATTGCTTGTACAGCCCTCTCGCAGTGTCCGGAGCAAGTATGGTGGGTCTGACACACCGGTGTCAATGTGTTCTTTTTTCCATTTCCAGGAGTGTAATTTACGCGATGAAAGGAGGTAGAAGAACGTCCTTGTCACCAGCGACCAAACTTTTGGTAGCTCGTTGCAATTTTATCCCTTTTGTGTGATGTTATGTGGAAGCATATTCAGTGAGTCTAAGCACCGTTCACAGCTGACAATCCCACGCAAACACAAACAGAAACCGGCGGAGGTTCGAGTCCTCCATCGGGCAGGGGTGTGTGTGTTTGTCATTAGGATAATTTAGGTTAAGTAGTGTGTAAGCTTAGGGGCTGGTGCCCTTAGCACTGAAGTCCCATAAGATTTCACACACATTTGAACATTTTTTTGAACGAACAGAAAAACATGTAGTAGAATCTGTCTCAAGCTGACTGTAAATCCAATGATAACTCCAAATACATCTTGTAGCATCAAAGAGTATATTATAAAAGTCAGTTGCAGCTTGTCATCTTTGTATTATTTAATTTTTCATATCTGCCCCAACTAATCATATTTTATTTGATATTTCGTCTCAAATTCATCTTTGTAAAAATTTCTTTGCTCATGTATGTGTTGTACGACTTCCTTTCTTATTTTTATCATGGCTTCTTACACATCTTTCACAACTTATGAGGGTTCACTACAGTACCACAGCTAACATAATTATTATACTAATGGGACTGCATGCTATAGTAACTATTTATACAGAGAATATGCATTATAAAGAAACTCAATAAATGAGAAGTGTAAGAGGCAAATTCAACCCGAAAATTACTTAGGGTAAAGTTGTGCATTTTATTATGTTACATCACTTGTAAATGGAAGAAGACAGTTAGTCCGCAATGTCACATGTGTTAACAGATATAAAAGTCTTGTCCTGTGCCTTGGCGAAAAGAATAAAACAGAAAAGTAATAAATAAAGTCATAGTATCCCACATACTTTTTGCATATCATTTCCTTTATTTTTAATCATTCTAAGTATATTGTCTACCCACGCACACCTCGTTAGTCATGAGCTTCATCTTCACTTCCGGAATTTCCGGTACACCTCGACTGATGGACAATACTGATATGACATCGCTTCACGCATATGTAAAGGTTATCTCTTAGACGAAGAAAAGCCATATTACCTCTACAGAATTCAGTAAAAGTTAAATTTTGCGTACATGAAGCTATATGGAATTTGGAAAAGAAGTCATTGATCACTATCAACAAGAAAATATACACTACAGAAAGAGTGTGTCACGATACAGCGTAGCAATTAATGCTCCGCCAGATCCTTGGAAACATTTTTCGTGCACAAATGGAGACAAAAAAGTACACTTCTCTAATTACTGTAAAATTTGCAATCCGTTACATGTTTTGTAGTTCCGATGGAAGAAATGATACTGTGTTTTTAGTAAAAGATTGACCAGTTTGCATCAGCTAACCATAAATTCCACATAAAAGAAATAACTGTGTTGTCTCAAGTCACATTACCTTCAGTCACTACTGTCATATAGCCACATTTCTTCAAAAACTTGCCATTACGCTTATAAACACGAAAAGCATCCACATGGAATAAAACTTTATTGTAACAAGAATCAGGGCCCCTATGTCCTAAGTATTACTCACCTACTCTTTCTCTACGTTAATCGTCATAATCATTGCCTCGCTCTATTACAGTATGCATCATAAACCTCATAATTATAATATTTGTACCGAACCAACATAAATCTCTTTATCTTATTACAACATTCATCATATTCGTTGTCTTCGTCTCAATATGCACTTCAAACAACAATTCCCTGTTGTGTTTTCGTCCACTTATTACCACATGAGCAACACATCATAGCTGTAATTGTGAATATTCCACTTCAGTAATCACAGTAAATCCTGAAAAACTTCTTACATTAAAATACTCCTGACAACACAATTACCATTCTAACAGCCTGTGCATCACATCAAGAATGGAAGAAAATGATTGTCTCCGTGTTATCATTACTTTTTATGGTCAAAACATATTTCTCAAGTGAACACCACGTTTTAATTTTATCCATATTTGTGCAGCTGCAAACGTGACTGTATTCAATACATTTCAAGTATGAATTAAAAAGCACCTTCAGTCGCATATATAAAAATTCAACAACACTGGAGTGTACAAAGCATTATGCTCCAGTTGCCCTGCCTGCTACGTAGGTAAAACAGGCAGAAACTTCAACAAACAACCCGTTTTCAAGGACCCATAAATGCTTTCAAGCTTAACCACTTATTGCACAACATATGCTGGAAAGGAAACATATCATCAACAGTCTAAAAACAATTTGGTAGTACTGCACAATGAAGCTAATGGTAAGAACCAAAATATGTGAGAACAACGGAAGATATTCCTCCGTAAAATCAAAAAACCCGAATCTATGTTAACTGAACAGATAGATTTCGAAAACCACAGTTATTTTAGTAATTTTAAAGATCTGTTCTGAAGTTATTCCCTGTATATGTCAACTGTTTAATAATTGTATCCCCGGCCCTAGACCGAGCGAGGTGGCGCAGTGGTTAGCACACTGGACTCGCATTCGGGAGGACGACGGTTCAATCCCGTCTCCTGCCATCCTGATTTAGGTTTTCCGTGATTTCCCTAAATCGCTTCAGGCAAATGCCGGGATGGTTCCTTTGAAAGGGCACGGCCGTTTTCCTTCCCCATCCTTCCCTAACCCGAGCTTGCGCTCCGTCTCTAATGACCTCGTTGTCGACGGGACGTTAAACACTAATCTCCTCCTCCTCCGGCCCTAGGAATAAATCCATTTTTGATCACATCATGTATAACAACATCTGTGATGTTTTAACAAATATATGTACGCTAATGTGCCTCTTGAGCGAAGTGATATGCATGAACAGGATATAGAAACCACTGTATGTGAGTCTAAAAAAGTTAAAAACGCTTTTCTTGGATTATGTGGTAGGTTTACACTGTACATTTTTTCCACTGTATCGCACACATTTTCCGCATTTCATTTACGAATTTCATAACGTAACCTTTTCAGGACAGCAACATGCATTTCAACCAATTCAGGATTAAAAATAAATCGTGTATTAAGATAATTTAAACCTGATTATGGACCCACGGGGTCCAAAATTCATCGTGAATTTAATGAAAAATGAAAATTTTTGACTACAGGCGTTTTTTAATTCGTATTACCAGCGAGCAACACTTTGCTGTTAACATATGCATCCTCTCAGAAATGGTTTAAAAATACTTTCACTGTTTATTTTATTATAAATTATTTGTTCTTATTCGGATTCCAGATCAAATTTCGAAAGTCCTAGCAGTTTATATATCATATGCGTCATGGCAGCATATCGCTCGATTTGTTGCGCGATTTGTTATGCGACGAAAGTCGTCCACATCGTTCATTATCTAGCGGATTTGGTTATCTGACTTCAATTATTTTTATCTATCGCGCTTTGGCTTACCATTCCAGAACATTGCCACGGTGGATTATCTTTTTGGTTAATGTAACTGTGTTGATTGGTATTTGTGTAATTGTTGTTGCGCCATGTATTTTGCGGATTTTATCAACCTCAATTGTGTACATGAGAAATTGCATAATTACCAGCTGAGTTAGTGGACTGTGCGTGATTATTTTCATCCGTAAGTCCTGTGATGTTTGTTATTGCGTGAATGGTGATTTTTTTTGGGTGATATTTTACATTACAGCATCACCGGTCTATTGCGGTCTAACTGTGTTGGTGAGGCAGTAAATTTATCCACAGGGCAGTGACTGCGTCACTGCAATTCACTTTGGAAGTGTGGCGGTGCGACTTGTAGTCCCGTACCACCCTCTGACGGTGACAGTACTACATGAGTCAGGCAGAAAAATTTAGCTTAACGTGGGCAGGTATGATCGAAAAGTATTGGACGTAGAATGGGGGCTAGTCCTGCCAAAGGATGCGTCCGTGGTGGGCGTGCCGGACCTATCGTTAGCCATGGTCGGAATCCGATTCCTGTAGGATGGTTAGGGGAACCGGATGTCGATGCCAGGGGCGTGGAAGTGTGGTCCCAACGTGGCGTAACCCATGGACAGAGTCCCGCAAGGCATCCACTTTCTCATAGAGCCGCCGCGCGTTGTTGCGTATGGTCGTCTTTAGGGGGACGATATCCGCTTCCTCGTGGGAAGAGACAATTCTTGTGAGTGGCGGGGCGTGCAGGCTCCACCTGAGCACCTTGTTCTGCAGGCGCTGCAATGTCCGCATCCTGGCGACACTAATCGCGGCCCACGCAGCAGATCCATACGTGAGGGCAGGCAGGATAACTGTTCGGTTAATGCGGAGCTTGGTATGCAGGTCAAGTTCCCACCTGGGAAAGAGCGGGTTCAAAGCCCTGGTGAGAGCTCTAGATATTAAAACTATCACAATAACCATTATTCAGCTGCGAGAATTGACGTCATGCGGACAATGTAGGTTATCCCATGTGTGATTGTTTCTGTGGCTGTGTTCGTTATGCGAGTTCCCATAGTTATTTTTTTCACTCTGTAAAGAAGCGTCTTCATTGTCACAGTTTCTGTTGTGACTATAAAAGCCTTTCACACTATTTTCGTAAAACACAACTGATGCAAATCTATCTGCATCCGATACAGGCTGTGAGATACATAACCAACAACAGAGAAGAAAACCAGCAGAAGACATCACTGACTTCGATCTCTATATATACACTGCCCCCCTACTTCCCCCCAAATGCCACACTAGCAGCTACAGTAAAAAACAAAGTGTTCTAGATTAATCTAATTTGAAATTGTTTATTTTAAGTAACATTTCTCGATGTCTATATGTATGTACAAACGCTTGAAAATGAACAAAATATGTTCGAAACGCGTTGCGTTATGTTAGATTAAACATAAAATAAAAAGTGACTGGTAGCAGAAACTTAAAATAAATAATATGTGTAGGTAACTTTGTGAAACACATGTGAATTAGCTGTGACGGACTGTATGGGTTTGATAAGTGCAGATTTTTGCGTACCATGTCTTCAAAGTATTTTGCTGGGATAGAGAAGTGTTCAAAGTTCTGTAACATTGTAATGCTATGTTTTACCAGATCTTGTGTGGCCTGCGACCAGTAGTCTGACAAAAATACACGGTAGAAAACATATACCTCTCATTATTTATTGCATTATTGCTGCAGACTGATTTTCTAACTAACCGCAGACAAATTCTTATTTGTGTTCAGGTGGCCAATCTGGTGTGAAGAATATAGGAACTGATCAATATTACCTTGTGTGTGTGGGGAGGGGGGGGGGGGGGGGAGGTAAATTTCGTTGCTGTAATTCCTGAAAACTTTAAATTTAAGTAGTGTTAAAAGTGTTTGTAATCGAAGTTATCGTTTTTGTGTGAACCATATGGTTTTCTGCCGCACCACATAAGCAATTCGTTGTCGCATCTGGATGAGTGGTACTGTTCATTCATAGCGTTTCTGTAAAGCTTATTTTCCCGATTTTCTCCAAAATTTAGTAGTGAATGACATTCTGCTATGTCTGAAAACTGTACTGGCACTATATTATTTGAATCTAGGTCTGCACTGGTTGCTGAATTTGCGAGTTTTATAGCGAAGTGTTCCATCCTTTCTTTAACGGTACTTACCTGTGTCCTTTGTTCTTCACAATTAAAAGTTAAGATTTTCGCACGTTCACTGATTTCATTAAATTTTGAGTCAAAATGTTTTCACTGCTCGCTGAAGGTGATGTGTGTTCTGCCTGTTCACTAGAAATTGACGCAGAACCTGATTCTGACTTTTACTAGTTGTAAAATTTCACGCGACTGTGGCAACTTGCAAAAGCTTTCGCTAAGCTATCGCGACTTATATCCGATCGATTTAACTTCAGAATTTGCTTGTTTGTTACCCATCGTTTGTTCCGTTTCATTATTGTCCGCTGAGCTGGTTAATAATTATGGGTCCGAGCAATTTTCTGCAGTCTCGTGTAACCAATTAGTAGTTGCTAATTGCTCAAGGTGGTTATCTCATCCTGTACCGACCCGTTATTTTGTAACACCCACTGTTGTCTTGTGCTACGACAGATTTTCATATTGCTTTCTGTTGTGCCGAACATAATGAAATAATATTTTTTGGAAAAACAGAATTGTTACAATGACCAAACAAACAAAAACCTGTACTATCGTGCACGCAAATATTCAACAATAAAAGAAATCCACACAGAACCTATACTATTATGCCAACTGTTTACGTAATAATCGACAGTCGTCAAACTATACAAAATTTCACAAATTGAAGACCAAATTTTAAATCAGTTGTATGAAAAAGATGTAGTACATTAGTAATCTAACGCTATCTAACTGCGTATTACCAAAAGTACCAATGAACTATTCTGATAGAGAAGGTCGACATATGTAAGTGTCCCAGTGTTTCTATGAAATTTAATCCAAATTTACTTCCCACTCTGTAAAAAGTCTATGTATTACCAAAACTACTGTCTAAAGACAATATTATTAAATATATTAAATGCGCAACTAAAGTGAAATATTATCAGGTCATAATAAAAATTTCCATTTAACTCGCCTCTTGGCAACATTGTTGCAGATTCTCGAAAGTGCAACAGTAAGCAGGAAACAACTAACCTAGATTTCTATTTTTAAACAAATGTTTCAAACAATATCCGAACTGTTGCATATCACATAGTGCATTGTGGTAATATGCAACGATAAAACTTCTTTAAACAGTAGGATGGGGAGAGTAACTATTCCTATGAAACGATATTACAAGTTTCAAGACAACCATTTTAGAATGAAGTAGACATTTAAAAAGACAGAGTAAAACTTCAGGTGATCTTCAAACATAACATTAGTCTGAACAGTACTATGCTTAAAAAAGTGATCAATGATTTAAAAAGGTTACAATGTTAATAGAAAAGTTCTATAAAAACCAAACAGCTTAATCGGTTGATATGTTAATGAATGACTCAGGGAATTGGAATGGTCTTCCTCTCAGCTCTGAGCAATTGAACTAAGTTAACTAGCTGCCCATAATCATTTCTATAAACTAGCTGCGCAGTGTTGCAGACCTAACACAGTCTTCTTCTCTAAAAAAAATAACATTATTAAAAATTTATATTTCTTTCGCTTTTCAACATAGGCATCATATTCACCTTTGTCCTCCTTTAAAATAAATCTTTCTTCACGTAACAGAGACAATCACAAATCTACACAGCACTACGGAATACGTTCATCACCTGCCACACTTTAACTAAGGAAGCATCAAACAGCGCAGAGGCAAAGGCTGTGACACAATTAGACCAAAGATGGTTTAACAGAAACATGACTTACTCTCTCGCTAACGTGCACTTACAAAAGTCAAAATGACTTGACCATCTTACAAATTGTTCGCACTTACACCCGCCATTTTTGCAAGAACTGACAAGAGCGAGTTTTGGTCTGTAATAAAGACAGGGAATCATAGTGTACTGGACGATTTTATTGCAAACAAAACTTGGATAGTTGAAAATTAATGGAATAAAATAGTCCTTACAAGGTGGCTAATGGTGTCAAAATAGTTTGCTGTGATATTGTGCGGGTTCAGATGTAACTGAACCCTGTCAGGATAACGTTGCCGTAAAATGTGGTTAATGTTTTGCACCCTATTGTAATGACGTCTGTGCTGGAATCAGCTCTCTGCCGCGTTCAGATCGGCGTGGAGTATGTTATCGATAGCTCAATTAAATATCTCTCGACAATGGTAGAGGTGATTCGGCATTTCATATGTGCTAATTTCGTAAGTGGGTTTTTGTTTTCCTGTTTGCCACATGCTCTTGAGGGCTGACCTAATTAAGGTTTCATTACTGTCTTTTGTAAATATTAAGAACAGTCTTTACATATTTCACAGAAATTTGTCTATCGCATCGAAGAAGCTATTGGGAAAACGAATGAGGTTGGTTAATAGCATCTCATTACTAAAAACGTTTACATAAAACAGTAGTACGTCCAACTGCTTACCATAGAATTGTACCTATGGTACTAAGAGATTTATTTTCGTAAGAAGATCGAAATGGTATCCAGTCAGGTTCCTGAGGAGACGGGCTGAGATGTTTGTAAGAGAAGTATCTGCTCGAGTTTCGGAAGTTGCTATTAATCACCACATAAAGCAGTCTACTGAAGATATTCTGCTCAAAAACTGTCATTCAGAAATACATTATGCATCACAGTGTATAAGACGATAGCCTTAAAGCAGCTATTTAACAGGCAGTTAGTAAACTCTTTTTACATTAGGCTCTCTACTACTGATAAATAATACTAAATAGATATCAGATAACAAATTTATAACTTCTTATCAGCTGTGATGTCGTATGTGAGTCATTACGAAAGACGAATTCCTGTTTGATCACAAATACGAGTCGTCCGCATACGTTGTAGTTCTTCGATAATGATGATAGTGAAGTCGACGAGGGACAATTGCCTTTTACCAGATTTTGCCATACAGTGTTTGTGGACTCATGCAGGTTAGTGCAACCTAAGAAGATTTTTTTGTGTTGTCCTTTTCTTCGCGTACTAAAAACGCAGATGGTGTAAAAGCGATGCGCCGGAAATGTTTCTTTATGGAGCAAAGAATAAAACTCTTTGAGCAATAGAGCTTCTGAAATTCCATGAATATCGTCGGCTGCCGTACCAGCAACGCGTTAGTAGCAAAATATGTATTTATTCGAACGCTTTTCAACTGGACGTTGACAACCCCCGACATCCTTTGTTCCACCGTTCTCTGGGTGCTCCTCTAGGTCTTGTCACGAAATAAGTAGCTGGGGTTTCACAAAAATAGTTTCTGCATCATCAGTGGTGTCTTTGTCTTAAACATATACATTCTGTCTTCATGCGGGAATGCGTCTGTATCCAGAGAAACTTGAACTTATATTGACTGATTAGAAATATTATTAGAATTTAGTGTGTGTCATAGGGCAACGGTTGATTCCTTCTTTTCCTGTATAAAAGCCTGAGCACTTAAGTGCTGTTTTGGAAATGGACATCATGATAATCGTTCCTTCATACTTAGCTAACCATACCCCTGTGTGACGCTTGTCGTCTTTGCAATGGAGTAGTGGCGTTCGATGGAAGCATAAATTATATATTCCTTTATTTTTGGCATCATATTTTTGGGAAGTGACCCCACATGCTTCGTTACTTAGTGATGGATCGGTGTACATGGACCTCACACGTCTGCATTAGAAGAGGTAATTTGCTCTGTTCGTAGAAGTAGACTTTCCTGAGGGTTCCAGCTAAAAGAAGGTTTGTCAAGGAAACGGGGTGGATGTTCTTCTCGTGATAGAGCACCTTGTAGTCGAAATCTCCCATACAAATGTGGCGAGGCGTCACATTTGTACAGGCAACGTTTCTAGGTGATTTTGGCGCCTGAAGTTCTTAGTTCATTTGTACTAAGCAATGAAAATTATATGTCTATCAACAGGTCCGTTTTCCTCAAGTACTCAGCTAACGTTTCGCTGTCTGTGTAAATACTTAGAATAGAAACCTATTGTAGAAGCTTTACGCCTGGAGTCAAGTTTCGTCCTTGAACAATGTTAGCGGGATAACCAGCTCAAAGAGGACGAAAGTTTCGCAGTCTCGAGTATTTGAGGTACTATCGTGTAAGATTTATGTTTTATCCTGACGTCAACATTCCGCAATGAGATCGAGCTCAGCGCCATTGTCTGAGATTTCTGCGCTAGATTAAAATGGGAAAGTAAATTACTAGAACCGTCTGCCACTACCCCTCACTTCATCCAGCTGTTCATGTCTCTGGGTTCTGAGCAAAGAGAGCTTCTTGCACCTTGACAGGCTTTCAAAATCAGTAACATAGGAATTAACACAATGGTCACAATAATTTAGAGCTGAATAAATGAGTGGCAAATTAAGTGCTCCAATTATGACTGTTTGCAGTTCGATAACAGCAGATTATGATTGATGAGTAGTAATTATGCTCATCCTTCCATCCGTAAATAAAAAACTTAATTCAAAGTTGTACGATCAACACACAGCCTGTCCACAAGTGTTCGGAGAAACAGTACTGAATTATTTAAGGTTGAATAAAGAGTAAACTGTTTTTATTATACCGAATTTTTGTGTATTTGTAACAGGTTTTCGGCTTATTGCACCGTCTTCAGGAAACTACTAATTAGCGTCCGCAAGGAACACTACTTCTTAGGTAGCCAAACATTAGAAGCAAAGATACAATCCACTTGCACAGAAGGTGTCAAAAAGCAAGTATATTGTACAACATAAATGAAGAGTGCTCAGAGAGACGTTTTCTAAACCAACGTCACGAGTTCATGAATCTTAGCGTTAGAACCATATAACTTGTAATGTTGTATGTTGTGTAATTTGATTATTTATTGCATTTAATATTGTTCATTGCTTAAAGTGTGATTTACGGTAAAAAACAAGTTTGTTGCACATATTTCTGTGCAAATGGATAGTATCTTTGCTTATAATGTTGGTTAGCTATGAACTAGAGTTCCTTTCGGAAACTAGTCAACTGTTTCCTGAATATGGCCCAGTTAGCCGAAAACTAGTTATAAATAAACAAAAATCGATAAAAAAACAATATACTTATTGTTGTTGTTGTGGTCTTCAGTCCTGAGACTGATTTGATGCAGCTCTCCATACTACTCTATCCTGTGCTGATATACCTATTATCAAGCTTAATTATAGAGTAGTTCTACGAAGAAGAGACGGAAGAATCCATAAAAAAGAGTTACTTAATTACAATTTCAATATTTATGTTTTTTGTGGTCGCGGACTAGAGAAATGAAAGTAGGAAGAGCCTTTGGGTGAAACAACCTTGGCATTAGCTGCCCTGACGGATTTTGATCGGGAGATGAAGTTGAGTAACGGTGCCTTGAGCTTTCCTTTATCGTGACCTCTAACATCGAACCATCACCTCTGGAAAATATCTCGCCAACTCTCATTAGTAACGGACTGTTAGAATCGACACGACGAGCCGACTTATTACTTTCGTAAACAAACAACTCATATCTCGGGACAAAGATATAACTCATTCTATCTATAGAGCTGAGTAGAGAAGCGAAGGTTCGTTAGATTCAAAGAATGCACAGTTTGTTTCTGGCATTCAGTCTTCACCAACAATATCAGCAATGAAATAATTCTCTTCATCTTCAGACGAAGGACCTTTATATTTCATTGTAGGAGCACCTAAATGGTAGGATTACTGATCGTACTTAAATTCGTTATCCCTTTATTCGTCTCTTTAAACACAATACTATTAAATTTGAAAACACATTGGCTAGTAATGAGAGAAGTTAAGCATTATTTAATAGTTCAACAGATAATTCGCATGTATTGTTGAACTAATATTTCTCAAAAGCTAGTGGTATAATAAAGAAAATTATTATTGAAACAGCGTGGCGGCGGATTGAGAAGGCCAATTCCGAAGATTCTGCTGATCGTCGATGTGAGTACGATCTCAAGAAACCCAATCATACAACTCAGCGAGAGAGAGATGTCTTAACTTCAAAGCCATCTGGAATCAAAGTGAGTGGCAAAGGACTGGTGGATTACTTGTTACATGTACAAAGGAAAATATATGATCTTGATACTTTTACTAATGATTTACCTGGTACATCATAACAATATTGACTACAATTTGTCGTTGTCATGTTTGTGACGAGGGGAAAGTGACTACACGTCTTTACACAGACATTGACTTTTCTCTTGTCATGATCGTACGAGAAATACACAATATAAGTTTTATAACACTGCAGTGTACATCTGTTATTTAAATCGAAGCCTGAAATACAGCTTCAGTCACTCCTTAAAAAAAGAAAAAAAGGGAGACATCTACAGATACAGTTTTCAGTTACAGGTCTACGATGATGCTTGATATAAATCATGGGAACGATGACAGAGCACAGACGCACAGACTGGGATGTTGGTACACTACATATTTCCCAGAATATAGTTGAATTATGCGAACACTACTAACAAATGACGTGTTTGTAACATTGATGCCCAGCCTCGAGTCAGTGAATGACTTTTTTAGCAGTGGTAAGTCGTTAATGCATAAGAGAACTAACTTTTTTTAGGCAGGGATGTGTAGATGCATAACATTCCAATCACCTTGTAGAACAAGGTGCAACAAGTGTTCCGTGATAGGTCACTGATAATAAAAAAATAAAATAATCAGTCATATTCTAAGAGAGCGAGAGAGAGAGGGAGAGAGAGAGAAAGAGAGAGGCATCAACGTTGATTTTGGAGGTCTAGCGGTAAAGCGTGCCGGACCACTTACAGTTTCAGTCTGCCTTTAATCTAGCTCAGGAAATGTAAGGCATGTTATTTGGTCTCAAGTGTGCCAAAGTGCAGGACCACGCCTCTTCACACATCATTCTTCTATAGCACGTCACTGTATTTCGCTCTGTGGAATTCAAACGTGTATGTTTTGTAATGGAAGCTATCAAAGATATATTCAGGACAGTGGAAATTAAAATGTCCTGTGGAGCCTCTCCTATTCGCAGTCGGCCGGTTTAACATCCTACCCTCCTAAAAAAAACCTCACAATTTTTACTGGGTGGGGTTATTTGTGGCCTGGAGAATAAGAACTCTTCAGAAAATTTTCACTCTTTATTGCCTATTAGCTAATAACCTTCTCTTTTGTGTGATATAAAATTAAATATAGGCAACATAAAAGCATTAAAGAGAACAGACAAGTGAGACAGTACGCATTTATTGAATCCGTAGGCCCCTGCATTTTTTCTCTCTAAAATTGGTACATTTTATACAGCTTGCTTTCCTCTCTGCAAAAGAATCTGTTACCTCATCAGAGTTAATAAAGCGTTTTGTTACATTAAAAATCAAACTGTTGTTGTCTAATATTGAAAAACATGTTCATACGAAGACTGGTGTGATTTCTCGATTTTATTGTGTTTGTTTTTGTCACTGTCTACTGGATAAAAGGAAATAGGACTTTCTAATATTGCAGCAATTGTAATGCACGCCAAATAAGCGAGACTGTTTTGGCACAAATGGTCATTTTTATCTACCTCATTTATATAAATAATATACGCCTGTTAGGCTTATTACAAGCAAAAAATTTTATTTTAAGGAATAGTTTCACATTTCATTCATATGCTCCAGTTTCTCAAGCATGAGGTCTAAAAGTAACAGCACGATGAAATTTTTGTATAAATTTGGCATTGTCATATTCTTCCATATTGGTTGTGTGATGTCTCCGTCTGTTCTTCTCCATCGTTGTAACAAACAATTTTGTCATCACTAATTATGTAACTATTCCTGCCATTGTCAAAACTTATTCTCCGGTTAACTTCACTAACCCTACCAGAATAACCTGTTTAGTTACCCCGCGTTTGTTCTCCGGTTAGGTTTTATTACTTTTTCCTACAATGCGTTTTCCGCGATACTTCGTGAACAGAACTGAAGCGGCTGCTAACCGGAGACTGTACAACTGGTCCTTAGTAGTGTAGCAATCTGGCAAAAAATTTCTGCCAAAATTTCATTTTCTTGGATACACTGTGAAAATATATCTTATCTTTCGTACCTTTTATTCCAGTTCGTCGTTTATTTCTACTGTGGTAGTCTGAATCTGTGGAATTCACTAATAATTATAACAACCCTTGTCATTCACACACCCAATCAGCCACATGAACAAGCAGCAATTGGTAATCGCCCGTTCAGTATTATTCGGCTCAGCTCGTATAGCCCCGTCCGCTTTTGTCTCCGGTAAAGTTTTTAATTTCTTGATGCGACGGGGATTTCCCTGGCAGAGACATCACGTACACTATGCACGCGTTCAAAAATCAACTTACGATTCGTTCAGAAATCAACTTAGAATTTGTTCGAAAATGTTCAAAAACCAACAGATATTTGAGGCGTGCGTGGCTCGTGTTCCTGCCATATCTCATTTGGCATCGTGGTTTTACTGTACTACCACTCCGTTATGTTAATTTCAATTACTAGTGTTGCTGAGTCGCCGCCTTGTCTGCCTGTGAGCGGCAGCAGCGGCGCTTATCAATATAAGCCCTGGTGTATTATCTTTACTGACTGCTGTTACTTCCCGGTTGTCGTGTGTTCGGATCTGCCAGTGAGTTGGAAAGTGCTAGCATGCAGTTCGGACTTGACAGACGGTTGCCGACACACATGATTGGAGTGGAGACGACTTTGGTTGGTCGTCGGTCAGTTGTCTTGCCAGACGACGTGTGTTTGGCTGGCGATCGCTTATGGGTTGGCTGTGTGTGCCGACTCATGACACGTCCCTGTTATTGTACAGTCACTGCCATTAGCATTGTCTAGTTCTTCGTCCTAGTTCGTGAAACTGTGTGTAGTTTGTGTGATGTTGGCTGACAAGTTATTTTAAATGTTGTCGGCGTACTGGCTCTGAGGAGTCGGTCGTTTGTCGTGGAGCAGTGAGGAATTCTCTGCCGAGGTTGTTTGGCCGGGGCCCGCTGGCGGTCTCTATGCTGTGTCGGAGAGTGTGGGCGCTGTTCCCACTGCTATCAGGTCCGTGGCTCACCGACACTGGACACGAAAGTTGAGTTTTGTTTTTACCTACCAGCAAGTCAAGACTGTTCTTATTGTGTCTTTGGAGTTCGTTGTCAGCTGTTGGGATATTGCCACCAGCAACAACGTGGTTTTCAAGTTGGAAAGTTCTAGCCACCCTCCGAAGGAGATTCATTGTATTTGGTTATTTGAATTGAAGTGCACCAGCGGAATCTTCTGACTTGTGGCCGTTAACGTTCCGGTTACCTGCCCTGGGCCTTGACGTAAATTTCAGGTAGTGTAGTTTCCTCACCGTGTTGGTGCTGTCCAACACGTTGTGTAGTTTGACAGCTCCGTGCATGATTGGTTGTGGGCGCCAATATCTTCTACGTTGTTCCATTGAACTCTCTGCTGAGTCCTGGCGAAGTGGAAGTTATCTTGACAGTGGGTCCGCTGACTGTTAGTCGGTTGGGTTGTCGTCGGATCGTGAATGGTTGGCCCGACTGCCAGGCAAGACATCTAAGCGAGCGTTAGTGTTTGAAGTACAGGCCGACGCTCGAACATCTGGGCGCCCTTGTGTGTACTGCCTTTTTTAAAATATTGTTGTTGTTGGTACTTGTATGGCTTCTAGCCGGTTTTGCGTTTTAAATTAGAGTTGTTTTACTCTTAAGGCCTTCAGCCTAGTTAAAAGTACTGTTTCACGTAAGCCCCTTAGCATTTAATATTTTTTTTTATTTTTATTATTTTTTTTTTTTATTTCTAAGTCTTCGGCCTCCAGTCGGTTTGAGTTTCAGTTGGTTATTCTTAAGGGCTTCAGCCTAAAATAAAGAACTGTTCCACGTAAGTACTTTGGTATTTTTTTAAAAAATTAATGTTTTCGATTTTTAAGTGTTCGACCTTCAATCGATTTGAATTTAACTTGTTTACTTCAGCCTAACTAAAGAACTGTTTCAAGATACGGCTAGCCTTTTAAATTTCAGATTTAGCTTGCATTTTAAGCTATTGGCCTTCAGCCATTTTTAAATTAAAGTGGCTTTCAGCCGGTAATTAAGTCCGAAAGATTAAAGCTGTGTGTTTAAAGAAACTTTTTGGGTGCTTGTAATGTTTGATCAAATAATAAAGTTGTATGTTCCAGTGTAACTGACAGCTCCTTATTTTGGCCCCTTTACACAATTTATTCCACCTGTCCTGTCCTGCGGGTTAAGCAGGGCATTTCAGTATGCGTTTCAAAATCATACGAATAATCGGTAGACCAACCTGCGCTGGATGGTAGGCGCTTTGTGAAACAAGGCGTTTCTCTTCAAGAATATGAATTTGGCGCCCTCTGAAATAGCCTCCCGGGGCAGATATCACGGTTTGCCCCCTACCTCGATTTGCCCCTCCCCCCATTTCGCCACCTATGTGTACTTACTTTCCGAAGAGCCTTTGTACATAATTAGTAAAGCCTACACAAAGTAGATCAATCAATTTTTAAAGAAAACATATTAAACGTTCATTGTCATGCTTTCCTGGCGGCAATAACACGCTTGCTTTTCGAGTTGTGATTTTCTCTTTACGAGGGAATTAGAATTAGTTCATCGTTTTTCTCCTAATACAGGAAAACCAGTCCCGACCAAAGACTTCGCTATCTCTGACCGCTTATCTTGACCTTTAGCGTAAAGTTCCTCGCTTGTGTGATGTAGCTTCTGGCACGGATGCTTTTCCTCGTGGTATGCAAGAAAAAGAACATTGCAGGTACATTCTCGATTTGGAGAAGTATTCCTTGCCAAAGGACGAACGCTTAATTGTGGTAGCCGAGCTACTCTTATCAACCACTGTTGTTCCTCCTGATTTAGCAACGTGTATAATTCATTTAAATATTTATTTTAGTTCAAATCTCGGGCACTCAGTCATCTTATCGTAATTTTTCTGTGTGTGTGTGTGTGTGTGTGTGTGTGTGTGTGTGTGTGTGTGTGTGTGTGTGTCTCGATGCTCAAAATACTTTTAGTCTACTCTCAAGCTAGCAATTGGTATGGCAATACCTTTCCTGTCTAAGTCCTTGTGCTGATGAATCCTTTAACAAATTTTATTTCAAGGCCTGCAACAGCTGGAAAACGTAATACACTTGTAACATTTACCGTAAAATACAATTGTAACATTTACTGTAAAATACTGGTTAGAATTTCTCTCCTTAGCGAAAGCTTTTGACAGTGTTGAATGGAATACACTTTGTGGAATTCTGAAGGCAGGATGAATAAAACACAGGGAACTAAAAGTTATATTCGGCATTCACGGAAACTATACTGTACTTGTAGGAGCTGCAGGACATAATAGGGAAGTAGTTGTTGAAAAGGATGAGAGATTGTGTTGTAAGCTATCCCCAATATTATTCAGTTCGTACACTGATCAAGCAGTGAAGAAAATTAAGAAGTAGTTTGGAAAGGATATTAACCTTCAACAAGAAAAAATAAAAACTTACAAGTTTGCCGATGACACTGTAATTCTATTAGAGACAGCAAAGGGATTAAGGCAGTTGAACGATAAGTATCATCTCTAGGAAAGAGGTCATAAAATGAACGTCAAGAATAGTAAAACAAGGGTAATGGAATGTCGTCTAATTAAATTCGGTGATGCTGAGCAAATTAAATTACGGAATAAGACAGTAATAGCAGTTGATTAGTTTTGCTAGGTGGGCAGCAAAATACCTGACGAAGGCCGAAGTAGAGAGGATATAAAATACAGACTGGCTAAAACCAAGATAGAATTTTAGAAATAAAAGGGATTTGTTGACATTGAATGTAGACGTATTAGGAAATCTTTCCTAAAGGTATCTATCTGGAACGCACGGAAACGTGGACGATAGGCAATTGAGACAAGAAGTGGATGGAAGCCTTTAAAAGTGGTACTGTGGAAGAATGCTGAAAATTATCACGTACCTAGAAAGTGCTGTTTCGAATAAGAGTTGTTTCAAATTGTGGAGAAAAGAAATTTATGACACAACTTGACTAAAAGAATGGATTGGTTGATAGGGGACATTCTGTGACACCATGGAATTGTCAATTTGGTACCGAAGAGTAATGTTCTGACATTCATGGCGGTGTCTGTT
Organism: Schistocerca gregaria; assembly: GCF_023897955.1. NCBI lineage: Eukaryota > Metazoa > Arthropoda > Insecta > Orthoptera > Acrididae > Schistocerca > Schistocerca gregaria. The sequence continues at coordinate 315,140,476 of NC_064924.1, read as the reverse complement.
TGTTCTATATCGTGTCTCTCTACCACTTTCGCGCAACGACGCTCTGAGCGTGTTTTTTAGGGAATTGACTAGTTTGAATGTGAGCCCTGTTGCTGGTAAGGAGACGCCAGACCACACATGACATGTAGAATTCAGAAGAGTTCAGTGAGACTAGCGATGATATAACCAAATACTTAATGATCTTAGCGTCAGCTCCACGGCACTCCCTGTAAAAGAATCTTAATACTAACTAAATTTAGTGGAAGGGGTTCAAGGCTTTCCTATTTTTAGTTACCTGGTAAAATAACGTCGAAAAAGCAGTTAAGTTTACCATTGGAAATTTATTCTAATCACAAAACATTGTTTATAAATTGCACTATTCATAAAAGGAAGTGTTTTAATACAGGATGGTAAAAACAGAAATGTGAACAATTATTCCGTGAATGGGTTTCCAAGTTCTACAATGGATCGAAGGATGACCTATGGCATATCACATCTACACTCCTGGAAATGGAAAAAAGAACACATTGACACCGGTGTGTCAGACCCACCATACTTGCTCCGGACACTGCGAGAGAGCTGTACAAGCAATGATCACACGCACGGCACAGCGGACACACCAGGAACCGCGGTGATGGCCGTCGAATGGCGCTAGCTGCGCAGCATTTGTGCACCGCCGCCGTCAGTGTCAGCCAGTTTGCCGTGGCATACGGAGCTCCATCGCAGTCTTTAACACTGGTAGCATGCAGCGACAGCGTGGACGTGAATCGTATGTGCAGTTGACGGACTTTGAGCGAGGGCGTATAGTGGGCATGCGGGAAGCCGGGTGGACGTACCGCCGAATTGCTCAACACGTACATCGATGTTGTCGCCAGTGATCGGCGGAAGGTGCACGTGCCCGTCGACCTGAGACCGGACCGCAGCGACGCACGGATGCTCGCCAAGACCGTAGGATCCTACGCAGTGCCGTAGGGGACCGCACCGCCACTTCCCAGCAAAATTAGGGACACTGTTGCTCCTGGGGTATCGGCGAGGACCATTCGCAACCGTCTCCATGAAGCTGGGCTACGGTCCCGCACACCGTTAGGCCGTCTTCCGCTCACGCCCCAACATCGTGCAGCCCGCCTCCAGTGGTGTCGCGACAGGCGTGAATGGAGGGACGAATGGAGACGTGTCGTCTTCAGCGATGAGAGTCGCTTCTGCCTTGGTGCCAATAATGGTCGTATGCGTGTTTGGCGCCGTGCAGGTGAGCGCCACAATCAGGACTGCAAACGACCGAGGCACACAGGGCCAACACCCGGCATCTTGGTGTGGGGAGCGATCTCCTACACTGGCCATACACCTCTGGTGATCGTCGAGGGGACACTGAATAGTGCACGGTACATCCAAACCGTCATCGAACCCATCGTTCTACCATTCCTAGACCGGGGGGGGGGGGGGGGGGGGGGGCTGGATGAAGCGTCGTCTCACGCGGTCTGCACGTCCAGCACAAACGCTGGTCCAACTGAGGCGCCAGGTGGAAATGGCATGGCAAGCCGTTCCACAGGACTACATCCAGCATCTCTACGATCGTCTCCATGGGAGAATAGCAGCCTGCATTGCTGCGAAAGGTGGATATAGACTGTACTAGTGCCGACATTGTGCATGCTCTGTTGCCTGTGTCTATGTGCCTGTGGTTCTGTCAGTGTGATCATGTGATGTATCTGACCCCAGGAATGTGTCAATAAAGTTTCCCCTTCCTGGGACAATGAATTCACGGTGTTCTTATTTCAATTTCCAGGAGTGTATAATCTAGGTTTAAATTACGTTTCACAAAAGAGAAAACTATCAAAAATGGTCTACAGTGACTGAGCAATTATCTTTAATTACTTATTTAACTTGTCGTAAATTACAGTGGCTGATGTGGCTTCTCGATAATTATATAACAGAGAAATCATCGCGTTTCAGATTTTTACTTCAAGTGGCTTTATTGACGACCGACACTAGTATTACGCAAAAAGGGGGTGTAACAGATGAGACTTCTGCAGTTCTGAGTGAAGCCTTATGCGCTCAAAAATGTGGCATCGCGTGCGTTCATTACCTTATCGGTGTTTAGGCAGCGTCAGGGCGGCGGCGGACAGCACAGCTCCGCTCACCTCGCCATCTCGGAAGCAACTCTCTTCCTAACTTCTCCTTACTACCATTTACCGAAGTTGGTTAAAAAAAAAACTATCTGGCTCTGTTTTCATCTGACCAATCAGGGTCTCAATGTTAACCTTAAGCTCCGCCTACAAAAATTCTGTCCATCCAATGAGAAACGCTATACTTTTCGTGGTGGGGCAATGTTTTTAAAGTTTGCAACGTAACAGAGACGCGAAAAAGTCTCACGCTAAAACTTGCAGCTGGTGTGGTTCTTTTAGCGTTATCGTAATATCTATACTGTTCTTCTGTAGGGCTCTATCTTTTAACATGGGTTGGGGGGGGGGGGGGGGTCCTAACAAGGAGAGACGCGAAAAAGTCTCACGCTAAAACTTGCGGGTGGTGTGGCCCTTTTTGTGTTATCGTAAGATCTATACTGTTTTTCTGGAGGACTCTATCTTTTAACATGGGCTGGGGGGTGGTCCTAACGTAACAGACGCGAAAAAGTCTCACGCTAAAACTTGCGGGTGGTATGGCCCTAGTGGTTAGCTGGCGACGTGGGTGTCCAGTCCGTCCCTTATCGTAGGGCCTTCTAGCTTAACACGGTTCTGCTCTCGGCTCCTGTTCTCGTTTCTCTCCTCAGAACTGCGTCTGTCTCACGGTGGGAAGTTATGTCATGCATTTAGGCAATCTTGTGTTAGTCTGTGGTATTCCATCTGCTCACTCGTTACTCGTATTACTTTGGTTAATTTAATGTCACGATTTATTCGGTGCTATGTGACATACTACTGGATCTGCTTATCATGTCAGGGTTTTCATGGAAGGTGTTTGATTTGCCTGACACCTTACAATATGTGTGTGTGCGAGGGGGCGGGGGGGGGGAAGGAGGGGTAGGGGTAAAAACTTAAGAGGATGAATAAAAGATGAATAGAGGATGCAGGTTCAAATGGGTGTACGTTGCGGTAGTAACTCGATGGAGAGGCTTGAACAGGACAGACTAGCGTGGAGTTACATCAAGCTAGTCTTGGGACTGAAGACGAAAACAATAACAAGAACGTTAGCTAGCGTTCTGCGGCGATGATCGGGCCCGCGAGAAATACTGGCCCCGCACTGAGCTTGTGGCGTCACACTAATTGCCTTGTCCGCCACACTTCGCGAACGCTCAGATCCGTACAGGGCCTATGCGAAATCAATCTGTAATTGGAAAGGTATGCACTAAAGGTCTTAACATCGTCGTCGGCTGTGGAGGATTTCCTTGTGTTTGAACGCGATGTCAAGACTTACTATACTCGTCTGAAACAGAAACTCGCTCCCCGCCGAAGAAAGCGCTGGCGCCCGTAAGACCTGCAGTGTCACGTGCTAAGACGTACGCTCCAAGGCCTGTCTTTCTCGTGGGCATCGAGCGATTAGAGATATGACATGCCATGATGTGCAGTCGGCATCAGTTGGATTTCTGCCTCTATATGTGCTTGTCATAATCTTTTGTTAACAATTAGATGTATGTTCCAATATCAGTTGGTACAAAAGTAATCTTACAAATTTTATTTTTCGTTTTACTGGAAGCAAGGAAGATGGAGTTTAACGTTCCGTCGACATCGAGGTCATTAGAGACGGAGAACAAGCTCGGATTGTGGCAAGGATGGTGAAGGAAATCGGCCGTGCCCTTTCAAAGGAACCCTCCCGGCATTTGCATGGAGCGATTTAAGGAAATCACAGAAAACTTAAATCTCGATATCAGGACACGGATTTGAACCGTCGTCCTCCCCAACATGAGACCAGTGTACTAACCTCGCTCATTGTCTGTATTATTGGGTTTCGAGTGTAAAGCAGACAGGCGGTTCCGCTTAACTGACAAGTCAGAGCCTCCCAATAGTTGGCTACCTCTGGTTATCTCCAGTTCTGCTGGAGCATTGGAAGTGGCGAGAAACTCGGCGACCGGCCGGAGCATACATATCAGCCATCTGGCAGCCACAGAGACGGAATGGGATGCGGAGTCAGCTATTAATGCACTCTGAATGAACATCCGTGAATAAAAGTAATATTAGTCACCCTTGTTTGACGAAAATTATCGAAAGGCCTGCGTCTTGAGCTACCTTTAGATTGAATATAGAGCAGCATCTTCTCTGAGAATACAAATGCGCTTGTAATCACGATGTAGAGGGTGTTTTACAGTTTCTATGACAGGCTTCTAGGAGCTGTAGAGGGCACTTGGGCAGACAAAGTTCCGATAAAGGAATCCATGTCTGGAAATAAACCGTCTGGAAATATACCGTCTGGATATAAAGGAAATTTGAAGATCGGCCAGCTTTCAAATCGTCCGCGCCAGTGTACAGGGCTACACAACTCATGTATCGAGAACATTTTCCAGATCCCTTCAGTCCATCACATACCATACCGTCCGACTAGAAGAACGCCTTCGAGGAACTGGAAAGTTCACAAATAGAAAGCTTGGCTGTGATGCTCAATGGAGGAGTACCGTAGTTTATGGACCGTGTGTATGACAGCATGCGTCGCAGGCATACTTTGTGCAACGAAAAGCAGAGTCGACACGTGGGGCACCTCCTGTGGGGCACACAGGTCAGAGCTAATCGCCTCCGTTGTATGCGACCCGTGGAGCAGGAAATTTGAAAGTGATCCCGTCTTCAAAGTTTCACCACATCCAAAAGTTACATTCCGGACATGAGTTCACCATCAGAACTTATCCTCCCTCTACAACACCCAGAAGCTCGTGACAGGAACTGTGAAACATCCTCCGTATTGAGTTTGTATAGGGAGAAGCACAGTGGCTCGGTGTGACAGAGCTAGACACCAAACCAAAAAATCTGATTCCGATCCCCAGTTGGGACTAATAAATTTTTCTTTCATTTACCACTTGTTTCACCTTAAGCAAATTTCACCATAACACGGAGTCTACGTTAAACTGGGTAAGTCTGTTGTATAGTCGAAAGATGACAAGTGCCTACCACGTCTGCAACGACTGTCTGCTGAGAAACTGAGGTGTTTCAACCGACCCTGTCGGTATTCCTCCAGACCCGCTGTAGTAGGTCGCCGTCTCTCCTTACTTGTCCAACAAATTTTTCGTTCAGCTACTCTCATTTAATAGTTCCTCCAGGGATACTATGACGACTATTTCAAGTGAGAACATCGATTGTTGAGGGGTCACGAATTATAATTTAGTCAAATACTACGTAAACATTAGCACTTTTGATAGGATTCAGTATTTCAATCTATATGCCATATATGCAATCTATATGCTACCGATCGTTTCTACACTGAAACTTGAGTAACAACCTATCGCGGTACGCACACGCTGCAAAAGCATTAGGGCGGCCACAGAGCAGTGCTGACGAATGCATTATCCAAGCACGTCTCACTCCGTACTGGCCGAGAGCCCAACTGCAACTGACTCGCACCACAACAATAACTACTCTCCAGCCTATTGTCAACAATCAAAGATTAACTTACACTGATAGCCACGGTCACAACACGCTCAATGGAGAAACCCCAAATAAATTGCCATGTGAGAACAGTCTACCCTTATACAGCCTTCAGAATGAAGTCGGATTTCCCTTTTTATGTCAAAAAGTAGTGAGTCATGAACTGTAATAAAAAGTGAATAAGAAGAGAATAATTTCAGATGTGGTGTTACAGAAGAATGTGTAAAATTGGGTTAACCGATAAGGTACAGAATGAGGAGATTCCCCTCACAATCGCGAAGAAAGAAACATGTGGATACACTCACAAGAAGGGACAAGATGATAGCACATATTTTAAGACATCACACAATAACCTCCATGATACTAGCGGGAGATGTACAGGGTAAAAACTGTAGAGGAAGACAGAGATTGGAATACATTTAGCAAATAATTGAGGACGTAGGTTTCAAGTGCTACTCTGGGGTGAAGAGGTTGTCACTGGAGGAATTCCTGGCGGGCCGCATCGAGCCAGTCAGAAGATCGATAACAAGAACATTAGAAAAGATTTTTGGAACCACATAGTTTCGTTCGAAAAAAGAAAAAATTCGAAACGGACATCACATACGTATCAGCTGTTTTAATCTGCGGATAAGCAGCCATTTTCCTGTGGTGAAAAGACGATTATTTATGAGGCTCTGGTAATTTCGCGAGCTCCAATAATCTCCTGGAATTCGTTTTTACATTTAGATCTTTCAGCCAGTCAGATTCAGAAACAGAATGGAAGCCTTTCCATTGGTTAATTTCTGGTCCTGCAGAAAACGTAATTCTGTAAAGTGCTATTTCTTGCCAGCACGTTTTAAAATTTATTTCTAACAGGAGCTGCAAAAGGCCGCCATTGTAGGAAAGTGACTGGTCCTTAAACCAGACTCTTACGCTCCTACCGCGATCCGATATAGTCCGATTATGCAAAAACCCACCCATGAGCTACATGCTGGAAAAGGTCCACTTCCCCAAGACAACAGGTTCCATCTCTGGCATATCTAACAGGCGAGAGGATGTAACGTAACTATACTGTCTACTTACACACAACGAACACAGGTTCATATTTATTTAACGAAATATTTTTTATATTTTTCTAATTCTCCTTATTTTTTTATTAGTTCTAGATGGTTATTGTACCTTTATTACTTATTGTTTTCTACATAAAATTGTATCGGTAAATGTGTGTAGTAATTACATCAAAGAAATTGTAATTGTCAAAAAGAGTGTGTAATCTCACCTTGATTGTTCCATAATTTGTTAATCTTTGGATATATGCAGACGCAATAAGTTGCGAAACCCCCCTGTGGGGCAGAGGCGCGGTGCAGATTGGCGGGAGCGCAGTGCTCAGTACGAACAGTTCGCAGTTCGCAGTGTGCTCCTGTTCTGCGTTTTTCGACACAAGAATAAACATTAAGGTTGACAAAATGTGGCAGCATACTGCTCAAGATAATGATCATTAGCCTTGGATGGATGCCCGGATGTCTTGTAATAAAAAAGACGGTTGGAAAAATAATTGCATATAAAAAGGCTTCCAAGAAAGATGAACGCGCGTAGAGTACATGAGCTGTACAAAATGACGTAACGTGCCTGACCATCTACTAACTGAGCTTCAATCTCACCGTCATCGATTGCAACAACCCAAAGCTAATATTCGTTTGAATTTAATTTTTAAACAGTGAGGAGGTAGAGTTCTCCCTAAAATTCAACAATATATAACGTAACAAATTCAACATGTTTAACTGACTGCACGATAGCTTGTTATCCATGTTATGATGTACACTCCTGGAAATGGAAAAAAGAACACATTGACACCGGTGTGTCAGACCCACCATACTTGCTCCGGACACTGCGAGAGGGCTGTACAAGCAATGATCACACGCACGGCACAGCGGACACACCAGGAACCGCGGTGTTGGCCGTCGAATGGCGCTAGCTGCGCAGCATTTGTGCACCGCCGCCGTCAGTGTCAGCCAGTTTGCCGTGGCATACGGAGCTCCATCGCAGTCTTTAACACTGGTAGCATGCCGCGACAGCGTGGACGTGAATCGTATGTGCAGTTGACGGACTTTGAGCGAGGGCGTATAGTGGGCATGCGGGAGGCCGGGTGGACGTACCGCCGAATTGCTCAACACGTGGGGCTTGCGGTCTCCACAGTACATCGATGTTGTCGCCAATGATCGGCGGAAGGTGCACGTGCCCGTCGACCTGGGACCGGACCGCAGCGACGCACGGATGCACGCCAAGACCGTAGTTTACTACGCAGTGCCGTAGGGGACCGCACCGCCACTTCCCAGCAAATTAGGGACACTGTTGCTCCTGGGGTATCGGCGAGGACCATTCGCAACCGTCTCCATGAAGCTGGGCTACGGTCCCACACACCGTTAGGCCGTCTTCCGCTCACGCCCCAACATCGTGCAGCCCGTCTCCAGTGGTGTCGCGACAGGCGTGAATGGAGGGACGAATGGAGACGTGTCGTCTTCAGCGATGAGAGTCGCTTCTGCCTTGGTGCCAATGATGGTCGTATGCGTGTTTGGCGCCGTGCAGGTGAGCGCCACAATCAGGACTGCAAACGACCGAGGCACACAGGGCCAACACCCGGCATCATGGTGTGGGGAGCGATCTCCTACACTGGCCGTACACCTCTGGTGATGGTCGAGGGGACACTGAATAGTGCACGGTACATCCAAACCGTCATCGAACCCATCGTTCTACCATTCCTAGACCGGCAAGGGAACTTGCTGTTCCAACAGGACAATGCACGTCCGCATGTATCCCGTGCCACCCAACGTGCTCTAGAAGGTGTAAGTCAACTACCCTGGCCAGCAAGATCTCCGGATCTGTCCCCCATTGAGCATGTTTGGGACTGGATGAAGCGTCGTCTCACGCGGTCTGCACGTCCAGCACGAACGCTGGTCCAACTGAGGCGCCAGGTGGAAATGGCATGGCAAGCCGTTCCACAGGACTACATCCAACATCTCTACCATCGTCTCCATGGGAGAATAGCAGCCTGCATTGCTGCGAAAGGTGGATATACACTGTACTAGTGCCGACATTGTGCATGCTCTGTTGCCTGTGTCTATGTGCCTGTGGTTCTGTCAGTGTGATCATGTGATGTATCTGACCCCAGGAATGTGTCAATAAAGTTTCCCCTTCCTGGGACAATGAATTCACTCGTGTTCTTATTTCAATTTCCAGGAGTGTATATTTTTGGGTGTGCGAATAAAGTTAATTGAGTACGTGCTTCATTAATGGTACAGAGGAATGCTAAAAAGTTACCAGTGCTGCCTCAAAATTGTGAAGTTTTGTGTGCATTTGTAAAGTCCTAACTTATATTGTTCTTTTCGGACTGATTAAATACCAGCCATGCATTGGTCTGACGCCATCTGAAATCATTTCCAATACATGTGCAATATATACTGGTAGTAAGTGAAGTGCTTCTGCTTTCTCAAATTTAATTCAAAAAGATCTCATTAATATCCAAATAGCTTGAAGTTTCCTATCCAGAGATTCTGTATAGTTTTCAAAAGTTGGTAACTGTGGATTGTCTAATATGAAGTACTAATATACCAATATGAAGTAGTAATATGAAGTACTGTCTTAGCATATGTGTACTTCCTTGCCATAAATCTGTGCTGACGATGAAGGATGCTAAGCAGTTAACGTGTGACATAAAAATTAATGACTGTAGTTGAGTATGTCATCGTGTCTTTCGATATCAACTACACTGCTATCAACTACTAGTGGTGAATAGGGCACTGCTTAGGTACTTTTAGATATTGTGATATGGTGGAGAATAAGTGTATTCTAAATATTTAAGTACCATGTAAATAAAAATGAGACCAGTAAATCAGTAAAAATAATTTCCCTGCTGTAACAGCGTAGGCAGTTTGAACAGTAATATCTCGTTTGATATAAAACAGGGGTCGTTACAAGAACACTTTGAGGACATAGCAAGGAATTATACAGCGTGATTTAGATGCCCCTATCAATTAGTTTTAAGCAATCTGGAACGCCTTCAAAAACTAGGTTGGCTCAGCTGCCCCTACCAATGGTTTATGCAACCTGCAACTTCAAAAACCATGCATGAGCTTTTCGTATCCTCTTGCTCGCTACACGCAAATTAGTCCTACATAGAAAATGGACAGGATTTTTCTGTAGGAAATTTAATACAGTTAAATTTTGTACTGGTATACATTTCCTCTGGAGGCCACAGTTTCCGACCTATTGAGGAAAAACGTACAAAAGTGATCTTCCAAAGCACCTCCAGCCCCACACTCATCCGTCGCTCGTCGGGGTTTCTGATATGTTGTTCGTGCCACTACCTCCTACAGCTGTATAAAAATTTCCGACTAGACGAACTATTCCCAATACATAGCCTTTTTTGATCTCTAATGATTGGGCTAGTACATCACCAATATGATTGACTATTTCGTGGACATGATTAATTTAAATGTACCCATAAGAGTAATGAAAGAAAAACAACTTTTGTATACAGAGTGGTACACTGATAGTAACCGGGCCAAATAGCTCACGAAATAAGCATCAAACGAAAAAACTACAAAGAATTAAACTTGTCTAGCTTGAAGGGTAAAACCAGATGGCGCTATGGTTGGCCCGCTAGATGTCGCTGCCATAGGTCAAAAGGATATCAACTGCGTTTTTTAACATAGGAACCCCCATTTCCTATTACATATTCGTGTAGTTCGTAAAGAAATATGAATGTTTTAGTTGGATACCTTTTTTCACTTTGTGATAGATGGCGCTGTAATGATCACAAACGTATAAGTACGTGGTGTCACGTAACATTCCGCCAGTGCGGACGGTATTTCCTTCGTGATACATTACCCGTGTTAAAATGGACCGTTTACCAATTGCTGAAAAGGTCGATATCGTCCAAGTGTCCGGACCTTTCGCCGGATAGTTAAGTTATTTACGGAAACAAGAAGTGTTCAGGCACATGTGTAACATCAACCACGACCTGCAACAAATGATGATGCCCAAGTAGGTGTTTTAGCTGCTGTCGCGGCTAATCCGCACATCAGCAGCAGACAAATTTAGCGAGAATTGGGAATCTCAAAAACGTCGGTGTTAAGAATGCTAAATCAACATCGACTGCAACCGTACCATATTTCTATGCACCAGGAATTGCAGGGCGACGACTTTGAACGTCGTGCATAGTTCTGCCACTGGGCCCAAGAGAAATTACGTGACGGTAATAGATTTATTGCACGAGTTCTATTTAGTGACGAAGCGTCATTCACCAACAGCATACCGCCATAATATGCACTATAGGGCAACGGAAGACCGGCATAATATGCACTATAGGGCAACGTAAACCGGCATAATATGCACTATAGGGCAACGGAAAATCCACGATGGCTGCGACAAGTGGAACATCAACGACCTTGGCGGGTTAATGTATAGTGCGGTATTATGACAGGAAGGATAATTGGCTCCCATTTTATCGATGGCAATCTAAATGGTGCAATGTAAGCTGATTTCCTACGTAATGTTCTAACGATGCTACTACAAGATGTTTCACTGCATGACAGAATGGCGATGTAGTTCCAACATGATGGATGTCCAGCACATAGCTGGTGTGCGGTTTAAGCGGTATTGAATAGCATATTTCATGACAGGTGGATTGGTCGTCGAAGCACCATACTATGGCCCGCACGTTCACCGGATATGACGTCCCCGGGTTTCTTTCTGTGGGGAAAGTTGAAGGATATTTGCTATCGTGATCCACCGACAACGTCTGACAACATGCGTCAGCACATTGTCAGTGCATGTGCGAACAATACGGAAGGCGAACTACTTGCTGTTGAGGGGAATGTCGTTACACGTATTGCCAAATGGATTGAGGTTGACGGACATCATTTATTGGATTAATGTGGTATTTACAGGTAACCACGTATGCACTCTCAGAAATGATAAGTTCACAAAGGTACATGTATCACATTGGAACAACCGAAATAAAATGTTCAAACGTACCTACGTTCCGTATTTTAACTTAAAAAACCTGCCTGGCCGGAAGAAGTTGCCGTGCGGTTCTAGGCGCTGCAGTCTGGAAACGCGAGACTGCTACTGGCGCAGGTTCGAATCCTGCCTCGGGCATGGATGTGTCTGATGTCCTTAGGTTAGTTAGGTTTAACTAGTTCTAAGTTCTAGGGGACTAATGACCTCAGAAGTTGAGTCCCATAGTGCTCAGAGCGAAACCTGCCTGTTACCAACTGTTCGTCTAAAATTGTGAGCCATATGTTTGTGACTATTAGAGCGCCATCTACCACAAAGCGAAAAAAGTGGCCCAACTAAAACATTCATATTTCTTTACGTACTACACGAATATGTAATAAAAATTGGGGTTCCTATTAAAAAAAGAAAAAAACGCAGTTGATATCCGTTTGACCGATGGCAGCGCCATCTAGCGGGCCAACCATAGCGCCATCTGGTTTCCCCATTCAAGCTAGACAAGTTTAGTTCTTTGTAGTTTTTTCGTTTGATGCTTATATCGTGAGATATTTGGCCTGGTCACGATCAATGGACCACCCTGTATATTATGGTGAAACTAATTATGTTGACGGTTCGATCCAAACTTCACTCTTAAAAGCACAGTAGATGCATAGTCAGAAGGCCTCCAAAATATAACAGTGTTTATTTTATGCTATCAAAATTCCCAAAATTGTTAGGTGAAATTTACACAAACATCAATTTTATAGTCGGCTAAGCTGATGATGTAAGACAGCCAGTCAGTGAAGACTGAAAAAGTCCGAATGTGGGTAATAATTCGTGCAGTCACAGAAATCAGTAACGTGGTAGAAGAGAGTGCCATGAACAACCTACTACAGCCAGCCGGTGTGGCCGAGCGGTTCTAGGCGCTGCGGTGCGGAACCAGGCGACCATTACGGTCGCAGATTCGAATCCTGCCTAGGGCATGGATGCGTGTGATATCCTTAGGTTAGTTAGGTTTAAGTAGTTCTAAGTTCTAGGGGACTGATGACCTCAGATGTTAAGTCCCATAGTGCTCAGAGCCATTTGAACCATTTGAACATACTACAAATCTAAGTTTTTCTTGAATAACTTGATAGCTACGACCTTTGGCGAAAATGTATCTTAGTACAAAATTTAACTATGATTCCAGAATGAGTTTTTCACTCTGCAGCGGAGTGTGCGCTGATATGAAACTTCCTGGCAGATTAAAACTGTGAGCCCGACCGAGACTCGAACTCGGGACCTTTGCCTTTTGCGGGCAAGTGCTTTACCATCTGAGCTACCCAAGCACGACTCACGGCCGGATCTCACAGCTTTACTTCTGCCAGTATCTCGTCTCCTACCTTCCAACCTTTACAGAAGCTCTCCTGCGAACCTGCAGAAGTAAAGCTGTGAGGACCGGGCGTGAGTCGTGCTTCGGTAGCTCAGATAGTAGAGCACTTGCCCGCGAAAGGCAAAAGTCCCGACTTCGAGTCTCGGTTGGGCTCACAGTTTTAATCTGCCAGGAAGTTTCAAGAGAATATTAAATTCTCGCGCGTGATATTTGAAGGTGTTGCGGGTTGCATCAGACGCATTCGTAGGGGTTGCTGAATCATGCTGTATGTAAACTCGTAAATAGGCATTCTAGTAGTGTATATAGGAACCGAGGAGTGCATCAGATAGTTTCTGAGGACAAATTTCTCCTTTTTCATACTAGAAACGTTCGCTGAGAGACGGATATCTGAGTCTAAACTCGTGAAACGCGCAAGCAATTACGGGGAAAGCCCCGCTATGGCGGGCATTCGGAGGGCGGCTTTCAACGAGTGGGACTCGTTCCCGATACGCAGCAGAGGCTCCATTTCTCGCGCTAAAAATGAAACTGCAGCCGGGCCGTACTCCGGTAGCACAATATGAAAGCGCTTAGCGCGGGCGGGCGCAGTGCGCGGCTCGGCCGCGTTCCGGGCAGGGCGCGTTTTGTTCTGCGGGTCACGCATTGTTCGCGCTGAGGGCCCACGCGCCAGTGGCGGGCTCGCTCGCGAAGCTCTCCCCCACGCAGTAAATGCGCGGGAGGGTGGCGGGCCTGCAGCCGGCGGTCGGCAGGGGTTCCCGGCTAATATAGATTCAGCGCCGCTCCCTGCGGCTCGTCTACATTAGCCCCCGTTCTCGCCTCTTGCTGCCGAGCCAAAACTAGTTGTTGTGCCCCAGGCTGGTGAAAGAACACTCGATGAGAAGTACCCACGTCCAACTTTCTCACCTCTTAGCGCAGATATGCACACGTGACAACACAGTACTGATTCTAAAAGAGAGAACACTTGTCGCTTTGTAGCGCTGTTTATGGAGCAGGACCAGTACCTGGCGGTCTTGTGGTCCTCTTCTGCTGACATAATTCATGGGGGTAAAGCAGTGTGTTCCATCATCACCATCATTATGGCCTCCACCTCTTGCTTCTGTTGTGCTATAATCTTTAGCGGAGAACATTTTTCATTGTGCTCATTCTAGCAGCTACGTTGTCCTTGATCATCTCCATCCAATGGGTTTTGGGTCTTTCTGGAGGACGATTCCCTTCCACCTCCCTATCCAAATTTGTTTGGACTGTACTCGCAGGCTTTAATCTTATTACAAGCCTGTACCAACGCAGTCTGGACGTCCTAATATCTTGATTTCGGCTTTCTTCCTCATCTCATTCCTTAACATCTCCATCTTAGTCTTCTAGATGGTTGATCTAAGGAATTTCGTTTCTTGTGCCTGGAATGTCGATGATAACCTCTCTGATACACGTTTCTCTTGACAGGACATCCACAACCATTGATATTCATCATCAATGATAAGAAACGCTACAGATGTAAAATTATTTTTTTCCTAAAAGGAAACCATAACCTCGTTTTTGGACCTATCGTCTACTTTAACCTATGTCATTCGACTTTTCCGGAATAGTTCACAAAAAAGGGCTGGGCTTTCCTTCTAGGAATTAAAATAATTTACAACTGTAGCGGATGTGATCATTGATGAGTCCCTATTTGGGAGGGTACACGCTTAGCGGATCTGATCACTAATGATACCCTCTTCGTCCGGGTGCATACTTCGTACCACAGGTTAGTACTGGTACAAAGTGACTGTTGAACATCACTTATTTTGCTTCATCTGGAATCATGACGTCCCACACAAGGGTTTTCTCTTAGTGAAATTCTGAACCCTTTTTCTGAACCCCTTCTGTCTAATCAAACTATCCCTGGAGGTTCTACTTGTGAGGTACAGAAAACTGTCGATGCACTACAACAGGTCGTCTCCTAGTTGTGTGAATGAAGAAGCGCCATTGTACAGCTACGGACTGTCCGACATGTCTGCAAAGAATGGTGTACCACTCACTGCCATGTAACATTGAGTAAGTACAGGGCTGTTAAAAGATACCAACTGATAGCAGCCAGAGACAAGTGTCACATATCGTTAGAGAGGATTGGTTTCATTGATGATGTCGGGGAATTTAAGTCCATCGAAGTCTCTTTCTGGCTGAACATTGCGAAGGAGACAGTAAGCAGTGGCCATTTGAAATTGGGTGCTTTGTAGAAGACCATTGTTCACAATGGCTCCATATCTCTAGTAGAGGAAACAACTCAGAACCTGGTCAGCATCTGATTGCAGGCATGTAATGTAGCCTGGCAAGCTGCGATTTTGCATCTTCATCAAATCTTCTAATACATCAAGGATACTGATGGCCCTGTGAGGCGTTTGATCTCTCGTGTGTGGAGTACGTACTGTAGGCTAAACGTGGTTGATGTTTGGGGAGTGTTTTTCGTACTGTCATTTGGGACCATTTATTCACTTTATGGGTGGCATGAACAAGGACGTTTATTTCAGCATTCACTGCTACCAAGTTTTACCATGCTTTCTACTTCTTCATTACGAATATGCCGTGGTCATTCTCATCTTCCAAAATCACAAGAACCATGTTAATAGGGTTGCACACGTACGTTCCTGGATCTGAAAATGTTACATGGCAGCTTATCCCCTAACTGTCACAAAGTACTTCATATAATGTGATGCACATCCCCGAGGTCAATGGAGCCAATCCTTTAACACTCCGTCACAACTGCAGATAATATTCTATAGGAGACGTGCGCAGAAAAACGGGCTAACCCTCAAATGTAAAAACTTATAAGTGCTGCCATTTGTTGCTGGGCACAGGAACTATCAAAACTGACACTGATGTCACCCCTAAATATAACATTATGGTGTAATGCAAAGCAGAGAATTTCTTGCATTTCGCTAGATACAATTTCTGTTATGTAAAAAACGGGATAACCTTCCGCTACACTCCGACTTTCCTCCAGTGGAAAGAAGCTGAATAAGCGAGTAGCAGAATAGCCAATACTGTGCCATATGATAAACAGAGAAGAGATAGTTAACTATTATTTAAAAAGGTTTGGGGGCTGACGTAGATTATATTGGAATTAATAAATATGTAAACACGAAATATAATCCTTGTGTAATATGTAATATTAATCACTTTATAAACCTAGTTTAGAGTGTTTGAAGTGTTCAGTTGGCTCATTAAGTACAGAATACAAGTACCGGTAGTGAACAAGGCGGATGCAGAAATAGGGAACGTCGCCGAAAGTGTGAAAAATCGGAGGAAATTATCGAAAGCGAAAGTGTAATCCGCAGAACTGACCCCAAGAAGTTTAGAAGAAGAAAAGAACAGTGATAAAGAGTACAGTAATTATACGGGTGTATTGAAAAAGGCAAAATCAAAAGGCTCTGATTGAGTCTATGTGAGAAAATGTTCGATATTGTACCTGCAAGTACACGGGAGACGCTGTTTCATTATCTCCGAAATCTAAATAACAATGAGCTTCAAAATCTTACATATTTGGATGTGTGAATATGAAACCTGTCAAGCAGAGGTATACTGATGATCCAGAGAGAATTAGGTGGCGACAACAAATATATATAAGTTTACTATATGTGAATCAGACGTTTAGATATGTAAGAAAGCTTGTCTAGCGATCTTCGGTAAAAGTAATGGACGCTTATCTCATGTAATTCAACAAAAGAAAACGTCTGAAACTCCTGAAGTTAGTTTCTGTGTTTAATTAGGCAACAGAACACTCGACGTACATTCACAATGATAGATTAATGTGTAATATGACATGAAAAGCTATTTTATTTAAGGAAGATAAACTGGGGAGACGTAACAATCGATAAATATATGTGCAGCGAGGAGGAGAGGAAACTGCATGGGCTCATGTACGAGTAAATAGTTCTCCTACGCAATCACGTCACTATTCAAGGAAAAAGAATCCAAACATGACGTATCTGTGTGCAACTCGAAACATTTGCTATATGTAGTCTTTATCAAGATAAGTGAAAAGACAGAAACAAGATTCATCTTAGCGTTGGCACGCATTGCAAATTATTTGATCAGTTTTACAATACTGGCTTTGCAAAATCACATAGTGGTGCCTGTCAAGTTTATTAGCACCTTCAGATGCAAATTTCATGTGAGAAAAACGGTCAGAAAAAGAAAGACTATAAGAGAGACTGAACTTCCGTGTTAAAAGGCTAGTACTGCCTACGAAAATCTGAAAAAGGACTCAGAATATTCAAAAACATAATTCCGTTATGGTAACTGCTTGCATCAATGGAAGTCTCTCATTCCCGACACTAGACTATGGTAGTAGTTCCTGGCGGAGGTTTTGACTTTTCTATATGCTGTGTCAGTCCTCTCCATGATTATTCCTTTTTTGATTTTCTTCGCGTCTTTACTGCTGGCATTATCCTCTTGGCTGTCCTACACATCCTATTTAATTTATTTTTCAGAGTGTTATATTGCTGTATTCCTGTCTTTCCCTGAAAATATTGTACTTCCTTCTTTGGGGATCGAATGAAATATTTCTTGCAGTTACCTTTCTTGTTCCTATGTTTGTCCAAAATCTGTGACTGACCTCTTTCAACTGAACTACCTACTCTGGTATTCCTTATTGCAGTACCAAAAAAATTAGCGAACTTAAAACATGCTTTTCATAATTTATTAATATTTCAGTATCGTACTTTCTTCCACACTGACTCTTTGAGACCATTCTCTTAAACTTCAGTCTAGTCTTAAGTACAATGGGACTGTTATATGTGGTTTATCTTCTGAATCCTCTTCTCTGCACAGAGACATTGCAATATGTGGTGTGCAATCAGTTAGTCTTAACCCTTAATTTAGCACTTTTTAAAAATTATCATTAACAGTTATTTTCATATGCAGGGTTGAATGAGGAATATGGGAGAAACACTGAAAAAATATTTCACAAATGTCTTTTTTTAAAGAAAAAAGCATGTTTTCGTAACTTTTAGGTCAATTAGAGCACTAGAGACTTGACTATTCGAACTTCTTGGGGAACCTGGATGTTTAGAAAACCTGTTTATTCAAAGAATTAAACTGTATACTGTTATTTACCTATTTACCCATAAATAGTAAATATATTTATAAGAACAGGAATCTATTTTATTATTGCAGAAGGGAAGCAGTAGGACGCGTGTTTCAAAGCAATATTTTTATGAGTTCGTAACAGACTTCCTTCTCGCTCCTCTTCTCTTCCTTACAATAACTTATGTAACAAGGTAACGTAACAGAAAAGAATTGTTGCACAAGTTATTACTAGAAAGAGAAGAGGATGAAGAAGAAAGTCTGCTAAGAACTCATACAAATACTGATTTGCAAGATCCGCCCTACAACTTGCGTTTGAAATAACAAAAGCGATTCCTATTATTCTACACTGAAGAGCCAAAGAAAGTGGTACACCAGTCTAATGTCATGTAGGGCCCGCGGAAGCACGCAGAAGTACCGCAACACGACGTGGCATGGACTAGTCTAATGTCCGAAGTAGTGCTGGAGGGAATTAACACCATGAATCCTGCAGGGCTGTCCATAAATCCGTAAGAGTACGAGCGGGTGGAGAGTTCCACTGAACAGCAAGTTGCAAGGCATCCCAGATATGCTCAATGATGTTCATGTCTGGGGAGCTTGGTGGCCATCTAAAGTGTTTAAAATCAGAAGAGTGTCCCTGGAGCCACTCTGTAGCAATTCTGGACATGTGGAGTGTCGCATTGTTCTGCTGGAATTGTCCAAGTCCATCGTTATGCAAAATGGATATGAATGGATGCAGGTGATCAGACATCATTCTTACGTACGTGTCACCTGTCGGAGGCGTGTCTAACCTATCAAGGGTCCCATATCACTCCAACTGCACACGCCCCACACCATTAAAGAGCCTCCACCAGCTTGAACAGTTCCCTGCTGAGACGCAGATTCCATGGATTCATTAGGTTGTCTACACACCCGTACTCGTCCATCCGCTCGGTGCAATGTGAAACGAGACTCGTCAGACAAGACAACATGATTCTAGTCATCAACAGTCCAATGTCGGTGTTGACGGTCCCAGGCGAGACGTAAAGCTTTGTGTGGTGCAGTCATCAAGGGCACACGAGTGGGCCTTCGGATTCCAAAGCCTACGTCGATGAAGTTTCGTTGAATGGTTCGCATGCTGACACTGGTTGATGACCCAGCACTGAAATCTGCAGAAATTTGTGGAAGGGTTGCACTTCTATCACACTGAACGATTCTCTTCAGTCGTCGTAGGTGCTGTTCTCGCAGTGATGTCGGACATTTGGTGTGTTTCTAGATTTATGATATTCATGGTACACACAGAAATGGTCGTACGGGAAAATCCCTACTTCATCGCTGCCTCGGAGATGCTGTGTCGCATCTCTGTGCACCGACTATAACACCACGTTCAAACTCACTTAAATCTTGATAACCTGCCACTGTAGCAGCAGTAACCGATCGAACAACAGCGCCAGACGCTTGTTGCCTTATATAGGCGTTGCCAACTGCAGCGCCGTATTCTGCCAGTTTACCTATCTCTGTATTTGAATGCGCATGGCTACATCAGTTTCTTTGGCGCTTTAATGTAGGTACAAGTAGTTTTGTAGTTTTTATTGGTGAACACAGCGGTTCTAGGTGTTTCTGTCCGGAACCGCGCTGCTGCTACGGTCACAGGTTCGAATACCGCCTCGGGAAGGGTGTGTATGACGTCCTTAGGTTAGTTAGGTTTAAGTTGTTTTGTGTCTAGGGGGCTGATGACCTCAGATGTTAAATCCCATAGTGCTTGGAGCCTTTTTTTCTTGATGAACTGCTAACTAAACGTATACATTTTGATTATCCGAAGAAAGCGGTTTTCCGAAGCCCGATGTCTCCCCCTCCCATCCAATTAGTTCGGATAATCGACAGTCGTGTGTACTACTGGTCGTAACGGTAACGTCGTTTCAAGGGTGGGAGCGAGCGACAATCCGTAATGAGTTTCTCCTCGTTCTCTTTGACGGAACACGAGCCAACCAGAAGTATGCTTGTAGCATGAGAAGCCATAGCGGATAAGGCTGGAGCGTCGAGAGCGGACGCGCCACCGGTGAGCGGTCGGCAGGCGGCTGCCGGCAGCAGATTGCGCCCGTGTCGCGGACAAAGGCCCTCCCCCGCGCCGCTTTGTGCTGCGGCCTCGAGTGACGCTAATATCGCCGCCCGGACTCTGCTCTGCCCTCCTGCACACAGGCGCTCTCGGTCTTGAGTGGCGCCTCGTGCAGCCCGACTCGGCTGTCTGTCCCAACGAGAGTCGTGCAGCGCATCGTTACCCACATAGCAAATCAGTGTCCTTTGACTCGACACTCGAGGAGCGCAACAAGTGTTTCACCGGGTATTAACCACATCACTGCTATGTGCACAATAGATGACTCAGTTAGATACTTACAAATTAGCTCTTCGACGTTCTTATCTTAATGGGCAGAGCCCTTGTTTGCACAACTCGGAAAGTAGCCCTGATTTGAGCGACTCGGAGAGGAGAGGTTAGAATCTAATCTGTGCATCAAATACACCAATGTGACGAAAGCAATCGGGTGCCTCCTAATATCATGTGGAACCTGCTTTTGCCGGACATAGTGCAGCAGCTCGACGTGGCATGGAGTCAACAAGCTGATGGTAGTCTCCTGCAGAAATACTGAGCCATGCTGCCTCTAAAGCCGTCCACAATTGCATAAGTTTTGGCGGTGTAGTATTTTGTGCACGAACTGGCCTCTTGACTGTATCCAATAAATTTTCGGTGAGGTTCATGTTGGGTGATTTGGGTGGTCAATCAATTCGCTCGGATTTTTAGAATGTTCCTCAAACCAATCGTGAACAGTTGTGACACGGCGGATTGTCATTCATAAAAATTCCATCCTTGTTTGGGAAGTCTATGAACTGAAAATTGAAATGAGCGTTTGCCGTCATTGGCCGGGAGGCCCCTTGAGGACCAGATCCGGCCTCCTTGGTGCAGGTCTTAATTACATTCGACGCCACATTGTGGCACCTGCTCGCCGGATGGGAATGAAATGATGAAGACAACACAACACCCAGACCCTAAGCGGAGAAAATTCCGGAGCCAGTCGGGAATCGAACCAAGGCCCGTAGGATGGCAATCCGTCACGCTGACCATTCAGCTATCGGGGCGGACTGGGAAGCCCATCAATGGCTACAAATGATCTCCTAGTAGCCGAACATAACCGTATCTAGTCAATGATCGATTGAAAGATGATGTGTGGTTTGTGGGGCTCAACTGCGCGGTTATCAGTGCCCGTACAAATGCCCAACCTTTGCTCAGTCCAATCTCACCACTATCATGAATGATGATGAAATGATGAGGACGACAGAAACACCCAGTCATCTCGAGGCAGGTGAAAATCCCTGACCCCGCCGGGAATCGAACGCGGGAACCACTGCTCGAGAAGCGAGAACGCGCTCGCGAGACCACGAGCTGCAGACAATGATCGGTTCAGTTGGACCAGAGGGCCCAGTCCAATGCATGTAAACAGAACCCACACCATTATGGAGCCACCATCAGCTTGCACGGTGCCTTGTTGACAGCTTGGGTCCATGGCTTCGTCGGGTATGCGCCACAGTCGAACCCTGCCATCAGCTCGTGGCAACTGTAACCTGGACTCATCTGACGAGGCCACGGTTTTCCAATCGTCTAGGATCCAAGCGATATGGTCACGAACCTAAGAGAGGTGCTGAAGGCGGTGTCGTGCTCTCAGCAAAGGCACTCGCGTCATTTGTCTGCTGCCATAGCCCATTAATGTCAAATTTCGCCGCAGTGTCCTAAGGGGTGCGTTCATCGCAAGTCCCACATTGAATTCTGCTGTTATTTTACGCAGTGTTGCTTGTCTGTTACCAGTGACAACTCTACGCGCACGGCGCTGTTCTCGGTCGTTAATTGCAGGCTGTCGGCCACTGTATGTTGAGATGTCAGGCCTGAAATGTGATATTCTCGGGACACTCTTAATACTGTGGATCTCGGAATACTGAATTCCCTAACGATTTCCGAAATGGAATGTCCCTGCATCCAGCTCCAACCACCATTCTGCATTGAGAATCTGTTAATTCCTGTCGGGCGGCCATACTACACGTCGGAGACCTTTTCACATGAATCACGTGAGTACACCTGACAGCTCCGCCAGAGCATCCTTTTACATCTTCTGTGCGTTATACTACCGTCCATCAAATGTGCATATCGCTATCCAGTGACTTTCGTTACCTCTGTGTAAGTTCATAGGGGAGAAATAATATCTTTGAAGTTTTCCTATGACATTGCAGCTGTGTTAGAGACAGCTAGGGACTTGGATGAGCAGTTGAAAGGAATGTGTAATATCTAGTATATGATGAACATCAACAAAAGTACAACAAGGGAAATGGAACGTAGTCGAATTCAATCGGCCATGCTGAAGAGGGAATCAGATTAGGAAATGAGACGCAAAAGTAACAGACTTTCGCTGTTTGAGCATCAAAGTAACAGAAGATGGCTGAAGTAAGATCATATTACTGCATTCTGTGAATTGCGAGAATGAGAAATCTTTTAACATCAAATATAAATTTAAATGTAGGAAATCTTTTACGAAGATATTTGTCTCAAGTGTAGCCTTACACGGTAGTGAAACGTGGATGGTAAGCAGTTCATATACGGAGAATACGGAAGATTTGGATGTGTGGCGCTACAGAAGAATGCTGAAGATTAGATGAGTAGATCGAGAAACTAATGAGGAGGTACTGAATCGAACTGGGGATTCAATAAATTTGTGGCATAACTTGACTAAAAGAACGGATCGGTTAATAGGACATGTCCTAAGGGAACTAGTAATCATCGGTTTGGTAGGCTGCAATCGTTATGTGGAGTTAATAGGCATGCTCAGAAGAGACTAGGGTGGAGTGCTTGGGGCTTAATATCGCGACAACAGTCTGATACACTAGTCTCGAGAGAAGCTGAACTGGGATCCATCTTAACCTACGAAACACGACATCACAGCAGTTGAAAGACGAATTCAGACAGAACAAGTTTTGCACACTCATCGGTGTCGAAAGGAAGGAAGATTGGGTTTTACACCCCATCGACATCAAGGTCGCCAGAAACGGAGCACAAGCTCGGACTATGTCAAGGAAGGAGAAGGAAATAAGGCGTGCTCTTTAAAAGGAACCATCTCGGCATTTGCCTGGAGCACGCAGAATCGAAATCTGGATGGCCGCACGCGGGTTTGAACCATCGTCCTCCGAATGAGAGTCCAGAAGCTAACCATAGCTCCACTTCGCTCGGTGATCGACATCGGGATGGTATTGGTGGTAGACACAACACCTGGTCACAGTACGTACAAGTAAACAATTAACATGATCGTTTGTGAACAGTAGCTGTCAACTGTTATGGACATCTGCACCAAAAAAGAAAAAAACCTTACAGTGAGCACTTGAGAGACAGTGTTCTCATTCTTGAGTCACCTGAATTCCTACCTCAGTTGTACAGGGTGGTAAATTGATAGTGACCAGGCCAAATATCTCACGAAATAAGCATCAAATGAAAAAAACTACAAAGAATGAACCTCGTCCAACTTGAAGGGAGAAACCAGATGGCACTATCGTTGGCCCGCCAGATGGCGCTGCCATAGGTCAAACGGATATCAACAGCTTTTTTAAAAAAATAGGAACCCCCATTTTCTATTATATATTCGTGTAGTACGTAAAGAAATATGGATGTTTTAGTTGGACCACTTTTTTCGCTTTGTGATAGATGGCGCTGTAATAGTCACAAACGTATAAGTACGTGGTATCACGTAACATTCCGCCAATGCGAACGGTATTTGCTTCGTGATACATTACCCGTGTTCGCCGGATAGTTACGTTATTTACGGAAAAAGGAAGTGTTCAGCCACATGTGAAACGTCAACCACGACCTGCAACAAATGATAATGCCCAAGTATGTGTTTTAGCTGCTGTCGCGGCTAACCCGCACGTCAGTAGCAGACAAATTGCGCGAGAATCGGGAATCTCAAAAACGTCGGTGTTGAGAATGCTACATCAACATCGTTTGCACCCATACCATATCTGTATGCACCAGGAATTGCATGGCGGCGAGTTTGAACGTCATGTATACTTCTGCCACTGGGCACAAGAGAAATTACGGGACGATGACAGATTTTTTGCACATGTTCTATTTAGCGACGAAACGTCATTCATTCACCAACAGCGGTAACGTAAACCGGCATAATATGCACTATTGGGCAACGGAAAATCCACGATGGCTGCGACAAGTGGAACATCAGCGACCTTGGCGGGTTAATGTATAGTGCGGTATTATAACAGGAAGGATAATTGGCTCCTATTTTATCAATGGCAATCTAAATGGTGCAATGTATGCTGATTTCCTACGTAATGTTCTACCGATGCTACAACAAGATGTTTCACTGCATGACAGAATGACGATGTAGTTCCAACATGATGGATGTCCAGCACATAGCTGGCGTGCGGTTGAAGCGGTATTGAATAGCATATTTCAGGACAGGTGGATTGGTCGTCGAAGCACCATACCATGACCCGCTCGTTCACCGGATCTGACGTCCCCGGGTTTCTTTCTGTGGAGAAAGTTGAAAGATATTTGCTATCGTGATCCACCGACAACTCCTGACAACATGCGTCAGCGCATTGTCAGTGCATGTGCGAACAATACGGAAGGCGAACTACTTGCTGTTGACCGGAATGTCGTTACACGTATTGCCAAATGTATTGAGGTTGACGGACATCATTTTGAGCATTTATTACGTTAACGTGATATTTACAGGTAATCACGATGTAACAGCAAACATTTTCAAAAATAAATTCACAAAGGTACATGTTTCACATTGGAACAACCGAAATAAAATGTTCAAACGTATCTACGTTCTGTATTGTAATTTAAAAAATCTACCTGTTACCAACTGGTCGTCTAAAATTGTGAGCTATGTGTTTGTGATTATTACAGCGCCATCTATCACAAAGCGAAAAAAGTGGTCCAACTAAAACATTCATATTTCTTTACTTATTACACGAATATGTAATAAAAATGGGGGTTGCTATTTAAGGAAACGCAGTTGATATCCGTTTGACCAATGGCAGCGCCATCTAGCGGGCCAACCATAGCTCCATCTGGTTTCCCCATTCAAGCTAAACAAGTTTCATTCTTTGTAGTTTTTTCGTTTGACGCTTATTTCGTGAGATATTGGGCCCGGTCACGACTTTGAGTAGTCCGTAAAGTCTAGGAGGTGCAGCTTTACGGACTACCTAAAGTCCATAAGGATAGATTGCCTCTCTGCCCAATTGTAAGCAACTTTGTAGCACCAACGTATGAATTAGCAAAACATCTGACGTCGATGCTCAGTCCCTTTGTGGGCAAATGTCAGAACCACATCAGAAACTTCGCGCATTTCGCCAAGCAGCTCGAGAACTTCCGACTGGGCCGAGAAGACCTCATTGTGAGCTTTGACGTGGTATCCCTCTTTACCAGGGTACCTCTAAGAGACTCCCTAAGCCTCATAGGAGAAAATTTCGGACCAAAAGTAACGAAAGTTTTCGAATTCGTACTTACATCAACATACTTTCTGTTCGGTGGGAACTACTACGAACAAACAGATGGAGTAGCGATGGGCTGTCCGCTATCACCAGTAGTGGCCAATATGTTTATGTAGGGTTTTGAAGAAGAAGCTCTCGAGTCGGCAGCCTACAAGCCATCTTGCTTTTTGCGATATGTAGACGACACATTCGTAATCTGGCCACACGGACGACAACGCCTCCAAGACTTTCTGCGGCATCTGAACTCGCTGCACCAGAATATCAAGTTCACGATGGAGGCAGAAGGAAACAACCAGTTTCCATTTCTGGATGTGCTCGTCAGGCACACTAGGACACAGCGTCTACCGCAAGTCGACATATACAGATCTGTACCTGCATGCCTCCAGCTGTCATGCTCCTTCACAGAGAGGGGGTGTTCTAAGCACACTGGTGCACAGAGCACACGAAATCTCGACTGTGTTAGCCTAGCAGCTGAATTGGAGCACTTTCAAGCACGAACGGTAACAACAACCGGCAGATAAAACGCGCCTTAACACCGAAGAGGCTGAGACCGCAGCCTTCCGAGGACAAAGACAAACCTGTTGCGACAGCGATCATACCATATTTCGGGAACACATCGTCAAAGATCGGCAGAAAACTCAGAAAATATAATGTCAAGTGCGTGTTTCGTCCTCCATCCAAAATGAAAACATTATTTGGATCAGTCAACGCCGACTTCTCTCTCTCTGTATTCGTTTAGTCGGTTCCGACTCTTCGTGACCCCATGAACCAAATCACGCCACTTTTTTCTGTCTTACACTTTCTCCCGTAGACCTTCCAAGTTGAAACACATTGCTTCTGTGATGCCATCGATCCATCTCATCTTCTAGTTCCTTCAATATTCCCCAGCATTAATGTTTTTTTTCCAGCGAGGCATGCCATCGCATTGTGTGTCCAAAGTAGGTTAACTTTTGTTTTAACATTAGACCATCCAGGGAGAAATCTGGTTTTATTTGCTCCAATATTCATCTGTTGGTTCTCTTTGCAGTCCATGGAACTCTAAGAAGTTTCCTCCAACACCACAATTCAAAGGAGTCAATTCTTCGCCGTTCAGCCTTTCTAATGGTCCAGGTCTCACATCCATACATCACAACTGGAAAGACCATAGCCCTCACAATACGGATCTTTGTTGATAGTGTTATATCTCTGGACCTTATAACCTTGTCAAGGCTTGACATCGCCTATCTACTAAGCAACAAGCGTCTCCTGATTTCATGGCTGCAGTCGCCATCAGCAGAGATCTGGGAACCGAGATAACTGAATGTGGTCACTACCTCCATGGTTTCTCCTGTTATATCCCACGAATTTGTAGGTGTAGTTGCCATAATTTTCGTTTTCTCCACATTCAGCCTGAGACCGACCTCTTCAATTTCGTCTTTCACCTTCAGCAAGAGTGTTCTCAATTCTTATTCACTTTCTGCCAACAGTATCGTATCATCCGCGTATCTGAGGTTGTTTACATTTATTCCAACTATTTTAATTCCTTGCCAGTGCGGGAAAATGTATATAGGCCAGACCATGGCACAAAGGTGTTACAGCAATCGAACACTTTCTGGATTGTCTCCTCAAAGAGGCAGTGGAGATCCGACTGCATGACGAACTAATAAATAAAGACAGCGGTTTCCAGTTAAGCAGAGTCTGGGCTACAGCTTTACGTATGACTAAAACACAATGATAGTCCACACGGTAATCCGCTCCTGTCAGGACATCTGTAGAAGAAGAAGAAGCATTGTCACCCCGACGGCAGTGTTCCGCAAGCAGCCTTAGCCGCGGAAGGAATGTGGCTCATGATACGTCGCGGGGCGCCGCGCTTCCCCCACCAGCGGCCGCGGACCGCTCGGAAGCGCCCAGACGGAGGATGCGAGCGAGGGGTGGAGATTATATAAAGTCGGCATCCATCAGAGATCAATCAGAAACCAAGAACGCCTCTAGAAAGTCGGTTCAATCCCGTCTCCGGCCATCCTGATTTACGTTTTCCGTGATTTCCCTAAATCGTTTCAGGCAAATGCCGGGATGGTTCCTTTGATAGGGCACGGCCGATTTCCTTCCCAGTCCTTCCCTACCTCGAGCTTGCGCTCCGTCTCTAATGACTTCGTTGTCGACGGGACGTTAAAAACTAACCACCACCACCATGCACTGTTTTTCTGTATGTGTGCGTGCGTATATAAGTTTCACTTAGCAGACCTTGAAACGTCCCCTTTGAAAAATTAATGAATTACTCTGCTGATAAACATCTACGTTATTTGATTTTCAAACAGCTGAGCTGAAGTGAACGTACTCAGAAATTTCTCTCTTTACTTATTCTGATCAACGCTAAACTGACATACAATATTTTTAGAGCAACGCAATCTGACTTTCAATAATCCCTACAAAGTCGAACTACTGCAATACAGCGAGCGCCACTACTGCCAGCTAAGTAAAAGATTCTAAATACTGAAGATACTAACTACTGATAGGCATAGTTAACAAATGAAAGATTTTGATACAGAACGAACAATGTATTTACTTTAATAGTGTTCAAAAGTCATAATATATGTATCAGTTCATGATATCCAATATTACAAATTTACTCTTTCTGATGGACACACGTCCAGATCATCCGCTCTCAAAATTCTTCCATTTCTCTCCCTACATCCACCACTGCTGGCGGCTCACCTCCAACTGCGCAATGCTACGCGTTGTTAACAGCCAGCTGCCCAACACTATGATAGCAAATTCCAACAATGCAAACCAGCCACAGACTGCACACAGCACAGTCAGTAAATCTCATACAGAGCGCTACATGACCTTCCCAACTTAAAAACCTAAACAGCCTACTTACAACCTGTAGTAGTTGGCAATTCCACAACTGTGGCGGTATAAATTCACAAGGAAATTCGAAATTCCAAATATAATTTTATACAACTCTGCTTCAAATTGAGACGCCAAATCCCCGATTGGTCAATTTATTGTTTCCAATGGTGGTTGGTTGGTTTGTTGAATTTGGGAATGGGACCAAATGACAAGGTCATCGGTCCCATTGTATTAGGAAAGAATGGGGAAGGAAGTAGGCTGTGCCCTTGCAAAGGAATCATCCTGGCATTTGCCTGAAGCGGCTTAGGGAAATAACGGAAACCTAAATCAGGATGGCCAGACGTGGCTTTAACCATTATCCACCTGAATGCGAGTCCAGGGTGCTAACCACTGTGCCCCCCTTGTTCAGTAATAGTGGTACTGAGAGCACATGCGTCAATCCAACCCCTCCACAGGTCTTTTTAAGGACATAGCACGCAGTTGAGATGAAATTTGAAGTTCTCAGCTACCTCCAACGTAATGTAACTCCTTCCAAATGATCTAACTGTGCCATTATCCATCAACAGGAGGCAAGGGGGGGAAAATACCAGAAAGATTTGAAAACTGGGCAGCTGTGGGATCGAATCCCACCACATATATCAGTCATAGTATCCACCAATAACATGCAAGGAGAAACTAACTGCCCACACACAAAGGGTACCAATTTGATTAATTAATTAGACAATCAGTCTGATAGAGTAAGGGAATATTTCCAAGACATAAAGAGCTGGGAATTTATCAGGTATCCACTGCTTTGTTCAGGACAAATGAGCGGTTAGTGTGACACAATTTTCTGGGCAGGAAGTAGCCACCTGAGAGAGAGAGAGAGAGAGAGAGAGAGAGAGAGAGAGAGAGAGAAGATATGTGCATATGTTTTGAGAGGGATTTCCTAGGTATCGACATCAAAGAGTTGCTGCTAGATGATGCTTTGTTTGACTGGAAGTAATCAGAGGGGCGAGGGGGACAATAGGAGGGAATTAATCGGAGGAGAGGTGTGGGTTGCTTCTCCCAACAACTTCTGATGGTGGTGCATTGAACTAACTCAGTATGTGCACATCCGAGCAGGCACATAGAGCAGTTGTTTCCACTGTTTTGGTATGGAAGATGTGCGTTTTGGAGCAGATTGTGCAGGTGATGAACCAGAATTAGCCACTTGAGGTGGCAAAGGACATCGCCGTGAACAAAGGGGACCGTGGTTGTGAGAGTGACCTGGCTGCTGGATGATCACAAAAAAAAGAGTGCAGTTTCTGAGACACTATGGTCTGCTGGTTTGGACAGGTTGGTCAGAATTTTGCCAAGCAGGGACATGCGACTGGAAGTTGTAAGACAGTTGGCAGTGTGAGCATAAACAAGTGCGGCAGTTGACATCAGTCATAACGCATCCTCTCAAACGCCAGCGAAGTGGCCATTGCAAGGTCGCACAATGTACCAGCTGGCACGTCTGCACTGCTGTCAGTGCAAAGATGTGATCAAAAGATTTTTAATGACTAACACTACTGTCTATTAGACACGAAATTTAACCGACAGGAAGAAGATGCTGAGATATGCAAACGATTAGCTTTTCAGAGCATTTACACAAAGTTGGCGCCGGTGGTGACACCTACAACGTGCTGACACGAGGAAAGTTTCCAACCAATTTCCCATACACAAGCAGCAGGTGACCGGCGTTGCCTGGTGAAACGTTGTTGTGATGCGTCGTGTAAGGAGGAGAAATGCGTACCATCACGTTTCCGACTTTGTTAAAGGTCGGATTGTAGCCTATCGCGATTGCGGTGTATCGAATCGCGACATTGCTGCTCGCGTTGGTCGAGATCCAATGGCTATTAGCAGAATATGGAATCGGTGTGTTCAGGAAGGTAAAATGGAACGCCGTGCTGGACCACAACGGCCTCGTATCACTAGCAGCCGAGATGACAGGCATCTTATCCGCATGGCTGTAACGGACCGTGCAGCCACGTCTCGATCCCTGACTCAACTGATGGGGACATTTGCAAGACAAAAACCATCTGCACGAACAGATCGACGACGTTTGCAGCAGCATGGAGTATCAGCTCGGATACCATGGCTGCGGTTACCCTTGACGCTGCATCACAGGCAGGAGAGCCTGCGATGATGTACTCAACGACGAACCTGGGTGGGCGAATGGCAAAACGTCATTTGTTCGTATGACTCTAGGTTCTGTTTACAGCATCATAATGGTCGCATCCGTGTTTGGCGACATCGCGGTGAACGCACATTGGAAATGTGTATTCGTCATCGCCATACTGCCGTATCACCCGCCGCAGTGGTATGGGGTGCCATTGGTTACACGTCTCGGTCACCTCTTGTTCGCAATGACGGCACTATGAAGAGTGGACGTAACATTTCAGATGTGTTACGACCTTTGGCTCAATCCTTCATTCGATCCCTGCGAAACCCTACATTTCAACAGGATAATGCACGACCGCATGTTGCAGGTCCTGTAGAGGCCTTTCTGGATACAGAAAATGTTCACCTGCTGCCCTGGCCAGCAGATTCTCCAAATCTCTCACCAACTGAAATCGTCTGGTCAATGGCGGCCGAGCAACTGGCTCGTCATAATACGCCAGTCATTACTCTTGATGAACTGTGATATCGTGTTGCAGCTGCATGGGCAGCTGTACCTGTACACGCTCTGTTTGACTCAATGCCCAGGCGTATCATGGCCGTTATTACTGGCGGAGTTGGTTGTTCTGGGTACTGATTTCTCAGGATCTTTGCACCCAAACTGCGTGAAAGTGTAATCACATGTCAGTTCTAGTATAATATATTTGTCCAATGAATACGCGTTTATCATCTGCATTTCTTCTTGGTGTAGCAATTTTAATGGCCAGTAGTGTAATTATGAGGGTCGTTCAATGAGTAATGCCCCATTTTTTTTCAGAACATATTTATATGTCCATGTCCTACTTTTCTATGTAGTGTCCATCACATTCTATAGCTGTACGCCAACATTGTGGAAGATCATGTATATCGTGCTGGTAAAAACTCTTGTCCAGTAGACATAGCCATGCTTTCACTGCTTGACTGACAGTCTCATCATGTTCAAACTGTGTTCACCATAGAGAATCTTTAAGCTGCCCAAAGAAATGGAAGTCTGAGGGTGGATGAGGCAGTGATGTCCAGCCCAATTTGGCGATGTTTTCCTGGGTTCTCAGACTTGTGTGTGGGCGTGCATCATCGTGTTGGAGCAAGATTTCTGCTGGGTTCTTCTCCAATTGAACATGCTGAGTTTACTCAGAGTCTTCATGTACGCCTCTGTATTCAGGGTTGACCCTCTTGGCATTACGTCCACGAGAATGACGCCATCACAATTCCAGAAAACTGTCACCATGAGTTTTCTGGCAGAGGGGGTTGTTTTGAATTTCTTATTTTGTGGTGAATGAGGATTATGCCACTCCATGGACTGTCTTTTTGTTTCTGGCGCGAAGTTGTGCACAAAGCTTTCATCCCCCGTGACTATGCATGACAGATAGTCCTCTCCATTGGTCTCAAAATGCTCCAACAATTCAGATGAAATGGCCTTTCTTTGAATATTGTGATCCGCTGTGAGCATTCAAGGAACCCTTCATGAGCACCTCTTTGAATATCCGAGAGTCTTGATCACTGCAGATGCACTTACAATGCTGACTGACAATTGTAGAGCCAACTGAAGACTTGTGGTGCGCCAGTTGGCACGAATAATGGCATCCGCAGAGTTCAGCATGTTTGGATCAGTGGCTGTGACAGGACGTCCCGAGCGTGGCTGATCATGGAGCTCTGTTTACGCATTTCCTGAGGCTGTAACTTTCTTTACTCAAGACCCAACTGCACTCCTACCAACTGCAGCATTGCCATACACTGCACACAAACGTTTATTGATGTTCACCACAGTTTCTTTTTCTTCACGCAAGAATTCAATAACAGCACGCTGCTTGTAAGGTGAGTCGTATGTTGATGCAATTTTGACGCTGTACTATAGCTCTGCCATCTGCCAGAACCGTTCGAAACTTCACCAGTGCTGAGAAAAAATATGAAGCACACCAACAAGGACGTTTGTCTATGAATATTAATGGATTTTTAAAAAATGTGCGGCATTACTTATTGAACGACCCTCGCACATGCGATGAGTTTTGTAGACATCGATTTTGTAATGATTTCTCAGGCGTGGTCGGAAAAAGGAGATATATTTAATTTCTTCTTTTCGATGTATTTTACAAGAGCTGTATCTTCCAATATATCAGAGAACGAGGAGCCTTTTCCACCAAATAAAAGAAAAATCTAATCCCTCCGAATTGAACATTATAAATAAACAGTATATCCTTTGCTATGTTAGAGTAATTGAATTTCCTGTGGTGGAATCATTCCTCTCTAGCACAGACCAAGTCTTTTTCTTATCAATACCAGGTGGGTGGGGGGATTGGAACTGGGGGATTTGTGAGGAGGGAAAAGTTAATTATTTTATCGATTTAATCAATTAGTCAATTAATTTAATATCAAAGGTGAGATTGTATTGGTGAGGGGATTTCCCAGAGGAGTAGGAGAGGAGAAGTGGAAGGGAGGAGTGGTTTTTCAGAAGAGCACATTATCCACAGTGGGCCATAAATCAACCCCCAGGGGGTCATAAATCAGTTTACAGGACAGTAGGTTAATGGAGGGAGCATCAAACAATCAAGTTCGCTACCCTGAAACTATTCAACCTGCACTAACAAAAAGTGCTAGAATACAATTTGTCCCACTACTGTCGATTTGACAGTTAATATCTCATCATGTTGTGTGCGTCTTCTGGACGTTGTGGCTTGACATATATGTTGCTGCTTTCGTTTCCCTGAAGGATGATATCGTAGTATTTTAATGGGAAGTAATAAAATTAGAAAAAAAGGTAATTCCATGGAACAGTATGACCTGGTCTTATAGCTTGCTGCGCATCACAGTAGTTTGGAGGTGGCGAGAGCATGATGGGATTAATGTTATACAGGCTAGGCTGAGTGCAGCTTTTGGACAGTTTTCCACTTTCATTCAGATAATGCTGCACGGATCCCCCACCTCCGTCACAGAAAATACGATACCCAAAGACTTAAAATACAATTATAGAGAGAACAAAGTTCGTACTCACAGCAAAATCAGCCAAATGGTGCACACGACTTTCCTCCCTCAGGTAAACTGAAGACTCTTGCGACCGGAAGGCCACCTGGTCACAATGTTAAAATAAAAATTTGCCGAACCATGAAAACTGGTTAACCTGACAAGACGAGGTAAACTAGAGGGTAGAGATAAAATCTCTCGGAACTTGATATTGTTTCACTTTTAATTTGACATGTATTGCAATTTCTATTTGGAAGCTAAGACAGTCACACTGTTAAATAACTGGAGATATATCCACTACAGCGGCTGTCAAGAAAAATGACATTATTATTGAACGAAGGTGATGTTAGATGCAGTCACAGTGAAATTACTTCCCATAACAGATTTCTTCCTCCGACAACGGGCGCGTACAAAACGTAATGAGGCAATAATGAGATAATCCTCATAATTTTTCTATGCCTAATGCTGTATGTACACTGACGGGAAAAAATCACAGCACCAAAAATTAATCAAAGAAGAGTAATGAAATTTTGGGAGTACATTAGTCTAGGCAACAGATTTAAGTGAGTAACATAGCAAGATCACAGATTAATGTAAGTCCGAGATACACCATGTTGTTGTTGTCTTCAGTCCTGAGACTGGTTTGATGCAGCTCTCCATGCTACTCTATCCTGTGCAAGCTGCTTCATCTCCCAGTACCTACTGCAACCTACATCCTTCTGAATCTGCTTAGTGTACTCATCTCTCGGTCTCCCTCTACGATTTTTACCCTCCACGCTGCCCTCCAATGCTAAATTTGTGATCCCTTGATGCCTCAAAACATGTCCTACCAACCGATCCCTTCTTCTAGTCAAGTTGTGCCACAAACTTCTCTTCTCCCCAATCCTATTCAATACCTCCTCATTAGTTACGTGATCTATCCACCTTATCTTCAGTATTCTTCTGTAGCACCACATTTCGAAAGCTTCTATTCTCTTCTTGTCCAAACTAGTTATCGTCCATGTTTCACTTCCATACATGGCTACACTCCAAACAAATACTTTCAGAAACGACTTCCTGATACATAAATCTATATTCGATGTTAACAAATTTCTCTTCTTCAGAAATGCTTTCCTTGCCATTGCCAGTCTACATTTTATATCCTCTCTACTTCGACCATCATCAGTTATTTTACTTCCTAAATAGCAAAACTCCTTTACTACTTTAAGTGTCTCATTTCCTAATCTAATTCCCTCAGCATCACCCGATTTAATTTGACTACATTCCATTATCCTCGTTTTGCTTTTGTTAATGTTCATCTTATATCCTCTTTTCAAGACACTGTCCATTCCGTTCAACTGCTCTTCCAAGTCCTTTGCCGTCTCTGACAGAATTACAATGTCATCGGCGAACCTCAAAGTTTTTACTTCGTCTCCATGAATTTTAATACCTACTCCAAATTTTTCTTTTGTTTCCTTTACTGCTTGCTCAATATACAGATTGAATAACATCGGGGAGAGGCTACAACCCTGTCTCACTCCTTTCCCAACCACTGCTTCCCTTTCATGCCCCTCGACTCTTATTACTGCCATCTGGTTTCTGTACAAATTATAAATAGCCTTTCGCTCCCTGTATTTTACCCCTGCCACCTTTAGAATTTGAAAAAGAGTATTCCAGTCAACATTGTCAAAAGCTTTCTCTAAGTCTACAAATGCTAGAAACGTAGGTTTGCCTTTTCTTAATCTTTCTTCTAAGATAAGTCGTAAGGTCAGTATTGCCTCACGTGTTCCAACATTTCGACGGAATCCAAACTGATCCTCCCCGAGGTCTGCATCTACCAGTTTTTCCATTCGTCTGTAAAGAATTCGCGTTAGTATTTTGCAGCCGTGGCTTATTAAACTGATAGTTCGGTAATTTTCACATCTGTCAGCACCTGCTTTCTTTGGGATTGGAATTATTATATTCTTCTTGAAGTCTGAGGGTATTTCGCCTGTCTCATACATCTTGCTCACCAGCTGGTAGAGTTTTGTCATGACTGGCTCTCCCAAGGCCGTCAGTAGTTCTAATGGAATGTTGTCTACTCCGGGGGCCTTGTTTCGACTCAGGTCTTTCAGTGCTCTGTCAAACTCTTCACGCAGTATCGTATCTCCCATTTCGTCTTCATCTACATCCTCTTCTATTTCCATAATATTGTCCTCAAGTACATCGCCCTTATATAAACCTTCTATATACTCCTTCCACCTTTCTGCCTTCCCTTCTTTGCTTAGAACTGGGCTGCCATCTGAGCTCTTGATATTCATACACGTGGTTCTCTTCTCTCCAAAGGTCTCTTTAATTTTCCTGTAGGCAGTATCTATCTTACCCCTAGTGAGATAAGCTTCTACATCCTTACATTTGTCCTCTAGCCATCCCTGTTTAGCCATTTTGCACTTCCTGTCGATCTCATTTTTGAGACGTTTGTATTCCTTTTTGCCTGCTTCATTTACTGCATTTTTATATTTTCTCCTTTCATCAATTAAATTCAATATTTCTTCTGTTACCCAAGGATTTCTAGCAGCCCTCGTCTTTGTACCTACTTTATCCTCTGCTGCCTTCACTACTACATCCCTCAGAGCTACCCATTCTTCTTCTACTGTATTTCTTTCCCCTATTCCTGTCAATTGTTCCCTTATGCTCTCTCTGAAACTCTGTACAACCTCTGGTTCTTTCAGTTTATCCAGGTCCCATCTCCTTAATTTCCCACATTTTTGCAGTTTCTTCAGTTTTAATCTACAGGTCATAACCAATAGATTGTGGTCAGAGTCCACATCTGCCCCTGGAAATGTCTTACAACTTAAAACCTGGTTCCTAAATCTCTGTCTTACCATTATATAATCTATCTGATACCTTTTAGTATCTCCAGGGTTCTTCCACGTATACAACCTTCTTTCATGATTCTTAAACCAAGTGTTAGCTATGATTAAGTTGTGCTCTGTGCAAAATTCTACTAGGCGGCTTCCTCTTTCATTTCTTAGCCCCAATCCATATTCACCTACTATGTTTCCTTCTCTCCCTTTTCCTACACTCGAATTCCAGTCACCCATGACTATTACATTTTCGTCTCCCTTCACTATCTGAATAATTTCTTTTATTTCATCGTACATTTCTTCAATTTCTTCATCATCTGCAGAGCTAGTTGGCATATAAACTTGTACTACTGTAGTAGGTGTGGGCTTTGTATCTATCTTGGCCACAATAATGCGTTCACTATGCTGTTTGTAGTA
The DNA here is from genome assembly GCF_023897955.1 of Schistocerca gregaria. Lineage (NCBI taxonomy): Eukaryota > Metazoa > Arthropoda > Insecta > Orthoptera > Acrididae > Schistocerca > Schistocerca gregaria. The sequence continues at coordinate 315,103,817 of NC_064924.1, read as the reverse complement.
GCTTACCCGCATTCCTATTTTCCTATTCATTATTAAACCTACTTCTGCATTACCCCTATTTGATTTTGTGTTTATAACCCTGTAGTCACCTGACCAGAAGTCTTGTTCCTCCTGCCACCGAACTTCACTAATTCCCACTATATCTAACTTTAACCTATCCATTTCCCTTTTTAAATTTTCTAACCTACCTGCCCGATTAAGGGATCTGACATTCCACGCTCCGATCCGTAGAACGCCATTTTTCTTTCTCCTGGTAACGACATCCTCCTGAGTAGTCCCCGCCCGGAGATCCGAATGGGGGACTATTTTACCTCCGGAATATTTTACCCAAGAGGATGCCATCATCATTTAATCATACAGTAAAGCTGCATGTCCTCGGGAAAAATTACGGCTGTAGTTTCCCCTTGCTTTCAGCCGTTCGCAGTACCAGCACAGCAAGGCCGTTTTGGTTAATGTTGCAAGGCCAGATCAGTCAATCATCCAGACTGTTGCCCCTGCAACTACTGAAAAGGCTGCTGCCCCTCTTCAGGAACCACACGTTTGTCTGGCCTCTCAACAGATACCCCTCCGTTGTGGTTGCACCTACGGTACGGCCATCTGTATCGCTGAGACACGCAAGCCTCCCCACCAACGGCAAGGTCCATGGTTCATGGGGGGGAGATACACCATAGCAATGTGAAATGCTGGTGCATTAATAACCTACGTAACCGCTGGAATGTCGAATGCAAACATGCAAACGTGCACGCTTTCTGTTGTACAGGTGACAGTTATCAGTTTGCACTTGGTCGGACAATACAGGGATGGTTAATGCTGTTTGTGAATGACACTGGAATTGTGGTCCGATGATGTTCCATACCTGCTCGATTGGAGATAGATCCGGTGATAGAGCAGGCCAAAACAACGTGTCGTCACTATGTAGTGCATGTTCGGATTTACAACAGCGGTATGTAGGGGAGTGCTATCCTGTTGGAAAACACCACCTGTAATGCTATTCATAAACAGCAGCACAACAGGTCGAAACACATATTGTAGTACAGATTTGCAATCAGGGTGTATGGGATAAACACGAGAGTGCTCCTGATGTCATGCGAAATCGCACCCCAGACCATAACTCCTGAAGTAGGTCTAGAGCATCTAGCACACAAACAGGGTGGGTGCAGATTCCCAACTGACCTCTTTCTAGCCACCACACGGGCGATCCAGCTGTCATCAGAAAACACAACAGACCTTCACCTTCCCTCTCATTAACTCTCTCGACACCAGTGAAGTCTCAGATGACGGTGATTGGGGACGATGGAATCCACGCTTCAGGGCGTGTGGCTCGGAGTTGTCCTTGAAGTAAGGGATTTGTATCATTCATTGTGTCACTGTGGTGCCAACTGTTGCCTGCCAAGTCTTTGTGCAATATCGCAGAAAGGAAATCTTACTTTCCGCAATCTTATCACTATTTGCACCACTCTGATGCGACTGACGTGAAATTTCATTAGATATCATATTTCAAATGTAGAAACACGCCTACCACTTACTTTGCACTACTTCTTCTTAGTATTTCGATTTTTTTCCTTCAGTATATATATATATATATATATATATATATATATATATATATATATATATATATATATATATATATATATATCGGAGGAACCTTGCGTTCCCCGGTATTTATTTACAACAATGTCTTTATGCCCGTACCACGCAACGTTTGGCCTTCCGATCTATGTTTCGTACAGTGGTATAACGTTGTAAGTACATTCAGAGGAGTATGTGGATACTGCCTGCAAAATCTGTTGTGAATGAACTCAGTACCAACGAAGTAATAAATTTAAACGCCATGCGCGATGCGATAGTTTTTCACGTTTTTTACCGGTTTCGACGCCATATCTCCTTTACCACGCGTAGTACAATGATATAGTTTTGAACTTACATTTAGTGACATATACGCATGCTGTCTGAAACTTTGTTACGATCACATTGAGTAGTAGGGGAGTAATAAATTATAGCGTGATGCTTCATGCGGTATTTTTACTGTATGAAGTAGGAAGCAACAAACATTTTTCCTTTCATCATTTTGTAGGGATTGTCAGCAAGATAAAAACTACGTATACGATTGGAATTATCTTTAAAGTTTGTTGAAACTCCCTAAGTGCTCTTATTCCAAAATACTGGTTGAATATAGTCTAGGAATTAACTCGTCGCACGCTACTTTTCTTTTTCAGCTCCACCATTTTGATAGATAGTTGGTTGACACCCCACAGCAATTGTCGCCTGACAGTAAGGTACAAGTTTAGTTGGAAGTGGATCCGTGGTTTAGGAGATGACGAATTCTGTTATCACATTACACTGCGCATCTCACTGTCTTTCTAACAAAATTGCACTAAGACGTTTTTGTTTTACAAAGAACACTTATCGCTTGGAAACTGCAGAAGATGCGGAACTGGCTGATGCAATAGATTCTTTAATTTTGTGTTGTAGCGATAGTAGAAAAGTTTCTCAAGTGCAAGGAGTTTAGTGCAAGAAGATCCGAGAAAGAGGAAACACAGTGCGAAGCGAAGTCGTTCTGGGAGGTCCCCTGAGAGAAACTGACTACGCACATTTCCGTCTGCGTTGCCCTCGCCAAGAGAAAAACTTTCCTTCGCGACGCGAACCGATAAAAGTACGGTTGCTGCGGAAGTTGCCGAGACTAGTGGCGCCTCGCTGCTCGTTAAACGTTAATCAACGCCTTAATTAATTTAAACATGTCGCGAACAAGTTGGGGACTGGTAGCGCGGTGTTTCTCTCCCCCCTCCCGCAGTCGTTCGTGGAAACCAAACAAGTCTCCGGAGTGTGTCGATCCGTTAAGAAATTAAAGGCTTTGTTCTTTTATGAAGCATTCTTTTTACGCAGAATTTAATTAAGTTTCCTGCGAGGAAAATGTAAGTAGACGTCTTTACTGTCCTCAGATTCTTAAGGGAAGGAAGCACTGACGACAAAAAAGACGCTATGGAGATGAGGTACTCGTATTACATCTTGTACAAAACCTCTTTGTTTCACTGATACTTTAAACAGTTAGCTTCTCACAAGTGCAATGTTTAGCAGTTGAAATAATTAAAGGCACCACCTCCAAATTATGCTTTGTTTCAAAAAGAGTTCAAGCAGGGACTGAAAAGTATACGACAAATTATAAACAAGATTACTGTTAATTGCCACCTTCAGTGTCTGTTAGCAACATGACGTGGCATGGACTCTACTAATGTCTGAAGTAGTTCTGGAGGGAATGGACACCATGAATCCTGCGGGGCTGTCCACAAGTCCGTAAGAGTACGAGGGGCTGAGATCTCTTCTGAACAGCACGTTGCAAGGCATCTCAGATATGCTCAATCATGTTCATGTCTGGGGAGCTTGGTGGCCAGCGGAAGTGTTTAAACTCAGAAGAGTGTTCCTGGAGCCACTGTGTAGCAACTCTGGATGTGTGGGGTGTCGCATTGTCCTGCTGGAATTGCCCAAGTCCGTCGGAATGCAAAATGGACAAGAGAGGATGCAGGTGATCAGACAGGATACTTATGTACGTGTCATCTGTCAGAGTCGTATCTAGACGGTCAGGGGTCCCATATCACTACAACTGCACACGCAGTTTCGTCTGAATGGTTCGCACTCTGACACTTCTTGATGGCCCAGCATTGAAGTCTACAGCAATTAGCAGAAGGGTTGCTCTTCTGTCACGCTGAATGATTATCTTCAGTCGTTCTTGGCCCCGTTCCTGCAGGATCTTTTTCCGGCCTGAGCGATGTCGGGTATTTGATGTTTTACCGGATTCCTGATATTCACGGTACACTCGTGAAATGGCCATACGGGAAAAGACCACTTCATATCCACCTTGGAGATGCTGTGTCCCATCGCTCGAGCGGCAGCTATAACACCATGTTCGAACTCACTTAAATCCTAATAACCTGCCACTGTAGCAGCAGTAACCGAATTAACAACTACGTCAGATACTTATTGTCTTATGTGGGTGTTGCTGACCGCAGCGCCGTATTCTTCCTGTTTACATATCTCTGTATTTGTATCTTTGGCGATTCAGTAATATAATAAGGAACACGAGAAGCAACAGAAATGAGAACAGTTAGAAATTTAACATCAGAATTGATGGTCATGAAATAGATGAAGTTAAGGAATTCTAGTATCTAGTCAGCAAAATAACCAATGACGGATGGAGCAAGGAGGCCATAAAAAGCAGACTTCCATTGACAAAAAGGGCATTAATGGCTGAGGGACCTCTGCTAGTATTACATATAGGTCTTAATTTGAGGACGAAATTTCTGAAAGTGTACGTCTGGAGCACAGCATTGTATGGCAGTGAGACATAGACAAAACCAGATTAGAAGATAAAACATAATGGAAGCATTTGAGATGTGGTGCTACGGAACCACTTCGAAAATTAGGTAGACTGATAAGGTAAGGAATGAGGAAGTTCTCCGCAGAATCGGTGATAAAAGGAATATATGGAAAACACTGACAAGAAGAAGGGACAGGATGATAGGACATCTGTTAAGACATCAGGGAATGACTTCCATGATGCTAGAGGGAGCTGTAGATAGTAAAAACTGTAGAGAAAGACTGATGTTGGAATACATCCAGCAAATAACTGAGGACGTGCGGTGTAAGTGATACTCTAAGATGAAAAGGTTCGCACAGGAGAGGAATTCGTGGTGAACGCATTAAACCAATCAGAGGACTGATGACTCCCTCCAAAAGCGTATGAGAGAGCGAGAGAAAATGGTTTCATGGAATTTTGCCTCGTTGATATCCATGTGAGATTAACTGTTCGTGGATCATTACTTACCTCGACCAACTGTATCTAAATGAAATACGTCACATTAACGATTAACTGAACGATAAATCAAAATAGTGTTGACACCAATGTTGTGGATCAAAGGGGATCGGTTCGATGCTAATGGCACAATTTAACAGCAGTACTGTGACTGTGGATTGATGCCAGAGCTGCAAAATGGTTTCGAGTGGCAACAAACAATCTATATAGTGCGTTGGTCATGCAGCAGAATTTATCAACACAGGATATTATGGTATAAACGGCATATATTCCTAATGGCATATAGTGTACAAGATATGATGAGAAGAATCCTCCGAATTTAGTTGAGCGTGGGAGAATTAGGAGAAGTAATTGTTATGGGATTTTTCTACGCACATAGAGTTTCCTTGCATTGCGCAACGTGGTTCGGTGAGGGTACAGTGACTTCAGTAACGGCCGGGTCTTGCATCGGAAACAGAGACTCATCTTTCAGCGAGACGGCCGCACGGCACGTCTTCTGTCTCACACTTGCTGTATAGAAGTGACCTCTCGGCTTTCTTCGGTGGTTGGCTTCAGAGGTTCATCTGGACAGGGTACCTCACTACGCCCCAAATGGTTTTCAGGTAGTCTCCTCCTACACGAATGACAATTTTTTTCTTTTTAAGTTTCTTGCTGAACTCGGTTTTGAACGAGGTCTTTGACTGACATTGTATTTACCCCCGACATTGTATGCCACTACCACTGACTGGGCGTTATAACGAAATTCAGCTATTCACGAGGGTTTAATATGGCCTCTAATTGTCATACTGCACCAAAACGTGGTACATATGCTAATGCGTTAATGCGGAACCGATTTACACCGGGAAAAAATTAGTTCAAATTTTGGCCACCAGATGCAGATCTACAAGCAAAAGGTATACAAATACATATAAAAACAAAAGGGAGTTTGTTACAAAGAAAGACACTGATTTTTGTTTGTTTGTTCACTTACATCTTGGGCCAAAGCGAAGACCTCGGAGCGTAAAATGCACTCTGCTGTAATGTGGTAGAAGATGTGTCTGTTGGCACCACGTTGACATTCTGTTGAAGATGTCTTTTACCCAGCGGTATAACGAGTCCACACATCTGCAAGATTTGTTTTAAAGTAAACTGTTGGTTTGGCGTTGTAGTGGGAAGAGAGTTGGGTTACGTAAATGACTGCGGGTCTGCGGATGGAGCCAAAAAGCGTGCAAACACTTTGGGATAGTTTTCCTCCGCGTCTCGCCGGTGATCGTCGCAGCGTGGCGCAACTGCCTGCCGTAGAACCTTCTCATGCAGTGAGTATCGGTGTCGCACGTGCACGGTCTCCAGTCAAAACGTCGGCAGGCGCACGTCCATCTGCTTGTGCAAGACCATATACCATCTACTGAAGCGTCCTTGGAGCACTTCTATACACAATGGTTACGATCGACTTCCCAAAGATGTGCCAGGTATCGAAGATCGTGCTCTGCCCAGACGACTCTTTGCTCTATATCTGCAGCATGAGCGCCTGTCTACCGGCCATAAATATCTGAGACTCTGCCGTGCCTTGGGCAAAGACAGTACAGTAGTGATGTTGCGTACACGTAAATGAATATTATATGATGCGTGGTGAGACTCCATTGCATGCTTTCAAAGAGATAACAATGTTCAATAAAGAAGTAATGGAACCAGCTGCCGGGTCTGTTATTGCTTCTCTATCTCGAGACGAAAGATAGCTTACCCTAAGATCTTCTGTCATCTGGACTGTGGTATCAGCGCAGATCGAACTTACAGCAGGTGTTACAGTCATAGGAAGTTTTAGAATAAGATACAGCGGGACGCCACAAATAGGTAACTTCAGTCTACAGGTCTGGGTTACTCCTTGTAGTGCCAGTACTTCACGGGAATCGAAAGATAGAGAAGAGAAATTGTCAACCACGAAATAAATATTCGTCCAGCCCCTAGAGCAGTTGTTCCGAACCTGCGGGTAATTACCCCCTGAGGGGTGAAACGAAATTTTCTTAGAGATAAAAACTAAAAAAAAACTCGAATCTTTTTCAGTCACGAAACTGAACTATTTTCAAAAGATCATCACTATTATTACAATTTTTACTAGACTCCAATATACATTATATGTTATCAATAATTACTTTTCCTCCGTTAGTAGCATTAATGCGGTGAAGGTTACAGGTTCCTCGTATAGCCCACCTAGTACACAAACATGTTGTGCTTCGTCCTGTACTTTGCTGATGATGAAAGTGAGACCAATACTTAGCAGATGCTGAATATCTCAAGAAACTGTCTTCTCCAGTACATAGTACCTCCAGTAGTCCAGAAATTGCTCCGTAACTCCCTTCGAAACAGATAGATGGATACATGAAGTAATTGACAGCACGTCACAGCAATGTCTACATAACAGCTACTATCACAGTTTTATTATTGTTGTTATTATTACTATTAGTATTATTATTGTTATTAGAGAGATTAGACACGAAGCATTAACAGCCTGAAGTCGTCCAGTTTCTGCGAGATCAGAAGTAAAGGTGTGATTTGCCAGCAGTAAGTATCGTGCATTAAGTATAGTGAACTTAGCTGATTTTAAATGAGGTTGCAGTGTGCAAGTCAATCAAATGACGCAATGGAGAGGAGAGAAGCATGTTTTGTGACAAGTGTGTACCCTCACTGTCTGTAGTTATTTTTGTTTTCTGGGAAGGAGTTGTGGGTAGCACTTGCGATGCACTACAGATTCCTATTTCATTCATTGTAACACAGAAACACATACACGCACGCACACACACACACACACACACACACACTCACACACACACACACATACACACACACACACAGACACACGCGCACGCACACACACACACACACACACACACACACACACACACACACACACACACACACACACACACACACACACACGCGTGCGCACGCACACACACACACACACACACACACACACACACACACACACACACACACACACACAAACTAAATATCATTGGTCTTTCAGTATTTCAAAAATAAGAGTGCTCAACGAAAGGCTTTCATTCTACAGCTTACTGAGGTGATAATGTTGGGGTAGGGGTGAGGCAACAGAAGGCAGGGGCGGTGAGGGGATGCGGAGGGCAGGGGTACCAACTAATGTCTGATTGTGCTCAGGGGTAATGATCTAAGAACGGTTGGGAACCACTATCCTAGAGAATCCTAACTAGTAATATGTGGTACACCACCTTAAAGGGAACGTGGAAGATATTGTCGACCAAGAGAGACACGAGACGCGAAAGCGGAGTGTGTCGAGTGCGGCGCCTCTTAAGCAGGCATCATCGGTGAGTAGTGTGCAGCGAGCTCGCAGAGAAAACCGCGAGCGCACGTAATTACAGCGATCGTGGAAGGACTGCGCATACTGAAGTCGCGACCGCATTCTTGCCGGTGTCATTCTACTACGAGTGACTACAAAGCAGTAGTGGCCAGTTTGTATTAAGCAAAGATGGCAACAACTTCCGTGCCATTTCTTTCTTGCGATTTGACGACCAAACAGTACCGTCAGAATTTTGATGAGAATGGGGCCGGAGAGCAAATCAGTCCTCCTGCTTTTTAGGTAGACTGTTGGGGAAAGCTTCTGGCCTTTAGGTTGGCTGTTCTGCGGTGGCACCAGTCTGTTACTCCCACAAAAAATGTTCCTCCTCCGTGGTAGTGAGTCTGCAACGCCAGTTAGAGCGAAACGGCTCCTTTCTTTAACAATATACCCGATTTGTGGCTTTCTTAAATAGTATGATTGGTGGATAATAGACTTACATTCACTTTGCCTTATGATCATCCTGTATCTCAGCAAAACATCAGAAGGTCCAGAATAACGAGGAAAACTGATTTTGCATCACAAATTTGCGTATTAACTTTGCCGACTTATCAAATATTCAAGCAGTCAACCCGTGATTGTGATCATTAGATTTGTAAGTTTACCTCCTGCACGAGTCTGTGACTGGAATTATTATTAACCGAGTAATTAAACACACTTTCTATGTACGAGCAGGACGACAAAGTCGCTCAGGTTTACAATTATTAGTGAAATACTTGCTAGTGTTTTAAACATTGTATTGTATGTTAACCAGGGGCTTAGAAACGACGGAGAGGCTCCATCTCCATCGCAGGTGCAGTGGTCCACAACCCCACGACGACTACCGCAGTCCACTTCACCCCTCCGCCACCCCACACCGAACCCAGGGTTATTGTGCGCTTCGGCCTCCGGTGGACCTCCCCAGGGAACGTTTCACACCAGACGAGTGTAGCCCCTATGTTCGGGTGGTAGAGTAATGGTGGTGTACGCGTACTTGGAGAACTTGTTTGTGCAGCAATCGCTGACATAGTGTATCTGAGACGGAACGAGGGGAACCAGCCCGCATCCGCCGTGGCAGACAGAAAACCGCCTAAAAACCAACCACAGACTGGCTGGCTCACCGGTCCTCGACACAAGTTCGCCGGGCGGATTCGTGCCGGGGACCAGGCGCTCCTTCCCGTCCGGAAAGACATGCGTTAGACTCACGGCCAACAGGGCGGGCGTATTAAACATGAGTGGTGCAATACTTTGTTTTATGCAATAAATGAGTCGCTTTTACAATAGAAGTGTCAAACGGAGAAAAGTTGGGGAAATATGGACATATGATGACGCAGATGTAAGCGGAAGTCAGACGAAAATCTTGGGTATTAATAAATCGCTTCAGCTGTCCTACTTCTCTCGCCGTCTTAAAGGAATAACTTTCTGGTAGTCTGTCTGCAAACCGAAGAGTGAGGCAGGCAGGTGGGTTCTCACGTCGCAATTACAAGGTGCTCGACACGCTTGTACCTGCCCTACGCAGAGCGCAGTTTGCATCAATGGCAACGCAGTGAGTAGGACCGACTTGGAGCAGGAGAGGCACCACAGGATATTTTAATTTGCGCTGTCAATACTGTGAAAAATAAATTCATAAAACTTTGTTAACATGACCAGGAAGGATTTAGGATTCACGCTCATAGCAGAGGAAGTTCAAAAACATAACAAAACAAATTTTTTTTAGATGTGTAATTTCGTCATTTTTTCACTTGGTATTGGCTGCATTTGTTGCTGTAGGTACACTTTTCTTCATAAGTAAGAGAGATTGTTCGATGAATTTTGCACAGCATACAAACCATACTTACAGGTGTATGAAACTCTACAATTTCCCAAATATCTTAGAAACTGTGGTAAAAATTGAGATAATTAACTATAAAATTCGAGTTTTCTCTAAACACGAAGTTTAAAACGTAACAGCCCATTCATTTTTCCATAGATTAAATAAATTCTAGAGTTTCATACACCTGTAAGTATGGTTTGAAAGCTGCGTAAAATTCATCGAAGAAACTCTCTTACTTATGAAGAAAAGTGCACCTATAGCAACAACTGCAGCCAACAGTTAGAGAAATTTCAGATTAAAAAAATATTAATTTTTTGTGTTTTTGAACTTCACCTACTATGAGTCAGAATCCTGAATCCTTCCTGGTTATGCTGACAAAGTTTTATGAATTTATTTGTAAAAGTATAGACAGTGCAAATTAAAATGTCCTGTGGTGCCTCTCCTTCTCGAAGTCGTCCGTTTGAAGTCCTACCCCCCTTAAATGGGAAACCGATGCTTGGTCATCATGAACAACAGATGTAGCTGTTTTACGCGAATGGCCACACCGCTGACCACAAAGCGCTGCCGGCTGCTTAATTGACTGGACGACTGTTTCATTACAGTACGGCCGCGTTGTGAAGGCACCCCACTTGCACAGACCGCACTGATTAGTCGCGTGGGTCGAGGCGGTGTCGGCAGCCTCGGAGCGCTGGTCGTGAATCAGCGGCCGCAGACACCGCCAGCAGACAACGGGGGCGCCACCTGGCTACGCGCGCGTGTGTTTACGCCGAGGGGTGCGACCCCGCCTTCCGGGCTCCCCGTGGGAAATTACGCGCCGCAAGCGTGGACGCGACGCCACAATGGCTCCGCGCCGCCGCCACCCATTGTACGAGTCCGCGGCGCCGGGCGCCGTCTTCCCCTCACCTCGCTTCGCGTGGTCTCAGTGTATCATTCTCAGACTTCCACGATACATTTCGTAACGGAACATGGCACTGGCAGTTGAAACGTCCCCTTAGAAAAATTGTGCAGGACTGGGCTTAAACTGACACACAACATTTTTAGCGCAAAGCAATCTGACTTTCAATAATCCCTACAAAAGAATGGCCCTGACTAACATTAACCTATACCTTTCACAAATCACTTACCTCACAAAAATCTTCGTTACTCAAGCTACTGCAATACAGCGAGCGCCACTACTGCCAGCTAAATATAAGATTCAAACTACTGAAGGGACTAACTACTGATAGGAATAGTTAGCAAATGAAAGATTTTCATAGAGAACAAACAATGTATTTACCTCAATATTGCTCAAAAGTCATAATGTATATAGCAGTTCATGACCTCCAGTCTTACAAATATCAAAACTCCGCCATCTCTCTCCCCACATCCACCACTGCTGGCGGCTCACCTCCAACTGCGCAACGCTATGCTCTGTTCACATCCAGCTTCCCAACACTACAATGGCCAACAACAATGCAAACCAGCCACAGACTGCACACAGCACAGCCAGTGATTTTCATACAGAGCGCTACGTGGCGTTACCAATATAAAAAACCTAAACAGCCTACTTACACAATGATAACTTGTCTCCGTTTCCGGAGAAACACCAGACTGTGGACCTGTTTTTGTTTCTGTCTTACTCTACGTAGTGTTGTTACTACCTTGTACAGAACAGTAAGGAGAGGTGGGCTACAAATTGGTGCAGCAGCCGTCCTCTTAGGAAAGCTGGAAAGATTTAGAAATAATTAGCAAACAAGGCAACAGAACGAATAGATGACTTGCTTAACTTGTATTTCTCCAAGCAAACGAAGACTCATTACAAATGACGCAGCAATAAGCAGAGTCCAGCTATCTCAGTGTCAACCAGGATAAAGGTGTCATAGCGCAGAGGCTCCAAGCGCAAATATATTGCCGGCCGTCCTATATTGTGGCGGCAGAAAGCGCTCATTGGACAGATCCGCTGGAGGCACGGCTTAGAAGGTGTGTTCCATTGGGCCCGCCGCATCCCGCACGATCGCTACTGGCGTCTAACAGAAGCTTGCTATTCGACTGCTTGGCACGTCATTGGGTGGTATCGATGCGTGGTTCCACACGTAGGTAAGTCGAACTGGTGGTAACGCAGGGACTGCAGGTGAATGACAACAGAATCCACCAAGTGAACGAATAATGAAAGCTAGTCCAGAGCGAAGGAAAGTCGTCTTAAGTATATGCGACAAGACAGGGAGCAATCTAAATCACAAATGTAAATGAGAAAAGGTCAGAACTCTACTGTCCAGTGTCACGCAACAACAGAATTTAGTGCACGGGCGGACAAGACTGGCTTCAGTCCGGGCTCCGGAACAAATTACACTACTGGCCAATACAATTGCTAGACCACGAAGATGACGTGCTACAGAGGCGAAATTTAGTCGACAGGAAGACGATGCTGTGATATGCAAATGATTAGCTTTTCAGAGAATTTACAGAAGGTTAGCGCCGGTGGCGACACCTAAAACGTGCTCACATGAGGAAAGTTTCCAACCGGTTTCTCTACAGCAGTTGACCGGCGTTACCTTGTGAAACGTTGTTGCGATGCCTCGTGTAAGGAGGAGAAATGCGTACCATCACGTTTCCGACTTTGATAAAGATCGAATTGTAGGCCATCGCATTTGCGGTTTATCGTATCGCGACATTGCTGCTCGCGTTGGTCGAGATCCAATGACTGTTAGCAGAATATGGATTCGGTGGGATCAGGAGGGTAATTAGGAACACCGTGCTGGATCCCAACGGCCTCGTATCACTAGCAGTCGAGATGACAGGCATCGTATCCGCATGGCTGTAACGGATTGCGCAGCCACGTCTCGATCCCTGAATCAACAGATGGGGACGTTTGCAAGACAACAACCATCTGCACAAACAGTTGGACAACGTTTGCAGCAGCATGGGCTATCAGCACGGAGATCATAGCTAAGGGTACCCTTAATCCTGCATCACAGACAGGAGCGCCTGCGATGGTGTACTCAACGACGAACCTGAATGCACGGATGCCAAAACGTCATTTGTTCGGATGAATCCAGGTTCCGTTTACAGCATCATGATGGTCGCATCCGTGTTTGGCGACATAGCGGTGAACGCACATTGGAAGCGTGTATTCGTCATCACCATACTGCCGTATCAGCTGGCTCGATGGTATGGGGTGCCATTGGTTACACGTCTCGGTCACCTCTTGTTCGCATTGACGGCACTTTGAACAGTGGAAGTTACATTTCAGATGTGTTACGATCCGTGGCTCTACCCTTCATTTGATACCTGCGGAACTCTACATTTCAGCAGGATAATGCACAACCACATGTTGCAGGTCCTGTACGGGCCTTTCTCGATACAGAAAATGTTAGACTGCTGCCCTGCCCAGCACATTCTCCAGATCTCTCACCATATGAAAACGTCTGGTTAATGGTGGCCGAGCAACTGGCTTGCCACACTACACCAGTCACTACTCTTGATGAACTGTGGTATGGTGTTGAAGCTACATGGGCAGCTGTACTTGTTCACGCCATCCAAGCTCTGTTTGACTCAATGCCCAGGCGTGAAAATGTAATCACTTGTCAGTTCTAGTATAATGTATTTGTCCAATGAATACCCGTTTATCATCTGCATTTCTTCTTGGTGTAGCAATTTTAATGTCCAGTAGTATATATATATACGGCTGCTGGATCATAATAATGGTGTCTGTTGTTTCGGACCCACAAATAAAAATACGAGGGTCAGTTCCATTCCAGATAAACACAGCGCCTGTTGGCAACTTGTGTCCGTGGCTTCGTGAAGTCTGCGTCATATCGAACCCTGCCATCAGCTCTTACCAACTGAAATCGGATCTCATCTGATCAGACCACGATTTTCCAGTCATCTAGGATCCACTGATATGGTCACGAGCCCAGGAAAGGCGCCAGGGGCGATATCGTGCTGTTAGCAAAGGCACTCGCGTCGATCGTCTGCCATAGCCCATTAGACCCACATTTCGCCGCACTACACTGTCGGATACGTTCGTCGTATGTGCCACGTTGATTTCTGCTGTTATTGCACAGCAGTGTTGCTTGTCTATTAGCACTGACAGCTCTACACAAACGCTGCTGCTCTCGTTCGTTAAGTGAAGATCGTCGGCCATTGCGTTGTGCGTGGCGAAAGACAGCGCTTCAGATTCAGTATTATCGGCGTACTCTCAACACTGTGGGTTTCACAATATTCGACTCCCTAACAATTTGCGAATGGGAATGTTCACGGATCTAGTTCGTACTACCAGTCTACGTTCAAAATCTGCTAATTCCCACCGTGAGGCAAGAATCATGTCGGACACCTTTTCACATACCTCACGAGGGTACAAATGACAGCTCCGCCAGTGCATTCCCCTTTTACCTTGTGTACGCGATACTGCTGCCATCTGTATATAAGCATATGGCTATCCTATTACTTTTGTCACCTCAGTGTGTATATACTGATGCGGGATCATCCTAATGGTATCTTATTTCGGACATGTTTTTGTAGTACGGCTCCCAGTAGTTGAAAACGTTATCGATATGCATAACCTTCCTTGCAATACTTAAAGCACTTGTTTTTCATTATACAAGCAGTTTCTTTACATAATTCTGTGTAATCTACACTCCACTAATAATGAACAGTTGGCTCACCATCCATAGTGCTTTCTGCGTGTTTCATAATGAACAGCGAGTGTTCATCAGAGACTAGGGTACCGTCAAGAGTGTCCTAGAGAAGTGTATTAGGACCATTCTTATTTCATGTACACAAAAATGATCTGATGAAAAGGCTGAGCAGTAATCTGCGGCTGCTCGCTGATAAGGCTGTGGCGTACGGGAAGATTGCGAGCTAACATCCCAGAGATGTTCGGGCTCACATGTGGTTCCCCTTCGTCGAAATGTCTTGGCTCAAACTCGTCTAGGGGTTGAAGCGTACGTGTCGCAATACACTCCGTAAGTTAGACAATTGTGACCCTTTGGTTAAATTGTTTGGCTGATGGCAAGTTTGGAAAGTTAACATAATATGTAATAGCAGTAATAATAATATTGGGAACTAAATTAACGACCCATAAATGATGTAAGCCACACGGTTGCGAATTTTCTTAGATTAATGTTTAATCATAAAGCAAACTAATAGCGAAATTGGTCGTATTTAACGTTACTGTTACACTCTAGCGCATATCCATTTGATACAGTTCGATCATGCACAATCTCATCGTGAATCAAAAGTTCAACACTCCACCTCGTAACTATGCGAAGAGTTCATACAAAGCGCGCGGCCGCTCACCGCTCAGAGCCTAAGTCCCGCGATACCACACAATGCGAAATTTTCTAAGTCGTTTCGCTTCCTAGATACTTAAAGACCGACCGTCTGCTTCTGCGTCTCCAGCCGAACTGTCCTCTTTGGTGTCTCGACCAGAAATGTCCCTCTCTGCCCGCCTCCAGGCGCGTTTTCCCGCGAACCGAACATCATCACTCAAATGACTGGGGCAGTTCTCTTTCATGAAGCCATCCATCTGATTGGCTACAGCTTATTCTACATTATTTTACATTTTAACATATTTAAATCATCAAAGCTTGACCACTTTCACGTTCTGAATAAAGTATCCATTACATAATAAATGTTAAATTATTTTACAAAAAACCAATACAATTTCCTTCTTAGCTTTTAATGCCACGGCCAGTAGTCTTGCACCAGTGTGCTTTCTGATAAACTAAACTTTACAACAATTATTCTATTGCCTAATGATTCAATAAGGTGTCATGCTGTCATCATTCAGTGTGTTTTGTGTGGAGGAAATGATGATCTGATGCTTGACTGTAAATACTGATAATTTATATTTACTATACCTTTTACTCAAATAAAGTTACAGAGTTGATATTTACAACGTTTGTCATTTTAATGATGCGCTTCTATATGAAATTCCGATCGTTAAGATCGACCAAAGCGTTCAGATAAAGCATTCAGGTATTTGTTACAAAACTTGTTAATTTCATTTTAACAGTAAATTCTAAACTATTACAGATACGATCAACATCCAAGTTTTATTGGGACCACCATGAAAATTTATGGAGGATGGCAGATTAAAATTACTGTGGCTTAATTCCCTGCATTATTACAGAAGTAAATAGTTTTCATATATGTTTCCCTTTATGGCCGATCTTAGGTCCGCCATATTTAACACTGCTATGTCTCCTTGGTCTGTCTCACTTGCACACTACAGCGCTTCAGCCTCAATAAACGGTAGACGCCTGTGAGTTTCCCCATCTCGTGGTGAATCTGCGCGCTTTGTGGCTCGCGGTCCTGGACCACAGGGTTCGTTTCACAATTCCTGCAGGCTGACTCTTTCGGCCATATATTTAAATGAGACTTCAATGCTCGTTAACTCACAAAGTGTAGGTGTTGAGTGAGTGTAGGAGGCTGCAAGGTGACTCAGACGAAATTTCTAGTTGGTGTGATGAATGACAGCCGGCCGCGGTGGTCTAGCGGTTCTAGGCGCTCAGTCCGGAACCGCGTGACTGCTACGGTCGCAGGTTCGAATCCTGCCTCGGGCATGGATGTGTGTGATGTCTTTAGGTTAGTTAGGTTTAAGTAGTTCTAAGTTCTAGGGGACTTATGACCACAGCAGTTGAGTCCCATAGTGCTCAGAGCCATTTTTTTTTTTGTGATGAATGACAGCTTGCTCTAAATGTAGAAAAGTGTAAGTTAATGCAGATGGCTAGGAAAACAAATCCTATAATGTTCAAATAGGCTACTGCATCAGTAACGAGCTGCCTGGCACAGTCACCTCGACTCAATACCTGGGTGTGCCGGCCGCGGTGGTCTCGCGGTTCTAGGCGCGCAGTCCGGAACCGTGCGACTGCTACGGTCGCAGGTTCGAATCCTGCCTCGGGCATGGATGTGTGTGATGTCCTTAGGTTAGTTAGGTTTAAGTAGTTCTAAGTTCTAGGGGACTAATGACCACAGCAGTTGAGTCCCATAGTGCTCAGAGCCATTTTTTTTTTCAATACCTGGGTGTAACGTTGCAGAGCAGTATGAAAAGGAACGAGCACGTAAGGACGGTAGTAGGGGAGGCCAATGGCCGCCTTGGGTTTATTGGGATAATTTGTAAAGGTGGAAGACTAGTATGAGCCATCTTGGAGTAGTGCTAGAGTGACTGGGATCTCCACCAGGTCGGATTAAAGAAAGAGGTCGAAGCAAGCAGAGGTTGGCTGATAAATTTGCTATCGATAGGTTAAATCAAAACGCGCATATTACTGAACTGCTTCGTCAATTCAAATAGGAATTCCTGGAGACAAGACCATGTTCCTTTCTCGGAACACTAATGAGAAAATTTAGAGAAGCGGCTTCTGAAGGTGGTTGCAGAATGATTCTACCGCCGCCGGCGTACATTTTGATGAAGGACCACGAGGAGGAGATACATTAGGGCTGGTATGGAGGTATTAAACTGTCGTTTTTCCCTCGCTCTGTTTGCGAGTGGAACAGGAAAGGAAATGACTAGCATCGCTACAAGGTGCCCTCTGCTATGCATCGTAAAGTGGCTTGTGGAGTATGAAATCACAAAATTAAAAACTCCGCCCGAAAGGGCCATGAGGGCCCAACGGTACCGACCAGCCACCGGGTACTCCTCAGCTCACAGGCGTCACTGAATGCGGATATGGAGGGGCATGTGATCAGCACACCGCTCTCCCGGCCCTATGTCATTTACGAAACTGAAGCCGCTACTTCTTAATCAAGTAGCTCCTGAGTTTGCCTCCCAAGGGCTGAGTGCGTCCTGCTTACCAACAGCGCTCGGCAGACCGGATGGTCACCCACCCAAGTGCTAGCCCTGCTCCACAGCAGTTACCTTCGGTGACCTGACGGGAACCGGTGTTACCACTGCGGCAAGGCCGTTGGTCCACGCAATCATTAATTTGTTTATTCCTCTCCTGTGCAGCTATATTGTTAACGATTGTGCATGTCCTTGGTGAATTTTATTATATTGACATTAGGCGGTGTGTATGGCAGTTCTGCTTGCCGAGTAGTCTGAGTTTGTTAAAACTAACTGCGTCTTTATAGCCACTGATAATGTTTCCGTCATGAGAAGGCCAAACGTTATGCACAGGAAAATGCTTCAGAGTACTGAATATTAACCGTATAGCAGAAATCACTAAAGATGTAAATAGTGACCGTGAAAGCCTGCACTGGATGACCGCGTTTGTATGTGTTTTTAATTACGTGAGAGTGCCGTGCAGCCCTGCCTTGCGCGCATTTGAAACATCTCGCCACCTTCCAAGGGGGGCGCTGCCTGGCATCTGTTCGCGAGACCTCACGCGTGTTGCGTCCTGGGAGTACGGCACTCCCCCGCGCAAGGTTTTTCAGTAGGGAACTAGCTAGCAGTCTTGACTGCCTCAAGCGGTTGCTATCAAGTTTTCCTCGGTGTGTCGCCGAAGTAGCAACGATGTATTGAGGTGTCCATGTGACAGGCATGATATCACGACGTTGTGGGCAGTGCAGTGGACTTTCAGCTAAGTGTCTGTTCAGTTCTATAGTGGTGCTTCTCACCTCTCGGTATCTGAAGTCTTCCGTTGGACCTTGATTGTTTGTTTGTGCCCATTCCCCTAAGAGTTTTTTTTAGCTAAAAAAAAGCCATGCGTTGGAGGAACAGTACGCTGACGAAAGTGGAAGTGATTTTGAACTAATTTGCCTGATGTCGCTTTATTTGTTGACTTACTTTGAAATGTGGAATTACTGTGTAGCCTTGGTTAGCTTCTTCCAGCACCACTCTTACAGTTACCGGTGACTGGCAACTCAAATGCAGTTGTGAGTGAGCTATTGTTAGAAGAGAGGTTTGTGTGTTCCTGATCTATTTTTTGTCGTGATTTCGGGAATCGAGTATAGCTCCGCGGGGAGTGGAGCCGTGACGTGTGAGCAGTGATTAGTTACACATGTCAGGTGTGTGTTGGCAGTCATGCGGTCGGCACCCAAAAGCCGGTTTGTAGTGTCATCGGCCTGTGTGCCTGGTTCGTTGGGATCGCAAGATCGGGAATCCGCTGCGAGTGGTTCCTCTGTGACGTGTGACCGCTGATGAGGCTGATAGCACACAAGTCCAACGACATTCAAGATTGCACCGTATAAGTTGGCTGCCTGTTGTTCTGCAACAGCTTGTGTTAAGGTAGTGTAGCTACTGTCTGAAATCTCATTGATTCATTGTCTTAGTGATAGGACACGAGTAGCGTATACTGGTGAGGAAACAATTTGCTCGTTCCCGAGAGGATGGCGTATGTGTCTGTGTGTACAAAGCGGAACACCAGTCACTAAAGCGCGAGTGAAGATACCACTGTTCGTTAGTTGCCCACTTAGTGGCGTTATCAGCGAACATGTTGTATGTGAGAGCTGCGTCTGACACAGTATTGTATTTGTGTGGTTGGATTTTAGTTTGATGTGGCCGCCGTCGTGTTTCCTTGTATTGGTTTCAGGTGTTCCTGTTGTTAATTGGGGATGACTTGTCTCTGACTGACTTGTGGTCTCGGGACTTTCCTTGTATGAACATGTTTTGTGCTTGCCCATGTTGTATATTATGGGAGTCACCACAGTTATTTAATGGACCTTGTTTGTACCAAGGAACAACAGATGGATATTTGTTGTCGCTCTCGTCTACTTCTCTCGTCCTTCCCCAAGAATTAGTCACTTGGTGGTGCCTGAGCAGTGTAAGGTGCCCTTTACTATTATAGTGCACTTGGTTTTCAGTTTTGGCTAGTGCATGCTTAGTTTTAAAGGGATTAGGTCCCCAACTTGAACTGAAGCCTACGTTAAGTTACGGCTAGTGCCTGTAAGAGCAGACGCAGTTTGTCATAAGGGCCTATTGACGTAGTCGTAAGTTATACCAAGCTAATTAAGGTACTAACTGTGAGTTTTCTAGTTTGCGCAGGACTCAGTGTGAGTTAGAGCGGCAGTTGTTTGCTTGTTATGTGTGCTACCTTGAATTACTAACTGGACATGCAGAGAAACGATGTTACTGTTTGACGCTAAATGCTTGTGTCCATTTGTGTAGGTGTGTGTTTCTTTTTTTAATGCTCAGATTTACGGTGATCTGAGTTTCATCAATTTCCTTCCGGCTTACTTAATCACAATGAATAACGCATGCTCAATAACAAACATGAAGTCGGAACGTGTTCAGGTTTTCCGATTAAATTTTGCGCCAGCCCTTAAATGTCTTGCCCTTTGTTTTTTTTATGTCATCGAGCAGTGGTGTTGTGCCTTGCAGTGTGGCCTTTCACTTATTCACTTCTATGTTACTGAGCAAGGTATTCCTGCTTTCTCAGCGTCTTGCTCGTTTGGCAGCTGATGTGTGTGCCATCGTCGCCAGCCACACCGCATCACTACTGGCGGTACCAGGTCCTTGCTTCCAGCACCTGGGTCAAAGAACGGACATTGAGTGTCTGGATGAGTGCTGCATCCATCCAGCTGTTGACGCAGTTAAAGAAAATAGAAAATACGTAAAAAATAAGACAAAAGAAGTTTTATAATAAAACGTTGTCAGCTGTGAACATCCTCAGTTGTGAACAACCAAATCTCCTCTCCACCTTTCCCACATCTCTATGTACATTTCAGTAACACTTTCCAGCCCAGGACTGTTACTGTGTCAAGACTTCCAGTCAAGGGTGGTGGAATGTTGCCTGTAGCTAATAATGGGGTATACAGGGTGAGTCACCTAACATTACCGCTGGATATATTTCGTAAACCACATCAAATACTGACGAATCGATTCCACAGACCGAACGTGAGGAGAGGGGCTAGTGTAATTGGTTAATACAAACCATAAAAAAATGCACAGAAGTATGTTTTGTAACACAAACCTACGTTTTTTTAAACGGAACCCCGTTAGTTTTGTTAGCACATCTGAACATATAAACAAATACGTAATCAGTGCCGTTTGTTGCATTGTAAAATGTTAATTACATCCGGAGATATTGTAACCTAAAGTTGACGCTTTCGAGCAACGTTGGCAGATCATTCTATGGAAACGCGGTGTATGTTGCAGCTATTTGGGCCCCTGCAATGAAGTGAGGACCAATGAGGTGTCGCCAATGATTCCGCACCATACATTTACAGTCCACGGCTCCTGTCGTTGTACCTGTCTGAGCCAGCGAGGATTGTCCACGGACCAGTAATGCATGTTCCGTAGATTCACTGTCCCGTGGCTTGTGAAACCCGCTTCATCGGTAAACAGGTAGAACTGCAACGCATTCTCTGTTAATGCCCATTGACAGAATTGCACTCGATGATAAAGTCATCACCATGTAATTGCTGATGTAGCGACACATGAAACGGGTGAAAGCGGTGACGATGCAGTATGCGCATGACACTACTTTGACTCAGTCCACCGGCTCTCGGAATGTCCCGTGTACTCATATGTGGGTTCATGGAAACAGCATCTAACTAACACACCTACTGCACCCGCTTTTCCTGTGACGGGCCTGTTACGGACCCGTTTGCGTGCTACGACCATACCTGTTGCATACAGTTGGCGGTAGATGTTTTGCAAAGTGCGGCACGTTGGACGCTCTCTGTCCGGGTACCGATTTGCATACACCCTGCAGGCTTCAGCTGCATTTCGTCGACACTCGCCATAGATGAGTATCATCTCCACCTTTTCAGAGTTCGAATACACCATGGTCTCAGTTCCTACAACACTACACTATCACAGACGTCTGGTAACACGGTGTACTACAGTTGGTCTGCGTGCGGAGACGAATGCAGAGTAACAATAGCAGCAAGCGCAACATGCGGACACTGCGACAGCTAGACCAAACCACAACAGTGCACTACAGCCACACTCGTAAAGACGGTCGTCATCGTAAACATATCCCTGCAGATGCTGCTCGCCGACCGTGGCCCGTGTTTGTTACAACACGCAACTGAACGTCGGAAGTTTCAAGCGTCAACCTTAGGTTACAATATCTCCGGATGTAATTAACATTTTACAATGCAACAAACGGCACTGATTACGTATTTGTTTATATGTTCAGATGTGCTAACAAAACTAACGTGGTTGCATTTTAAAAAAAACGTAGGTTTGTGTTAAAAAACATACTTCCGTTCATTTTTGTATGGTTTGTATTAAACAATTACACCAGCCCCTCTCCTTACGTTCGGTCTGTGGAAGCGGTTCGTCAGTATTTGATGTGGTTTACGAAATATATCCAGCGGTAACGTTAGGTGATTCACACTGTATTTCCGAAAGCGTGACTGCTAATTCTAAAATTTTTAGGTCTGATACAAGAGTGACAGATGACGAGCCAATGTCACCTGAAATTCGATCCCGCCTTTCAATGATGAGGAAACAGCTAATCAACCGCCAACCGCCTGAGTTCAGTACACCATAAATACTTTTCGTCACCGCTTTACTTATACGCCGGTGGAATTAGAATTTCCTTCTGTTAATGGCTGTAGAGGGCAGAGGCACGTAATGCGATGCTTGCTGTCCTACATGCTTCCATACGATTTCCGTCTTTCCGACTGCATCGCCACCTTTCACTTTCAGTGTGTTTCTGGTGAGCGCTTTGTATATCTTCTAAGTGTTCTTCACTAGTGCGTAACTGTTGTAGCATTCCAGTATGGTGCAACTAAATTTTTGTCACTTATGATTCTTAACAATATTTTTATTTAATTTTCGTTGATTTCTCTATATTCTGAACAATATTCGATTAATTTCTTCTCTTTTATTCGTATTTAATCTGCCCGGATAGCTGTGCGTGTTAAAGCACCACTGCCGGGACGGCGATGTGCGCCGACCTCGATCGAATTTAGTCGACGGGTTAACGACGGGGGGACAGTGTGCCGGCCAGCCGTTTGTCAAGTCCCACTAGGTCAATACTAGAGATGGGTCGTTCGCGAACTAACGGGTCCGAAGGAACGGTTCACCAAGCTGAAAGGAAGGAGCGAGGAACGAATGCTAAGGAACGCTATTTCATAGTACACTCCGATCGCGGATTTCTACTTATAGTTGCCGGGAACGGGAAACGGTCGGTCTTGTTCCCGCAACGACACCTCGGCCGGTCTCGGTCTCGGTCTCGGTCTCGGTCTCGGTCTCGGTCTCGGTCTCGGTCTCGTCCTTCT
The DNA here is from genome assembly GCF_023897955.1 of Schistocerca gregaria. Taxonomy (NCBI): domain Eukaryota; kingdom Metazoa; phylum Arthropoda; class Insecta; order Orthoptera; family Acrididae; genus Schistocerca; species Schistocerca gregaria. Next base: position 315,080,774 of record NC_064924.1, on the reverse strand, counting down.
TCGCGCGGCCACTCGTCGCAGTTCCACTGCCGACTGCTTATAGTTACTTCAGTATCGAGTTGTTCGTTTCGTTCGCTGCGAGCGCCCATTATAGATCTGTCCCAAACCTTTGTTTGAACTCTGAATTTCTGGTTCTTTTCATATTCTATTCAGCGTCCAAGACCGGTGATTAAAATGTATTTTATAATTACGTAAGTTACATAAAAATTACGTGGTATGTAATACATACATTTTCTCAGGTAGCAGAACGGCATGTCAGAGTGCTTCAGTGTGTCGATAAACAGCAGAAAAAATACTTGTAAATAGGCAAGATTTTTTTGTTATTGCTCATGCAAAGGAAATCGGCATACGGCACACACGAGTGGCCATTTTCCGTCTTTTTTTGATCCAAGGTAAAAGGGCGTGTTCATTGTTATGGAAGGCAGACCGACTTACAACCGAATGAAGCCCGAGTTCCATAATCGAGTGTCTGGTGTCACTTTTTGTAAAGAGAATATGATAACTTCTACAATATTATTTCAGTCGTACAGGGTAGAGGACGAAAAATCGGCCCTGAATACTAGACTGCTCATTGTCGCCCACCAATCGTCATCTATTGCTTCGAAGTTGTTGCTTGCATTAGCCTATTTGTTATTTCTCCAGTGCCTAATTATTACATGTTTATCTATTCTGCTCGTAGCGGTCAACACATCGTGCGTTACTGGCGAGCAGTCTGTACTCGGGGCCGGTTTTTCGTGCGCCGCCTTATATTATTTCACTGCGATCAGTCACATAACGCTACAGTTGGCTGAAATAGAGGATCTGCATAATCACGAAAATTACAAGTGTGTCAGAATTCTGTTTCGAATAGAAACTCTGTACTCCAGGGGGAGGCAAGTGCCCCCTCTTCGCGCCTTCCGTCTTCGGTCACCTATGCTACTAATTTTCAGTTTGTCATAAGAACCATATACCGAGCACAAATGGACGGTGAACGAATAAAAATGAACGGTTCCCAACAAAGAGCGATCACCAGTGAACTAGTTCCCAAGGATGATCGAGTTTGCCCATGTCTAGTGGTTCAAATGGCTCTGAGCACTATGGGAGTTAACATCGGAGGTGATCTGTCCCCTAGAACTTAGAACTACTCAAACCTAACCTAAGGATATCACACACATCCATGCCCGAGGCAGGATTCGAACCTGCGACCGTAGCGGTCTCTCAGTTCCAGACTGCAGCGCCTAGAACCGCTCGGTCACAACGGCCGGCCCCATGTCTAGTGAATACTGGCCTGGTACTCAAGTCTAGCCTCAGTTACACGATTCGCAAACACTTAGTTCCTCTTGAATTACACTACACGCAGACAACTGGATTGTACTGGGCAGAGGAGGAGGAGAAGGAGGAGGAGGACTGGGATTGGGATTGGGGGGGGGGGGGGGGGAGTTGCGGACTGGCGAGTTGTGGCAACACGCAGGGCATCCAACCATCTCTAAAACACAACATCCGTTGATAACCATTTAGACTCCGCTCTCCGCTCCGAAGAGATACAAAGGTAGAAGAAAAGGAAAAATATTCGTATTTAATTCCGTTTAAAAGGTTCCTTCTTTCAATATGGCTGTAGAAGGCATTCTCTTGGTCTGCATTATTTTATTCAGAACCTTTGTCTGCTGTAACGCCCATTTCACTATTTGCAGTAACATATAGTGCTATCAAAATTAAGTGTCAAATCTGCACTTCTTGTCCTATGCTCTTAAAATAATGCAGTTTGTGCTATATACGTCGAACAACAGTGAGGTGACAAAAGAATGGGTACCCGGTAATAACGTGACGGACCTCCTTTTGCCGGGTATATTACAACAACGCGACGGAGCATGAACTCAATAAATTGTTCGAAGTCACACGCACAAATGCGGAAGTGTTGCCGGTGAAGCAGATCGTGCACCAAACGACCTCTCGAGTATGTCCCGTGAATGTTCAATGAGATTCATGTCTGTCGATATGTGTGGCCAAATCACTGGCGCAAACTGTCCACAATGTTCTTTAAAGCAATGGCGAACCATTGTGACCAGGTGACATCACTGTCTGAGAGCACGAAGTCCATGTACACAAATAGTCTCCAAGTAACCGAACATAAACATTTCCACTCAGTGATCGGATCAGTTCGACCAGAGGACTAATTCCATTTCATGTAGACACAGACCACTCTATTAACGTAGCCACCACCGGCTTGCGCAGTGCCTTGTTGATAACTTAGGTCCTTGGCTTCGTGGGATATGTGCCACACTCGAACTCTGCCATACGCTCTTATAAACTGAAATCGGGACTCGCCTGAACAGGCCACGGTTTTCCAGTCGTCTGGGATCAAACCGATGTGGTCACGAACGCAGGAGAGGCGCTGCAGGCGATGTGCTCTTAGCAAAGGCACTCGCGTCGATCGTCTGCTGCCATAGGCCATTAACGCCACATTTCGCCGCACTACCCTATCAGTTACGTTCGACGTACGTCCCACACTGATGTCTGCTATTGTTTTGCGTATTTTTGTTTCTCTTGTTAGTACTGACAACTAAGGCCGCTGCGCTCGGTCGTTAAGTGAAGGCCGACGGCCACTGCGTTGCATGTCGCGAGAGGTAACGGCTCTATTTTGGTATTTTCGGCTTATTCTTGTCACTGTGGATATCGGAATACTGAATTCCCTAACAGTTTCAGAAATGGAATGTCCCATGAGTCTAGCTCCAAGTACCATTCCGTCTTCAAAGTATGCGAATTCTTCCTCTGCGGCTGTAATCACGCCGTAAACCTTTTCACATGATTCACCTGAGCGCAAAAGACGGTTCCTCCAGTTAACTTTTGTACACTTTGTGAACGCAACACTGCCGCCATCTGTATACGTGCGTATCTTTATCTCGTGACTTTTGTCACATCAATGTGTGTCATTCCTTTTCACATTACACAGTCAGTTCCTGTTTCACTCTAAAGGAATATTGGTGTCTGAAACAAAAATATAACTATTCCATGCAGATTATCTGTAGCTATCGCATAGATTTTTGTAGCTAGAAATCTGTCACTTTTTTAACATATTGCTTTAAAATCTTCGCTCACTCAAGGGGTATGGCTAAGCAGTTCATCATATTATCATTGCAGCAGTGAGAAGTATGGCAAATATTCTCAAAAGAAAGGATCATTAAGATGCACATGAGAGAATGAGCACAGATTATCACAGCTCTGCCTATTGAGGATGGCCACGACAATGAGAATAGACTGACTGAAACCCGCATTTCTAACAGATGTAGACTGACTTCGTTGCATTAGCGTCAGTTCGGTTGAGTAACTTAAAATAGTCAAAGGAAATAACCACTGTTTTAGAAATGCTTTTAATTACCTCAATTTCCTACAGTTTCATTGGTTTTAGCTGATCCTCTCCATCTGTAGGACAAAGACACCGTCAAACTTAAAAAGAGATGTGGGTAAGGGAAAGAAATTTTATTTTCCTTACCTCTAAAACTCTATCACTGCAGTGAATAATACTGAGGACAAAGGGAACGTGGCATTCTCTTACTGAGGAATAAGTGGGTGGGTATCCGTGGACGCAGTTATTAATAATCTAGGTAAATTATGACTTCCTTTACATATTTCAGCCAGTTCGACTCCTAATAGTGAAAGAAATCTCGGTCAATAATATTTGAACAGAAAGTAGATGAAACGTGACTACATACAATTACTGACCCATTAGACATAAAGACTTAATTATTAAGGAATGAGAACATCAATCGTCGACAGAATTTGCCATTCACTTCGTGAACGCAAACCAACTAAAGAAATCACGATCTGTTAACAGACATTCAGCTTCCAGATAATAATATCTGGCCAAGAACTAAGAGGGATCATATCTCAGTACTTCAATTTGGCAACGGAACTGGGTCACGAAATTTCAGTTGGAAATAATATTTCATACGTTCTGCTCCCTGATTCAGTGAACCGCAAGTAAACAACTGCTAACAGTGTGCACGCATTAAAATGACCCGCACAGATACACAAACTAAGGAATTCTTTTCTTCCTTTTTATAGATATACAACCAACTTTCACATAGGCGAACTTTATGAATAATACGTCATACAGTTAACATAACCGAACAACAAATGAACGAACTTAGGCATAATTAGTGACTTTGGAATATAAACAGTTTTAACAACTACTGAGTTCGCAATAAATGATAATCTGCAATATCATATGATTAATAGAATAGCCGTACAACGATACAAAAAAGTGAATAAAGTGATCAAACAGTTGGTGCAGTTGAGTTTCAAGTCATCCCTTGAATCCCCATTCCTCTTACCAGGTTTCCCGCTCCCTGACTGAATTCCTCACTGGCAAGTATGGTTCGCCAGATGGGAGACGAGCGGCCACTTTGTTATTGTAATGTGACAGCATGACGGGCCATCCGTCTCAGAGTACGCTCTCCCACGCACCTCCGCATCGGTTGGAGTCTCGACTCAATAAATCACTCACGGCAGCAAACGGGGATCGCGCCCCGCCACTAAAAGAAGAAATGAGGAATCTGTAATTCCCAGTCTGCACATGTAGCAGCGTTGCGAGGCTTTCTGAAGTGAATTCATGATTGTTTTTCTTCATTTTACTAACTAAATGACAGGAACAGCAGTTTGTTGTAGTCTTCATAACATAATTTGATTCAAACCAGCTCTTTTCTGTAGATATTATCTGTTTACTCTGTATAAGGGAACGTCTCCGACTATTATACACTGTTAAATCTGCGGTTGTGCTAATTTCATATACGTTTTTTGTTCCTGTGTTCTGGAACTTAATAACACTAAAAGTGACAAAATTAAAATTCACTTACGTTCAACGTATATCGTATGAGAAAAAGTGTAAAACCACTTCTTCCCAGATAGCAGTATTAGTTTAGTTACAAGAGTTTTCTATAATCAGAAATCGTTTCCTTCTGGTAAAACCCGATCGCATCTGGGAAAGTGCCTGTCAGTCATGAAAATGAAGAATTAGAAGCAGAAGAATGTTAAGGCACCAACTGATAGCAGTCGGCAACATTAACATTAAGATTTTTTAAAATGTTCTTTACGCTTCCATAGCAATGAATGAACAGCTATACAATCACTGACTGTTACTTATTGCGGGCCTCACATGTCAATAGGCTCAGTAGGGTGGGTAATGGTGACTGAGTAAGCAACTTTATGTGCGATAACGTCAGCTGCCTTCAGGTGTCTCCTCGCTCTAAGGATAGCTCACGATATGTGGCTCTGCCCCCCCCCCCCCCCCCCCCCCATCCAAACGCCTCACCCAACTGAACTGCCGGAATACACAAGAACATTCGCAGGAAGACCCGTCTGTGCATCGTGCTACTAAGGGAGCTATACATTATACAATGTGCATATTATGCAGCAAATTTAATAATTTTATAATGTGCCTTACGTTCACTGACGTAAAAAAAATGTTTCATTCCCTGTTCAACCCTCCTAGGGATCGACATTCTTACTTTCTGTAGTGGCTTATGTTTTTCCTTCACAGTTGAGGCTATCTGCATCGAAGTTAGTCACTGAGGAAGTGTGGATTAAACAATTTGAGGATTAAGTTTTTGAAAACAGTAACGAGCTTAGCATATTTTACTTAGCAGTTTCGCTCTTCAAATGAACAAGAGCATCATCAGTATATTCACTGTAAAAGACACAATTTGAAATCATACGGAAAACTTACGTTACGTTACGTGCAGCACTTATTCTGTTTCTAGTAAAATGTACGTTTAAAGTTGGGTAACAGCACAAAAATTAAACTGGCTGTACTATAGTACTTAAAATGACGTTTGAAGTACAGCTAACCACTGCGCTTTCTTGCTCGGTACCAACGATCAAACTGGAAATTTTCTTAGAAATGAAGAAAAACCCGCAACAAATTTTAAACGAACAAAACGAATTTAATTTACATGGGTTCTTCCAGTCCAAATGACTCTGAGCACTATAGGACTTAACATCTGAGGTCATCAGTCCCCTAGAACTTAGAACTACTTAAACCTAACTAACCTAAGGACATCACACACATCCATGCCCGAGGCAGGGTTCGAACCTGAGACCATAGTGGTCCCGCGGTTCCAGACTGAAGTGCCTAGCACCGCTCGGCCACAACGGCGGGCGGTTCTTCCAGACATCTGATTAAGTGCTGTAGATCTTCAACCAAAATATAATAAATACCTATTATCCGAACAGAAATATTTTTTAAAACGATAGTTTTGAATACATATATGTAAAGACATTTATAAATATCCATTTTTAATGTATATTAAAATTTTTTGCAGATATACTAGTATTTTTTCAAAAATTAGAAGATAATCACAAATATGAGATGTGTGTAAACAAGCCTGCAAAAGAAGAAATTAAAATGTAAATTTCGTTTTCTGTACTTGAAAATTATCTTTGGCTACACTATACTATAGACGCCGTAAGTACTGTTGTATAGCCAGTTTTACCTTAGGCTCTGTCAGTGTCATCATTCACTACTTTTCCTTAAACGGCTGTCAGCCAACTTAAAAAACGAAATGTTTAGTGTTTTCAGTGCACTTTAAACGTAAGTCACCACACTAGAAATAGAATATGCAATTTATGTAACGTTAGCGTAAGTTTCCCGGATGATGTAAATTTGTATCTTTTACACTGTATGTTCTGATGATGCTCTTGTCCATTTGAAGAGCGAAAACGAAAAATATGTAATACTAAGTGAGATCTGAGTGCGACTTGCGCCTGTTTCCCCCTCTCCCACCCCATCCCCACAGTAATGCCTGCTCTTACTAAAACTGAGGATTATGTAAGCATTGTATTCGTGAAGTTGAGTAGTATTACGTAGAACATTTATTTATTTATTTATTTTTATAGTCAATAGTCTATTGACTGGTCTGATGCACCCGCCACTAATTTCTCTCCTGTCCCAACCTCTTATTACCTACGTTATCAATTTTGTGTTGTGTGTATTCCAGCCACTACAGTTTTTACCCTCTACACCTCTCTCTAGTACCATGGAAGTTATTCCCTGATGTCTTCACTTACGTCGTATCATCTTGTCCTTTCTTCTCGTAGTAGTTCAAATATATTCCTTTCTCCGACGATTCTGCAGAGAAACTCCTCATTCCTTACCTTATCAGCCCACCAAAATTTCAACGTTCTTCTGTAGCACAGCACGTCAAACATTCGATTCTCTTCTGTTCCAGTCTCCCGAGAGAATATCTCAACCAATAAAAGCATTTTCACAAATATGATAAAGTTCAAGCGTCAAATAGCGAACTATATTTTCAAAAAGTAAATATTTTTTTCTAATTCGTGTGATATTCTTCAGATGGATAAATATCTTGTGTTACACTGTTTTTAAAGTAGCCTATGCTCTTCCTCATGGCTCGAGCTATCTCCATGCCAAATTTCTTCGCCATCGATTCTGAGGTTTAGTCGTGAGAACGTAACACACAGAGTTACTTTCGCATTTATAATATTACTATCGATTAACAGAGACTAATGCCGCAATATTGCTCTAGTAGTTGCTTACACAACAGTAGTCACTTATTTAAGCTATAAAAAGGCCTTGATGAGTGTAACGGGGAATGCATTCCTGCCTAGCTATGAGAATCAACTCTCTTCGTGTTCTTAAAATTATACGTTGGGTGGCACGTTGCTCCACACGCTGCAGCTTTGCGTAGGACGCAGTGGGCGTCAACTTTCTCTAAATTCTGTGCTCGGCCCCGCTGTCGATAACCGATCTCCAGTGAGTCACGGATCCGAGGTGACTCACGGAATGACTCCCCGAGTCGGTCTACAGCTTCAGCGCCCTTTCTTGAAACAGCAAACACAATGTTCCTCCGCCGTAAACGTCCCGTGACACTGAATTAAATATGGTTTCTTAAAAAAAAAACCTTTATTTTTGTCAATATTTTTCATTACTAAACGCAGACAGTGCGTATGACTGTCTCAAACAAACGCGCCATATTTACTGAATGAGGTAGTGGAACTATACATCGTCTAGGGGTCACACACTCTTGAAATTTTTTATTGTTGTGTGCCGGATTAGCACCATACTGTTTCTACTTCTAACGCTGGTGGACACTTGTGACACGAAACACATGTTAAACGAAAACACCACCAAGACCACTCTCTGTTATACCCTTCAGGCAGAAGGAATCCATCATCCGTGTCTGTTGAACCAGGCTTCACCCTTTCATGAGCGACAATGGACAAGTATCAAATCTTAGTCCCTACAACCGAATGCATGCCCCTAATAGTCAACATTTTAGGAGTGATACTTCATTAACGAATGCTATCTCTTGTACAGCACATCAACGAGAGAGTATGGTGGATGTGTTGTTGCAACACATAAACAAAATGCGGGGACAATTTTACCCGTTTCTAGGTACGTATCCAGTACGAAGACTTGTCATGCGCCGAGAAGGTTCAAGTTTTAACATTTTCATCAAATATGTCACTTCTTTAGAGCAGACGAATGAAATTCGGTCTTCCTCAGTGGCGATATTGGTTCTGAAGAGAAATCATCTACGATATTAAGTTACTTATATTTACCTTAGCTATTCACAATCCTAATGTGTTATTATCTTTGTCAGTTTATTTGCGATGTGTTTCAAGTCACTGGTTTTCATCGTCGTGCACCAAAGGTGCACTATACTCATTAATACTATTTGTGATAAAAAAAACCGTCACTTAAATTAATCTCTAGGTTGTTTCTAAGATATGGGGGTCTTCATTGGAGTCTCAGTTCGTAAGCCTTCCTACAAAGAAAGTGGAAATGTAAATTATGTACAGCACCTTTCTTGCCGAACACATGTACTGATGCGTGGATGATTATGGCATCTATCCTGTGATAATGTTGTGATCTTATCTACATCTATACTCCCCAGTCCTCTTGGCTGTGATTTGTGGGGGGGGGGGGGGGGGGGGGGGAGGGTACCTCGTGTATCATTGTCGCTTCCCCACTTTACTGTGTGCGTGGCAAAAAAACAGTTGGTAAGCCTCTGTGTCATCCCTAACTTTTAGTTCACGGTTCTTTCGCGAGATACATGTACGAGGAATCAATAATGGTTGATTCTTTTAGGCTGCCTCTTGTGGTACAATTCCTAAGCGCTAATTATATGTAAATGTCACCCGGATTCTGTGGCCGAGCGGCTCTAGGCGCTTCAGTCCGGAACCGCGCTGCTGCTACGGTCGCAGGTTCAAATCCTGCCTCGGGCATGGAAGTGTGTGATGTCCTTAAGTTAGTTAGGTTTAAATAGTTGTAAGTCCAGGGGACTGATGGCATCAGATGTTAAGACCCATAGTGCTTAGAGCCATTTGAAACATTTCTTTGTAAATGTCATGTAACTAGTGAGGGATGAAAAGTGACTTTAAGAACAGCGTTCAGTAGTGCAACACAGCACGAAACGAAGTGAAGATTGAACCTCGATCACAACGGCCTGTGGACAAATGTGCATCAAATCGCAGGCAGTGGTGTATCATGGGCGTAAATTATGGGGAGGCCAGGACACATATTGGAAAATCCCCTTTTCTCCCCTTTTAAAGTACACACACTTAGCGTTCCTAACGACCATCACCACCACCATCACTACTACTACCACTACCACTACTACTACTAAGGTGACACCGACGACTACCACAATAATAACACTAATAATAACAACACCTATTTTTATTTACAAACGAACTCGTAGATGGGGCGTTTGACCGTTGTTTCTTGTAAAACGAAGCTAACTCGACGATCCTTCTCCTTCTACATCTACATCTACATCCAAACTCCGCAAGCCACCTGACGGTGTGTGGCGGAGGGTACCCTGAGTACCTCTATCGGTTCTCCCTTCTATTCCAGTCTCGTATTGTTCGTGGAGAGAAGGATTGTCGGTATGCTTCTGTGTGGGCTCTAATCTCTCTGATTTTATCCTCATGGTCTCTTCTCGAATATTTCGACGACATCCTCATACAATGTGTCTTGGCTTTCGAGTATTCGCCTTACTGGTTTTTCGGTTGAGGTACAAACAAGCCACACCGTTGCTCATATACGTTTTACGCGTTTAAGGCAAAAAATACTACTTTCAATTAAAGTACTTCTTGCAGGAATGGTATCAATTAGACAAAATAGTTTAAAACTTCTGGACAAATTTGGCCCGTTTCATTCACAATCATTTTTTTGATAACGACTCCTAAACTGACAGAGTGGAATGTTGCTTTATGCCGGCCGTTGTGAACGAGCGGTTCTAGGCGCTTCAGTCTGGAACCGCGCTGCTGCTACGGTCGCAGGTTCGAATCCTGCCATTTGAACCATTTGAACTGAAGGACGCACCATACGTTTGTAAAAACGAAACGACAGCGTCTACATGGCAATGCCGACCATAGCTGGCGAACTGAGAGATATCGCCTAATTTAAGGAAGAGCAGTTTATCACATTGTGAAAATCTTGTTTCCAGTTGTGTTCCGATATTATCCAATACCTCCAAGTACACCTTTTTGTATTTTGACATCAACGGATTGGCAATGTATTCATCTATCATTTCGGCTCTGTTCATGGAAGCTTTAGCTTGCGAAGTAGTCGAGAGTTTCGTGGAATTTGAAAGACGATCAAAGTATCTTTATTTCTTAAGTTTTTAATTTCAGATACGCACTCCGAGACAGCATTGCTGCAAAACTACGCACCATTGGTTTTCTTTCTATAGAGTTTGGAAAACAGTTCAATCTTTAACGATATGCTTTCAAAAACAGAGAGAGGAAAACAAAGTCAAAATCTAGGAGGCTATTTGTTGAAACCACAAACTTCTCTCGTAGTCGTTGCACTAGAATCTACACTGTCAATTATTTCATTGAAAATCTCAGTTACCTCTGGATGGTTTTCGTGAATTGCAGATATTATTCTGGCCTTACAGTTCCATTTAGTTTGACTACTGGAAGGAATACGATTACTGACAATTCCGTTTGAAGGACGGGTGGAAGAAAGCAGGAATACCCTCAAGCATGGAGAAGAAAAAAATCCTGAACGGCTTTACACAAGAACAATTCTGTTGCTAAATTAAATGTAAACGATATGCAAAACATTGAGTAAAATGGAGGTTAGCGGAGAGGGGGGGAATTAATCCTGTGGCCAGAATGGAAGCACGATCATAGGTCTGGGCCACCAGTTTGTTCTTCACATCACAATTCTGACACACGCCACTCAGCATAGTGAATAGAGCAGCAGCAGTTCTAACTTGGCTAACATCATGAAAACCAAAAATGTTCTTGAATGTCGCCTATGGAGTCCACAAGCTTCACAATAATGAAGCATTCTGACTTGTTACTTCATCCACAATGCTGGCTTAAAATGAGATTCTGTCCAAACTTGAATGTATATACTCACAAATATACTCATTTATACATTCTATCGGTTCTTCCTGTATAGGTTTTGGAAATCCTCGGAAATTTAGCATTTTCTGCTTCCAGATCTTTGTTTCTGTTTAGCACAGGTTTAAATATGGCTCTGAAACTTCCAGGTTTTGCGGAATCTTCTCTCTCTGAAACCTAGCTCCGGCTTCCCTAATTTTCATCAGTTTGTGATATTCATTAAGTAGCTCCGAAATACAAAACACTTGTTTGGATAGTTCTTTATGCCAAATAAAGCTACTCAGATCTTTAAAACAGCATTCCGAGCTGAACCTCTAAACAGATTGTTCAGATCGTTGAAACCCTCAGTGGACCATACCGGGTGAGTCACCTTACATTACCGCTCGATATATTTCGTAAACCACATAAAATACTGACGAACCGATTCCACAGACCGAACACAGACACGAAATTCGTAGCAAACTATCTAAGACAAATAACACACAAACATTACATAGTGAGTGAGGTGGTGCAGTGGTTAACACACTGAACTCACATTTGGGAGGACGACGGTTCAAACCCGTGTCCGGACATCCTTATTTCGGTTTCTCATGATTTTCCTAAATCGCTTCAGGGAAATGCCAGGATGGTTCCTTGGAAAAGGCATGGTCGACTTCCATCTCCATCCTTCCCTAATATGATGGGACCGATGACCTCGCTGTTTGCTCCCCTCCCCCACATCAACCAATCAACCAACCAACCAACCGTATCTACCGTCTGCAGCACACATCAACCAACCAACCAACCAACCGTTTCTACCGTCTGCAGCACCCTCTAGTACCATAAACATCATGACTGGTTACACACATGGAAAAGGAATACAGTCGATATCCTGAATAATGATGACAACAAAGGACTGAAATTTTTCAACCGATTTTTATTAGAAGAACCAGCCACATACATGTAAACTATGCATATCTCAACTGTACTAAGCGGTAAAAATGGTGTACCGGGGCCTTCAAACTCGAATCTTCATCTGTAACTGTCATATACGGAACGTATTTCTGCACTAAGAACTCCTGAAATTTTGGGATATAGATAAGCAATACGGATAGATTTGTTGTAGGCTCTGAGCACTATGGGACTTAACATCTGTGGTCATCAGTCCCCTAGAACTTAGAACTACTTAAACCTAACTAACCTAAGGATCTCACACACATCCATGCCCGAGGCAGGATTCGAACCTGCGACCGTAGCGGTCAGGCGGCTCCAGACTGAAGCGCTTAGAACCGCACGGCCACACCGGCCAGCAGATTATTTGTAGGCCCGACGAAGTTATGTACCACAATTTTCATAAATGCGCTCTCCGACATATTCGTGGCTGTTTGGTGGTGTGGGGCATACTTTCTTCGTCAATTATTCAACCTATGTCTCTGTGTCCATAATCTGGGTCACCAAGACCTTCCAATTACAGATTATAACCGAACGCTGTGGCCGAGCGGTTCTAGGGGCTTCCGTGCGGAACCGCAGGTTCGAATCCTGCCGCGTGCACGGATGTGTGTAATGTCCTTAGGCTAGTTACGTTTAAGTAGTATTAAGTATAGGGGACAGATGACCTCAGATGTTAAGTCCATAGTGCTTAGTGCCATTTGTAGCATTTTGAACAGATTATATGTATTTAAGTGGTAACTTAGACGCATTACTGGTTTTAAGTAACTTGAAGTAAAGTAGATTTCTGCGTATATATTCCAGCGGTCAGTAGAACTGCAACCTAATAAAAACGACATACAACAGACTTCCAGTTCGAATATATGCAAATGATCAACAATTCATTGCAACCGTGCAAATTATGGTGTAACATTATTCTATATGTAAAGAAAGATTCAGAAATCGCATTTGAATGTTGGGGTTTGTGAGAACATACTGTTACACCTTGTGTAAGAAGGGGAAAAGTCTACATCATGAGTTGGATTTCACAGTGGCAGGATCGCGGAATATCGAGACTCCTGTTTACCTTTCCGCGTTGTTGCTGCTGACGTTGGTGGGGATGCCGCGACTGCCATGCGAATATAGAATTGATAGGTTCGTGTTAGACATACTCAACGCTATGTAGGATCTCATTGTCCAAAGGCGGAACGGCCAAGAGGGCAGGCAAGTCTAGAACTATGATTCAGGGAATGGGCATATTTGCAGCAAGACAAGCATCCATGCGGGCAGTGCACTGGCATCTGGAACTCCATGAGCAGTCAGCACGGCAGTCATTTTGGTAACTGCTCATGACGCGGCAACGGAGAGGCGAACCGACGGTGATGCAATCGACGAAAACACTGGACACACATGTAGAAACTCATGGTCTTTTCTGAGGAGTCCCAGTTCTGCCAACAGCATCACGATGGACGTTGTAAATTTTTTATAAAAATCTATCTGTATAAGGAAATACTGAATATTCCTTTTTATATAGCTTTCTCTTTGTGTAACATGTACCATACATACCGTGTTTAACTACTTAACAATGCTGACTGTTGATTTGTGTTGATTGTGTTTCGCCTGTGAACAGTGTCGTGATACAAAACTTAAATCTTAGTGAAATGCTGAACTTGAAATAATGAAAAGGAATCTAATTAAATGCCAAAGGAAACTAATTATGTCCTCAACGAAAACTATTTAGCTGACACTGTATTATGAAAGTTGCGTAACATGAAATGCTGTGTCTGACAAGAAACAACCACGAAATAAAATACTCCCCAACTCGGTAGAAAGTAACTGTTAAACTTGCCTACACTGTTAGCTGTAAATTAATATGCTTAGTAAACACAATATCTCAAAATTTTGACTGTCTACTGTGTGCTCACAAGAATGCAACGTGAGATCTGCACTGAAATAAAAATAACTTACCTCATGAGCAGCATGCTGTTTCATGTCAGCTTTACTGATGTTCTCAAAAGCAAATAGAAATCAGTGGATACAGCAGCTAAAGAAAAAGTAACCAACTCACTACAAAATTTGTTTTTTGTTTGTCAGAAACAATCTGTGGCTTCATGTGGCGATGCACACACGATAAAATGTTCAAAAATTTTCTAAGAATGATGGAGAGGTGTTTTTCTCTAAAGAAAGTCTTTCTTGAAAAATTAAACTCTGATTATTGACAAAAACGACTGTACAACATAAGAAGACTCTAACAATTACGAAATTCTCTCAACACAAAAATTACAGACGTTGTAAGCAGTTGCATGATTTGTGACATAACGAAAATCAAAGAGGTCAAATTAACACTAATCGTCAATGTTATTAGTTATCTGAGGGACAAAGATATTTCTTTAATTAATAGTTCTGACGAACAAACAGTTAATTCAGGAGCATGCTTTGGTTACCTAGAAAAATTCCTACAAAAACCTTGTCCATCAATAAAGTCAATAACATATGGTTACACACAAGTTTTAATCTCCATAACAATTCTGGGCAATTTCTTTCACAGTCGCAAATATAAAATATCCTTCTATAAAAACTCAACTGCTCGCTAGTATGCTTCAAATAAGAATGTCCCAGCGTTGCACGGCTGGCAGGCGCCCAAGCACATCACAGATCACATTTAGCACAGACTCAAGGATCTGACTTAGTACTCGTTCTACGCACTCATTTATCTTTGTTCCATTACAGTACAGGTCTATTATTAACAATGGTGGAAAACATATGTACACCTTACAACGTACCATGTATGGATGTATTAGGCAGGAAGAACGTTTTTACAGTGCTTCTTTTAAGTCAGTACCGCCATTATACTGTTTTTTATTTGCAGTGTTACATTTATACGATCATGATTTGGGCTTTACAGTGCCATTATCAAGTGTTTTAGTGCTATACAGTGCCTAAAATGTAACTCTGCAAATAAAAAGCAATCTAATGATGGTACTGACTTGAAAGAAATATATTATGATTGTGGCCCCTCATTATGAAAAAATTATTTTTACATTGCATTCGTCATCATCATACGAGCCCAGTATGTGGGTCGAAGATAAGAGATACCATTGGGTAGACATGCGACCTCTGGATCGCATAGCCAATAATTTGGACGGAAACCATTACATTTCGAGATTATTCGGGACATTACTGTACCCTATCTTCGGGGACTCTGAGGCGCTTTGTTTCAACAAAATAACGCAAGACTGCATATTACCAGTGCTGTCATGACCTACCTCGATGTAGACGGTGTTCGACTGTTGCTCTGACCAGCACGTTCTCTAGATCTCACACCCACTTCTGATAAGCTGGCACGACATCGGCCTACTAATGAAGCATAGTGGAATGACGTAACCTTATCTGTTACCTAAGATCATTTCGACTCAATGCCCAGCTGCGTTAGAGCCACAGTTGCCGCCACAGGTGGCGACTCTGCGTTATAATTTTCGCTCCCTCTGGACCCCCAATTCACGTTAAGATTTAATCCGTACTCTTCATTCTGCCAGGAAGAAGAACAACGCATGGAGAGCATGTTTTATAAACAGAACAAAACATAACAGTGGTAAATGGAAACAACTAAGCTGGGCAGCAAGAAAAATGATTGCATTGGCTAAGAAGATGCCTTGGGAAATGTTTGAGAATGACAACAGGATATTATACCGCGTATTAGGTAACAGATGGAAGCAAAAAGAAAATACTTCAAAAATCATCAACAAAGAAGGAAAACTCCTGTGAGGGAAACAAGAAGTTTTGAAAGTATGGAAAGAATACTTCCAAAAACTATATGAAAGACAAGATGAAACAAATACACGTGTTGAAATAGAGGGAAACGAGAGACATATCACCATCACAGAGGAAATTGATGTGCAGCTGTTGGATCTAGATAAAACTGCATTAGAAATGGAAAAATGGCAGAGCTCCTGTAGTAGATGATATGACAGTAAAAGAGATCATGAGGACCTGCCGGAATTCAGCGGTTGTATAGAATAATAAGGGTGATATGGAGATGTCCATCGCACCATCCTGGGACATTCGTGTCGTTGACTGCAATGCATTGCATGATTTTTTGACAGTTGCTCTCACTAAACGGTGCCCATTCTGAGCACCTGTAAGGAGAGTTAAAAACGTGGAGAGATCCTCTGCCCATTTGTGTGTGTCTGTCAGTTACGTGCAATCTCTTTCTGAAACACAGAAGTTTTTTTACGAATGCATACATGTTGTAAAAGTGTATGTATGTCTATACCACATCTCCTCCTAAACTATGGGACCGATTTCAACCAAACTGGGAACACATATCGCTTATTGTCTGCACGGAATCGCTGTAGGGGTAAGAAGAACCATCTACCTCTCAAAGGGGTGGGGATGGGGGTGAAAACGAAGCGTAGCTCACGACACACAAATAGGCAGACTATATTTCATCCACAATTTGAGAATGACAGCACTTGCAACGAACTTTATACATTATTTCAAACCGCTACGGGATGTTTTCTGACTCACACTCCCCCCTCCCGCCCCAAAAAAACGGATGAAAGGAAAAAGTTTATTGTTTACAGGCGTGTGTGTATGTGTGTGTGTGTGTTTTGTTCTTAGCACAAATCAGTTTAAGTAGTGTGCAAGTCTACGGAGCGATGACCTCAGCAGTTTGATCCTTTAGGAATTCACACACATTTTCGTTTATTACATTTTCGCTGTTCTTGCAGTAAAACTGCCGCATCAGGCATTACCTTTTAATTTATTACTTGCTTACTAATAACTCTGTTCACGACACAATATTAGCATATTCTACTAAATGTACCTACAAAATTGCATATCATTGTACGACACACACTTCAGGACATATGGCGCCATAAATATTGAGCCCTGGGAAATTGAAAATGAAGGGCGAAATTCTCTAGAGATACAGGTGAAATATATGCGTAAATGTGCGTAGAATACATGTAACATGGGCACATTCTGGCAAAGACGTGGGAAAAAACCTCCTTCTAAAGGCCTGGGAGGAAGAGAAGAACAAATGGAGAGGGGGAAAAGGAGGAGTTGGTCGGACATACAGGGGAGAAGAAAATGGACAGAGAGACAGGGAGCACGAAATGGACAGAAAAAGGGAAAAGGAGGCAGACAGAGAGAGCAGAGAGACGGAGGAGATGGGTAGAGAAACAGGGGAGATGGAGAAAGAGAGGGGTGGGAAAGATGGACAGAGGGATAGGAGCAGATAGACAGAGAGAGGAGGGAGGATAACATAGACAGAGCGAGGGGGAGTGGCAGATGGGCAGAGAGAGGTTCAAGAGGAGATGGACAGAGAAAGGAAAGAGCAGGAGATGGGCAAAGAGAGGGGGAGGAGGAGATAGACAAGTAGAGGGGGAAGCAGATATGGACTTAAATAACTGCAAATAGCTGAGTTCCCAAGCAAAGCTGGGTACTAAACCGGTAACCCTATATTTTTATATGTTATATCGTCGATACTAGGCGGGGAGTCGCTCGCAAATAAAAAGTAAAAATCTCCCATGGTATAAACGTCACAGTTTAGTCTGATCTACGTAGCTGACGAAAATAAGAGTAAAACATGAGACAGCGCTAGCAATGAAATCGTATCGATAGACTGCTGCCGCTGTTGGGGTCCTGTAATACCTCATGCAATTTCTATTTTTATTATCGTTAGAATTATTATTTATTATTAAAACAATCTTGGTTGCATTTCATTTTATTTAGTAACAACATGGTTCAAGGTGTGGGTTCCTGTAGTCATGTCCTAGTTCATGAACCACGAGCAACGTATGAGTGGCCAAGGAAGTGGTCCCGACAGTCGGGATACCAGTTACTTTCGAATAAGGCTGGGCATCTCAGTCATATTCTGAGTCGTGGTCACCTTTGTGCTCATACGGCAAAGACTACCAAATCCACCGGTTAGTCCCTCAACCGTTAGGGGTAAAACTCAATGGGACTCGGGGCAAGTAAGGCTAGCAACCTGCTTCCCCGGTACCTTAAATATGATGCTAGCAACAATCAGAGCAAAATGCCTCGGACCTTTGGAGGTGACGGAGTCCCACCTCTAACTGCCAAACCAGGGACTCCTAAGATATGACTCGGCAAACAAATGGTCATGAGATGGGGAGCTATTAATATCAATGGGGGCTACTCAGGGAAGAAGGTAGAGCTGGCAGAGGCTGCAAGTAAGATGGGGCTGGACGTTTTAGCTGTTAGTGATATTCGGGTAAGGGGTGAGAAAGAAGAGGAAGTGGGAGAATACAAGGTCTACCTGTCGGGAGTCAAAGCAGGAATAGCACAATGGGGTGTAGGGCTTTACATCAGGAAAGAAATGGAACCCAGCGTAGTTGCAGTAAGGTATGTAAACGAACGACTGATTTAGATAGATTTGACAGCGTCTAGCAAGAAAATTAGGATTGTGTCAGTATATTCGCATTGTGAAGGGACAGATCAAGATAAGACGGATAGTTTTTATGAGTCACTCAGTGATGTAATTGTTAGAGTAATGGACAAGGACAGTGTTCTGCTCATGGGTGATTTTAATACCAGGATTGGAAATCGAACAGAAGGGTATGAAAAGGTTATGGGTAAATTTGGAGAGGATATGGAGGCCAACAGGAACGGGAAACAACTCTTGGATTTCTGTGCCAGTACGGGCTTAGTAATCACAAACTCCTTTTTTAAACATAAGAACATTCACCGGTATACTTGGGAAGGCAGGGGAACCAGATCTGTCATTGACTATATAATAACAGATCAGGAATTCAGGAAGGCTGTGAGGGACACACGTGTATTCAGGGGATTCTTTGATGACACTGACCATTATTTAATCTGTAGTGAAATTGGGATTGTGAGGCCGAAAGTGCAGGAGGTCAGGTCCATATGTAGGAGGATAAGTTTGGAGAAACTTCAGGATAAGGAAATCAGGCACAAGTACATTACAGAGATCTCAGAAAGGTACCAGTTAGTTGAATGTACTCAATTACCGTCATTGGAAAAGGAATGGACAAGGTACAGGGACACAGTAGTAGAAGTGGCTAAAGAATGTCTTGCAACAGTAGTGTGTAAAAGTAGGATGAAGCAAACAGCTTGGTGGAATGACACAGTCAAGGCAACCTGTAAAAGGAAAAAGAAGTCGTATCAAAAATGGCTACATACTAGAACTCAGGTAGACAAAGAAAGTTATGTTGAAGAAAGAAACAAAGCCAAACAGATAATTGCAGCATCTAAGAAGAAATCTTGGGAAGACTTTGGAAACAGGTTGGAGACTATGGGTCAAGCTGCTGGAAAACCATTATGGAGTGTAATTAGCAGTCTTCGAAACGGAGGTAAGAAGTAAATGACAAGTATTTTGGACAGGTCAGGAAAACTGCTGGTGAATCCTGTGGATGCCTTGGGCAGATGGAGCGAATATTTTGAAGAGTTGCTCAATGTAGGTGAAAATACGATCAGCAATGTTTCAGATTTCGAGGTAGAATGGGATATGAATGATGATGGAAATAGGATCACATTTGAGGAAGTGGAGAAAATGGTCAATAGATTGCACTGCAATAAAGCAGCTGGGGTGGATGAAATTAAGTCGGAACTCATCAAATACAGTGGAACGTCAGGTCTTAAATGGCTACATAGAATAATTGAAATGGCCTGGGAGTCAGGACAGGTTCCATCAGACTGGACAAAAGCAGTAATCACACCAATCTTTAAACATGGAGACAGAAAAGATTGTAACAACTACAGAGTTGAGGACCAATTGGATGAAAATCAGTGTGGGTTTAGGCCTCTTAGAGGTTGTCAGGACCAGATCTTTAGCTTACGGCATATAATGGAGAAGCGTTATGAGTGGAACAGGGAATTGTATCTATGCTTTATAGATCTAGAAAAGGCATATGACCGGATTCCTAGGAGGAAGTTATTGTCTGTTCTACGAGATTATGGAATAGGAGGCAAACTTTTGCAAGCTATTAAAGGTCTTTACATGGATTGTCAGGCAGCAGTTAGAGTTGACGGTAAATTGAGTTCATGGTTCAGAGCAGTTTCAGGGGTAAGACAAGGCTGCAACCTGTCTCCACTGTTGTTCATATTATTTATGGATCATATGTTGAAAACAATAGACTGGCTGGGTGAGATTAAGATATGTGAACACAAAATAAGCAGTCTTGCATATGCGGATGACTTAGTTGTGATGGCAGATTCGATTGAAAGTTTTCAAAGTAATATTTCAGAGCTAGATCAGAAATGTAAGAACTATGGTATGAAGATTAGCATCTCCAAAACGAAAGTAATGTCAGTGGGGAAGAAATATAAAGGGATTGAGTGCCAAATAGGAGGAACAAAGTTAGAACAGGTGGACGGTTTCAAGTACTTAGTATACATATTCTCACAGGATGGCAACATAGTGAAAGAACTGGAAGCGAGGTGTGGCAAAGCTAATGCAGTGAGCGCCCAGCTACGATCTACTCTCTTCTGCAAGAAGGAAGTCAGTGCCAAGACTAAGTTATCTGTGCACCGTTCAATCTTTCGACCAATTTTGTTGTATGAGAGCGAAAGCTGGGTGGATTCAGCTTACCTTATCAACAAGGTTGAGGTTACGGATATGAAGGTAGCTAGGATGGTTGCAGGTACTAGTAGATGGGAACGATGGCAGGAGGGTGTTCACAATGAGGAAATCAAAGAAAAACTGGGAATGAACTCTATAGATGTAGCAGTCAGGGCGAACAGGCTTAGATGGTGGGGTCATGTTACACGCATGGGAGAAGCATGGTTACCCAAGAGACTCATGGGATCAGCAGTAGAGGGTAGGAGGAGTCGGGGCAGACCAAGGAGAAGGTACCTGGATTCGGTTAAGAATGATCTTGAAGCAATAGGTTTAACATCAGAAGAGGCACCAATGTTAGCACTGACGATCATGGAGGAATTTTATAAGGGGGCTATGCTCCAGACTGAACGCTGAAAGGCATAATCAGTCTTAAATGATGAAGATGATCATGATGATGACAACATGTTTCGTCTTCATGGGGCACCTTCAGATTATCTGTAGCGAAAGCAAAATAAACAAAAATTAGGGTATGGTTCTAGCATGACGATTCTAAGTGTGAGTAAGGAATTGGTACTAATCTTAAAATTTTCCTTTTACAACATTTTAAAAACACTAAATGGCTCATTGCCAGACTGAAGCACGCATCAAACCATATTTACCCGCAGAGGACTAATCAAAAACAAGAAATATGATATCGTGTAACAGCAGAATAGGCCGTTTTAAACAATTAAACTGAACTAAACATATTTTAATAAAGTCGTACCAGCAGGCCAGAATTGTGCACTGATAGGACCATACTAACAAAGAAGTATACACATTTTAACAGAATGCACAAAGATGTTGCCGCAACTTCACGGCAAGTGGGTCAAGCGGGCACATAGGCTAACAAAAAGCAGTTATATGATAATCTGCAAATTTAATGCAAAATAAATAAATAAAAGTAAAAATGGTCGAATCACTCTAAAGTAATTAAATGGTTGCAATTATTCAAAGCATAGACGCATACAAAGTGAAGCTTTACATTACTCCAAAATACAAACTAGTGTTCGCAGTCGTAACTAAATAAAATCTAAGATAACTACCAAAGATGGGCGTCATCCCGATATCCAACAAAACAGATTCACTTGAAAAGTATATGTCTGAGAATGAATCAGTGTGGAGGGGGCTAAGGGTGGAGATAAATTAACAATCTAAGAAAAAACCCATTAGAAGGGCTTAACGAAATTATGCAAAAATTTTAAAAATTGGCATCGTTGAATCCTAATACCTTGGGTTTGTACAAGTGAGCTGATTGTTAGGCAGTTTTTCGTCGACCGCGCACAGTGAAAGATGCAAAGATCATCGAGCGTGAGTGGCTATTGCCTGATAGTCTTCAGTTATTCACCTAAGGAAAAGTGCTGCTTTAGTTGACCTTGTTTGGTTAATAAACGCTCCCTAAATTCTATTCTAAACGGTCTTCCGGTTTGACCAATATAGAATTTGTGGCAGACATTGCATTCTAATTTGCAGAACCCAGATGAAGCATACGGATCTTTAGCAGGCTGCTCCTTATACACTTGGAGAGTTATGGATTTTATTTTGCGATGAAAAAAGAGCTTTGAATAACTTAGATAACTAATACGATGATATCCCCAAATAATGGAAGCTTTGTGTAGCTCTGAGGTGGTGAAGAAAGATTCGATTGCGTTTGGTTGTTGTTTCTCGGTCATATGTTACTGCAAAGTACAGTTCACAAGTATTTTAGAGCCGGCCGGTGTGGCCGAGCGGTTCTGGGCGCTTCAATCTGGAACCTCGCGACCGCTACTGTCGCAGGTTCGAATCCTGCCTCGGACATGGATATGTGTGATGTCCTTAGGTTAGTTAGTTTTTTGTAGTTCTAAGTTCTAGGGGACTGATGACCTCATATGTTAAGTCCGATAGTGCTCAGAGCCATTTGAACCATGTTTTGTATTTTAGATTACATATTTAGTTAATCTTTTTCACATTATGTGTGCTCTGTTGTTGCCAACAGAAAACGGCCACACTTTAATTCACCAGTATTTTTTGAAAGCATGGAAATCGAACTTGCTCTATTCTTCAAAAGCTACATATTTATTTCATCCCGGTTTCCCCAGTGCCCAGCGAGTAAGTTATGACTAGGAACAAGATTAAGTACACATTAAGCAACGAGATTCTTTGGGACAGTGCGCTGCAGAGAAATGTTTATCACATTAGTTGCTGCGTTGCGCGGCGTTATGAATAATGTCCAATGCTGCAAATAAATTAGCATTTTGCTTGTGGGCATGAGTCTGGAGTCATGTTTACTGCTGAAATTCACCGAGGGGCACGCTGTATTTTATGCACTTTGCTGCTAAACTGGCACTGATTCCCTTAACTGCCGTTCATATTTGCGTATCTTGCGCGTTATATCGCAGTGAAACACCGTGCCATCAGATAGCGAGTGTGCTCCAATTACGTTACCCGAACGGCTTCTGGCCGCGACTCGATAAATCTCCGGATGATGTCTCTACTGCAGCCAGGCCGACCTCTGGTCGTGCCCAGCTAAGCCGTGCGGCAGGTGAGAAGTCCGGCTACGGGTTCCTAATAAATCAGGCTCGCAGATCCTGAGCTTCGTATACAGCATCAGCTCTAGTCAGGGGCAGGCCGAAAAGTCTGCGAAATTTCTTTCAAGGAGGATGGTTGCATCGAGCTCAAAAGTAACTGTGAAGCTGGATCTTTCCGTGACTGCGAACTAGATAGATAAAACAAACTTTATTTGTCTTCAGACTCTCCGTTGAACATCGTATTTTCGACAGAGTGAAATTCAGTTCTAACACTACGTCAGAAGTGTTTCTCTAATGAGGTGCCAAAGAAACTGATATAGCCATGCGTATTCAAATACAGAGAAATGTAAACAAGCATAATACGACGCTGCCTTCGGCTACGCATATACAGGATGGTCCATTGATAGTGACCGGGCCAAATATCTCACGAAATAAGCATCAAACGAAAAAACTACAAACAATGAAACTCGTTTAGCTTCAAGGGGGAAACCAAATGGCGCTATGGTTGGCCAGCTAGATGGCACTGCCATAGGTCAAACGGATATCAACTGCGTTTTTTTAAATAGGAATCCTGATTTTTTTATTACATATTCGTTTAGTACGTAAAGAAATATGAATGTTTTAGTTGGACCACTTTTTTCGCTTTGTGATAGATGGCGCTGTAATAGTCACAAATGTATAAGTACGTGGTATCACGCAACACTCCGCCAGTGGGGACGGTATTTTCTTCGTGATACATTACCCGTGTTAAAATTGACCGTTTACCAACTGCGGAAAAGATAGATATTTTGTTGATGTATGGCTATTGTGATCAAATGCCCAACGGGCGTGTGCTATGTATGCTGCTCGGTATCCTGGGCGACATCATCCAAGTGTCCGGACCGTTGCCGGATTGTTACGTTATTTAAGGAGACAGGAAGTGTTCGGCCACATGTGAAACGTCAGCCACGACCTGCGACAAATGATGATGCCCAAGTAGGTGTTTTAGCTGCTTTCGCGGCTAATCCGCACATCAGTAGCAGACAAATTGAGCGAGAATCGGTAATCTCAAAAACGTCGGAGTTGAGAATACTACATCAACATTGATTGCACACGTACCATATTTCTATGCACCAGGAATTGCATGGTGACGACTTTGAACGTCGTGTACAGTTCTGGCACCGGGCACAATAGAAATTACGGGACGATGACAGATATTTTGCACGCGTTCTATTTAGCGACGAAGCGTCGTTCAGCAACAGCAGGAACGTAAACCGACATAATTTGCACTATTGGGCAACGGAAAATCCACGATGGCTGCGACAAGTGGAACATCAGCGACCTTGGCGGGTTAATGTATAGTGCGGTATTATGACAGGAAGGATAATTGGGTGCCATTTCATCGATGGCAATCAAAATGGTGCATTGTTTGCTGATTTCCTACGTAGTGTTCTACTGATGATACTACGAGATGTTTCACTGCATGACAGAATGGCGATGTACTTCCAACATGATGGATGTCCGGTACATGGCTCGCGTGCGGTTGAAGCGGTATTGAATAGCATATTTCATGACAGGTGGATTGGTCGTCGAAGTACCATACCATGACCCACACTTTCACCGGATCTGACGACCCCGGATTTCTTTCTGTGTGGAAAGTTGAAGGATATTAGCTATCGTGATCCACCGACAACGCCTGACAACATGCGTCAGCGCATTGTCAATGCATGTGCGAACATTACGGAAGGCGAACTACTCGCTGTTGAGAGGAATGTCGTTACACGTGTTGCGAATTGCACTGTGGTTGGCGGACATCATTTTGAGCATTTATTGCATTAATGTGGTATTTTGAGGTAATCACGCTGTAACAGCACAAAGGTACAGGTGTCACATTGGAACAACCGAAATAAAATGTTCAAACGTACCTACGCTCTGTATTTTAATTTACCTGTTACCAACTGTTCGGCTAAAATTGTGAGCCATATGTTTGTGACTATTACAGCGCCATCTATCACAGAGCTGTGTGACGTGTTTCCTTTCTTGGTTACAAACGTGGCTCTGTGTGAAGACTATCTGCATCCTCAACAGCCTGGAAGTGTATGCGGGTACCATCTCACTATTGTTCGCAGCACTTTTCGAACGATGGACCATGGAATGTACAACTGTCGTGACACAGCTCGTGCACTGTTTGAAAATCGCACATAGTGTCCAGCAGTCTCTGCCAAGTCAGTAAATTCAACAAATTGAGGCGAAATTGGCCGTCGGCCTCACTCAGGAGCAAATTCCCAATCGCCAGTTAATTCGAGCTTATGAATCACGTTCTTTAACTCCGGTGCAAAAAGAGCACCTCTCCGTATTTAACGCGTTGATACCCGCGTTGATACCCGCATCACTGTTGCGCCCCGGAAAGGCACCCAACATCGCTGCACGAGGTGGCCGTACTCGTGAAGAGTTAAAGTCACAGCCTCTCAGGGAGAGAACGAGCAGCCGCGCCGCTATCTGCTTGTAGATGGAGGTTGAGGGGCGGTAACTGCTGTCCTATCTCGGGATGGCGGTAGTTTGGCAGCTCACCAGGTACCATCAACTAGGCGTCTAGGGGGCTTGGTGGCAGGAGGCACCCAAGTCTCCTCCTGAACAAAGGCGAAGACGAGACGGCAACAGCCCATGGCAGCTAAGTTCTTCAGGGTGGGCTGGCTGTTGCATTGTAGATCGTAGTCATCTAGATCGACTGCAGATGGGGTGCCACAGGCCTTGTTTGCAGACTTGAACGGCGAACTTCAGAGATGTGCGCTACGTCGTCGTCGTTGTTGTTGTTGTCGTTGTTGTCGTTCTTGCTGTTGTTGTGGTATTCCGTCCGAAGGCTGTTCTGTTAAAACTCTCCTGTGGAAGCCTCTTCACCTTAGTGCAACTAACGCAACCTGCATCCATTTGGACCTGCTTAATGTCTTCATGCCTTGGTCTTCTTCTTCAATGTAGCAAAGGCTACGTATAACGAAAATATTTCCCAACAAACAACTTTTTGAGATTAGGGAACCAAAAATGTCAGATGACGTCAAATATAGGTATTAGGTTGTGTGATCAACTACTATAAATTTCAGCTAGAACACATTTAGCATGATTGTTGCGTGTTGGTTCAAATGGTTCAAATGGCTCTGAGCACTATGGGACTCAACTGCTGTGGTCATTAGTCCCCTAGAACTTAGAACTACTTAAACCTAACTAACCTGAGGACATCACACACATCCATGCGCGAGGCAGGATTTTAACGTGCGACCGTAGCAGTCGCACGGTTCCAGACTGCGCGCCTAGAACCGCGAGACCACCGCGGCCGGCATTGCGTGTTCCTCGTAGCTTACTAACATCAGAAATTTATCTACTGGAAGAGTATATATTTTCTAATGAAAGGACATCCCATCTTGTTGCTGGGGACTTAACGCTCTTCCAGGGTGAGACTACTAAGAGATCCAAAAGTTTACTGTTGTCTTTTCGATATACTGTTGCACATGATTTCAGTATTGCTGTAACTCAGTGTCAGACCATCTTCCAAACTTGCTCTAATATGTTCTTCCATCCGCTGTTACAGTTTATTTGTATTACACAGAAACAAGAAGATGTTACCAGCAAAACGAAGGCGGTTAAGCTACGTTCAATTAAAACGTACTCCTTGTTCGTTTTTCGAGTTGACGGAGCTGAAATTCTCTCCTATGACTGTTGAGAATAGTTTTGGTGATGTGGAATCCCCTTGCGTGGCTACTCTTTCAGTTATCAGTTGATATAAATCTGGTGGCAGCCACTGAATTGCCATATTGGATTGCACACATTTTCTTTAGTTTGGTCGTGTTAATACCGATTTTTTTAAACGTGAGTCAAAAACTTTCTCGTCATCTATGATCCCATAGAAAGGTGTCATTCGTAATCTCTGTTTATATTTGTAATTCCGTTCATAATTTAACAAAAGGTCCATTGAGCGATATGTGCAGCTAAAACCAGACTGTTCCATAACTTGACTAAAACCTAGTGTTTTTTCTGTACGACTGGCGATAATTTTGATGGATATCTCATACATTACGGAGAGGAGGATGATAGGTCTATATTGTTTTACATCATGTCTGTCCACTTTCTTGTGAAAGAGAATTGTTATGGTATTGTTATAGTTTTGAGGAATTGTCTTCATTCATAAACATTCTGTACATAATTTTGCAAATTTCTTTTGTGCAACTTTTTCTCTAGCTTTAATCATTTCTGCTGAAACATCGTGGCCTCCTGACACATTCCCATTCTTCAGACATCAATTTCCTTTATTTATACACCTCATTTGTAATTATTATAGGACTCTCAATATTTTCATTATTATCTGAGTTTATGATTCATCTGTGGAACTATATAAAAACTGGAAGAAATCATGGAACGCTTGTATAATTTTCCAATTTTTCTGACTATTATTAGTGATTACCGTCTTAAGTAATTCAATGTGGCATCCATCTAACATTATGCCATTACCGATGTCAAATGTTTTACTTACCAATTTTTCATTCTTGCTTCCAAAATCGTCTCTAAAACGTTTCAGGATGGTTTTGTTTGATTCACCACATTCTATCTGGTTCCTACTTTCTTGTTTGTTAGAAATTCTCGCCTTCTCTATCTCACTTATTTTATTCCATTTCAGTGGTCCTATTCTTAAAACTGCTTTACGTGTAATGCGATCCTCAGGTTTTCTCACAGCGAGAAACCAATTCGAACTGACAGGAGGATATAAAACAATTTTCTGTCATTAAAATGTGTGCTTATTTCATCTGACTCTCAAACTCATTAAATCACGTAAGAGAGTCTCATTCTGCGAAGAATCTAATTCCTTAACTTATCTGCCGACGTTGTATGTATAGACGTATGTAAAGGAACACTCAGTGGGAAGTGACTGTCTTCGGATTCTCATTATCTGAATCTGAAAATTTTTCTGTAATACTCATGTCCCATTGATAAACATAGACCGAAGTGATAGATTTCCTACATACTTATGCATGTTGTGATTAGTGAGCCCATACCATCTCCCCTCTGCACCAGTGATATATGTGCAGTTGCTAATCAAGCTAGTGGCAGCCACTGCTCCCCTTCTCATTACAATCAGACATCTTACCCTTCCATAGTAATTCATTATGCACGTTTAAAGTTTTCACGTAAGGCAAAGGATGCTATAGTTTCTTGAGAACGATAAGCCCGATTTTCTTCTTCACCCTTACCAAATACGAGCTTAGGCTCCACCTCTAATGACCTTGTCGTCGACGGGACGTTTCTCTTCCTCTCTGTCATTATGTCTTATTCAGTGCTCATTTAAGTGAACTCAATATTCTTCACGGACGAGCTCCTACATTTCATTGTACGCAACTTCTTTTGCACCTCAAGCGATGGATCATAATGTCTGAAATTGCATGTGGTCTTACTACAAGGGGTTTGCAAGGTGTGATTAGTAGTAGTAGAGATTGATAAATTCCTTTTGTTAAGTATTTAATGAAATTGTCAGATTAAGTGCATTGTTATACACAGTACTTCTAAGAATCGGATCACTGTAATGAAGTTTAGGACGAATATATATGAGTTTACGTTATCGAACCCAGTCTTTTCTTATGTCACCCCACTCTTTGTCAATTTCCTTTCATTTGCTGGGATGTGCTAATGCAATGATAGCTGCTCTGTAAGTTGTCAGTTACATTGGTTTCCATAACTGAGAAAGAAACTGCAAGAATTGCACTAGATCCGCAAAATATGAAACCTTATCTAGAAAGCCTCAGAAAATGAGTATATGGAGCTAACGCTGGAATCATGTGTTGCCGTTCTTGCCTTATGAAGGTGGTATACCGTTGTCTTCTTTCAACATGTTACGAAGTGTCAAATGTGTGAGTCGTCTGGATGACGGTGGGGACTGCTTGTACAGTTTAATCGTGTTCTTCCGTATGCGTGGAAGGAGGAGGGTTAAACCCAGCGCCGGCACATACCCTACTCCTCTCGAGTGGCACCTTGAGGACGGCGAGTCATCAGCTCTCCGCCGTTTCCTGGCCAAATCATAACGATTAAAGTTTACCATCGGGTCTGGAACCAGCTGCCTCTGAATCGAGCACCGTTGCACATGCGAGCGTTAGCGATTTCGGCCACGAGGACTGGTATTACCATAGCAGCATGTGAACCAGCGGCGAAGACTACATAGCACATAATTTCGTTTGCAGAGAGTGAAAGCATACCGCTGGGACCCACAGGAACTGCTTCCATGACGTTCTACCAAAGACCATAATGAGCAACGAAATTCGTCTATAAACACTATTTGCTGTTGCGAACCTGAAGGAGTAATACAACGGTCTCGTCTCAAGTACTGTGACATCTGCATCCACTGGAAGGGTGATATTGTCGACGAAGCCTTACGTAAGCAAGGATATCGAACGTTTGGATACCACCTGCCGCTCTTGCTAAACAGCACCCGTATGTCGGGAGACAGAATTGTAGATAGGGTCGGAGATCTTCACGTTCTACTTCGTGAACGTGAGACGGCCTAAGTCTGTAGAGGTTACATACTTGTTCAATAAATAACCACTTCATCCTATAAGAAGAAAGACTGAGATATTATTCTATGGAGAAGGTCAGTAAAAACACAGAAGCGTTTCGAAATGATCGGATATAGCCTTAAGTAATTTTGGGAGTATAAACTCCTGCAGGGAAAGTTGAAACTACACTTCCCGCGAGCGCGTCCAGTGCCTTAGTCATCGCGACTCCTTGTTTGGTAAGTGTGCTCGGATGTACAGGTCTCTTCTTAATGACTAATATTGCCTAGAGCAAAACATTACGTGTATCTGGTAACAGGTCTAACTCTCTATATTAATCTCATACCTTAAATCTGACATACTTTTGCGATGCCTATAGTGACTCGCAGTCATCTTTTCTTGAAACCTTATGGGCTGTTTTGCAAGAACGATGACAGTCAGTTCTACGAATCTGTGTCATCTTTTACAGAGACGGCTGATTAGCAAGTGGTAAATGTGTATAAAAGATAACATCACATAATATTGCAAATTTGGGTTAGGCCAGAAGGTGCAGTTGTATAATCGAATGGAAAGGTGACAGGTCCCGAAAAATAGGAAACCCGAGGTCACTTCTGATCCCACCCATGCTTCCAGTTGCCCCTTCGGATGGAAATAAATATATACAACCAAAATCTGAGTACAGAAAATAGGGAAAATATGAACTGCAACTAAGCAGTCTACTGAAACTAGGTCGCAAGGAAATACACTCATAAACTCGTGCAGCTTAAGGTTTTCTAAACTGGAACAGCTGGAGGTTTCGAAAAAATAATGATGAGAAAATTATTAGCACCCTTACAACCACTGTAAAATAAAATGATGAATATTTTGCAAATATGTAGAAACAACTTAAGTCAATAGTAAAAGGAAAACTGGTATTTCTTGGAAACACACGGGAGGGAGTACTATAGTTTCTCTGGCAAGTTTATTAAAATTGATGCAATAAAGTGTGCCGGGTGGCGCAGTGATAAGGTACTGGTCCTGTATTCGAGATGATAGTGTTTCAAATCCTCGTCAGATTTTAAGTTTCCCAAGTTACCCCCAAACCGTTCAAGTTGAAATACATGGCTTATTCCTCTGAAAAGGGCATGGCCGGCACCCTTCTCCCATAGGAACTGGTGCTCCACCTCTAATGGACTTGTGGCCGAAGCTACGTTAAATGTGGTCTTCCCTTTTAAGCAATTTACAATGGAAAAGATGGAAGTTAACAGAAAGTGAGTTACTCACAAAAAGTATTGAAATAAAAGGATTCCAAGAAAAGGGAGTGAGGGACCGATACAAATCTGTCTGAGGGATGGAAAACGAGGCGCATTGATGAGTGAATAGTGAAGGAAAATGAATAAAACAAGAAAACATCGGAACTGGCAATTCAATGTTAGGGAACCACAGAGTTTTCAGGCAACCGCATACGGCAGCAACTTTTCTTTCCTCGGCCCTGTACCATTTTCAGATGTCAGTGACTTACTCCATCGATGGAGTTTCACGCCCCAGACGAACGCCACAGCCTCGCTCTCGGCAGTCAGTCCACGTTGTTTACACTTTCGCGGCGCGAGTTTTGTGCTCGGCCACATCGCTATTCAATTCGCGCCTCCGGGCTGACGATCTCAGCTTTCTCCCCAAGACCAGCAACGGTGCCCGCCCACTACAACCACCCTCCAAGTCGGCGTCGTCCCCCTCTCGTCCCCCTCGCGCTAATCCCCAAGGGTGCACTTCCTCCAAATCCAATTCTGAAGGCAAGGCGTTAGGGAGGGAATGAAATTCAGCAAAAATATGTCGGCCCACGGCGCCCGCTTGCTGTCACTGGTGGCCTGCGTCTTATCTCTCTCCCCCCCCCCCCCCTCTGTCCCTCCCCCTCCCCCAACTCAGCAAGCCAGCTGTAAGTTGGCGAGCTCTCGCGCCGCACATAAAACAGCAATCTCGTCTTCGACGGGTGGGTGGGCACTAAGCGAAATGAGCGGACCGGTCGACGCGCGGCAGCCGATGGCGAATCGATGCGTGCACAGTGGCTGCGCTACCCCCGCCCCATCCCCTACGCTTTAGGCTGGGTGCGTGCCGTGCGGCAGTCGCTGGGGATCACCCCCTCTGGGAGGCTGCAGGCGCGTGGTGTTGTACTACGCAGCCGGATAATCCACCGCAGCGGGAATACATCCCAGCCAAAAACAGATGCTTGTGCACTCATGTTGCTGTTGGTACCAGTCCAAATATTAGTATGACGCCGTTTATGTTCCTCTGGATATGCGAACGAATATAAAACATTCTTCGTTTATTTCATTCGTCTATAATAATAACAAAATACCATATCTTTCGCTGAGCCAGAATCTGTACTCGACACAATGAGAGCAACAGAAACTTGTGTGAGTGTACGAGAAGCTTTCAATAAATAATGTAACACAGTTCTTTTTCTCGGCCAATTTCGGTAGAAAAAAATATGTAACTTGTTGTGAGACATCGCGCAATATCATCCCTTCAGTCGCTATAATTTTATTAATTACTATCGGCGGCAGCGTGTAAGTAGGCTGTTTAGGTTTTTTTTATTGGTAACGCCGCCGCCACGTTGCGCTCTGTATGAAAATCACTGGCTGTGCTGTGTGCAGTCTGTGGCTGGTTTGCATTGTTGTCTGCCATTGTAGTGTTGGGCAGCGGCAGCTGGATGATAACAGCTCATAGCGTTGCGCAGTTGGAGGTGAGCCGCCAGCAGTGGTGGACGTGGGGAGAGAGATGGCGGTGTTTTGAAATTTGTAAGACTGGATGTCATGAACTGCTATATATATTTTGACTATTAAGGTAAATACATTGTTTGTTCTGTATTAAAATATTTCATTTGCTAACTATGCCTATCAGTAGTTAGTGCCTTCAGTAGTTTGAATCTTTTATTTAGCTGGCAGTAGTGGCGCTCGCTGTATTGCAGTAGTTCGAGTAACGAAGATTATTGGTGAGGTAAGTGATTTGTAAAAGGAATAGGTTAATGTTAGTCAGGGCCCTGCAAAAATGTGGGAAATTAAGGAGATGGGACCTGGATAAACTGAAAGAACCAGAGGTTGTACAGAGTTTCAGAGAGAGCATAAGGGAAAAATTGACAGGAATAGGGGAAAGAAATACAGTAGAAGAAGAATGGGTAGCTCTGAGGGATGTAGTAGTGAAGGCAGCAGAGGATAAAGTAGGTACAAAGACGAGGGCTGCTAGAAATCCTTGGGTAACAGAAGAAATGTTGAATTTAATTGATGAAAGGAGAAAATATAAAAATGCAGTAAATGAAGCAGGCAAAAAGGAATACAAACGTCTCAAAAATGAGATCGACAGGAAGTGCAAAATGGCTAAACAGGGATGGCTAGAGG
Organism: Schistocerca gregaria; assembly: GCF_023897955.1. Taxonomy (NCBI): domain Eukaryota; kingdom Metazoa; phylum Arthropoda; class Insecta; order Orthoptera; family Acrididae; genus Schistocerca; species Schistocerca gregaria. The sequence continues at coordinate 315,047,545 of NC_064924.1, read as the reverse complement.
ACAAATGTAAGGATGTAGAAGCTTATCTCACTAGGGGTAAGATAGATACTGCCTACAGGAAAATTAGAGAGACCTTTGGAGAGAAGAGAACCACATGTATGAATATCAAGAGCTCAGATGGCAGCCCAGTTCTAAGCAAAGAAGGGAAGCCAGAAAGGTGGAAGGAGTATATAGAAGGTTTATACAAGGGCGAAGTACTTGAGGACAATATTATGGAAATAGAAGAGGATGTAGATGAAGACGAAATGGGAGATACGATACTGCGTGAAGAGTTTGACAGAGCACTGAAAGACCTGAGTCGAAACAAGGCCCCCGGAGTAGACAACATTCCATTAGAACTACTGACGGCCTTGGGAGAGCCAGTCATGACAAAACTCTACCAGCTGGTGAGCAAGATGTATGAGACAGGCGAAATACCCTCAGACTTCAAGAAGAATATAATAATTCCAATCCCAAAGAAAGCAGGTGCTGACAGATGTGAAAATGACCGAACTATCAGTTTAATAAGCCACGGCTGCAAAATACTAACGCGAATTCTTTACAGACGAATGGAAAAACTGGTAGATGCAGACCTCGGGGAGGATCAGTTTGGATTCCGTCGAAATGTTGGAACACGTGAGGCAATACTGACCTTACGACTTATCTTAGAAGAAAGATTAAGAAAAGGCAAACCTACGTTTCTAGCATTTGTAGACTTAGAGAAAGCTTTTGACAATGTTGACTGGAATACTCTTTTTCAAATTCTAAAGGGGGCAGGGGTAAAACACAGGGAGCGAAAGGCTATTTACAATTTGTACAGAAACCAGATGGCAGTAATAAGAGTCGAGGGGCATGAAAGGGAAGCAGTGGTTGGGAAAGGAGTGAGACAGGGTTGTAGCCTCTCCCCGATGTTATTCAATCTGTATATTGAGCAAGCTGTAAAGGAAATAAAAGAAAAATTTGGAGTAGGTATTAAAATTCATGGAGACGAAGTAAAAACTTTGAGGTTCGCCGATGACATTGTAATTCTGTCAGAGACGGCAAAGGACTTGGAAGAGCAGTTGAACGGAATGGACAGTGTCTTGAAAGGAGGATATAAGATGAACATTAACAAAAGCAAAACGAGGATAATGGAATGTAGTCAAATTAAATCGGGTGATGCTGAGGGAATTAGATTAGGAAATGAGACACTTAAAGTAGTAAAGGAGTTTTGCTATTTAGGAAGTAAAATAACTGATGATGGTCGAAGTAGAGAGGATATAAAATGTAGACTGGCAATGGCAAGGAAAGCATTTCTGAAGAAGAGAAATTTGTTAACATTGAATATAGATTTATGTATCAGGAAGTCGTTTCTGAAAGTATTTGTATGGAGTGTAGCCATGTATGGAAGTGAAACATGGACGATAACTAGTTTGGACAAGAAGAGAATAGAAGCTTTCGAAATGTGGTGTTACAGAAGAATGCTGAAGATAAGGTGGATAGATCACGTAACTAATGAGGAGGTATTGAATAGGATTGGGGAGAAGAGAAGTTTGTGGCACAACTTGACTAGAAGAAGGGATCGGTTGATAGGACATGTTTTGAGGCATCAAGGGATCACAAATTTAGCATTGGAGGGCAGCGTGGAGGGTAAAAATCGTAGAGGGAGACCGAGAGATGAGTACACTAAGCAGATTCAGAAGGATGTAGGTTGCAGTAGGTACTGGGAGATGAAGCAGCTTGCACAGGATAGAGTAGCATGGAGAGCTGCATCAAACCAGTCTCAGGACTGAAGACAACAACAACACAGTCAGGGCCATTCTTTCGTAGGGATTTTTGGAAGTCACATTGCGTTTCGCTAAAAATATTTTGTGTCAGTTTAAGCACAGTCCTGCATAATTTTTCTAACGGGACGTTTCAAGCGCTATACGTAGTCTTTAATAATGGATCTGTAACGGAGCTGCGTTCAGGCAGATAACTGTCATTGAGTTTCTTTTGGTGGAAAACCAGAGTATTGTAGATATTCGTAGGCGCTTGCACAATGTTTACAGGGATCTGGCAGTGAACAAAAGCACTGCTCGTTGTTCGTGAGGTGTCTGTCATCATCGCAACGAGGTCCCGCAAACCTATCCAGACTCCCGCGTGTTGGTAGGTCGCACCCAGCTGTGACAGCTGCAGTGTTGTGGGAACGTGCGGACACTCATTCGAGGTGACCGTCAGATAAAAGCCAGAGACATCGCTGCACAACTGGACGTCTCTGTTGGTAGTGCTGACACGCTAGTCCACCAGTTGGGGTATTCAAAGTTGTGTGACCGCTGAGTAGAGCTATCTGAGCAGAATTCCTTGAGCGTCACGAGACTGATCGCGACAACTTTCTGTCGAACCTCGTCATAGGCAATGAGACACAGCTTCATCACTTCGAACCGGAAACAAAAGGGCAGTCAATAGAGTGGCACCACACCACCTCTTCTGGTACTCTGAAAGCGTTATTCTGTTTCATGTCCTCCTTATGATGCACCGATCAATTCTGAAGTTCATTATGCTAACCTCAGCAAGCTGACGAAACGACTTCAGCGTCGCCACAAAAATGCAAAGGAATTTCTCCCTCTAGACGACAACGTAAAGCCCCACACGAAGTATGCCCATCCGAGAGGAGCTCCAAAAACTTAACTGGACTGTTCCTTCTCGTCCACCCTACAGCCCGAACTCGCTCCTTCCGAGTTCCATCTGTTTGCCCAATGAAGGATGCACTCCGCGGGAAACAGTACGTGAGTGGTCCGATGTCAACCAGTAGAGTAGTACAATGCGGGCATACAGGCAATACCTGTAACGTGGCGTAAGGTTATCGTACTGAACGGAGTTTATGTTAAAAACAGGTTTTTGTAGCAAAAGAGTGAGAATAATAGGTTTACTAGAATCCTGAATAAAATCAACCTGCTTTCATAAAAAATGTGTTGCATTACTAACTGAACGCCCTTTGCATAATATAGAGTTTCTCCTGCCCTTCAAGCTCCCACTGATCAACTGAAATTTCCCTGCCTTCAGAGAAGCTCCGTGTACACAGCTGCGTTTCCAGCCATCCAAGAAACTGTCAGTTACGGATTTAGATCACCTGCCAGCTCCGTTACTTTTGAGTAGCTCCGTGTGTGAACAGCCTTCGACAGAAAAAAGTATTGCAAAAATCAAATCAGTCAGCGGAAGTGATGCTCGCCAATCCCCAGCTAGAAAAAGAATTTTGAAGACAAGTAAACTGCAATTGGTGAATTCTCCCCTCCCCAAAAGTCTGAACCGAAGGGGACGCAGGCAGCGATGTGAACGAGTAACGAGATGTTATCTTTTGGAGTCGGTAGGGGCAGAGTGTTAGGACTTGGGGGTATAACAGGGGAAGGACACTTTCAGACGTGAAGACGTTTCTCCACGCAGTTTTAGAACCATCACACTCCTTTCTTCATTAGCTTATTTCCTGTAGAGCTTGAGACGTAGCAGACGCAATTAGAATTTAATGAAATTACCGATACCGGCCTAATTTTAACTGTTCGTGTCTAATTTAAAACTTTATTTTCCATTGCTGTATGCCATTCACAGCTGTACCAGTTACTTTATATTTGACTATCGATTTTGGTCATCCACGGATCATGAAACCTACGCATTTGTGTATTTCGCAAATGCAGTTACTCCACAACACAATTTTCATAAAATGTTCAAACGAGTGTGAGTTTCTAAGGGACGAAACTGCTGAAGTCATTGGTCCCTAGACTTACACACTGCTTAAACTAACTTACGCTAAGAACAACACACACACCCAAGCCCGAGGGAGGACTCGAACCTCCGGCGGGAGGGGCCGCGCAATCCGTGCATGGCGCCTCAAACCACGCGTCACTCCACGTGGCAGAATTTTCATAATGATTGGCCATTGTAGTTGTGAAGTACATAGTAGAACATTTCACAGTGAGTAATAATTGCGGTTGTGGAATACATGGTGGAATTTGTTTTGTGATCAGCGGATGGTCAGAAATTCACCGAAATCTATAGAAAAAAAACCTAATGAAACCCTGAATTATACTAGGATTCAATTCCTGTCTTATTCGCAAGGGGCTGGACATTAACTTTGGTGTCACTAACAGCCTTTACATACGTCCAGAATTTCTTTGGATTTTGTGCAATGTCATTTGATAATATTCTGTTACAGTAGTCATTGAAAGCATCACACATTACTCTCTTGACAGCCAAAGGTGTTTCATTCAGTATCTCTCTATCTACAGCCCTACGCTTTGTTTTACCCTTATTATGCAGTAATCTCTGTTTCTTTAGAAGTTTCCTTACAGTGACTGTATACCACAGAGGCTCCCTCCCATTATGAACTGTTCTACTATCTATGCAGCGCATTGAGCCACAATTCCTGTACATACTCCCGCCCTGTGCTGAAAGTTCCAAGTTTCTCATTGAGGTATGACGCCACTGATTTTTTACCTAGCTGCTTGTTTTAGCTGTCCTTTGTACTTTGGTAATCATTGTTGCCACAGCTGCGTCATGGTCAGTGATACAAGTTCCGATGTTGACATCCTCAAAGACGTGAGGTCTTGAGCTGGTGCGTTTCTGGCGCCAGTTGCCATCGATTCTCATTTTACTCTCTTGACAGCCAAAGGTGTTTCATTCAGTATCTCTCTATCTACAGCCCTACGCTTTGTTTTACCCTTATTATGCAGTAATCTCTGTTTCTTTAGAAGTTTCCTTACAGTGACTGTATACCACAGAGGCTCCCTCCCATTATGAACTGTTCTACTATCTATGCAGCGCATTGAGCCACAGTTCCCTTACATGCTCCTGCCCTGTGCTGAAAGTTCCAAGTTTCTCATTGAGGTATGATTTTTTACCTATCTGCTTGTTTTAGCTGTCCTTTGTACTTTGGAAATCATTGTTGCCACAGCTGCGTCATGGTCAGTGATACAAGTTCCGATGTTGACATCCTCAAAGACGTGAGGTCTTGAGCTGGTGCGTTTCTGGCGCCAGTTGCCATCGATTCTCATTTTAATCTTTGAGTCGACTTCGATGTTGATTGCACTTTTTCTTATCTTTGGCGGCGGGTATTTAACGGCAGCGCGTGCGTTCTGCTGGGTCTCCTGGGTGGGTATCGGCGGTGTGAGGTGCAGTGACGTGGGACTGTGTACGTAGGCAGCACGCGGAGAGGCCGAGTCCCCAACGAAGGAGCGTGGCCAGCCGCTGCATCGAGTTGAATCGTTCTACGCCGATCCATTGCCCATGGTGATTAGGCTTTCCTAGAGTCTGTTACAAGGTACACAGGCCGAATGAACTGGAGTCGTCGAGTCGCTTCGGTGGGTTGCGTGCATCTTAACTGAACATGCCAGTGTATTCCAGTTGTTTATCACGCAACTCGGTGTCGTGACTTGATACTGAACGGCAGTTAAGAAAGTGTGGCTATGTCCAACAAACCGATATGAAGCATGGCTAAATGTGAAGCTAGAAGTGCAACGAGCAGTGCATAAGTCGGTGACTGGCGTTCCAAGCCATGCCGAGATATTTCTTCCATTCTACTTTGCAGTTCATTATTGTTGTTTGGTGTTCAAATGTGTGCCGAGATATTTCTTGTCATTTTAACTTTAGGACGTTATTTTAGTGGTCCTTTTGAGAACTGGTTAATCACCTTTTAAGGGCCGTGGCTGACCAAGTAACTCACGGAGATTAATTTCATTGAAGGTATTGATCACCTGTTTTCTAGACAAGATTGTGTATCTCATGCCTCAGAATATTGTCCGCTGCTGATGTGTTTTGTGTAGCAGCTAATTGGCAGTGGTCGACGCGAACAAACTGGGAGCAGAGTACCACGGTGGCAGAGTGCTATTTATGGCCCTGCCCCCTTTTACATCTCGGGTTGTAAGGTGTCAGGCAAATCCAACACCTTCCATGAAAACCCTGACATGATATGCAAATCCAGTAGTATGTCACATAGCTCCGAATAAATCGTGACACTAAATTAACCAAAGTAATACGAGTAACGAGTGAGCAAATGGAATACCACAGACTAACCCAAGAATGCCTAAATGCATGTCGTACCTTCCCACCGTGAGACAGACGCAGTTCCGAGGGGAAAAACGAGGACAGAAGCCGAGAGCAGAACCGTGTTAAGCTAGAAGGCGTTAAGCTAGAAGGCCTTACGACAAGGGATGGACTGGACACCCACGTCGCCAGCCTACCTCTAAGACTACCACCCGCACGTTTTAGCGTGAGACTTTTTCGCGTCTCTGTTACGTCAAGGACCACCCTCCAGCCCATGTTAAAAGATAGAGCCCTCCAGAAGAACAGTATAGATTTTACGATAACGCTAAAAGGACCACATCAGCTGCAGGTTTTAGCGTGACACTTTTTTGCGTCTGTGTTACGTTGCAAACTTTAAAAACATTGCCCCACCACGAAAAGTATAACGTTTCTCATTGGATAGACAGAAGTTTTGTAGGCGGAGCTTAAGGTTAACATTGAGACCCTGATTGGTCAGATGAAAACACAGCCAGATAGTTTTTTTTAAACCAACTTCGGTAAATTGTAGTAAGGAGAAGTTAGGAGAGAGTTGCTTCCGAGATGGCGAGGTGAGCGGAGCTGTGCTGCCCGCCGCTGTCCTGACGCTGCCTAAACACCGAGGTAATGAACGCACGCGATGTCGCATTTTTGACCGCATAAGGCTTCACTCAGAACTGCAGAAGTCTCATCTGTTACACCCCCTTTTTGCGTAATACTAGTGTCGATCGTTAATTAAAACTCATGGTGTTCACATTTGCCACTTGAAGAACAGATCTGAAACGCCATGATTTTTCTTTTATATAGTTATTGAGAAGCCACATCAGCCACTGTAATTTACGACAAGTTAGATAAGTAATTAAAGATAATTGAGGTCACTGTAGACCATTTTGATAGTTTTCTCTTTTTAAAACATTTCCTTTTATCAATAGTGCAATTTATAAACGATGTTTTTTGAGTAGAATAAAATTTCCAATGGTAAACTTAACTGCTTTTTCGACGTTATTTTACCAGCTAACTAAAAATAGCAAAGCCTTGAACCCTTTCCACTAAATTTAGTTAGTATTAAGATTCTTTTACAGGGAGTGCAGTGGAGCTGACGCTGAGATCATTAATTATTTGGTTATATCATCGCTAGTCTCACTGAACTCTTCTGAATTCTACATGTCATGTGTGGTCTGGCGTCTCCTTACCAGCAACAGTTCCCATGTGCAAACTAGTTGATTCCCTAAAAAAACACGCTCAGAGCGTCGTTGCGCGAAAGTGGTAGGGAGACACGATATACAACAAACAGACACCACCATGAATGTTTAGAGGGTTATGTTGACCTGTCTTGTGATTCCATCCTTCCCGTGAGTGGTTATGGTGTCGAAAGTTCAATTGCAGTGCAAAGTTGAGTACATTTCTATCTCATTTGCTGTCTCGTGGATCTCTTGTATTGATTAAAATCCTGTGGTGTGCTCGTGTCTGTCACTAATCCACACGCAGTATTGAAGCGGCCTCATTTTAGGGGCTACTGTCATATGGTCATGTTCTAGTTGTAATGATTTTAACAACATTGTTGGTTAATCTACTGTGTTACGTAAAATTGAAAATTTGTTTGGTCAAATTAAAGCACCTCCTTATCGAGGAAGCGATTTTATTGTAATAAAGCTTTTAGGAATAGTGTTTTATTTAGGAAAGATGGCTAGCCAAATCTTAAAAGATCTGTGTTCTGTTATATAATATATTCTTTAGCTGATTGGAAGTAATTAGAGTTCTGATAGGAATCGTGTGGATATTTGTTCCATCTAAGTAATGGAGTTTATCTGAGTTAGTCTAACTAGTTATATTCAATTATCAAGTTTTTATAGGTCGTGTTCTCGTCAAAGAAATTTGTTCGTCATTTATCCAAGTGATATGGCTTTATAAGGCAATCGCCTTTATTATTGTGATTGTGATTTGATGATAATTTATGGCTGAATAAAGTGTGTGGCAGCTACAACAGAGTTCTGTTGTGATTTGGGTGTGCCATTATGACCCAAACCTCAGGTCTGTTTGTTGTTATTAGATTCAATCTATTTTCAATATGAGTAGGGTTCCAAACTATGTATTCTAGGCAGTTTTCAGAGAGGGCATTTTGTAAAGTTTCACAGCCTGTCTTATCGCTCCCGCCACTGACAAAACCATAATTTTCTCAATTATTTGTTCGATGACTGAAGTCTCCACTGATAATTACAATATGATTGGGGAATGTATGTGCAAGCGAACTGGTTTTCTCTAAAATTTTCGGCTCCATTGGGAGATGAGTCTGGCGGGCGACGGGAGGGTCCAGTTATCAATCTATGCCCATCTCTGATATTGAGTCTTGCCTAAACAATCTCATATGCAGCTTCAGTTTCTGTTTCAGTGTATTTCTTGTCTATTTCAACTAATACACCACATACATTTCCCATTTGCCTATGCTTTCGATGTACATTTAAATTTCCCCCCCAAAAATTCGCTGCTTTTAATTTCAGGTGTTCACGAATTTTATGTACGTAGTATTATGTTAGCTTCACTGATTTTCATGAGTGCTTTAAGCTCTGGCACTTTGTTAGGAATGCTTTGCCAAAACTAGCTGATCGTCCGTCTGCATCTCAAAAACACTGACGTACTAATATGATATCCTCTAAGAGATATACGGTAAAAATACTACTTCAGTATGTTGTATAGGAAAAGATATGCTTTAAAAAGCAAAACTTCCGATCAAAATTCCTTATTAGATAAACGTCCAGATTGGATGAGTCCAAATATTGCGGCAACATTATAGAAAAGAAGTGCTTACTTACTACGGGCAAAACAAAGTGATGGCCTGCAGATTCCTGTAACGAAACATAAGAACGTCAAACAAGAGAGCAAGGGAAAAAAGATTGGTCACTTATAAAAACCCGGGAACCAGCTGTAGTTCTTTCTGAAAAAATGGCAAAATTTTAGCGAGAGAACTATTGTAGCTCTTTAAACAGAAACTCAGGTTCATGTCATTCGAGGCATCTAATCACAGTCACCTAAGCAAACGATATTTTGGGACACTTACTTAGTAACGATGATAAGATACGTTCTGAGCGGTAAGTAATTTGGGAGAAGTTAGGAATAAGCAAAAGAAGCAGTAATAGCAAAGAATTTTAAGCAGTCATTCTCTGTGACGTAGTTAACCACGTATAATTGTCTTTGGGTGTTTATCCTTGGCTAAGAGAGGTAATACTTTCTCATTAGAATATTTTCACATTTGACGACACAGGAAGTGAAGTGACTGCTCCAGTCCTCTGAATTGTAGTAGTCTTCCAAAAAATATGTTGATTTTCATAAAACATTTAAATATATAAAAATTAAATAAAAGATATATAAAACTTTCAAATTTGCCTGCAGGTCAACAACATAGCAGAACAACTGAGAGACCGTAGACCGCAACATCGTTGAGGTGGCAAGCAACATATGTTACACTGGAATGAAGTGTACTATAAGTATATTTGAATAAACAAATGATTATCATTTCAGTGCAGCCTTACGAAGTAAGTTTATAAGGCAAAACTGCGCAGTGCTTTCCTCGTTTAGAAATAGCATATGAGTGTTGTCATTTGTGAGAAGATTGTGTTGTCCCTTGTACAAGGAAGAGAAACTTCCATCAGCATCTGTCGGAATTGAAAAGCGGTACAGTCGTGATCTAGTGGAACTACAGTTAATCGATCCGCGACATTACCCTCCTTTTGTTCAGAATGCCACGCCGTCAGGCCACGGCGTTGAAGATCCAAGTGGCCTCACGCAACTAGCGCCTGAGAAATGGTATTTGTTGTTCGCTCACATGTGCGTTATCTTACAGCCACGTCACATTACTTGAGTCATTAAACGGAGTTGTTTGCAGAGTTACAAGAACGCACATGAAGGCTACGACGACGTCTGGAGCAACTTAGTGGAAAGGCAACAATTGTTATGGATTCCCTTGACGGAGCAGCACACAGAGACATACTGACTGTAGTGCGACCAGCCAAGACAACAGACACATGGGTCGCACTACTGTGTTACAAAGAAACACGTTTTGCAGTCTGATGAAAATAATTTGCAACATGTTAAGTCAGCCATGTCTACTTTAAAAAGCTCCTTCGGTTGAGATGGCTGTCAAAGCCGTTGTATCCTGTCCTGAGGCAAGCTGCTCCACTACTGCTTCACTGTGCGAAGTTGACACCCGAGCTGGTCCCACACATGTTCTATTTGGGAAAGATGTGGGGATTTTAAGGACCTTAGGAATACCTCATTATCACCCAGACAGTTATTACCGATAAGCATCATGTGTGGACGAGCATTGTCATGTTGAAAATTGGCACCACGATAAGGTCGCATGAGCGGTAACACGTGAGGATGCAAGGTATCCATGACGTATATTAGTGCCGTCAGGATTCCCTCCTTCACTACCAGCTGTGACCTGAACTACTATCCGATGGCTACCTACAGTATGACGTTAGGAGTAACCCTGCTCTGGCTCTCCAGATCACTGGATGAATGGCACCTCTCTGCAGGTCGACGCCATCCTCACCTCCGAAAGTCATCCAGGGTAGTGCAGAATCATGATTCATCACCGAAAACAATACGATGCCTTTCATCAGCACTCCATGCTTCCTGGCAGTGACACTACTTCAAACTCAGCTGTTTGTGATGTGGTGTTAACGGGTAGCCTACGTGTTTGGTGCTGCTATTCTCCGACGAATGGTTCGGGGTGAAACAGAATGTTGCAGAGTGTTCATTATTATTTTTTTTTTCAAATTGCAGGCGCAGATGTGGAAGGGATAAATGTGTCCTTCCTGGTGGTGGTTAAATGTTGTCATCCGTAACCTTGACGACGAGTATTTCTGCCCCTACGTTCCCATGCTGTTCAACATCTGGCCACCGTCACATGCTAATATTCCACGAAACTGAATAAGGCATGATCCAACGAAGCCCCTTTCAAATTCTGTCACGTGCTGATAACGCTGTGACACAGGAGCACGCGGCACCACTGTGTCCTTCACTCAATATCTGACGCTTTTCACGACCCTTATGTACCCTAAAAGGTCTGATTACAACACTACATAAGAACTACAGTAATGCATTCTGGTGGGCGAACTACATGTCACAAATTATTACAATTTTAATAACTTTTATACCCGCCAAGGATCAGCATATGTACGAGGTTACATTGACATCTCACCATGTCTTCTGGGTACTTAACTTTTTTTGTCGGGCAGTGTATTTCGAGAAAGTACCGTTGAAAATCTACCTTAAATCTTAAATCCCATGACGGTTATTATGGATTTCATGTACACTTCGCTGCAGTTTCGGTTTTGCTTACGTAAGTTTCCACAAGGCCGTCAATGTTAAAAGCTCCTAAAATAAGCAGTCGCCATGGAATCTGATCCGGGCCGTGACGCTCATAGTATGTTAGAACTCTTATATCGAAGAGCGCTTAATTACTCTATTCCGACCATAATCTCAGTAATTATGTTGGCTATAGTATTCGTGGACAAATGTGACATCATAACGCTGTGTATGGACGTGCAATATAGAAACTACACCTGACAGCTAACCCTTGCCCTGGCTCAGGATTGGAAGACGTCAGGTATCATTTCCCGATAACCACGATCCAAAAATTCTAATGCTGTGCTGAGGACGCCCCGTTTATCAACCTTATGAGATATTTTGGCGCAAAGTGGTAGTGTTAACAGTCCTATGTGACATGTTAGTACCCTCTCCCTTTTGGTAAGTTATCGAATATTGGTCCATTAAAAACATATCAGTTTTTTTAAACGTTCCTATATAAGCCGATTTATTGACTTTCAGCGTTGGTACCCACTTTTACATTTCTGAACAGCATCACCTAGGTGTCGGTGCTGCTATAAATTCTAACTGAGGGGATGGTCAGCTTCATGCTCTATCTGGCAGTCAGACTGCCACAGTGATATTTCGATACTAAATTACGATATCTAAATTGTATTTCATATCTAAATATTTTTCCACATTAGCGAGATGCATACGAAGTGTTTAATTTGATACATACAAGCAATCATCACATATCTGTGTTGTCACTCTGGTTGTCTGTTTGGAAGCGTGTTTGTCGTCTGCTGGAATGTCTGTATGTCTTTGGACTTGGCCGTAAGTTTCCCCTAATGTAAAGAAAGCTTAGTCAACTTTTATGTATAGCAAGGGGAAACTCTTGTGAGTCGGAGAGACACCGGCGAACGATGATCTATCGCGTTTGTTAATGTGGCACACTTAGTAAGTGCATATTGTCTGTGCGCCGGCTTCCGGTCCTCAGTAGGGATTGTAGCTGAGTACTCGCAGCGAGCTGCCTCACTGCACTGGGAATCGTTGAAGAGGTAACATCTAGTCCTTCTCCTTAGTTTGTAATTTTTTGAATGTGTAAGTTTCAGCTTAACTAAGTCCTTGATTTATTTTTTAGTAGGTTTCATGTTTTATAGAATAACTCGGGATACGACGCGCAGGTAGGAACTGAGAATAATTTCGCTATTTATGGCATTTGTATAAAGCTGGAATTGTGGGCCATGAGGCCACATGAATCTATGAGTGTGACTTGATTACTCGTGTAACTGATTATGAGCAGTGCGTATGGCTTTAACATTTGATAGTCATATAAAGAAAAAGGCAGCTATGTTTTGTGCAGATTTGATTTTTGTTTTCCTTGTGTATTGTTGGTAGCAATCACCCCCTCTTTTGTTTCTGAGATTGTGCTTTAGTATTATTTGTTAGTAATTGAAGCAGTTTCCTCGCTAAGTAAATTCTCGAGCTTTATTACTTGAGTTCGTGACCTTTCTTATAGTACATTTCTGTTATATTTTATCAACTTTTCTTTTTAATGGGTAGCCACATTATTATTAGTGATCTTCGGTGGCACCTACTCTTATGAGGATTGTTCACAGGACGTAGTTCCTATTCGTTGTTCTTAATTCCATCTCGCGTAATGTCCTTTTAAATTTGGGAATAATTTTCTGTTAAGGTATTCGACCAACGAGGTTCAAATGGTTCTGAGCACTATGGGATTTAACTTCTGAGGTCATCAGTCCCCTAGAACATAGAACTACTTAAACGTAACTAACCTAAGGACATCACACACATCCATGCCCGAGGCAGGATTCGAACCTGCGATAGTAGCGGTCGCGCGGTTCAGATTGTAGCGCCTAGAACGACTAACGAGGCTAGTCTCTCTCTTGCCCAATTTATATCTTGTCTCCGTTATTAAATTATTGAATGACTTATTTATCTGTGATGAATGTTTAGTCTGAATGTGTGTGTGTTTAACCCGTCTTTACCACTTCACACGATTTCAGATGATCATATTATTCATATATGCATTTCAGACCGTCTCACCAGCAATATTCAGTAGCAACAATCCATGGCATGTTAAAGTTTATCCGTTAAATATGCGTTTTTTCGTGTGCTTCCCTTTTAAACAGTTAATCATGAAAAAAATGTATGGTAAAAGTCATCCATGCTATTCAATAGCTCACCGCTACTTATTCAATTCCCTATCGAGGCTCTTCCAGACCAGTTTATCTCGCACGTGTATGATTTTTAGTACATTTAAGAGCATTTCTGAAGCTGATTCTCCTACAGAATTAATCAAGGATTTTCAAGGTATACAAAAACTTTATTATTCTTGCCGAATTGAGGCCTAAGCACTCTTTGTTTTTTCTTATCAAGCAAATATTCAAGGTAATCACTTGGTAGGTCAATTCAAGTTGCGATATCTTTCGTAATAAAATCCAGCTACGTAACAGAATAGTCTTCCATTAGTCAACCTAGCTATACAATTAAACAGATACGTTACACTGTATTTCGGCAGACAGAAAGTTACGTTTATTAACCACAAAGAAAAGAGTAGGAGATACTAAGAGAAACGTAGGAGAGACTGTTATTCAGCAGTGGACGAAAGCGAGCGATTTTGACAAGAAGTGATGCTGACATTTAGATGTAATTTCAAACGCTCTCGCCTCTTCGGGCATTTCGCGAATTATGTCAGCTACGAGTCGGTATGCCTTAGCACATCTACCTCGAAGTATCACAGTAAAATATGAGGAAGGGGCTCCTTTTTATCTTGCCATATATCAAGGTGCGTTCACATTCCATTTCCGGAAGGAGTCTGGGAAGTGTGAGTGCAATCTGTTATTTGTCAAATTTTATCCCTACGATTCTCACGGGTCTAATACGAAGGGGCTGAAGCGTATTAGTAGTTCCCACCTGGAAAGCCGATACTTAAGATTTTCTTTGTGCAGGTGTTAGTTCTTAGAAACTATGCGTTTCGGATCATTGTTTATTGGAGTTATTTGGTTGTTTTGATAAGTACTGTAGTGGCACGAGAAACACTTAGAGATTCTCATAGATAATCGTATCATTTAATCAGTAATAATTACAGGAAGATAACTCGTCCCTGTCTCACTCTATGGTGACGATTCGTCCAGATTAGATCTTTCTGGAGCATTCGAAGACTTGATAACAACGAGTTGGTATCAACTCTCCGAATGAAGCACTAGAGCAACGATTGACTTCACAATATCCAGAGGTTCATGGCTCTGTATAACATTTTCATTTATTTGGAGAGATGCATATGGGACCTAAAGAATTGCTGAAACTGGTAACTTTCAAAATAAAATAAAATAGCATCTTAAGTTGCAAGGCTCTTTGTGTACTTTCATTGACATTGACAATTACTTAACCAGTCGATGTCCCCTTTCCATGAGGACCAACAGAGATGGAAGTTGCTAACATCGAATGTAGATTTAAGTGCTATAGAACGTAGACGATAAACATCTCAGACAAGATAAGAACAGACACTTTTGAAATGTTGAGCCACAATATCATGCTGAAGATTAGATGTGTAGATCATGTAACTAATAAGGAGGTACTGAATGGAATTGGGGAGAAAAGGAGTATGTGGCATAATTTGACTGAAAGAAGGGATCGGTTGATAGGACACATTCTAAGATATCGAAGCATCGCCGATTTAGTGGTGGAAGTGCGGGGGTAGGGGGTGGAAATTGTACAGGCAAATCATATGAATATAGTAAGCAGGGAGCCGGCCGAGGTGGCCGAGCAGTTCTAGATGCTACAGCCTGGAACCACGCTGCTGTTAAGGTCGTAGGTTCGAATCTTGCCTCGGGCATGGATGTGTGTGATGTCCTTACTTTAGTTAAGTTTAAGTAGTTCTAAGTTCTAGGGGACTGATGACCTCAGAAGTTAAGTCCCATAGTGCTCAGAGCAACTTGAACCATTTGAGTAAGCAGGGAGGAAAGGATGTAGGTTGCAGCAGTTACTCAGAGATGAAGCGGATTGTACAGGTTGGACTAGAATAGAGAACCACAGGGTGGTCCAAAAGTCCGGAAACACGCTGATAAAATCCAAATGGAGTAGCAAACAAGGAAACAGAGTCCCTACACACGAGGAACGGGAAGGGGGAAACTTTATAGGCTATACCACCAACATGACGGCCATCTTGAAAGCCGCCATCTTGGATTCAACTTCAAAATTACAGATGGGAATGTCGTCATGTGACATATCAAACAGATAGAGAATTTCACCAGAAAAACAATGCCATTGTTATTTTAAACATATCTTTATTCATCCTCGGGGTATAGCCAATTACTTAGGCAGCAGTGGGACGCTCGGCAGCGTGAGTATTACGTACTGAGAAGTCATAAAATGGAGTCTGAATCGGTTCAAAGTGACTATCCTATGCCTGATATGTTACATGTGTTTAACTGCTAGGTATCATTTCCTCATGCTAACGTTTTAATCATTGTTTCCTAATTTACAGGTTACAAAATGTCCTTAACACATGAAGAACGCATTGAAATCATCTTGATATCAGGAGAAAGAAGCACACGGGTCATTGCTGAGGATTTCAACAGACGTCACCCAACCAGACAGACCATCACTCACAGCACAGTTGCCAAGCTTTTGGCCAGATTCCGAGCAACAGGTTCTGTCGCAGATAAACCTAAGGCTGGAAGACCAAAATCCGCCACTGATGAAGCAACAACAGTGAGGTGTTGGCATCATTTAGCAAGTACTTGTCGCCTGTCACAAGAATGTGGGGTTAGCCGTACCTCCATACTGCAAATTTTATCGCAGCACAAATGGCACCCTACAAAATTCAGCTGCTCCAACACCTGAACGAGGATGACACAGACCGTCCGGTACAGTTTGCAGAATGGGTGACACAGCAGCTGCAGATAAACCTACGTTTTCCTTACGGGGTGCTGTTCAGTGATGGAGCCAATTTTTTTATCAATGATGAAGTGAACAGCAGAATCACAGATACTGGTCCGACGCAACTCCGGACTGGATTCATGCTTCCAACACGGTCGACTCACAAAGAGTGATGGTCTGGTGTGGTGTGTGGTGTACCAAAGTCGTTGGACCTTTTCTTTTGTTGATGGTACCTTAACAGTCAACGGTTATCTGAGGTTATTGGATGAAGAAGGGTTTCCCTCGTTGTTAACGCAGGACGGGACATTTCCGGAATTCTTCCAACCTGACGGAGCCACACCACATTATGGGCACGATGTGCGAGCATACCTGGATGTGCAGTTCCCTCAAAGGTGCATAGGTCATAGGGGTGCCGTGGAGTGGCCACCACGTTCACCAGATTTGACTCCTTCGGATTTTTATCTTTGGGGTCATGTCAAAGCAGTGGTTTATTCTACGGGATTTGCATAATCTAAAGCAGCGCATTGTTGATGCGTGTAATCGAATTCAGCCAGTTGTGTTGGTCAAAGTTCATCAGGACTGGGTTCGGAAGATAGTATTAACAATCCAATGGACAACATATCGAGCCATTCCTACGACTGTTGGTGGTCTCTGGGGCCTGTGTAACATCGGCGTAACGTCTCTTCGACACATAACACACATGCTGCCGAGCGTCTCACCGCTGCCACATGAAAATGGCTATAACCCGAGAATGAATACATCTATGTTTAAAATAACAATGGCATTGTTTTTCTGGTGAAATTCTCTATCTGTTTGATATGTCACATGACCACATTCCCATTTGAAATTTTGGAGAAGAATCCAAGATGGCGGCCTACAAAGTTTCCCCCTTTCCGTTCCTCGTGTATAGGGACTCTGTTTCCTTGCTAGCTACTCCATTTGAATTTTATGAAGGTGTTTCCGAACTTTTGGACCACCCTGTATATTAAACCAGTGTCCGGACTGATGACCACAACAACAACAACGTAAGGTTGCAAGTAAAGCAGTAGCCAAACCGTAGCGTCAGGTGCGGGGTGGATTGGCCAGGAGCAGCCGCGAGCTGTGGGCGCGCGTCGCGCTCAGCTGAGCTGGCGACTGTCTCGGCTGCGCGTGGGAGCCCGGTAGCTCTCACGGCGGTGATGGAGCGGCCGGCGCGCGAAATGCGAGGCAGCAGGCGAAGAGCGGAGCAGTGCGGCGCTGGGTGTCGGGTGTCGGGCGTCCGCGCGGCAGGTAGGCTAGGCGCACGGACTCGCTCACTCTGCAAGGTGAGGCGGCCCACGCTGCGCGGCCTGTGGGCTGTCCTCAAGGACCCCGGGTCGCCGCCTCCTCCGCATCAGGTGGCCGACGTCCTCAACAGCCCCTCGGAGGGACTCCTCGGAGCCATTGTGCGCTCCGGCACACACACAATGCATTTCATTGATTGCCGCAGGTACAGGGAGTTCTGAGCACATCTGCATCCCACTATGCATCAGATTACGCATTACACGAGGCAGTCACAAAAGGCAAGACTATCTATTCTCCGAAATATTCGTCTCTATAAAACACAACGACTGTTTGATCATAACTGTCGGGAAAGCAAATAGACGGCCGATAGTGACAGGAAGATTCTTAAGATGCGTTTACACCTGCGCAGTAGGTGCATGCGGCCGTCGCACAAAGAGGCAAGGAGGTGCATACACTGTTGCAAAGTCGCTCATGGCTCTGAATTGGCCACAGGGGATACCGTGCCCAGGTGCAGGCGTCCTCCCATCCGAGACGGGGAGACAAGTGCAACAGTCGTGTCCATGTCCGCGGCTCCCTCTTCTTCCAAAGCTGTTTCACAGAGGAAAACTGCACTGTAGTTCCTTCTCTAGATTGTCGCACAGATGACAAAATGGTAGATATCGAAGTAGACGACAGAGGAATAGAGAAACAATTAAAATCGCTCAAAAGAGGAAAGGCCGCTGGACCTGATGGGATACCAGTTCGGTTTTACAGAGAGTACGCGAAGGAGCCTGCCCCCCTTCTTGCAGCGGTGTATCGTAGGTCTCTAGAAGAGCGAAGCGTTCCAAAGGATTGGAAAAGGGCACAGGTCATCTCCGTTTTCAAGATGGGACGTCGAACAGATGTGCAGAACTATAGACCTATATTTCTAACGTCGATCAGTTGTAGAATTTTGGAACTCGTATTATGTTCGAGTATAATGACTTTTCTGGAGACTAGAAATCTACTCTGTAGGAATCAGCATGGGTTTCGAAAAAGACGGTCGTGTGAAACCCAGCTCGCGCTATTCGTCCACGAGACTCAGAAGGCCATAGACACTGGTTGATGCCGTGTTTCTCTACTTCCGCAAGGCGTTTGACACAGTTCCCCATAGTCGTTTAATGAACAAAGTAAGAGCATACGGACTATCAGATCAATTGTGTGATTGGATTGAGGAGTTCCTAGATAAGAGAACGCAGTATGTCATTCTCAATGGAGAGAAGTCTTCCGACGTAAGAGTGATTTCAGGTGTGCCGCAGGGGAGTGTCATAGGACCATTGCTACTCACAATATACATAAATGACCTGGTGCATGACATCGGAAGTTCACTGAGGCTTTTTGCGGATGATGTTGTGGTTATCTAGAGGTTGTAACAATGGATAATTGTACTGAAATGCAGGAGGATCTGCAGCGAATTGAAGCATGGTGCAGGGAATGGCAATTGAATCTCAATGTAGACAAGTGTAATGTGCTGCGAATACATAGAAAGATAGATCCCTTTTCATTTAGCTACAAAATAGCAGGTCAGCAACTGGAAGCAGTTAATTCCATAAATTATCTCGGAGTACGCATTGTTGTTGTTGTTGTTGTTGTCTTCAGTCCTGAGACTGGTTTGATGAAGCTCTCCATGCTACTCTATCCTGTGCAAGCTTCTTCATCTCCCAGTACCTACTGCAACCTACATCCTTCTGAATGTGCTTAGTGTATTCATCTCTTGGTGTCCCTCTACGATTTTTACCTTCCACGCTGCCCTCCAATGCTAAATTTGTGATCCCTTGATGCCTCAAAACATGTCCTACCAACCAGTCCCTTCTTCTAGTCAAGTTGTGCCACAAACTTCTCTTCTCCCCAATCCTATTCAATACCTCCTCATTAGTTACGTGATCTATTCACCTTATCTTCAGCATTCTTCTGTAACACCACATTTCGAAAGCTTCTATTCTCTTCTTGTCCAAACTAGTTATCGTCCATGTTTCACTTCCATACATGGCTACACTCCATACAAATACTTTCAGAAACGACTTCCTGATACATAAATCTATATTCGATATTAACAAATTTCTCTTCTTCAGAAACGCTTTCCTTGCCATTGCCAGTCTACATTTTATATCCTCTCTACTTCGACCATCATCAGTTATTTTACTTCCTAAATAGCAAAACTCCTTTACTACTTTAAGTGTCTCATTTCCTAATCTAATTCCCTCAGCATCACCCGATTTAATTTGACTACATTCCATTATCCTCGTTTTGCTTTTGTTGATGTTCATCTTATATCCTCCTTTCAAGACACTGTCCATTCCGTTCAACTGCTCTTCCAAGCCCTTTGCCGTCTCTGACAGAATTACAATGTCATCGGCCAACCTCAAAGTTTTTACTTCTTCTCCATGACTTTTAATACCTACTCCAAATTTTTCTTTTGTTTCCTTTTGTGCTTGCTCAATATACACATTGAATAACATCGGGGAGAGGCTACAACCCTGTCTCACTCCTTTCCCAACCACTGCTTCCCTTTCATGCCCCTCGACTCTTATGACTGCCATCTGGTTTCTGTACAAATTGTAAATAGCCTTTCGCTCCCTGTATTTTACCCTGCCACCTTTAGAATTTGAGAGTATTCCAGTCAACATTGTCAAAAGCTTTCTCTAAGTCTACAAATGCTAGAAACGTAGGTTTACCTTTTCTTAATCTTTCTTCTAAGATAAGTCGTAAGGTCAGTATTGCCTCACGTGTTCCAACATTTCTACGGAAACCAAACCGATCCTCCCCTAGGACCGCATCTACCAGTTTTTCCATTCGTCTGTAAAGAATTCGCGTTAGTATTTTGCAGCTGTGACTTATTAAACTGATAGTTCGGTAATTTTCACATCTGTCAACACCTGCTTTCTTCGGGATTGGAATTATTATATTCTTCTTGAAGTCTGAGGGTATTTCGCCTGTCTCATACATCTTGCTCACCAGCTGGTAGAGTTTTGTCATGACTGGCTCTCCCAAGGCCGTCAGTAGTTCTAATGGAATGTTGTCTACTCCGGGGGCCTTGTTTCGACTCAGGTCTTTCAGTGCTCTGTCGAACTCTTCACGCAGTATCGTATCTCCCATTTCGTCTTCATCTACATCCTCTTCCATTTCCATAATATTGTCCTCATGTACATCGCCCTTGTATAAACCTTCTATATACTCCTTCCACCTTTCTGGCTTCCCTTCTTTGCTCAGAACTGGGTTGCCATCTGAGCTCTTGATATTCATACACGTGGTTCTCTTCTTTCCAAAGGTCTCTTTAATTTTCCTGTAGGCAGTATCTATCTTACCACTAGTGACATAAGCTTCTACATCCTTACATTTGTCCTCTAGCCATCCCTGCTTAGCTATTTTGCACTTCCTGTCGATCTCATTTTTGAGACATTTGTATTCATTTTTGCCTGCTTCATTTACTGCATTTTTATATTTTCTCCTTTCATCAATTAAATTCAATATTTCTTCTGTTACCCAAGGATTTCTAGCAGCCCTAGTCTTTTTACTTACTTTATCCTCTACTGCCTTCACTACTTCATCCCTCAGAGCTACCCTATCTTCTCCTACTGTGTTTCTTTGCCCCATTCCTGTCAATTGTTCCCTTATACTCTCCTTGAAACTCTGTACAACCTCTGGTTCTTTCATTTTATCCAGATCCCATGTCCTTAAATCCCCACCTTTTTGCAATTTCTTCAGTTTTAACCTACAGGTCATAACCAATAGATGGTGGTCAGAGTCCACATCTGCCCCTGGAAATGTCCTACAATTTAAAACCTGATTCCTAAATCTCTGTCTTACCATTATATAATCTATATGATACCTTTTAGTATCTCCAGGATTCTTCCATGTATACAACCTTCTTTTATCATTCTTGAACCAAGTGTTAGCTATGATTAAGTTACGCTCTGTACAAAATTCTACGAGGCGGCTTGCTCTTTCATTTCTTAGCCCCAATCCATAATCACCTACTATGTTTTTCTTCTCTCCCTTTTCCTACTGACGAATTCCAGTCACCCATGACTATTAAATTTTCGTCTCCCTTCACTACTTGAATAATTTCTTTTATCTCATCATACATTTCATCAATTTCTTCATCATCTGCAGAGCTAGTTGGCATATAAACTTGTACTACTGTAGTAGGCATGGGCTTTGTGTCTATCTTGGCCACAATAATGCGTTTACTATGCTGTTTGTAGTAGCTTACCCGCCCTCCTATTTTTTATTTATTATTAAACCTACTCCTGCATTACCCCTATTTGATTTTGTATTTATAATCCTGTATTCACCTGACCAAAAGTCTTGTTCCTCCTGCCACCGAACTTCACTAATTCCCACTGTATCTAACTTTAACCTATCCATTTCCCTTTTTAAATTTTCTAACCTACCTGCCCGATTAAGGGATCTGACATTCCACGCTCCGATCCGTAGAACGCCAGTTTTCTTTCTCCTGATAACGACGTCCTCCTGAGTAGTCCCCGCCCGGAGATCCGAATGGGGGACTATTTTACCTCCGGAATATTTTACCCAAGAGGACACCATTATCACTTAATCATACACTAAAGCTACATGTCCTCGGGAAAAATTACGGCTGTAGTTTCCCCTTGCTTTCAGCCGTTCGCAGTACCAGCACAGCAAGGCCGTTTGGTTAATGTTGCAAGGCCAGATCAGTCAATCATCCAGACTGTTGCCCCTGCAACAACTGAAAAGGCTGCTGCCCCTCTTCAGGAACCACATGTTTGTCTGGCCTCTCAACAGATACCCCTCCGTTGTGGTTGCACCTACGGTACGGCCATCTGTATCGCTGAGGCACGCAAGCCTCCCCACCAACGGCGAGGTAAGTAAAATACACGTACTTGCACATTACTGACATGCTCATTATAAATTTTAAGGATCTAGAGAGTGAATTTTGTTCCTTGCAGTAAATAAAGTACGTTTATGGAGCAGCCTCTCTGGTTGCATGTCTCGAGTATAGTTGGCTGGCTCTGACAAAGTTTTCCGCATTTACTTCACCAAAGAAGACGAAGTAAATATTCTAGAATTCGACTCGAGAACAACTGTCACCATGAGTAACTTAAAAGTGATAACATACCATGGATAACATACCATTAAGGTTCCTTTCAGAGTGTTCTGATACAATGCTCCATACCTAGCAATCATATCAATCGCTCACTTGACGAAAGATCCCTACCAAGAGACTAGGTCATACCGAAATTCAAGAAAGGAGGTAGGAGTAATCCGCTGAATTACAGAGCTATATCACTAACGCGGATTTGCAGTAGGATTCTGAAACATTAACTATATTCAGACATTATGAATTATCTCGAAGGTAACGGTTTATTGACACACAGTCAGCACGCATTCACAAAATATCGTTCTTGTGAAACACAACTCGCTCATTTATCCGCACGAAGTAGTTAGTGCTGTCGACAGGAAATCTCCGATTGATTCCATATTTCTGAATTTCCGGAAAGCTTTTGACATCATTCTTCACAAGAGACTTCTAATGGAACTGCTCTGCAACTGGATCTGAGATTTCCTCTGAGGAATGCCACAGTAACTGAAGTTCACGGTAACTGAAGGAAAGTCATCGAGTAAAACAGAAACGATAGACAGCTTCCCGAAGGAATTGTAATAAGCTCCCTGTTGTTTGTAATCGAAGTAAACGACTTAGGGGGCAACATGAGGAGCCCTCTTAGATTGTTCGCAGAAGATGCTGTCCTTTACCGCCTAATACAGTCATCAGGAGACGAAAGTCAATTGAAAAATGACTTAGACATGATATCTCAATGTGAAAAATGACGATTGTCTCTCAGTTGCGAAAAATGTGAGGTCATCTACATGATATTAATATTCTGAAGAATCAGTCTCAGTTGCGCAAATTTTCTTGTCTTTACCAGGTTTCGGCTACATTAATCTAGCCTTCTTCAGAAGCATAAAATTACTATAACACGACAGAATAAGGCACAGTCAACATTAAAATTAAAACCTATAGTACCGTGGTACCATGTTGAATTGAAACGACTTAACTGCACTCCACCCCTGGCATCTTTTCACCACGCGGTCGGTTGGCAGCGGCAACTACGTTGGCATTGACCATTGCACGCGGAATTGCACTGAGCACACAGCAACTCTTGCGCATGCACT